>NC_064931.1:132185466-133385466 GCF_023897955.1 Schistocerca gregaria | reverse complement strand
TAAGTTCAGGTCTGATTGTTGGCAGGAAGTCTAAGACATTACCCTCACGAGATAGTTCTCTAAATATCTGCTCAAGGTAATTTTCGCACAAGACATCCAGAACAATGCCACACGGTTCCCTATTTCTGGGAGTGTTATGCCATCAAAACTGGTGCGAATCTATACCTGGCAAGTTGAAGTCACCCCCTATTACAACGGCCTAATCGGAAAAATAACTAATGATATTCTTCAAGGTCTGTCTGAAGCGCTCTAAAACTACATATCCTGACCCAGGTGGTCTATAAAAGCATCCGATCACCATTTTGACCGTTATTTGATACTCAGTTTCACCCAGATTAATTCACATTCGGAATCCGTGATAACCTCGGTACATTTTATCGATTTTTTTACTGCAATAAACACGGCGCCACCATTATCCTCACGATAAACATTTCAATCTGAACTAAGGATTTCGTTGTCATTGATGTCTGGTTTCAACCAGCTTTCTGTTCCGAATACTATCTGTGCATTATAATCTTCAGTAAGCGATACTAATTCTGGGCCCTTTCGTTGAACGCTCCTGCAGTTTACTAAAATCATATTTATCTTTTCTTTTAAGTTGTACACAAGCGACCTACCAAATATAAGTCGATTAGGTTGGCTGTGTCTGAGGCCTTCCCCGCGTAAACGTCGTGGGGTCTAACATCACATTGACTACGAAGCAGAAGCACAAGCTCGAATGGAGGAAGAACCAGGACGGGAATTGGCCTTGTCATTTTTAAAGGAACCATTTCGGCACTTGGTTAAACGGTTCAAGAAAACCACGACACATCTATTTCTGGATGGTCGGAGAGTTAGTTGAATAGCGATCCTCCAGAAAGCACGTCGGGTCCAGGACATGTTCGTTGGACGACATGTCAAACGAACGAGCACGCCAGAGACCTTCTGATACCCATCGTTCATCAGAGACGACTTGCACATTCGTTGTTTGCAGCTGGAAATTGTCCTGAGGAAATACAGTATATGGAGTTATCTCCAGTGCATTGGTCTTCGTTTTATAAACTGTTTTCAACATGTAGGAGTCGAGATAGTGCCAATATTAAATCACCTTGAGTTTGTCGACTGTTCAGTGATACATGCTACACGGTTGCGGTCACGGCAGTAGGGGTTGACAAGTATGCGGCTATTACGGCAACACTCGTCCATGAACATTACAGTTTGCAAAACATCAGTTACAGTAAATTATTTCTACTGTTAAATATCATAGGAATATATCCCAAAGTATGTGAGAATTGCAACTTCGAGAAAGATGACGTTAGCGTGTCCATTGTGGTGTGACACATTCCTGGTTTCGGTAAGTGGAAGAAACGGCATGGATACCAACGGGTCAAAGTGTTGCGTAATATAGCGTCCTACCGTCGACTCTGACAGGTTAAAACTCCAGCGACGTGTCCACACAGGAAGGACCGTGTGGTGCTCACTCTGTTCAAATGGTTCAAATGGCTCTGAGCACTATGGGACTTAACTTCTGAGGTTATCAATCCCTTGAACTTAGAACTACTTAAACCTAACTAACCTAAGGATATCACACACATCTATGTCCGAGGCAGGATTCGAACCTGCGACCGTAACGGTCGCGCGGTTGTAGACTGTAGCACCTAGAACCGCTCGGCTACTCCGGCCGGCTACCATCTGAGCTACCCAAGCACGACTCACAGCCCATCCCCACAGCCTTACTTCTGCCAGTACCTCGTCTCCTACCTTCCAAACTTCACAGAAGCTCTCCTGCGAACCTTGCAGAACTAGCGCTCCTGAAAGAAAGGATATTGCGTAGACATGGCTTAGCCACAGCCTTGGGGATGTTTCCAGAATAAGATTTTCACTCTGTAGCGGAGTGTGCGCTGATATTGTGGTGTACGTACTCTAAGACCATCGGTACACACACCATCAGATTATTTGACTTGTCGCTCTAACGAAGTAGGCGAGTGTCAGCAATATGTCTTGGGGTCTTATCGTGGCGTGTTTATCTTCTGCCGTTAGGTCAGACGATAGAAATGCCACTTGCACGCTTAGAGTAGCAGATTGACGGTGACCAACTTTAAACAGAACTTGATTAATTTTCACACACATTTATTAAAATAATAAAAAGCATAGAAATAACTTAACTTGGTTCTGGTTGCTATTTACAATTGACAATCTGAAGTTCCTTTGGTCTTGATACATTAATCTTATTCTCACATATCTCTGATACTTGTCAAAGTGTCTATACATTTCTCTTCATGGCGGTGTATAGGAATATGGTAATCTTATTAGGCACAGACTGAAACTTGACTATAGACTGGTACAGACAAATGCAGACTAATGCAGACTCTAATCGGAGGCCTGTACACTCGTTATAATACCTCGCGCGTTCAGATATCACTGCGATGAGAAAAGGTTCTACATTAGCAGCAATCTCAATGGCTGCGTTACATATTAATACGCGGATCGGCGGAAGCAGAATTTGGTCCGCCATCTCGTAGTGCGGAGACGGCCGAGCGCTGCGCCTGCGCTGTTGTGCTTAGCGGGGCGCGCTCTAGTGGGAAAGTTGTGTACGCGATGACTACGCGGAACTATGTACACAACAGATATGAAACTTGCCCGCGAAAGGCAAAGGTCTCGAGTTCGAGTCACGGTCCGGCACACAGTTTTAATCTGCCAGGAAGTTTCAAGAATGTAATGTTTCATAACCAGTCGCGATACAAGAAAAAAAATTCTCCCTCGCTCCAGGTGTGACAATACTTACGCTGCGGTACTTCAAACTCTCTGTGACGTAAGGAGATG
Source organism: Schistocerca gregaria (assembly GCF_023897955.1). Lineage (NCBI taxonomy): Eukaryota > Metazoa > Arthropoda > Insecta > Orthoptera > Acrididae > Schistocerca > Schistocerca gregaria. The sequence continues at coordinate 133,382,664 of NC_064931.1, read as the reverse complement.
GCAACAACCATAGGAGGGCAACTTGGGTTACTGGCGGAGGACCTGCTCTTAACATCGCACGGGCACGACAGGTTGACAGCAGACAGGCAAATGATTTAGCCAATCGAATTGTACTTTCGTGTCCTGGCTCCTGTGACGCCGGAGAATTCGTGGAAGTGGGGTTCCGCTGGGGACTGGGGTAGTGATGTTTACTTTGTGGGCCCGCCGGCAAGGGCATCCGGTCGCATGACGGGACATGACGCAACCGCACCGCGCCGCACCTCTGCTGTGCTCCACGGCTGCACCGGCGCGCAGCCACAGCTCTCCCCCTCCCCCGAACTCTCCCCCACTCCTGGAATAGCAGCGCGCTAAAGCAGGAGGCAGCGATAAGGCGTGACCGTGACTCAACAACTGGATGAAAGCACTGAGCCGTGCTGCTCCAATAACTACATAGCCCCCAGACAACAGCAGAGAGAATTTTTGCAATCACTACGTCCCGTTTATAAAGTTCGTGATCACATAGTGATGGTGGCAAAATCGTTCATTCGTACTCCCCAGAATACTTAGTTTGGTCATGCTTTTGCGTTTGAACACAGAGAGAACTGAATAGCAGACGAGGTACAGTCTTGGAAAAATCGAGCGAGACCCCTCGCCTTTTCGTTACGCTAATCCGCACAGCTTTAAAGTCTGCCACACAGCATAACAGGCAAGGCGACGAAGTCATGTCAACATAACGGGTGATCGAAAAGTCAGTATAAATTTGAAAACTGAATAAATCACGGAATAATGTAGATAGAGAGGTACAAATTGATACACATGCTTGGAATGACATGGGGTTTTATTAGAACCAAAAAAATACAAAAGTTCAAAAAATGTCCGACAGATGGCGCTTCATCTGATCAGAATAGCAATAATTAGCATAACAAAGTACGACAAAGCAAAGATGATGCTCTTTACAGGAAATGCTCAATATGTCCACCATCATTCCTCAACAGTAGCTGTAGTCGAGGAATAATGTTGTGAACAGCACTGTAAAGCATGTCCGGTTTTATGATCAGGCATTGGCGTCGGATGTTGTCTTTCAGCATCCCTAGAGATGTCGGTCGTTCACGATACACTTGCGACTTCAGGTAACCACAAAGTCAATAATCGCACGGACTGAGGTCTGGGGACATGGGAGGCCAAGCATGACGAAAGTGGCGGCTGAGCACACGATCATCAACAAACGACGCGCGCAAGAGATCTTTCACGCGTTTAGCAATGCTTTTTTTTTGTTCTAATGAAACCCCATGTCACTCCAAGCATGTGTGTCAATTTTTACATGCATTATTCCGTGGTTTACTAAGTTTTCAAATTTATACTGACTTTTTGATCACCCGGTACTATGCACAGACAGATAAACGGTCAGGAATGTGAGACTAATAGGGTTCCATTTTTACCGATTTATGTGACGAAATCGTAACGAAAACAGCTACGACAGTTACTGAAGATGAGTGCCGCATAAATAATTCCCCCTACTCTTTATTCGAAATGTTCCAGTTGCAGTCGATTCATCAGCATATTACTCGTAGCTAGGCTTTCGGTCCAAATCGCGTTTACAGGAATGCAAATAAAATCCATTTGCCTATAAAGGTGGTAATTCAGATCCCAGTATTAATGCCACCACGTTTTAGAAGTGCGAGCATTCCCATTGCTAGGTAGCTTACGAAACACTTCGGCTAATGAAGGTTTTCTGGCTGTGACAAGGCTAATGGAGAATTAGAAACATTGTAGAATACGTTTGGGAGCTATGTAGCCGTTTATTTCCTGGGGTGGTGCAGAATTATCCTACTAAATTTACTCGCTAATGATAGTATTTTGTTATTTCGATAAACATCCCGAATGATTGTCACATAAACTGTGACATAAAGGTAGTAAATTCTTGTTTTGGAGTCCAGAAGGCTCTATGCATCAGAAACTGGAGATCATTTTGCCATTTCGATTGCGAAATTGCCGGCTTATTCATGTCTGGGGTAATAATAGAAGGCTGTTTGCATGGGTTGTCTGCTAGCGTAGTGAAACTTGTTTGCTACTGCAAGGGATGTCTGGTTTGTTTTCGGTTCTAATCTTGATGGAGACAGATAGACTACCTTTATTCTGTACCGGCGCCCTGTGGATGTAAATATGAAAATCTTGTAGAATTTCATACTTCTTACTGCCTACTTTTTCCGCTTCTGTCAATAACTGAATTGACTTACGTGTGTCACTGAATGACTTTTAACTCAATTACGTTATGATTCTTCACGCATTGCTAAATTTGCGCACTTTCATGATAGGTAAGCAACGGTAATCTAGTACGAGTGGTCTGGACGTTGACACAGACGGTTTCGTGGCCGAATGCTCATAATATTTTGCTACTTCGTAACGATCTGGGGTACTTTGTCATACTAAAACAGTTATGTTATCAGGATAAGCTGTAATTCAGTTTTATTAGTACAGTTCGTTTCTTCTTCCATTTATATGTTATATTTACGTGTTGTGTTTAACACACTAATCTGCTTAATATAGTCATAACCATAATTGGAAACAGACTGACAATGTTCGGATAGTTTTTCAATTTCACGCCTGTGCGTAGTATGTTGGTAGCACTTCGTCACCTTGCCTGTTATGCTGTGTAGCAGACTTAAAAGCTGTGTGCATCAGCATAACGAAAAGGCGAGGGGGGTCTCGCTCGTTTTGTTCAAATGGTTCAAATGGCTCTGAGCACTATGGGACTTAACATCTGTGGTCATCAGTCCACTAGAACTTAGAACTACATAAACCTAACTAACCTAAGGACATCACACACATCCATGCCCGGGGCAGTATTCGAACCTGCGACCGTAGCGGTCACGCGGTTCCAGACTGAAGCGCCTAGAACCGCACGGCCACAAAGGCTGGCCTCGTTTTGTCCACGACTGTACATTATCCATATGAAATGGCGAATATTTCCATATTGCCTTTGCTGTTGGTTGGCATTGATTGAAGTGTCTGGGGGAAAATAATGAACCGAACGATTTACGGACCAACACTAGCCTAAATAGTACCATAATGTCAGTAGGGGCCCGTACTTCGGCTGACAGCTCGATCAGATCAACCTGATTTCCATTTATTTATGCATTTGTTTATTATTATTATATAATTATTTCTTTTGGCCCTTTAAAACTAATTACTGGTTCTGCGTTTGCTTTGCACTTTGGAGTCTTTTTGTTGTTCTTATCTTACCAAAAATTGTTTATCGCGTCACTACGGCCTGTCTCGTTCTTCTGTCCACGCTTTTTTGTAAAGTTCAGAAATTCTACTGTTAATTGTTTGGACGTGAACTTAGGAAAGTCGATCTTCTGTTTGTATACTGGTCCGAGACTGCTTTTATTCCTGGCGTATAAGCTACGTCAGCGCGATGACTGTGGTGGCAGCTTGCGCCAACAACCGTAAACAACAGATGTGCATTCGATCAGTCAGTTGCGAGCAGCCAGTGTTAACTAATGGACGTGCGTACGTAGTGGTTCAGCGTTGCTGTCAAAAATTGCAATGGAGCGACATCTCTAAAGAATGTGTTCAAGGCATTGTCCAGATTGTTTTGAAGAACGGGAATGTTTATGCAAAGTTTGTCCATCACACCTGGACTTCTGACCAAAAATAACGACCCTATGTGTACCTGACTTGATTAGACTGTAAAACGGGGGTAATTTTTTCCTGAAAAAAAAATCACTGGTGACAGGACTTGGTGTTAGCAATACGAACTTGCCACAAAACGACAAAGTGTAGAACGGGTTTCTAATGGTTCTCCAAAACTGAATAGACTGCGAATGCGAGGCGTCTGATGAACAGAGTCCCAAAGAAAGATGTTTTTTACTGTTTCATGTGACTGTGTGAACGTTCTGTGCACTTCACTCAAGTGAGGGAAACTATAAATAAAACCTGAAACATTAAAAACTATTATTATTATTATTATTATTATTATTATTATGGGATTCCTTGTCTGAGTCGTTAAGAATGAAACCTTTCTAGGATCCCTCGGTTGTCCGTCTATTGAGATCCATTTTTCTCAGGATCAAGTAGAGGTATCAAGTTGAAATTTATGAGCTACTAAGGTCTATTGCCATTTGGCGGTGCAAAAAATTTAAGCTTCTAAGTCAGTGCAAGCAAAATGTATGTAACATATTTTAGTACTCGCAAACTCGCTCATCAAAACCTGCAGATGAGCTACCTATATGCATAATTCCGTTTACAAGGAACCCTCAGAGCTCTAGTTGTCTTCGCACTTCTAAGTTTTTTTGTACCCTGTTATGACACGCACGAAAAACTGGAACGTGATTTAAATTTCTAATTACATTAACGTTGTATATCTGTATGTGATGGTGATTGTGTGTACTGTGCTTCTGCTCCTTATTAGTACTATTAGTCGTACCTACCTGAGCTGCTGTTTATAATTCATGTATTTCAGTGACATAAATTTGGTTGTTTGTACACACACACACACACACACACACACACACACACACACACACACACACACACACCTATTCCAGTTGTCAGAATTAGCGATGTTCCTATGTTTTGCATATTGAGTTGTGTACCAAATTGTCTAGCCTTCGGTGATCAGGATTTGGATGATTATTCCTTTGTAATTTTACCATTTTTATGATAAATTGAAGTACTGGGGCAAGAGTTACTGCTGAATTTCTTCTGTTGACATACCTGCAATATGTAAATGCCCCTTACTGTTTGCCAAACAAAGAGGTAATCTTCCTCAAATTAAATTCGTTTCTGTTTTTTGTGTGTGTTTGTGTTTGGGGGGGGGGGGAGGAAGAGAAACAGAGAGAGAGAGAGAGAGAGAGAGAGAGAGAGAGAGAGAGAGAGAGAGAAAGGGGGGGGGAGACCTTGATACACGCCCCATAAAAGCAATGCAGAGAGCCGGAAAAAGGAAAAGAAAGGAGACAAAAATACTGAATGAAGAAATTAGCAGGTCCTTCAGTGTTGGATGCGGGGAAAGTTCTCGGATTAGATAACTGCTTCCTTTTAGACGTCGCATGATGTCTAGTTTTGAGTAGACAACAAGGGAATTTTATCCAGCGGTAGCAGGAATGGTTAAAAAAACTAGAAAATTTTTAGTTTGTAGACAGGTACTGCCAGAATGTTAAGTAGACTACGGTTTCCTAACCTAACTTACGCAAATCAACAGATTTGTGCTTGCAATAAGGCCAAGGCTTGGCAGAAGACAAGAACGCCTACTTTCTATAATAGGAAATAGAAAATTGTTGCAGAACGCTCATTTCACGCCAGTGAGTGCTTCTCGCACATAAAGGAATGACTACATTACATGGTTTTGGAGTGAACTGGATAGTTGTCAGATAACGTATCCATCCATCATTATACATAATTGTCATGCCATGTAGCGCAGAAGCCAATTAAATTATGGCACTAACATCTCTCAATACGAATCTTTATTTATATAGAATGGCTGGTTTCCGTTAGGTATTTCAGAAGGTTGGAACATCATATACGCGAGACTGAAAAGTTCGTTGTTGCTAAAAATCAGAACGGCGTTTCTTGTATTGCATATATTTATAATTAACTGCACTGAATTGATTTAATAAACCTAGTTTTGCTAACAGCTGCAGGGTGTACAGTTGTACAGAGCTAACGTCCTGTAAAAGCGAAGTAAGAGTAGAATTTGTTTACATTTCACGAGAGGGACAATGAATTAAGTGATCGCTGAAGCTCTTGCGGGAAACTCAATTCAAGCGGACTATTCTGGAAGTTAGATAGGCCCATTTCTAAGACTCGGCATCCTAACAATTCGCCACTTCTCTCGGAATAGGTTTTCTCTACCTGCATCTTCCCTGTTTCCCAGATTCCACTCCATTAATACTATTTGCTGTTATAATAACAATGAATTAAGTGTGTTTGTTCAATACCTTGTGATGTAAACATGTAATTTTCTTGTGTAATTTGGCATGCTTTCCCGAGATCACTGTTATATGGCAAAACATGTTCCGTAGATACCACAGGCTGTCGCTTTTATTTCACGGATGGTAGGAGAAAGGAAATTTGGGATACATACGCGCATGCTCTAATTTTTCTGAACGTAGTTGGTCAAGACAAATAGCTGTGTTCTTCTCAACTTTACCATAGCGATTCACCGCATCTGTGTTTCTCTTACTCTCCCTTCGGATGTGAATTACAAATGTTTTATGAAGTTTTGGTATCAGTAGCGAAATTCACGGTAACAAATTTAATGAATATGGAATCACAAATGGAAAATTAGTGTCAGCAGTGTACTGAAATCCGCATCTCCTGCCCTTCGCGTACATTCACCTTAACGACCGAGCTTTCTGAGAGGGTAACTAGGTCCCATCCAACGATAGGTTCTTCTAGAGAGGGAACGTACTAACAAAGGAAACTCCCCATCACACCCCACAAATTTTGTGGTAAGATGTCCCAATGAATAGCCCTTCAAAGGCTGAACCCAGATCAAGCATGAAAGCAGGAAGGAGGTGTACTGAACTGTGAAAAAAGAGGCAAAATAGAAACAGCGACCGGTCCAAGCTCAAGATGTGCAACATCGAGCAAATTTCAAGAATGACGGTTTCGTGGTTGCGTTATCGCTGTGTTCGACTGCGAAGGGGGAGATCTGTGTTATCGCTGTGTTCCAATATCCCACGTGCCCCATTTTTATTTTCACAAAGTTAAGAACTTTCCACCCGGTCATTGACGTGTCTGTTAGCTGTATTGAATTTTGCGTCTATGTAGTGGTGTAACGTCCATCTGAAACACGAGCTGTAAGGAAGAGACCTCCAGACGTACGTACCTCCTATTTAATCTACACAAGTACCACATGATATCACTATTAAGATACGTTTTGGAAGTTAAGACACACGAATTTCTTTGTTGTAAAAAAGTTCACAACCGTTAACTTGTTGCGTTCGCCTCTGTGAGGGATTCTGCTCTCATTGTTCATCACATTTGTGTGCGACGGTAACATATTCTTACACTATGACTCATATTCTATAGCCAATATATGCACTACTGGCAATTAAAATTGCTACACCAGGAAGAAATGGAGATGATAAACGGGTATTCATTGGACAAATATATTATACTACAACTGACATGTGATTATATTTTCACGCAATTTGGGTGCATAGATCCGGAGAAATCAGTACCCAGAACAACCACTTCTGGCGGTAATAACGGCCTTGATACGCCTGGGCATTGAGTCAAACAGAGCTTGGATGGCGTGTACAGATACAGCTGCCGATAAAGCTTCAACACGATACCACAGTTCATCAAGAGTAGTGACTGGCGCATTGTGTCGAGACAGTTGCTCGGCCGCCATGGCCCACACGTTTTCAGTTGGTGAGAGTTCTGGAGAATCTGCTGGCCAGGGCAGCAGTCCAACAGTTTCTGTATCCAGAAAGGCCCGTACGGGATCTGCAACATGCGGTCGTGCATTATCCTGCTGAAATGTAGGGTTTCGCAGGGATCGAATGAAGGGTAGAGCCACAGGCCGTAGCACATCTGAAATGTAACGTCCACTGTTCAAAGTGCCGTCAATGCGAAGAAGAGGTGACCGAGACGTGTAACCAATGGCACGCCATACCACCAAGCTGGGTGATATGCCAGTATGCCGATGACGAATACACGCTTCCAATGTGCGTTCACCGCGATGTCGCCAAACACAGATGCGACGATCATGATGCTGTAAACAGAACCTGTATTCATCCGCAAAAATGACGTTTTGCCATTCGTGCACCCAGGTTCGTCGTTGAGTACACCATTACAGGTGCTCCTGTCTGTGATACAGCGTCAAGGGTAACCGCAGCCATGGTCTCCGAGCTGTCAGTCCATGCTGCTGCAAACGTCGTCGAACTGTTCGTGCAGATGGTTGTTGTCTTGCAAACGTCCCCATCTGTTGACTCAGGGATCGAGACGTGGCTGCACGATCCGTTACAGTCATGCAGATAAGATGCCTGACATCTCGACTGGTAATGACACGAGGTCGTTGGGATCCAGACTGGCGTTCCATATTACCCTCCTGAACCCACCGATTCCATATTCTGCTATCAGTCATTGCATCTCTTCCAACGCGAGCAGCAATGTCGCGATACATTAAACCGCAATCGCGATATGCTACAATCCGACCTTTATCAAAGTCGGAAACGTGGTGGTACGCATTTCTCCTCCTCACACGAGGCATCACAACAACGTTTCACCAGGCAACGCCGGTCAACTGCTGTTTGTGCATGAGAAATCGGTTGGAAACTTTCCTCATGTCAGCACGTTGTAGATGTCGCCACCGGCGCCAACCTTGGGTGAATGCTCTGAATAGCTAATCATTTGCATGTCACAGCATCATCTTCCTGTCGATTAAATTTCGCGTTTGTAGCACGTCATCTTCGTGGTGTAGCAATTTTAATGGCCAATAGTGTAGTATGACAATTGCCAAGGCTGCAGAACGAGAATATGCCCTGCAATGACCGGACGTGCTGTTCATAATTTTGTGAAAAAAGATTGAGCAAGAGAGAGAGAGATTTGAATACTGATCTCCCGCTTTGCAGTCCAGTAGTGTTGACCAAATAAAGATGACGCGTGTCTCTTCCAATTCGCTCGAGGTTGACCATTATGAGCTTCGACAGTTCACTGTTTCTTTTTTGCTTATTTTTTTTCACAGTCCAGTACATCTTCTTCCTCTTTTCATGCTTGACCTGTGTTCAGTTCTTGAAAGGCTATCAGCTGGGCCATTTTACCTCTAAATATGAGAGGGATTGCGATGAAATGTTTCCCTTGTAAGTGTAGTTGGGAAACACATTACTTCCTCCCACATATGTCTCGCAGAATGACCACAATGAGAAAACGAGGATATTAAGGGTTCTTACGAAGTCTTTCTGCCCACGCCCATTTCGCGAATGAAAGGTAGAATGGCGGTTAATGATAGCGCTACCGGACTTGTCCATCGCCACAAACCTTAAGGTGGCTGCCGGAGTAAAGAAGTAAATGTAGATTTGTTTGAGTTGAATAATAGATTCTTCGGCACTGTTTAGATAAAGCACTTTTTCTGTATGTAATTGCATCCGATGATAGGTACAAACATGAAAATCGGTAGTGAGGCATTAAATTAGTTCTGGCTAGTGACTGGCAGCAGGCAAAGCTGTTCTGAATCTGAAGACTGTAAATCAGCGTTTCGAATGTTGACGTAGCTAAACTCGTGCTGGTCGTAAATTGAATGCTTGTGTGCTCTTGCAAACACTTGTCATCATTCCTAGTGCCTTGAACTCGATGTGGTCTCGGAGGCATGCAGCAGATAAAGCGGACGGTGTTATCGCGGTGTCAGCAGAGGCGATTGCCCACAGCTTCGCACCCGGATACTTGCGTCGGCTTACACAACAACAGAGCCCGCCGATGGACGCTGCTCACCGCCGCTCTCAGCGCTGCACTTCGTAACGAACCCAAACACTGGCAGGTTAATATGGCCGTTCAATTTTTTCTGCGGCGAAATTTTCCTCATTCGTGTCTGTCTCGAGAAATGTGCGCTGTACCAACAGACTTTGGTCTCACATTCCGCACGTTTCACCATCGCCGGTTGATAACTTTCGTTGCGATCATTGACATACATTACATCACTGTACTTCTGTTTCTAAAAATGCTTAAGTGCCGTTTAAGCGTGTAGACAATTTCATTGCGAAACCTAATTTGCTTTGATATGATTGTAGACAAATTTGAAGCGTATTCTTTATACAGAAAAAACAAATAACCCTTTCATACGATGAAATGGGAGTGGCGTGAAAACAACAAAAATGGTTGAAATGGCTCTAAGCACTATGGGGCTTAACATCTGAGGTCGTCAGTTCCCTAGATTTAGAAACTACTTAAACCTAACTAACCAAAGGACATCACACACATACATGCTCAAGGCATGATTAGAACCTGCGACCGTAGCAGCAGCGCGGTTCCGGACTGAAGCGCCTAGAACCGCTCGGCCACAGCGGCCGGCCTCTCCCTGCATCCCTTACCGGCACTGCCGTTGACAAAGCCTTTGAAACCGGCTCTAAGTCTTGTTCCTCAATAAGCTTCCTCGCTTCTTTTCGCGAGGTTGAGTGGATCCTTTCTAAGTCTTCCCACCATGGAGAGAAAAAAAATGTAGCACTGGGATCTAATCCAGCTCCTTCGCGTAGCCGTCGTACACATTGTCGTCAAAACCGAGCAAGCTTATTCGTTGAACGTGTATCGTGGCGTAAAATAAATTTCACATATTTTTGTTGTACAATAATTGCGACTAATTAGATTCTTTACTTGTAACAGTTGTTTTGTGCTGCCAGACAGCCATTCATTAACGCCCAAGCTCGAGGCGGGTCGTGTTTCCCAACTCGGCTTTCGTAAGCCGGCGTCGACGCAAGAGCAGAGCGGCAGCTGACTATAGTCTAGATACACATGCTGTGTGTTCTCGATACCATAATGCATTTATTTAAAACAGGCGACCTACTTGTCTCTTCTAGCTCCTCTTCCGCCTCCCCTCAAATTTACGGAACTGTCAGCTACATGAAGAAGAATGTGAAAGAAGGATTTATGAGTATAGTCTTGTATAGATGTACTGCATTCGTAGAGGTACGAACAGGGTAAGGTATTTAGTATTGAAGCGTGACGATAGAACATGTGCAAGGGTAGGAAAAAAGAATCACTTAACATTCTGCTCGATTATTAATTTACGTAGAGTAAAAGATATTTAATTAGTAATTCACAAGAAACATTTGTAGGATTAAATATTCTTAGAAACATCCACTGAAGTGATTTTTCAGACTGATCATTTTCCTCCCCTTTCTTTATTCGCAATCGTGACACGAAGATTGCCCGTTAAATTCAGCTCAGAATATCCCATTCAGAAACACTTAACACATGTGTAGTGGGACCACTGATATATAACAACTTCCACAAAAATGGTTCAAACGGCTCTGAGCACTATGGGACTTAACATCTGAGGTCATCAGTCCCCTAGAACTTAGAACTACTTAAACCTAACTAACCTTAGGACATCACACACATCCATGCCCGAGGCAGGATTCGAACCAGCGACCGTAGCGGTCGCGCGGTTCCAGACTGAAGCGCCTATAACCGCTCGGCCGCCACGGCCGGCCAACTTCGACAGAAGCATTGCGTACCATAGTTTAGAAAAATATTAAACCGAATGTCTTAAAAGTGCCGGCCGAAGTGGCCGTGCGTTTCTAGGCGCTGCAGTCAGGGCCGACGTTTGTGTGGTAAGAAAGTAATATGAACGATTCTGTTCTAATTCGTCCTTGCTTGATGTAGTAGCAGGTTCATTTAAACGTGTGTTGTCACCAGCACTACTTTTTAAGTAATGATCTGCACTTTGTATGCCCTGTAAGCTGCTGTTAATTCCACGAGCTGTGGATGAACGTGAGAGTAGATGTTTCCTGATGCCTTGTGTATTAGAGGTCCACGGCCTTAATTACTTTGTGCTACATGCAGACTTCCGTTAGCGACGCATCGTCTTAATGAAAAGCCACAGTTTCTGGATATCCGTACATGTTAAAACTGGTACCAACTGTTAAGCTAAGAAGTTGTAAACACTAAAGGGCCAAACAAATATGCTTTTACAGTGGTAAACCGATAGAGTCTAAGTACAAATTGTTGGACCTACCCACAAGACGCTGCACTTTCTCACACTCATTCCCACAGATAAGTAAATTTGTGACAGGAGAAAGCTTGGAGTCCTAGAAACTCCGTCAGTTATATGTCAGAAATGTAAAGACCTTCCATAACAGCTCTTCAGGGATGGAGTTTATTTGATGGAAATCGTTGGTCCAAATGCATTGGATTAAACGGAACTACATGGGAAAATAAGTGTGTTTCTCAGTTAATTATGTTATCTATCGCGAGGCAGATAAATTTCTGTAAATAGATTTTAACGAGACCGATACCATTTAATCCTGTTTCTTAACCTGCTTAAATTACTTTATTTTTGCGACATATTTCGGGTTGTGACTTCAGTCAGGAATATATGGATATACGAAAATATTTAAGTTGACTGTACAGTACAAATTTCTAGCCTCGGCCGTGTTCTATGGACTGTCCGCGAATGAGATATGTGACAAGTTTGAAAGAGCGTTTACTTTGACAGCTCGTTCGTTGTTATTGTGTTTAATGTTAACAATATCGTCACATAATTCGCCTGCTACTATTGATGCTTAGTGAAGTGTGACAGTAATAATCCCCACAAACATCGACATATCGATAGTGTAGTCGAACTAAGCTTTGTTCTGATTGCCACCTTGGTTGTAGTGTACAGTTAAGTCGTGTTATTTATTAGTGTACTTAACTAGACTGCTGTCAGTGGACATCAAAATCCAGAGGCAAGCAATAGTAGAAGGGGAGAATATGCCAGAAGAGGTCAGCTAATTTCGATGAACGGAATGAGTGATTATTTACGCTTTGCAACTGAACAGCGGACAGTACAAGGTGTCACAAAAAGTGGTTCAAATGGCTCTGAGCACTATGGGACTTAACATTTATGGTCATCAGTCCCCTAGAACTTAGAACTACTTCAACCTAACTAACCTAAGGACATCACACAACACCCAGTCATCACGAGACAGAGAAAATCCCTGACCCCGCCGGGAATCGAAACCGGGAACCCGGGCGTGGGAAGCGAGAACGCTACCGCACGACCACGAGCTGCGGACCAAGCTGTCATAAATTTGCTAATGATTCCGTCAATGCAGCACACACTGACTGAAATTTACAAAAGGAAAAGCTATAAATATTAAAGCTAATTTTTCTCTCTATAGATATGGCCATACTTAACTGATGTCATACCTTGAAACATGCACCAGAAATAGAATAATTTGTGTGTTATAACAAAAAAATTAAGTGGTAGCCCACTAGACACTTATTCGGGCTTGCAGTGGTTTGGATCTCAGAAAAGTTGGCAAAAATGGAAAGACCTTCAGATTTAAACGTAAATTAGAATATGAGGTTTATGGAGGTCTCTGGATACGAATTTGATATTATAATTCCAAACTCCAATATAGATGATCCAATATAGCCGACCACTTCATACAAAATTGGTTGGATTTTGATGTTAACCAGTATGTAATGGCTTTTTAAGTCGCTGATTACGAATTCCATATTATAATTTCAAATCAAAAGTGCTGAATAACTATTATAATATTACAACTGCGAAACAAAAACAGTTAGTTTTTCTTTTATTTTTGTTGTGAAACTGGTTGAGGTACCGTCTGTGTACCAGCTATGTAGAGTTAAAAAAGTGTTTGAGAAAGAATACATCGTAAAGACCAGTCGCTCTCACTCTCTGGATTTTCGATATCAAATTGTCACGTTTATCAGAAACATGTAGAAATTTTTCAGTCTCATCATCAGGAAAAAGTAAAAGCTCTAGGCCGTCTGTTGACAAAATTTCACATTTTTTGGTTTGAATTTTCTGAAGCTCGAAATAAGTGGATCCAAAGATAGCAGGAGCCAATAAAATACATCTTCCGTTATATTTGTGTGTGAACTTTTCGTGGAGAACGCTTCACAATATTTCTATCTTTATTAATGGCTTCCTGAGCATATTCAGATAATTGACCTATTGGTAATATTTTTGATTCTATTGTCTTAGCACCATGCATTAAGACTTTAATACCAGGGAAACTTGTCTGCAGTATCATGACAATATTTTCGAAATTTTTCGATGTACACGTTATAGCCACATGACATGGCGTGCAAGACAACGTGAAATCGATGAATGAAATCTTCGTCCAGCCACAGAATTTGAGCATTATTGCTATTCTTGGAGTTCCTGTATCCAAATTCTGGGTGATCAACAAGAAAGCTTAGCTGCATTTGAAATTCATTCCGAAACTCAAAACGCTTTTGCTCTTCTGTTAATCATCTTCGATATAAACTTGAAATAAAAAATGGCAATCGTGAAGTACATAATGAAAGAAACAAATCCATGCATGTAAGGTTCACAATCCGTAACGTAAATTGGAAACAATCTCTATATTTTTTACAAAATCGAGATAATTAAATTGTATTTACGTCGCTCCACACAATTAGCATCGCCAAGATGCATATTAAAATTACGATAAAAGTAACAATGGTCGTAGCCGTCGACGTTAGTCTAAAAAGTGGCTGCCCATCGTGGCTCGGCATCATTTATTTCTTATAACAAAAGTACAGCGACAGAGACAGACAGAATTTTCTTTCACATTCTAAAAGCTGTATGTTCCATGTCGGAAATTCCCGAATAACGCTGCACACACAACTTTTTTGCTAGTTTTCGGTAAAAATCTTTACAACGAAGATCATTACGTAGAGATATCTTTGACATTGAATTAAGAAACACAGCAGCATAAATTGATGAAAAAATTACACTAATATTCCACATAACTTTCTTAATACCCTCCAAGAAACAGAACTAAAACAGGACAGTCGAATAAAAAGTTACACGCACACTCAATAACGGTGATATTTCGGGGCTGCTTGACTTCGTTAACGCTACGCCGAGAACACTAGCTTCGAACTAACATAGCGTCTCAGGTATCAAAAATATCCCACATTCCTTTCGCAGTTACATGTATCAAAGCCGTGTCTACAAGATTCTATAGTAGTCAGCTGATTTGGTGACTATCACTTTATTTATTTCTTTATTCAAATGGCTCTGAGCACTATGGGACTTAACTTCTGAGGTCATCAGTCCCCTAGAACTTAGAACTACTTAAACCTTACTAACCTAAGGAATTCACACACATCCATGCCCGAGGCAGGATTCGAACCTGCGACCGTAGCGGACGCGTGGTTCCAGACTGTAGCGCCTAGAACCGCTCGGCCAGACTCCGAAGTGACGGAGTCGATAAATAATCAGAACTTAAGCATTTTTGATCTTCGTACATAGAGCTGCAAACACTTAATTTCCTAGACTCGAGGAAAGAAACTTTTTAGACTGCCGCTTATGTACCCATAAGGCATACGCTGTTGAATGGAAGTGCCGCTGACGTAGCGACCTATGCATCTGGCTGGGAAGCAGAGAATATCAATTTGTTTCATTTGCATTTTTTCCGCATTGAAACTGGTAGGAATAGAAGGGTTAATAAAGCAAGTAAATCAACCGCTGGGCCACGCCGGTCTGCTATTTATTTATTTACTTTTCTGACTTGTACTGATGATAAACCTCAAAAGGGCTCGTGTCCCTTCTGGCCAGTTTCCGCGACACATGCGGTATGCAACTGCAATTTGGATTTCAAACGATTGTTCACTCGTTCGCGCGTCATAAGCACAGGCTTGAGGCTGACTAGTTGTTCACGACACCAAAGTTAGTGCCGGCGAATTAGGTGTTTCACGCTCCGTGTTGTAAGGCAGGGCGATAACCGGATAGCGCTTTGTTGCATCGGTGACCTTCCACTTATCGACACGTGGGGGGCGCGTCTTAATATTCGCCGTGGCCGAGCAGTGGCGGCGCTGCAGTGTATCCTGGCCGGTCAAGGTTAACCGCTGTCTGACAAAGTCGTGATCATATTCGTGTGCACCGCTGCTCTGCTGTCGAGAAAACGGTGTCAGAGAATTGCTTGTTTCACCTAAGATGCGTTGTTGACGTACAGATTGGCCTGAAATGTCGTCCGCGTCAGAGAGATTAAAGTGGTAAATTAGCTACTAAAGGAACATTGTGAAATAACACAGTTCATGAAATCAGCACATTCTTGAGTTCAGTTCTCGTTAGCTGCTGCATAAAATTAATCGTGGTAGGTCTTAAAGTGCAATTTGGCATTTACCGCAGATAATTTAAAAATGCAAAAGGTAACAGAGAGAACTGCTGGGCGAAGATACCGTTATGTAAGTGTTCGTCGGAGGTGAGGGTATCATCTGGAGTGCCCCAGGGAAGTGTGGTAGGTCCGCTGTTGCTTTCTATCTACATAAATGATCTTTTGGATAGGGTGGATAGCAATGTGCGGCTGTTTGCTGATGATGCTGTGGTGTACGGGAAGGTGTCGTTGTTGAGTGACTGTAGGAGGATACGAGATGACTTGGACAGGATTTGTGATTGGTGTAAAGAATGGCAGCTAACTACAAATATAGATAAATGTAAATTAATGCAGATCAATAGGAAAAAGAATCCTGTAATGCTTGAATACTCCATTAGTAGTGTAGCGCTTGACACAGTCACGTCGATAAAATATTTGGGCGTAACACTGCAGAGCGATATGAAGTGGGGCAAGCATGTAATGGCAGTTGTGGGGAAGGCGGATAGTCGTCTTCGGTTCATTGGTAGAATTTTTGAAAGATGTGGTTCATCTGTAAGGGAGACCGGTTATAAAACACTAATACGACCTATTCTTGAGTACTGCTCGAGCGTTTCGGATCCCTATCTGGTCGGATTGAGGGAGGACATAGAAGCAGTTCAGAGGTGGACTGATAGATTCGTTACTGGAGGGTTTGATCATCACGCGAGTGTTACGGAAATGCTTCAGGAACTCGGGTGGGAGTCTAGAGGAAAGGAGGCGTTCTTTACATAAAACGCTACTGAGGAAACTTAGAGATCCAGCATTTGAGGCTGACTGTAGAACAATTTTACTGCCGCCAACTTACATTTCGCGGAAAGACCACAAAGATAAGGTAAGAGAGATTAGGGCTCGTACAGAGGCATATAGGCAGTCATTTTTCCCTCGTTCTGTTTGGGAGTGAAACAGGGATAGAAGATGCTAGTTGTGGTACGAGGTACCCTCCGTCAAGCACAGTATGGTGGATTGCGGAGTATGTATGTAGATGTAGATGTAGATGAAGATGTAAGTGCGATTAGCCTCAACCATCATATACCTAAAGAATGGCCATTTGGAGTTGGAACAACCAATAGTCACTGTTGGGCCATTACGGCTGGAGCATCGTTGGTACGTACTTTTCAGTTCAATAAATTTTACCAACAGCCGTACACTTCAAGATATATTATTTCGAAAGCAATCAGTTTCGGTAATTCATTTTGCCACCTTCAGGCCTGTGCATAATAATATACATGTAACCTAAGGGTATACAAATCAAGTTTACAAGAAGTGACAGGTAATCGTAATGTATTTACCTGAATAATGTTCAAAAGCCATTATATCAGTTCATGATATCGAATATTACAAATTTACTCTTTCTGATTGACACACATCCAGATCGTCCGCTCTCAAATTTCTGCCATCTCTCCCCCCACATCCACCACTGCTGGCGGCTCACCTCCAACTGCGCAAGCTTCAATAGCAAAAATTCCAACAATGCAAACCAGCCACAGACTGCACACAGCACAGTCAGTAATTTTCATACAGAGCGGTACATGGCCTTACCAACATAAAAACCTAAACAGCCTACTTACAACTTCGGTAGCCATTAATGTGGCTCGCATTAAAGACACAGAAATAACATTCAAGAAAACAGATTATAGCAAAACTTGATTTACATCAATCAAAATTTTGTGCATTTGCCTGTGGCAATAACGAAGTTATAAGCCACAGGCAACTGGTGGAATCTGACAATTATTGAAGAAATTGGAAAAACCTTCGCAATCGTCTAATGTGGGTATTGTAGCCAAAGTTATCTGATCAAATCGTGAGTTTGGATTTATTAAGGTGAGAAAAAAGAATTGTGGCCAAAATGTACTTCCTTAACTGGATCTGACTTTGTCCGAAAATTATTTATTAAAGTGTGCACGTGTAACTTCTTGTGACGTAAAAAACATGTCTGATAGACGTATGACGACTGAAGTAACTTTGGAGAAATTGGTTGTTGTGTACTGTTTTGATAGAAAATATAAATTAGTATAGAACTGAGTTTAGATTCTACATGGTTTTTATTGTTTTGCTGCCTCACTGAGCCTGTTTAGTGACAAGATACTGCACGAATGCACGCATGTTTAACGACTTGATAGCGGATGAAAATCCAGACTCTAGCAATGTTAGTACGATGTACACTCCGTCACGTACTGCAGTGGCTTGCGGGATACGTATGTAGATCAATATGCAGATTTCATTTCCATAACATCTGTGTGTTGAGCAGCGCAATAGGAGCTCTCGAAAAAAGCCGACCACCGGGTTGGTGACCAATTATTAGAACTACGTAATCGAGCAGTTGACTGTTACGGTCCACCCTTTCAAGAATGGACAGCGGGCAGTTATCTGGTGGCGGGAGGCAGAATCGTTGCGCTATAGAGGGGCCCTGCCAGCTCGTGTATCGGCCGCAGTCCCACATGCTGCCCCTGAGCGCTCAATGGGCCTTTCAACTTCGGGGCAGGCGGCCAGTAACGAACTGCTATTGAACCAACCCGTTTCTTTAAAATGATCGCGGTGGCGGAATACATCAATTCTGCGTGTACAGGAAGCACTATTCACTCCATCTGAAAAACGAGAAACACGACAGAAACAACGTAGCAGCGTATCCCAACAGCTACATCTACCAATCAGTGAGCCAAAACTACTGCAACTCTTGCATAGAAACAGTCCCAGTGGATGCGTAGCTTAACCAGATTGTTTTTTTTAAGTCGATTGTCCAGTCGACTATTGGTCTCCCAGCAGAACCACATTGTTAATTAGCACTTGTTGAAATCTAGCTTCGAATTCAGGTACTTTTTGCGTAGCAGAGGTTTCATACTATTGTTAGACACAGCAGACCTGTTGAGACTCCCTTTTACCCTCTTTGCTCTGCCTCTCGCGAGACTCTATTATTATTATTATTATTATTATTATTATTTCTTTCCTTTCTCAGACGTTATGTCTGGTTAAAAAATGGTTCAAATGGCTCTGAGCACTATGGGACTTAACATCTGTGGTCATCAGTCCCCTAGAACTTAGAACTACTTAAACCTAACTAACCTAAGGACATCACACACATCCATGCCCGAGGCAGGATTCGAACCTGCGACCGTAACAGTCGCGCGGTTCCGGACTGAGCGCCTAGAACCGCTAGACCACCGCGGCCGGCTATGTCTGGTTAAAAATGGAAAGTGAGGCGGACCTTGATCAAGCGTGACTTCCTTTTAACTGTACGGTATGTGTTACATTGCATTTAGGATCTTTCGGGTAATTGAACATGTATCAATAATTACAGATTTCTGTAGATGTATATACACGTTTGGATGTAGCTGTATTGCGTTGATGTACTGGTGGATATTGTGTGGTATGACTCCTGTAGTTGATAGTATAATTGGCTTAATGTCAACTTTATCCTGATGCCACATGTCCTTGACTTCCTCAGCCAGTTGGATGTATTTTTCAATTTCTTCTCCTGTTTTCTTTTGTATATTTGTTGTATTGGGTGTGGATATTTCGATTAGTTGTGTTAATTTCTTCTTTTTATTGGTGAGTATGATGTCAGGTTTGTTATGTGGTGGTGTTTTATCAGTTATAATGGTTCTGTTCCAGTATAATTTGTATTCATCATTCTCCAGTACGTTTTGTGGTGCATACTTGTGTGTTGGAACGTGTTGTTGTATTAGTTTATGTTGTACGGCAAGTTGTTGTATTATTTTTGCTACATTGTCATGTCTTCTGGGGTATTCTGTATTTGCTGGTATTGTACATCCGCTTGTGATGTGATCTACTGTTTCTATTTGTTGTTTGCAAAGTCTGCATTTATCTGTTGTGGTATTGGGATCTTTAATAATATGCTTGCTGTAATATCTGGTGTTTATTGTTTGATCCTGTATTGCAATCATGAATCATTCCATCTCACTGTATATATTGCCTTTTCTTAGCCATTCGTTGGATGCGTCTTGATCGATGTGTGGCTGAAATAGGTGATACGTGTGCTTGCCATGTAGTGTTTTCTTTTTCCAATTTACTTTCTTTGTGTCTGTTGATGTTATGTGATTTAAAGGGTTGTAGAAGTGGTTATGAAATTGCAATGGTGTAGCCGATGTATTTATATGAGTGATTGCTTTGTGTATTTTGCTAGTTTCTGCTCGTTCTATAAAGAATTTTCTTATTATTAGTATTATTATTACATTGGTATTCGTTTTTTGTCCACCCATTGAGTAACAAAGGAACCTTTAGAGTTTCGTTTTAGCGTTTCCTTGTGTCGATATTACTTTCATTCTCTCGAAATAGTTAATTTTCCGATCGTCAGACAGTTATTTCGGTCTTCTTGCTATTTTCAACCAATATTCACAAAAGATTTCGAATAAAGATATTTGTGTCTTACATATAATTTTGTGCTATTTCTGTTTCTTCCATGCCTTCATGTTTCGGTATTTGTCATTATATGGATGACGAAAATGCATACTTCAAATTACTTTGGGGTTTTTGTTTCAGGTCCACACTGACGAAACTATTCATAAAAATCTTTGAATGAACATTTTACGATAATGCGTGATTTTAGACTTACCGCAAATAAATGCAGGTTCGTATCATACCACAATGACGCCCATGGAGCCCGCATCTCGTGGTCGTGCGGTAGCGTTCTCGCTTCCCACGCCCGGGTTCCCGGGTTCGATTCCCGGCGGGATCAGGGATTTTCTCTGCCTCGTGATGGCTGAGTGTTGTGTGATGTCCTTAGGTTAGTTAGGTTTAAGTAGTGCTAAGTTCTAGGGGACTGATGACCTAAGATGTTAAGTCCCATAGTGCTCAGAGCCATTTGAAGCATTTGACGACCGCGGAAAACACGTGCTTATGGAACTGGTCCCGTCCCGGGCGACTTGCAAAATGATCATCGGAATCTTCGACAGAGACGATGAAAGTGGATTTGCAAATCCTGAGACTATACATGATTAAACTGTCTAAAACGCTTGATAGAAAATGGAGTTGTGCATGTGGAATACTGCGTCAATGCAAAAAATTATTTCCCACAGATTTTATAAAAAAGGAAAGTAAGTCGGATGTCACACACAGGCGTTACAAAGTCGACATAGTGTCAGCACTTTGACTGACTCGAAAGGTAGTCTGTTCGATATCTTCCTAATGCTAATAACGTCGTAGTGTTACGAAAGAAGGGAAATCTCTCTCGGGTAATCACCTCGTGTTAAGCGTTTGTGGATAAACATAACAAGTGCATGGGCGTAATGAATAAGGCCGACATGGTGGAATAACGTTGCGAAATTCACAGGAAAATTGAAGACTGACATCGCATGGCAATGGCATTCGCCATCTCCCCCCCCCCCCCCGCCTCCCTCCCCCCCGCCACACTCTCTCTCTCTCTCTCCCTCCCTCCCCCTCTCTCCCCCTCCCTCTCTCGCCCCCTCCCTCTCTCTCCCCCTATCCCTCCCTCCCTCTCTCCCTCTCTCTCTCCCTCCCTCCCTCCCTACCTCTCTCCCTCCCTCCCTCTCTTTCTCTCTCTCTCTCTCTCTCTCTCTCTCTCTCTCTCTCCATCCATTCCTCTATCCCTCCACCACCAACAAATTAGGTAGCGTAATTTTACGAGACAGTGACCCAGAGCGTAGGATGTGTTTGAGAATTTCGACTTGCCACCGCAAGTGGAGGAAAGGGGAGAGTTGAAAGATCGGATAGGAAATGATTCTACGACACTATACACCCTCCGGCACACATCGTATGGTAGCTTATGTAGTAAAGAAGTAGAAGGAAGTTAGAGATGAAGGACTTCCGCCAGCAACTAAGTCACTACAGACAAACCGCATAACCGTGGACTGGAGAGAGAAAGGGAAGGAAGCCCGTCGTAACGATACTGGTATTTAGATTGGAAGAGCAACTTACTCATAGATGACGACTATTTTAAACATAAGTAAATTTGTGACCGCAGGAGAAGCAAAGCAAAGCAGCTCATTTCGGGTCATGATCGGGATGATACTCTATAAAAAGGAACATGGAGTCGTCCCTTTCGGCCGAGATTTCTGAACCATTCCAGACGAGGTAGTATCTAAAGAGCAAATAACCGGGATGCAAGGAATTTTTATCACCGTGCATAAACATGTAAAAGCTCAGCAACGTACAGCGTATTCCAGTGCGGAATGGTCATACGTATAGAAAGGTTATGGACTGTTCTGTAGGAAAAAAACCATTAAATTATAGATTTTCCGTGTTGCTTTATATATACGTATAGAAAGGTTATGGGCTATTCTGTAGGAAATAAACCATAAAATTACAGATTTTCCGTGTTGCTTCAGATATGGAGCAGTTTGAAAGTACTGGGAACTGAAAACTGCAGGCAACAGAAAACTGACGGATGGTTAGTGAATTTTAAAGAAAATTTTGACACATTCTCCTGCTTCAAGCCATGATTCTTAAACAATCAAGGGGTTGAATCTTCTCGGACATGTCCGAAAGAACAGACACCTTCTTCTTATAGATAAGACTTACCGGCCAATGATCTTCTTCAGTACGGATGCACTCAAATTGCCCAGTTTTCCGGAAATCGGTAGACTGACTGCCGCGAATAATGAGTATAAGGGGCAGGTGCACTACAAATGTAGTGTGTGGGCAGTAAGTTGGGAGTGTGGGTCTCCCGGGGAGCGTGCCAGAGCAGTCCCTGCAGTCGCACTATCCTCTGTGTCCTCGATGGCTCAGTTGGACAGAGCGTCTGACATGTCAGCAGGAGATCCTGGGTTCGACATTTTCAACTCTCCCCGTCGATATTTATCAACCCTTGTAAGCAGCTAATGGTCTGTATTTCATTATAATGTCGCCCTGATTTAGGTTTCCCGTGATTTCCCTAAATCGGTTCAGGCAAATGCCGAGATGGTTCCTTTGAGAGAGCACAGCCGACTTCCTTCCCCATCGTTCACTAATCCGATGGGACCGATGACCTCGATGTTTGGTCACCTGCCCCAAACCAGTCAATCAACCAACTAACCAACCCGGATATCGGCTTTGGGACAGAGTTTATGTCCGAGCTGGTTCAAATGGCTCTGAGCACTATGGGACTTAACTTCTGAGGTCATCAGCCCCTAGAACTTAGAACTACGTAAACCTAACTAACCTAAGGACATCACACACATCCATGCCCGAGGCAGGATTCGAACCGGCGACCGTAGCAGTCGCACGGTTCCGGACTGCGTGCCTAGAACCGCGAGACCACCGAGGCCGGCTGTCCGAGCTGGTACAATATGTTCTGTTGGGAACAGACCCAGGGATCCTGCTGGTCATTAGTGTGCCTCATCATCACGCAGACAGTTCATAGAGACAAGTGCCGTGTGTAGACCAGCATTGGCGTATAGGAAAAGGCACCACAATACTGTCGCTCGCTGGGTAACACATGAGAACGAAGGATGTCCGTGACATACCGTTGTGCCGTCAGGAATCTTTCGACCATAACAGTCGAAACCTGAATTCATACCCGACGTGCTCTCCACACCATGACCCACGAGTAACATCGCTGTGCCTCTCCGATACGTTGGAAGAATGGGACTTCTCCCCAGGTCACCACTATTATCGCCGTCTGGATAGTCCTCCAGGGTAGTGAAAACCCACCGTTGATCGCTGGACACAAGTCATCAGCAGCCAATGCTTCCTGGTCACGTTGGTGGTTCATTAGTCCAACTGCTGTTAGTACCGGAAAAATGATGTAGAGTGATACGGAATGTTGTAGGCAGTCGTTCACTTGTTCTCGAATAACAGGTGCAGACGTGAACGTGGCACGACGTTCTTCGTGCACAATCCTTGTGGTAGTCAGATGTGGCATATAGGAACGCTGACGACGTGTATACCTGCCCTCATGTTCTCAAACATTGCAACAGGGGGCCCCTTGCACCTCCAAAGGCTCCAAAATGTCGATTTTGAACGATTCGACCAGTCGTTAAAATGGAGACCTCCCAACGAGGCCCCTTTCGAACTGTGTCGTTGTGTGCCGGACCGAGACTCGAGAACTTAGCCTGTCGCGGGCAAGTGCTCTACCAACTGAGCTACCCAAGCACGACTCACGCCCCGTCCTCACAGCTTTAGTTCTGTCAGTACCTCGTCTCCTACCTTCCAAACTTAACAGAAGCTCTCCTGCGAACCTTACAGAGCTATAGTTCAATTCTTTTATCTTGGCGGTTCGCGCATGCCCTCCCAGACGCGGGAGATTGCTGCGTTGCCAGTTGTACGCACCAAGAGAAGCAGCGTCATAACATACACTCCTGGAAATTGAAATAAGAACACCGTGAATTCATTGTCCCAGGAAGGGGAAACTTTATTGACACATTCCTGGGGTCAGATACATCACATGATCACACTGACAGAACCACAGGCACATAGACACAGGCAACAGAGCATGCACAATGTCGGCACTAGTACAGTGTATATCCACCTTTCGCAGCAATGCAGGCTGCTATTCTCCCAGGGAGACGATCGTAGAGATGCTGGATGTAGTCCTGTGGAACGGCTTGCCATGCCATTTCCACCTGGCGCCTCAGTTGGACCAGCGTTCGTGCTGGACGTGCAGACCGCGTGAGACGACGCTTCATCCAGTCCCAAACATGCTCAATGGGGGACAGATCCGGAGATCTTGCTGGCCAGGGTAGTTGACTTACACCTTCTAGAGCACGTTGGGTGGCACGGGATACATGCGGACGTGCATTGTCCTGTTGGAACAGCAAGTTCCCTTGCCGGTCTAGGAATGGTAGAACGATGGGTTCGATGACGGTTTGGATGTACCGTGCACTATTCAGTGTCCCCTCGACGATCACCAGAGGTGTACGGCCAGTGTAAGAGATCGCTCCCCACACCATGATGCCGGGTGTTGGCCCTGTGTACCTCGGTCGGATGCAGTCCTGATTGTGGCGCTCACCTGCACGGCGCCAAACACGCACCATCATTGGCACCAAGTCAGAAGCGACTCTCATCGCTGAAGACGACACGTCTCCATTCGTCCCTCCATTCACGCCTGTCGCGACACCATTGGAGGCGGGCTGCACGATGTTGGGGCGTGAGCGGAAGACGGCCTAACGGTGTGCGGGACCGTAGCCCAGCTTCATGGAGACGGTTGCGAATGGTCCTCGCCGATACCCCAGGAGCAACAGTGTCCCTAATTATCTGGGAAGTGGCGGTGCGGTCCCCTACGGCACTGCGTAGGATCCTACGGTCTTGGCGTGCATCCGTGCGTCGCTGCGGTCCGGTCCCAGGTCGACGGGCACGTGCACCTTCCGCCGACCACTGGCGATAATATCGATGTACTGTGGAGACCTCACGCCCCACGTGTTGAGCAATTCGGCGGTACGTCCACCCGGCCTCCCGCATGCCCACTATACGCCCTCGCTCAAAGTCCGTCAACTGCACATACGGTTCACGTCCACGCTGTCGCGGCATGCTACCAGTGTTAAAGACTGCGATGGAGCTCCGTATGCCACGGCAAACTGGCTGACACTGACGACGGCGGTGCACAAATGCTGCGCAGCTAGCGCCATTCGATGGCCAACACCGAGGTTCCTGGTGTGTCCGCTGTGCCATGCGTGTGATCATTGCCTGTACAGCCCTCTCGCAGTGACCGGAGCAAGTATGGTGGGTCTGACACACCGGTGTCAATGTGTTCTTTTTTCCGTTTCCAGGAGTGTAGTTCGCAAATTTACGCTTAGGGGTAGAGCGCGCAGTTTATGAAGTAAAGCCACGACGGCCGCATTAAGCCTTTCGCTGCTACAGAGACGTGCTCCCCGTATTCCGCGACGTGCGCGATTTTGTTATCATTGCACTGCTCGCTTAGGCACACACATGGTGTTTCGACTGCTGTGACATACTTTATCATTCGATTTCACAAAAACTATTTGGCCCAAAAATTTGATTTTTGCACATCTTCTTGACTGATACCGTCCTCCCATGAATAACTTAATTTTGTTTCGATGTTCAACACAGTTATTGTGTGGCATTAGATGTAGTAAACCATTGCACAAAATTTTGAAGAACTTACAGAGGTAAAAGTCTATAGCGTATACTTTCCGTATGGTCGATTTTAGTTGCCACTAGAAATTTCAAAAAATTACATTCAAACGAATAAAATTCATGAAGTAAGACACTTGGATGTTGTTTTTAAAATATAGAAAATACTAAGCACTGATCAAGGTTTGAACTCGGAACCCTTCCCTTCGCAGCCATAAACTTTAACCATTACGCTAACGCAGCTCGTCTTTCAGTGTGATTCCCGTAGGACTTTGAATATCACTCAAAATACCGATAAACACTGTTGGTATGATTATGAATTACTCACGTTTCGTCGAAGTACAATACGAAATAAACAATTACCATTGTTCTTTATTGCGAAAAAGCGGTTAGTGAGAATGATACAAACACCTTTCCTTGCTATCGCCTGAATTAGGAGGCTTATTGCTTGTTTGGTTTAATTAATTAATAGAGTATGAAGGAGTTGGTATAAAGAATACTTTTTCCAAACTTACTTTTATAGAAAGTCTGCTATCAAGACATTGCTTTTGTTCAATTACTTTATATATGACTGAACGTTTCTAAAACTGAAGACTCTCGTCTGTGCTCTGCACTGCAGTCGAGCTCTGGCAACGTCGTTCTCTTTTCATTGGCTGACTGTGTTTAGTGACGTCAGATGCGCAGAACGAACCTAAACTCGGCCGCCGTCATAAATGACGCGCACTTTAGTATTCCTGAAAGAAAGGATATTGCGGAGGTATGGCTTAGCCACAGCCTAGGGGATGTTTCCAGAATAAGATTTTCACTCTGCAGCGGAGTGTGCGCTGATATGAAACTTCCTGGCAGATTAAAACTATGTGCCGGACCGAGACTCGAACTCGGGACGTCTGCCTGTCGCGGGTAAGTGCTCTACCAACTGAGCTCGAGTGTCGGTCCTGCACACAGTTTTAATCTGCCAGGAAGTTTGATATCAGCGCACACTCCGCTGCAGCGTGAAAATCTCATTCTGAGTCGTTGTTTTTATGTCGCTGTCTCAGACGATTACGCGGTGTCTCCGTGTCCTTCGAAGTGACCACTCAACATCTGAGGCTGTTCACACCACTTAAATTACCTACCAGGCCTGGTGACAATACGGAACACGCGCGGCACTAATGCACTCTGGTGGCCGTTCTGACACACACAATTGCAGCTCTGATCATTTACATACCCACGGATTGCGAATACGTGTACAAAGTCTGGTTGGCATCAGGTCAAGTCATCCAGATGCTATAACTTTTTTTCAGGCCGTGTTCACACTTGTGATTCACAAGTTCGTTTGCGAGGCCACACTCCGCAGAAATCTCACTATGTTTACGACCTTAAAGCAATTTTCGAACAAATATCCATAACTAGTGACAAAAAGGGTAATAGTGCACCACAAAAATAAACAGTGTGAAAGAAAAAGTTGAAAATACAAAAGTGGGCTTATGTTTCTGGAATGAAGTGGTAATGCGATCTCCAGACCAGGTGAGAGGAAACGCAGATGCCAAGAAGCTATCTCACTGAAGGTGCCTTAGAATTAAAAAAAAAAAGGCGAAATGCGCCTGGAAAAAGTAAATTACAGTTCCGGCTTTATTTAAAAAACACACTTTTGATTCTTCTGCGTTAGTTCTCATCCAGCCCTGTCTCAAATTTCCCCCGAATATAGTGTGCTTTGAAAAGTTGAAACCCCATATAACGAATTTACTACAAAACTAGTTGTGAAGCGTCCATTGTGTCGCAATTGTGTTACGTCGTTGAATGTCTTGATTGTCCTCCGACGCAATATACTTAATTAATGTTGTTTATAAATAGATTTCCGTTTCCGGATATCTTTTCGAACGGTCAGCTCAGATTATTCGACGGTCTATTGGACGAACACAGTAGTTCAGTGGAAGACGAATAATGTGCGTTGTAGAGAGATAGTAAATCATCTGACGAACAGCGTGTAATGTTACCACACATCACCATTCGTGACAATTAAAATACATGCATCTTCTGGAGATATACAATCTTTTCACTGTTCCTACGCATAAATTATTATTTTATTCAGAATGAAACAAAGTTTTTGAAGGCAAAGTAAAGAAATAATAAGTACTGCAGTAAGACGCTACTTAGACACTGACAATGATACAATATAAATGTTTTAAAAAAATGTACCCGATTTCAAATGTATAATCGGTTACTCACACCTTATCGGTAGAAAAACATTCATGGCACGTATTAAGCTAATTTGTATGCAAAAGCTAAAAACTTAGTGAACCGTATCATTAATTAATAAAATAATTAAAAACCATTGAAATCACAAACGATTGTACATATGTACATGTTAGCGTGTGTTTTTCGGCTTAGAGCTTTAAATTCGTTTGTCTCTCTCTCTCTCTCTCTCTCTCTCTCTCTCTCTCTCTCTCGCTCTCTCTCTGCATGTGTTTGTTGTTTATTCCAAATCCCAACCAAAAGTTTCTATGCGTAGATATGGCAATTAAAAAACATCTTGAAGTGCGTAACGGAGGCCTTGAAGCTACTCTTTGTCTTGTCCACCATTCGCGAACGGGATACTGAAATCCCTCCGCATACGAAGTGACTAGTATCATTTTATAGCCACAAATTATGCGCGAGAATCGATTGAAGTATTGGGGTTGTTTTTATCTACCTTTTAATTCTCAGTTGAGCACCTGTATCAGTGCTATATCGCCACAGAACACATCTTAAACTGTATATAACTTCAGGAAAATAATCAAAACTGGATAACAAAAGAAGAGACTATCGAATTCCATAACTAAAACATCGCCGGCCGGTGTGGCCGTGCGGTTCTAGGCGCTTCAGTCTGGAGCCGAGCGACCGCTACGGTCGCAGGTTCGAGTCCTGCCTCGGGCATAGATGTGTGTGATGTCCTTAGGTTAGTTAGGTTTAATTAGTTCTAAGTTCTAGGCGACTTATGACCTCAGAAGTTAAGTCGCATAGTTCCAGAGCCATTTTTGAACAAAAACGTCACTAAAACAGTAACAATAAAGACCCTAAATCATGCATCCACTGTTATTACGGACAGAATTGTTAGTAACAAATTGGTCTTTTATGTTTTATTGCATTTGATACAACCTATTAGTTACGAACAAATATTTTTTTTTCTCTTCAGAATTTTTTTCAAGGATATTCAATTCCTGAACTATGCCCGTATGATGAGAAAATAAAAATAGATTTACTTTCAGCTGTGGTAGATATAAGGGAAAGAAGCCCTAGTCTCTAAACTCCGAGAGAAAGCAGACGGATGGTGACTCATTTCTTGCCAACCCGTTGTCTGAGCAGTGGGGAGCAGGAGGTTGCTATACGCTGTAATCGAAGACTGAACGAAGCACGTTACCGACATTTCCGTAATGTGTTAAGTTATTAAGTAGTGTACCGTGGTCTGCATAGTAAGAAGCCTTGATGTCACAGAAGAAATTGTATGACTTTCTTTTCTTAGCTGCCTACCACCTACACTCTAATTTGAGCGAGAAATAATGTACTGCACAGTTAACTGAAAAGCCATTCCTAAAGTCGTACTGTGATCGTAAAAGGAAAAGATGATCATGGTAGAACGTCCCGTCGACGAAGATGTCGTTATAGACGGCTCACAAACTTGAATTAGGGAAGGGTAAAGGGATCGACTGGGTTCTTCCCTGGGGAATTTAACCCGCCGTCCACCCGGATACGAGACCGGTGTGTTAGCGCTGCACCATCTGTGTCGGTAACTGATTCTCCGGGTAAGTTCCGTTACGAGAAATGTCCAACACGTCTCATGTAGATTGTCTTTCAGAATAGTTTCACGTGTGTACGTACTACTCGCGGTTGAGCTCACGGTGGATGATTACTAACCGACTACCACATTTCGGTTAATGATAACTTGTTTTCTCAATTCGAGAGTGAGAACTTAGCGCAGTGACGGTGTGGTTTGGATAAAGGAACGGTGTTCGGGAAGTGCGGTATTCGTATTTTTATCTGGCAGTCCTGATTCACATTTTCCCTACATCACTGAAGACATTTAAATTATGCAAGCAACCATCCCTGTATTCATCTTATCTGAATTCGTGCACCAACTCAAACGTCTCCGTTGTCAATGGAATCCTAAACTCTAATCTTTCTTTTTATAGCAGAGCTCTGTAAAGTGTAGCAGAATACTCTTAGGTCGCTTACTTAATCTTTATTTTCAAAATAAAAAGACACTTAAAAATTTACGCCTAAGACTTAAGGATAGAAGCACGTGACTGTGTGTGGAGATGAGGGGGGGAGGGAGAAAGTGTGTGATCATTAATATTTCTTGTTCAGTAAAATTTCTTCGAAGACACGGACAAATAAATTTTACGGGCCTCTGGAAATTATTCAGAGCAGTTGGGATGGCGTAGCTTTTTTTATTATTGAGAGATGGTTAAATTTATTCAAATGACTAAAATGGAAAACGTTGAATTTTCTCTCTTAAATTCTGCATGGCTATCATATTCTTCATCGTTGCCTGCATATTCATCACTTTGGCTGGGTGGTTGTTATTAGAAGATAATATGCAAAAGGGATTCGGGGAATGTATATGTGTTAAATGTTAGTGAACTGAACATGTCAGTAGTTGATTTTGGGTTAATTCACACGCGGTGCAAAATAGACAGCGTATTTTGCAATACTTTTTCGTTGGAAAATTTAGTTCTCATTTACCTTCTACTCACAGTATTACCTATTTTTTTTTTTTTAGAAATTACGAAACGACGCAAGTTTATGACCTATTTGTTAGTTACAATAAGCTGGGATTACTTTGATGTTGATTCACCCCTTTCATGCAGTTTACTAGCTTTCGGTTGCGTAAAAACGAGTAGATTGATAAAACTCTCGTTTAATATGTGTAGCAAAAATTTGTGAAATAAAAGGATGGCAATTTTTTAAATATAGGGACAAGGGCATAGTTTGAGCTATTTTACGTGATGCTTATGTGTCACTATAAGTTTAACTGCGGGTTACTGGCAGTAGTGATTCACATATTACGAGCATTTCGCGTCTACCTTTGTGAAACTGTCGAAAACCAACAACTATTAGTCTTAGGTCGCACAAATGACTCCATGTGGTTCCCAATAACCTAAAAATACACCACTTCTCGTAGTTTTCATACAAGTAACAAGAGAATCGTTGCACATCTTACATTGAAACCGCACTGAAGAAAATACATTTAATGATGTGGTAAGACTAATCGTGTTTCATTTTTATATGCACTTGCAATCCAAGTGTATCAGTGCCCAGTCGATTTATTACTTGTGTTTTTAATCTCAAGATTTCAGGCGCTGCTTAGTTCAGTGTTTAGCAACCGTAATCCCATGAATGCCGGACATTCTCTAAGTAACTGCAGTATGACTTCAAATAATCTTTCGAGGTACTTGATTGGTTATCCTCTGATGTGCTAAAAATTACATCTATTTTATTTCCGGTTTTTGAAAACTGATTTTATTGGTCATTTCACAGCTGTAATTTCTACGATGGTGTAACTTGCCACTGACTTTCCAGTATAAAACCCATTCCCGTATCCGTTTAACGATTGTACCCTGCATTAACGATTTCCGCTGCCATTATACCGCAGTAATGATCAACAATAACGGGAATGCACGAGTTTAAGTCTGGGATGGTTCGTATTTCCGTTGCTGTTACCTTTAGTGCATGTGTTAAAAACTACCGAAGCACATCTCAAAAGCCAAATATCATATAAAGACAGTAGACACCAATAAAATAGAACAGCGGCACATACAGGGATCACTATACATTGTATAGATCAACATCTACATCTACATTTATACTCCGCAAGCCACCCAACGGTTAGTGGAAAGGACACTTTACGTGCAACTGTCATTACCTCCCTTTCCTGTTCCAGTCACGTATGGTTTGTGGGAAGAACGACTGCCTGAAAGCCTCCGTGCGCGCTCGAATCTCTCTAATTTTACCTTCGTGATCTCCTCGGGAGGTATAAGTAAGGGGAAGCAATATATTCGATACCTCATCCAGAAACGGACCCTCTCGAAACTTGGACAGCAAGCTACACCGCGATGCAGAGCGCCTCTCTTGCAGAGTCTGCCACTTGAGTTTGCTAAACATCTCCGTAACGCTATCACGCTTACCAAATAACCCTGTGACGAAACGCTCCGCTCTTCTTTGGATCTTCTCTATCTCCTCTGTCAACCCGACGTGGTACGGATCCCACACTGACGAGTAATACTCAAGTATAGGTCGAACGAGTGTTTTGTAAGCCACCTCCTTTGTTGATGGACTAAATTTTCTAAGGACTCTCCCAATGAATCGCAATCTGGCACCCGCCTGACCAACAATTAATTTTATATGATCATTCTACTTCAAATCGTCCCGCACGCATACTCCCAGATATTTTACAGAAGTAACTGCTACCAGTGTTTGTTCCTCTATCATATAATCATACAGTAAGGGATCCTTCTTTCTATGTATTCGCAAAACATTTCATTTGTCTATGTTAAGGGTCAATTGCCACTCCCTGCACCAAGTGCCTATCCGCTGTAGATTCCAGTCCATTTATAATTATATGTATGCGTGGTGTCTGTTCTTTCGGAAATGTCCGAAAGAACAGACACCACGCAGAATCTGCAGCTCTGAAACATTATACGTAAATTAAACGGTATAACTGCTGTGAGCTGCAGCGGGACATTAGGTGGAATCAGGGGCGACGGGTAAAAATGTGTACCGGACCGGGATTCGAACGCGGGATCTCCTGTTTACTAGGCAGGTGGGTTAACCATTGCGCCATGAGGGACACAACGTTACCGCAACTGCGCAGTCTATCTCGGTATACGGCCGATACACATTCTCACATTGTTAGTGTCGGTGGCTGTTTCCTTGATAGGTTTTGTCGTACGCGACAGCTTCGATCGTGTTATTAGCTATTTAATTTCTGTGGTATAGTTCTTCAGGATGACTTTTCAATAACAATCGCTTAAAGTTTGTCGTTGGGAACCTTCAAGTGGCATCCTCTCATTATGGTTGCATGTAGCAATGCATTATTTGCGATGGGGAATGGGATTAAGAATTCAGTGTTTCGTAACATTGGTGTCGTCTTCTTCCTGGCTTTCAAGACGCAGTCTTCTTGACCTTTGTGCATGATAAGAGGAATTTGTGTTAGGGAACTGCCAATGTTGAGCTTAATGTTGGATGAAGAAAGTAGAAAAAACAATATTGTATTGCATATTTACTTCGTCTCCAGCCATGTCATCTTTTGTCATTTGCCTGTTTTACGATAGGGTACAACACTTTACAGATATGATAAAATCTTGGTTCAAAAGGCTCTGAGCACTATGGGACTTAACATCTATGGTCATCAGTCCCCTCAGAACTCAGTAAACCTAACTAACCTAAGGACATCACACAACACCCAGTCATCACGAGGCAGAGAAAATCCCCGACCCCGCCGGGAATCGAACCCGTGAACCCGGGCGTGGGAAGCGAGAACGCTACCGCAAGACCACGAGCTGCGGACTAAAAAAAATCTATTTCGTGACTTGAGTTCTAGTGCTGTCTTAGGGTCGTTAGGTTTGTTTAGTGCATCAGACATGCACTCCTGTTTCAGGTATAATCATAGTGTTTTCTTTTTAGCATAATATGATGAACTTAACTATATGAGTAGATCTTCAACTTTTGGTGGCCCAATACAGCAGTAGGTTTGTAAGTTCAAATGGCTCTGAGCCCTATGAAACTTAACATCTGCGGTCATCAGTCCCCTAAACTTCGAACTACTTAAACCTAACTAACCTAAGGACATTACACACGTCCATGCCCGAGGCAGGATTCAATCCTGCGACCGTAGCAGTCGCGCGGTTCCGGACTGAAGCGCCTAGAACCGCTCGGCAGTTTGTAAGTGCGTATCGATATCTGGTTCCAGATGGTCGAATGCCGAAGAACATGGGTTTTTATGAACATACACCATTCGTCCAGGAAGGTTCTTGACTGACTCCATTACTGGAGATGAGACACGTCGGCTAAGTAAGACGGTACCAGACTGAAATAACAACTGTAAACAACAGATGTGTATACAACCATTCAGATGTTTGTTCGACTAGTCACTTTTGAGGAGGCATTTAAGTAGTGGGCATCAAGTCGTAGGGTATGTGTCACAAATTGGAATGGAGCAACGTCTTTCAATCAGGTGTTCAAGGAATTCCCCAGATCGCAAGCTTTGTCCCGCACACCTAGGCTCATAATCAAAAATAAGACTCTTTGAGGCTTTTAGCGACTTGATTGAAACAAAAGAATCTGGAAAATTCTTTTCTGGAAAAAAGTAGCAAGTCGCTTACCTGAGTGGATTTTCCCATTTGCGGTTCGTACTCGAAGGAGAATGATCTGCCATTTATTTCTGCCCCGGTTAATACCTTACTTACCACGTCAGGTCGTCGTAACACCTACAGACAGTATTTAATCCCGCTTTGGGCAGAGGTAATAATTTCTTGTGTGTTCCGTGCACACGCCTTTTAAGTTGCCAACTTATATTTTTGCCTTGACACTACGTACTGTGCCGCTGTATGAATATGCGGATGTTAACCATTTACATAAATCCATTTACACTAGATGTGGCGTGAAAGTGGAAATATATCTTGAGTTGCTACTCTGTGTGTTCTCGTAGACTATTCAGGATGTTTCAAAATTCTTGTTGAGGGCATGTAGCGGCTGTAGTTTGCACTTACTCGATAACGTTCTGATGAGGTACCCGTGTCGGAGAATTTACTGTTTGGATGTAAAATAAGTTTGAAGACTGGATCATTTTCAAATCTCACGCTTCACAGTATGCACACAGTGGAGACAGTGAGCTCCGATGTGTGTGTGCTACTGGAGAGCAAGGCGTGGGAACCCTTTATTGTATGAATATATGATAGCGGAACAAACACTGGTAGCAGTTACTTCTGTAAAATATCTGGGAGTATGCATGCGGAACGATTTGAAGTGAAATTATCATATAAAATTAATTGTTGGTAAGCCGGGTACCAGGTTGAGATTCATTGGGAGAGTCCTTAGAAAATGTAGTCCATCAACAAAGGAGGTGGCTTACAGAACACTCGTTCGACCTATACTTGAGTATTGCTCATCAGTGTGCGATCCGTATCAGATCGGGGTGACGGAGGAGATAGAGAAGATCCAAAGAAGAGCGGCGCGTTTCGTGACAGGGTTATTTGGTAAGTGTGATAGCGTTACGGAGATGTTTAGCAAACTGAAATGGCAGACTCTGCAAGAGAGGCGCTATGCATCGCGGTGTAGCTTGCTCGCCAGGTTTCGAGAGGGTGCGTTTATGCATGAGGTATGGAATATATTGCTTCCCCCTACTTATACCTCCCGAGGAGATCACGAATGTAAAATTAGAGAGATTCGAGCGCGCACGGAGGCTTTC
Source organism: Schistocerca gregaria (assembly GCF_023897955.1). Lineage (NCBI taxonomy): Eukaryota > Metazoa > Arthropoda > Insecta > Orthoptera > Acrididae > Schistocerca > Schistocerca gregaria. The sequence goes on along the minus strand of NC_064931.1, from coordinate 133,347,459 downwards.
AGACAGTCGTTCTTCCCGCGAACCATACGCGACTGGAACAGAAAAGGGTGGTAATGACAGTGGAACGTAAAGTGCCCTCCGCCACACACCGTTAGGTGGCTTGTGGAGTATAAATGTAGATGCAGATCTAGAATTCATCATCGTGTTACCTTTCACGTTACGAAGGACTTACTCAGGATAGTGTGCGCGGCACGTCCATGGAGCCCAATAGGCAACCCTCAACCCTCCTGGTTGCGAACACTCTTCTCACAGTAGTTCTTGTAGCCGGACGAAAATAGTATGTGATGGCATAATTAAAACAGGGACTGACGAAGGTGCCCTCTTCTGTTTGTTTAAGTATCGTGGAGTGGAAGATTTTAGTTTTCCGACCTTTACACTAATTTTATAGTTAAACGCTACATTTCCGGAGATGAATTCTTTATCATCTACTAAGTCCTCTCCACAACACCTAGAAGCCTGTAATAGCAATTGTGAAACACCATGAATTTATAGTTCGTTGATAATATTCATTCTTCTGAATTTGCCAGTTGCTTAAAGTATTTCAGAGTTGCAATCAGCCGGCCGCTGTGGTCGAGCCGTTCTAGGCGCTTCAGTCCAGAACTTCGCTACTGCTACGGTTGCAGGTTCGAATCCTGCTTCGGACATGGTTTTGTGTGACCTCCTTAAGTTAGTTAGGTTTAAGTAGTTCTAAGTTCTAGGAGAATTATGACCTCAGATGTTAAGTCCCATAGTGCTTAAAGCCATTTGAACCATTTGAGTCGCAATCTGTTATCAATGAATGTTGCGAGTATATGATATGTCTTGTCACTGCCGCGTGGCTCCAACTTGTAATATACTACCAAGTCTTCCACTGACTGTTCTCTATAGCATCTGCCTTTCTAGCGCGGTATTTTGTTATCAGATGGCTCACACATTGCTTGCTGCACAAAGGTGTAAGCTGTGGAAGGGCAACTGATTATTTCCTAGTCTTACCGTGAATGAGGCTACACTGTCAGTCAGGCATTGATAGTTACCTTTTGTAAAACATGTAGGTATGTTTACCTTAATTTACATAAAAATAAAGCTCTTTCTTAGAGAATGGAGCGACTTAATTTATAATTAGTGACGTCCTAAATGTCTTAAAGTTTTAAGAATTCCAATACTTCATTACATTCATGAAGCCCCATCTGTACCGAAAAAAAAGTTAAAAAAAACACATTTCAGTACAAAATTATATAAGAATTTGAGTGCCCTGTGGTTGATATGATAGCCATTTAAAGTAGATACTTCTTCGAATTCCACGGAAGTTGCAGTGGGTGGACACAAACGAATTGAATCTGGTGCCACTGTGAAGCGATCGGAAAGAGTTGAAAAAATCGTTAAAATAAACGAGGTAGAGAGTTTAGACCTCGATACAGACGGCGAAACGCTACAGACTTTTGTGCATGTCTTTCGTATTAAGTTTTCGACAAACGTTCAACCAAATGCTTCACCAGTTACCGATTTACACCTCTAATTCCAAGTATTCACGGAGCTAAGTTTCCACGATTCATGGGGACAGACTTCTCTTCCCTGCTGGGTGTAAGTAACAGAAAAGGAAACTACAAGCGTAATGAACTATCAGGAACAAAGAAAACTTACTTGCATCATCATAGTTTTAGTTATACAGTGTTTGTGAATTTATCCTCATTGGCTGGTGTTTTCCAGCATTTGATCTTAAGTCCATTCAGTTGCTTCTATAGCACCTCTTTACAAGAAGACTATTCCCATCGAATGCCCCAGCAATTTATTTTACTACTCCTGAGTCTCGCTAGCACTCTTTCCTCATTCACTCTTCAATTACATGTTTATTGCTTACTCTGGACATCCATTTCGCTCCCATCTTCCACCTGACGCACTTTTCGGTGGCCGCTAAACGCTGTTCTCCGCGTTCGTAGAGTTCACGATTCGGTTCTATGTAAGGCGTTACTATACAGGAAGAGCTGAAGCCGGCCGGGCTGGCCGAGCGGTTCTAGGCGCTATAGTCTGGAACCGCGCGACTGCTACGGTCGCTGATTCGAATCTTGCCTCGGGCATGGATGTGTGTGATGTCCTTAGGTTAGTTAGGTTTAAGTAGTTCTAAGTTCTAGGCGACTGATGACCGTAGAAGTTACGTAGCATAGTGCTCAGAGCCATTTGAATCATTTTGAAGAGTTGAAGTCATCTTTCCCTAGCTGTTTATCCGAGACAGTGGGTGTGGAAGAAGGTGTATTTAGGCACCGGGTCTCGTAGAAACAGCGAATGCTGTGTACGTGAGCGAATTTCAGCCCTGTCGCTGCTTGCAAAGGTCGTGAAGAAAGTAGAAAGGGGTGACGCGAGACGTTTGCACGGGCCCTATTCCTGTAGATAAGGATTGCGCCCTGGCGCCGCCTAGCTCGGCTCCGCTGTGCTCGTTACCGCGCTGTTGCTTTCGCGCTCTACTGGCCCTTAGACGATTTTTTAACGAAGTCTACATAACACCTGCCGTCGCTACAATGCTAGTCACCTCTCGTTACTGCTATCGCTGCCGTAAACGATTCCAGAAAGCGCACAAGACCTTGTAACGTAGTGCTTTCCCGAAGCGCTCTGCCCACCTGTGTGACCCCAAAGGTGATATTTCTCTCGGCTCACTAATAAAACGCACCAGTCGTACGATTTTACTGTACTTCCTACTCCACATATAATTCGCAATCATAAGTTAAAATTAAACGTACAAAACAAACGTAACAAAGATAGTTTTAATATTCGGCTACCATGCCAAGAGCAAATAAAAAAAAATCTATCTTACATCAGTCGAGAGGTCATGTGATCCCTTCCCGAATAGCATTTTCTTATTAAAAATACTTTTATACCTTATCACACGGTTCTCATGATCCTCGCGGTGTATTCTGGCTAATTTCTACTTTATTCCACAATGAATTTTCAATCCGCAGCGGGATGTAGGCTGATCGGAAGCCTCCTGGCAGATTAAAACTGTGTACTCTACCGAGAAGCTAACACGGAAACTTTGCCTTTCATTAAGCTCTTTCATTTTCCTCAGTCATCCATAAATTCTCAGTACATTCTGCAGAAGCTGAGGTCCTGGAGACTGTGTAGCTGTTCCACAGATCAGAGTTATCTACACTGTGATCAAAAGTATCCGGACACGTGACTGAAAATGACTTAAAAGTTCGTGGCGCCCTCCATCGGTAATGCTGGAATTCAATATGGTGTTGGCCCATCCTTAGCCTTCATGACAGCTTCCACTCTAGCAGGCATACGTTCTATCAGTCGCTGTAAGGTTTCTTGCGGAATGGCAACCCATTCTTCACGGAGTGCTGCTCTGAGGAGAGGTATTGATGTCGGTCGGTGAGGCCTGGCACAAAGTCAGCGATCCAAAAGATCCCAAAGATCCGGAATCTGTGCAGACCAGTCAATTACAGGGATTTTATTGCGCCACTGGCCATGCATTCTGAACAAGTGCTCGATCATGTTGAAAGATGCAGTCGCCATCTCCGAATAGCTCTTAAACAGTGGAAAGCAAGGAGGTACTTAAAACATCAATGTGCTGTGATAGTGCCACGCAAAACAACAAGAGGTGAAAGCCCCCTTCATGAAAGACACGACCACACCATAACACCACCGCCTCCGAATTTTACTCTTGGCACTACACACGCTGGCAGATAATGTTTAGCCGGCCGGAGTGGCAGAGCGGTTCTAGGCGCTTCAGTCTGGAACAGCGCGACCACTGCGGTCGCAGGTTCGAATCCTGCCTCGGGCATGCATGTGTGTGATGTCCTAACCGAACCTAACCTAACCTAACCTAACCTAACCTTAGGTTAGTTAGGTTTAAGTAGTTCTAAGTTCTAGGGAACTGATGACCTCAGAAGTTAAGTCCCATAGTGCTCAGAGCCATTTGAACCATTTAGATAATGTTTACCGGGCATTCGGCATACCCACAACCTTCCATCGGATCGCCACATAGTGCACCGTGATTAGTCACTCTACACAACGTTTTTTTCCACTGTTCAATCGTCCAATGTTTACGCTTCTTACACCAAGCGAGACTTTGTTTGGCATTTACCGGCGCGATGTGTGGCTTATGACCAGCTGCTCGACCATGAAATCCAAGTTCTCTCACCTCCCGCCTAACTGTCATAGTACTTGCAGTGGATTCTGATGCAGTTCGGAATTCGTTTGTGATGGTCTGGATATATGCCCGCCTATTACACATTACGAACGTCTTTAAATGTCGGTGGTCTCTTTCAGTCAACAGACGAGGTCGGCCTGAACGCTTTTGTGCTGTACGTGTCCTTTCACATTTCCACTTCACTTTCACATCGGAAACAGTGGACCTAGGGATGTATAGGAGCGTGGAAATCTCGCGTACAGACGTATGACACAAGTGACACCCAATCACCTGACCACGTTCGAAGTCCGTGAGTTCCGCGGAGGACCCCATTCTGCTCTATCACTATGTCTAATGACTACTGTCTAATGACTGTAGTGGTGTCCGCATACTTACGATCATTATATATTAATGACCTTCCTCTTCCATTAAAAATATTTATCTTTTCTAAAAAAATTGAAAAATATAAATTTAACTCTAGGATAAAAAAAACTTCAACAAATACTTCAAAGGGTTGCATTTAATACAGAAAGTAGCAGAAAAGTGGATACACATGTATTCAAACGAACGCCGGAGCATAGTTGGTATCGTGTAGGTTACGTGATGCAGTTTATGACTGCACTAAGGAATTTATCGTTTGATAATTCCGTCTAGTACAGCACCCTACTACAGTTGTCTTCCTTGATTTTTAATTCATTTGCACCCTGATTAAATTAAATGTTCTTAAATATAGATCTCTGAGTTCGTTTCACATCTCAGAATGCCCTCTCTGCGAGGTACAGGGAATATGCGTAACGGAAAGAATTAAAATACAATGCAAACTAGTTAGTGTAGTAGAGCACTGTCGCTACTTATCAATGATAAATTATCGGGAAGATTTCGTTTGTAGCAGTCCTGCAGCTGTAGTTCCTTACCTATTTTAATTACGGGCCATTGATACTTAATTTTGGTCACAAATATTCCGTGGTGCAGATACTCCAGAGAATCTATAGCGTAAGTGACAGTCTATTTGTCACTCTCGGTTCGTAACGCATCTTCTATCCCCTTCGCTTTCTTTTTATGGTAGACTTCGCTAACTGGCCGATAAGCAACACCAGCGTCGTACATCAGACCGATTACGCGTGAACGAAGATAAGAAACAGTAATGACGCATAAATAACGCCAGAAGTACGAGCGTAGCCGGTCGAATTTTCCCCGTTTTTCAGGAAGCGTATGTGAGACAGTGGAACGCTCTGGTTATTCATAGGTCAGTGGTTGCAAAAGTTACACTGAAAGTAACTTCTCGTTCCACCAATAGAGTTAGAGGAAGAACAGCTTGAAGGCGAAAATAGTCTTTCTTTATTTATTTATATTTTTATTACTAACAACCAATAACAATTTAATTTACGACGAATGATCGCAAACCTTATCTTTAATTACTGGGAATAGCAGATCAAATATTTTGTGCAGTTATGAGACGTTAACAAGTTGGTAACATCACGGCTGGTCGTCAAGATATTCTGTAACAAGTTCATTAATCTGCATATGAGCCGCGCGGGGTTAGCCGAACGGTCTAGGGCGCTGCAGTCATGGACTATGCGGCTGATCCCTGTGGAGGTTCGATTCCTCCCTCGGGCATGTGTGTGTGTGTGTGTGTGTGTGTGTGTGTGTGTGTGTGTGTGTTTGTCCTTAGGATAATTTAGGTTAAGTAGTGTGTAAGCTTAGGAACTGATGACCTTAACAGTCAAGTCCCGTAAGATTTCATACACATTTGAACATTTTTGAATCTGCATACGAGTGTTCGAGCGATTCATCACCGATGAATACGGACGCTTTGTTTCCTTCATTATCTTACAAAAACTCAAGGTTTAATATTCTGTTAGCTGTAAACTCAGTGAATAATTAAATTTACGCATAAATAAAAAGTGCAGTTTCTTGTAGCCAATTAACAGTAGAAAATTAACATAACTCCTGAAAAATCCTTCGAGAGCAGTACTAGAGCATCGAAGTTGGCACGTTATGCGTTCTACTAATACTTAAGATGAGCTGAAATATCCATGTTTTCCAATGTGTTTAATTTATTTTTCCAAACGAGGGTGCGGTGTGTTACTTGGGAAAGCGGGGATTCAAATTTCTGTCCGGTCGTCATGATCTAGGTTTTCCATCATTTCCTTAAATCGCTAAAAGGCGAATCCCAGGACGGTTCCTCTGAAAGAGCGCAGCTGATTTCCTCCTCTAGCCGTCCCCAATTAAAGATTTTACTGCGTCTCTAATGACCTAATCGTTGACGGGATGTTGAAACCTAATCCACTTCCTTCCTTCCAATATTTTGACCGGTACGCAACTGAAGTAGTGCTTCATTGGGATTTTGATTGGCCCTGATGAATAATTAAACAACCAATTTTATGTTCCATGTTGCATTGGTGAGTGATTTTGTATAAAATGTGTGACACTGTTTATAATTTTCAGTTTCGATTTCAGTCACATTTTCTGGTTAGGAATGTTATAAGTGACTCTTCCTGGTAGGTGCATATGTCTCTACCTCCTTAAACAATCACCGTTGTTACTGGAAGCGAGACATTTTTATATGAGAATCTGGAGCAAGCGTCTATGATGTGCAATAAATGGAAATCATAACGAATAATTAAGTCAGTTTGAATAAAATCCTCACAAAAATGGCTCTGAGCACTATGGGACTTAACTGCTGCGGTCATCAGTCCCCTAGACTTAGAACTACTTAAACCTAACTAACCTAATGGCATAGCCTAGAACCGCTCGGTCACAGCGGCCGGCCAGATGGCAATAGGAAAATGTGTAGGGGACAGTAGAGATTGGAATATATTCAACAGACAATTAAAGACGTGTGGTGCAAGTGCTAATCTGAGATGAAGAGAATGTTTTTTCCATAAGCGACGGCACTGAGGGCTGCGACTGCTGATAAATACAAATAAAAACTGTTTCTGCGTCAGTCACTTGTTTATTTTTTCACTACCACCGACACGCGTAGTTGAGAAATAAACAAGTGACTGAAGCAGAAACTGTTTTTACTTGTGAGATGAAGAGGTTGGCACGAGAGAGGAATACGTAGATGGGCCACATCAAACGAGTCAGAAGACTGATGACCGAAAAAAATGACGTGGCCTATCACCCAAAAGGTTTTCATTAAACTTTTATTTTATTTTGCGTTTCAGGGTATGCACAACGTCCCGATTTTCAGTCTCTAGTACTACTGAAATGCTCTAGGTATCTGATTCAGAAATTGGTTTAAATAGCTCTGAGCACTATGGGACTTAACAGCTGAGGTCATCAGTCCCCTAGAACTTAGAACTACTTAAACCTAACTAACATAAGGACATGACACACATCCATGCCCGAGGCAGGATTCGAACCTGCCACCGTAGCGATCGCGCGGTTTCAGAGTGAAGCGCCTAGAACCGCTCGGCCACTCTGGCCGGCGATTCAGTAATTTGAGGGCTGAGTACGCACTGACTGGCTATGTTGTTACAAAGCTATACATAAGCAATAAATGCGTAAAGAAAGACTCCAGTCCATTTGGCCGCTTGATGGTGGCAATGTGGCAACAGAGTTGCTACTTCCAAAATTACGGGTCAGTGCTCGTACTTAAATTACTTACTCGTCGGCAATTGATACGATGTAAAGACAAAACAATTTTCGATGGTATTCTATTCGACGTACGGACACACCGTACAGGCCCGCACCAATGCTGTTGTGAGCATGCCGGAGGCACAACTTTTTCACTGCACTCTGGTACACGTATGCCACAAGATACTCGAAGAACTTCATCACGACGAGAACTTCACAAGTGTCATGTGTTACAGCCCTGTTATCCTCAGTTCCCTATAAGACACCATTGCTTCAGAGTGCTGCAAAATTAGCAGATTATTACGGTTTATAGCATGTACTCCTCGAAGGAGGCTAACACGGGTATTTTCCAAAACGTTAAATAATGTAAAACAGTAGGTAGTGAATAAAGTCAATGTTACATGACGTCAGACGTTACATGGTGACAGACGTTAGTTACATTGATTATGATGTTTAATGAACATTAAGAAAACGTTTTGATCTGAAAATTCCCACAGCCTGTACGAACATATTTTCCGCTTTCAGAGTCTTAATTACCAACTTTTGATAGTACCCGCGCTCTTCTAGCTTCCTCGAAGTCTACATTAGAGTTGCCTTCGTAACATTTAACACACTTAATATATTAATTACAACAGTATTGCAATGCGTTCGTTACGAGTGACAAATACGCAGCATGAAGGTAAACAGATGAGTGCCAGAACTATAAAAACAGGTCTTTACCTGATGACAGCATCGTTGCGGGAGTCTAACGAAAATAATTCTTTCATGATAGTACATATTCTACCGCTAATTGAGAGAGACGCTATACCGATTTCTTCAGACTGGAAATAAGACATTTCGACACTAGATTCAACTGCGGCAATGTGCTCGATGAATTCAGCGCAACAATATGCAACCTGATGACACCATATTCGTTTTCTGCAGTCAAATCATCAGTGGACGAGGTACCATTTTCAGTGGTTCAGATCAACGAACAACGAAAAACATTTATAAATTATAGAGCGCAGCTATCAGTCGTCTTTTTTACAGATTTTATTACGCAAATCCAGATTTTGGCTAGTGTCTAGCCGTCAAGGCACTGTTTTCTCATCTCGATGCATGTTAGTTCCTATCGTTCGGACATCAGTCACAGTTCTTTGAATACTCAAGTATTAAAGAACTCAAAGAACTGTGACTGATGCCCGAACAACAGGGAACTAACATGCATCGAGATTAGAAAATAGTGCATTGATAGTGACTAGGTACTAGCCGAGATCTGGATTTGCGTAATAATACCTGCGCTCTGTAATTTATAAATCACGTAACAATCGCTGAGTGCACCCATTTTCCGAATGGAAGATAACCTAACGAAAAATATTCTCAGTGAAGTGTGAAACGTACACGACTAATACAATCTCCGTCTCGAATAACCTTTTACAGCAGGGTTCAGGCTTATGGAATTTTCTTAAAGTGAACGCTCGTAGGCGGATCGTAATTTCAAGACCCTCAGTTAGATACCTGTATGAACCTGCCAGCAATTAGCTGGTTTGTGAGCCAGCGAGGTGAAACTAGATTTTGGTCAAATAAATGAGCTGGATTTTTTTTTGGTGCACTGTCCAAACTGACTGGTATTTTTGACCGTTTGCACACTTCTACTAAGCAGATACCGTGATGGCTCTCATCCCCATCTCAGAATAACAACGAACGATTCAAATAAAAATTCACAAAGGAAAAGTACGCGTGTGCTTCCATGTGCTACTCCACGATTTTACATAACTATGTTCAATGAGGACAATTGCGAACTAATGGAAGATCAATTGACCATTAGCGAACCGTCCTATAATAGGACAAAAGCTTAAAAAGGTGAAAGTAAAAAGTGCTTTAACCATTCACACTATATCAGTGATGATCGTTATGTTCAGGAATAATTGGCCGCATGTACGCATGATATACGTGCAAAGAATCTCATGGGTCATTAATCTTTATTCCTAACTGTCAAGGATCGTGCGGGCTGCAATTCATAATATTGCGTTTGGTATTGTTGTTTCCAATGTATGAAAATTGGCTAGGCGTGGTGGCTGCGCTACTATTGTGCTGTTGGCGAGCATTTCCTCTGGTAGTAAAGGTTCCACAATGCGGACGCTTTGGTGGTCGAGCGGTTCTAGGCGCTTCACTCCGGAACCACACGGCTGCTACGGTCGCAGGTTCGAATCCTGCCTCGGGCATGGATGTGTGTGATGTCATTAGCTTAGTTAGACTTAAGTCGTTCTAATTCTAGGGGACTGATGACCTCAGATGTTAAGTCCCATAGTTCAAATGGCTCTGAGCACCATGGGACTTAACTTCTAAGGTCATCACTCACCTAGAACTTAGAACTACTTAAACCTAACTAAACTAAGGACATCTCATATATCCATGCCCGAGGCAGGATTCGAACCTGCGACCGTTGCGGTCGCGCGGTGCCAGACTATAGCGCCTAGAACCACTCGGCCACTCCGGCCGCCTAAGTCCCATAGTGCTTAGCGCCATTTGAACAATTTTGAACCGGATACTTTGCTTCATTCGCTCCTCATTATACAAATTTTCATTGTAAAGTCTGAGACTTGGTTGTAGCTGTTTCATATACGTAAAAGTTGTAAGTTTGTGGAGATGGTAGTGTGTAGTTTTTGTTTATGATGGTAGTGTGAGAGAAAGTAGATGCACAAACAGAGCCTCCGGATCCTGTAGAACATTTTATCGTTCCCTTGTGGTCGAAATACTCGTCATGAAAATTTCGACTAGCTGTATAATGTGTTGTACCCTCGGATCGGATGTTACCGCACCAGCGTGGATCAGGGACATCAGAGGGAGATGGAATTTACAAAGGAGTTGCGAAATTTTTACCTGACGAAATATGCCCTATGGTACAAATGATGATTACTGATAGGGGCCATGTCTAGCAAGGAAAAGGTAACTCAGTTCTTGCTGTTAAGTTGGACAGGTGGGATTCTACCAACTTAACTCCGATATCGATCGTCAGTAATCTATTATCCAGTAGTGATTCCGATAGAGATTCTTTCCCTCGCCATCGGAGACAGAAGGAAGTACTTCGTTATGTTGCGAAATGTACTACAGAATTTCGCTTGAAGTTATTCACGAAATTTATGAAACCATTCCAAAACAGTTCTGAGAGGAGTATCAGGTAGAAAAATTGGCCAGGTGTGAGTGAAAACGTAAGAGGGATATACCGACGGTTCAGTCATCACGTGAATCGAGCATCTCGAAGATTTTTGTGTGTTATCAACGCGTATGCAAGCAATATTCGGTTTAATTCCAAGAAATCTAAGAATGTTTCAGTTTGAAGTCGGATAACAAATGAAAACAACTTTTTTCCTATGATATAATGGCAAATTAACAATTTTCTGTCTTTTTTGTTCCTTGGCTTATTCACGCTTCTGGCAATCATTTCCTTGTCTCTACGGAATGCACTCTTTTTTTCCCACACGCCTTTGGTGAATATCATAATTCTGTGTCGACAGGAAATCCCATATGGATTGTGATGAGCGAGTTTGCGAGTACCAAATATGTGACATAAATGGCCGTATCGGTTGACTGCACTTATGTAGAAGCTTAAGTTTTGTACACCGCCAAGGAACCATAGATCTTAGTGTGTGACATAAATTTAAACTCTGTACGTCCATCCGATCCTGAGAAAAATGTCTGTCTGTCTGTCCATTGGACAGTTAAAAACCATACAGACATATCTATCGCTTGCGCCTTGTCCCGCAGGGTGAGCCATCGTTAGTCGGATTTGTTAATGCTTAAGGGGTGGCCGGATGTCCTTCCTGCCGCCACCCTGTACCCCCCGGGACGGAATTAGTGTACCACAACTGTCTGCGTCGAGTGTAATCCACGGAATAATGCGCATGTGTTCAGATGTCTGAGAGCCGTGTAACTGAGGCGGAACATGGGGACCAGCTCGGTATTCACCTAGCGGGATGTGGAAAACCGCCTAAAAACCACATCCAAGCTGGCCGGCACAAGTGCCCTCGTCATTAATCGGCCACGTGGATTCGTTCCGGGGCCGGCGCGCTTACCCGAGTCCAGGAAGTAGCGCGTTAGCGCTCTCGGCTATCCTGGCGGGTTTAAAAACCGTCCAGACATAAGTTATGAGAATTCGAAATTGCCAATAAGGGCAACCATCAGCTGTAGAATGGAATGACGACAGTGAAAATTTGTGCCAGATCGCGACTCTAACCCGGATTTCCTGCTTATCGCAAGCGGTTGCCTTACCATTCGGCTATCCGTGGACGCCTCACGGCCAGACCCAAAGTTTCATATGTCGTCAACCATGCGTCTACGACCTATACTCGTACATCGATGATGTATATTCCCGTGCAGGTCAGACGTTGTACTTGAAAGTCTCTTGCTTGGTATCGGCAGATAAATATGATACTGCAGTGCCTGTGTTCTGATTACGATGGAAAGTTCGAGGTCGTGCATGCATGTCCAAAGGAACTTCGCATCTTAATCAGAATGACACAGGCGCTGCAATATCGTATAAACAGACATACGGACAACTATGTGATCCCATAAGGGTTTCGTTTTTACCGATTCAGGTACGGAATGCTAAAAATGATCAAACAGCTATTAATGTACGCAGTTTACGTGTCTGGCAATCATCTCCATTTCTCTACGGAATGCACGCTTTGCCCATCCGCATTCGTTCGTTAAAATGTTTAAAGAGCGCAAAAATGTTCATTTGATTTAAAATCGTTTTAATACCAAATCTAGGCATGTGGGAGGCCACGTTTTCCTCTTGTATATAAAACTAGAGAGACTCGTTGGGCGCTTCAATCGACAATCGTAGTTTTATCGAGATCGCGTTTTTTTTTGTAGTACTAGTAAATCCCTATTGGAACTGAATGCTTCATATTTCAGTATCCATTTCCTGAATTCAAGAGGCAGTGTGTGTCCGTGTTTCTGAAAATAGCCTGGAGAGAGAGAGAGAGAGAGAGAGAGAGAGAGAGAGCAGAGCATTCTTTTGCGAAAGAGCTTACATTTACAAACAGCGTTCGACGAACGAAGATCCCCTCCCTAGTATTCCTGGGTGGCATTGCGGCATTTATTCCTTCTTCACTTTTTACCTCTTGCGCAAAACAAGACATACCTCAGAGCCACGGCTGTACTGCGATCCTTTTTGATAAAACGCTCTTACACATGTTCTCATAACCAAGCTAAAATGTGTTCGGTGTCGTAGCTCGTAGCAAGTGTTCGTAACACACAATGTGCAAATGCGCTACACCCGGAGCGAAGAACGTGCCAACCAACCGCGCTTGCACGTCGCTCGTACCAGATTTGAGGCATAAGTGAGAATGAGGGTTAAAATTGTCTGCGCTACACATTAGCTAAAGAAGCGTGTTCCGCGCGCTTTATCAAGTGACAACATTAGTTTTATCTGTGAATATCAGAGTGGAATGACCTACGTTGTTGAATAACTTAACTTTTCGTTTTCCGTTCTTGAAGAGTAAATACAATCTGATCTCCTAAAAATTGTCTTTAATTGATTGTTAATAACGTTTGGAAATATCCAATTGACTCTATTACACATATTATAAGTGGTCGACTTTAAGGGTAGAAGTCCGGCTGAACATTTTCGTTTCTGGACCTAGCAACCGTAATTGCCTGACATGCATAGCTCACACATACCTGTAACGTCTGCACATTGTCAATGAACTGGGCATACACAAATGATTCTAAATCCTCTCAGTCTGAAAGACAATGGTTGCAGGTCCGGTTAACAGGGACGCCATGCTACCGCATCACCTCAACCAATGCAACGACCATGAAACGTTTCGGTGGGATACTGTCATACGATCCACAGGAAACGGGATTGTACCCCGTCGTGCATGAAACAACCGTTCTCTTTCTGCAAAGACAGCGTCCCCCCAATAGCGCAAATTATAACCATTCAGATACGCGCAGTGCACTGCAACAGTACGGCAGCTTACATCGCAAACACTTTACATTACTTATTAAAAGTAAAACGGCCCACGTATCAACAGTTATTCGTTTCCAGACACAGTTCTAGAAATTTTCCTTCTAGTTCTAGAAACTTTTCTTCACGTTTTGACCAATACTCCCTCCTGTGGGGAAAATATGGTAATTCTTTTAAACACCTAGTATTTGCTAAAAATCCAACCAGACTCAATTTTGCCTGTGGAATAGAACGCTTATAGTTCATTGTTACGTCGAGTCGCTTATTTTATTCTTAAAACTGAATAATACATGCCGTCAAACACGTGTGAGCCGGCCGGAGTGGCCGAGCGGTTCTAGGCGTTACAGTCTGGAACCGCGCGACCGCTACGGTTTCACGTTCGAATACTGCCTCGGGCATGGATGTGTGAGATGTCCTATAGTTAGGTTTAAGTAATTCCAACTCTAGGGACTTGATGACCTCAGAAGTTAAGTCCCATAGTGCTCAGAGCCATTTGAACCATTTTTTTGCACACCTGTGAGCTAAAAAACGCCTTAATTTTAATCGCCCGATATACTTCGTATATTATCATAAAAGCTTTACGGAACGATGATTTGAAGATTTTCGAGTCTACATCCAATAAAAAAATGTATGGTATAAATTGTAGACTTTCCTATAAAACTGCAATGTAATTTGGTTTAAGGCGGTAAAAGGAGTTTTTACCTTATCAGATCTCGTGCTCTTCAGACATACGTTTCGGAGTAGTCAAATTGTGAGACAACTGACGCTTTAAATTATTTCCTACAAGATAGCATAATACACAGCTTGTATATTTGTATATTATTATATATATTATATAATTTGTATATTACCGCGGAGACATCAGGAAACCCGTTATACCAGCAGATTTTTTGTAATTTTGCACCAGAAGAGCCTTTATGAAATAGGATAGGTCTGTCGAGTCATTTGGTCTGTAGACAGTTCCCTATTTCTATGCGGATATGAACTCTGAAAACGCATTTTTCGGAATGCAGCTGACGTGAATGGCAGTCTTGTCGCTCTTTTCACTATGATCGCAGACCACGCATGGGACGTAATCCTGCAACGTTTTAAACGATTCGATTTTATACAAATATCTGTGTGATGCCGCTCGTGAGTTACCGCTAGCAATAGTGGTGTTCGTGACACTAGCATCTGATAGAAATTGTTTCGGTTTTTGTTATTATTAATAAACACTCGGAATAATAATTACCTCAAAGCATTCGGGGTAAATAGCACAACAGAAACGACTGCGACTGGGTTAAAAACTCGGAAAATGTTCAAACTACTACAAACAAGCCGAGTGCTACCAACTCAAATGTAAATGATGTAATATAATCTGTATGAGACAGACGATCAGTAAACTAGAAATGCGCTGCAAGGAATACAGCAGAGCGTGAAAATATGATACAAATCAGCCAATGTTTGCACAGCACCTTCGGTACCATAAAACCGCATCCAAACAGATTAAAAAAACGGACATGCAAATACATGAAATAAATAACAGAGGGTGTTTACTCTGCGCAGAAACTTTTAACAGACACAGAGCGGAGAATAAACACGTCCAAAATGGTCGTACAAACACCAGAAATATTGCACTACCCAGAGGGACAGAATATGAAACAGATGACTGGTAATCAACTGCAGGATCAGAATAATGTTGACAAACTGCTACTATACGAATAAAATGTTAAACGGAGAAATAACTATCACAGTTTCGGATTACACAGTATTTAATAAACGAGAATCGTAATGTGGAGGAGTAGGGTTTAAATTCCTAATGTTCCATACCGATTTAGTTTTCGGTCTGTTTCCCACTCAATAGTTACCTACAAAAATGTCGTGTACAAAACTGCTAGTGTGCGAGATGATATAGCAATTAAAACACTGGACATGCATTCCATGGTTTGAATTTAGCAATCTCTCTGGCCGTCTAGGTGAAAGTTTTCTTCAGTTTACAAAAATAACTTCAGCGAATGCAAGAAATGCTGACAGTGGTGATTCTCGCCAGTTTCCTTTGCTCAATTCGATTTTGTGCTCAGTTTTAAGTGTCATAGTCTTCGACGGGACGCGAAATTCTGATCTTCCTTCCTTCGTTCCTTCTTCCTTTAGTTAAACTTTGATTTCGTGAACTAAACGTGATAGTGTAGTTTCACGCGATCCAGCCCCCCGGTATTACACCACAATACGCTACGTAACAGTGTCTAACAATTAGAACAGTTAGAAACGATTGCTGCATACTATTTTGGGAAGAGGTGGAGACCCAGGATTCAATTCTGTGGCGGTGATAGTTCGATATTTTCGTCCTTCCCGCAAATATAACCGCCGACCTCATTTTTAACGTGCCAAAGGTGCTGAGGATTTTAATTACAACAAAATTTATAAAAAAAGTAGTATTAGAATGTTTTTCATTAGTGCTCAGGATCTGGCTTTAGCATAACTTCAACGAAATTGAAATTCAGGAAAAAATGTAATATTAAATTTAAGTTCATGTGCTACAGTCGGTTCAAGAACTGTAATAGCAACGAATTCTCATAACTTCGACGACGTCATAATTTACACGATATAAAATCTAAATATACACTCACTAATATCAGTATGGCTCTTACTAGCCACACTTGTACTATAAATTTTAGTACTAAGAGGGTGCGAGAGTGTAAATTTGGAAAACGAGGTTCCTTTCTAAAAACGTTAAATTATCGTAGGATCTTTCCCTTTTTCTTGTTTACCTGATTTACTAGGAATTCTCGAACCGTAACGAATAAGGTTTCGTCGAATGAAGACATAAGTCCTTAAATGAGTCTGCGATCATTTTACGGCACGCCATTGGTAAAGGTCCGCGTTGATCACCTTTTTCAGGTAGCGGTTTCGGCTACTGCCATCTTCAGGTCTGTTACAAATAGAAAAAAATGGTGTAATCAAGTGACTTCAGTTGTCTGAAGCTAAATCTATGATACAGGCCTAGTGATGCATAAGAAAAATAATAATAATAATGTAAATATTTTTTAAATTTTTCTTACGTATCACTAGGCCAGTTATAGGTATTGCTTCAGCTAGTCCAACTTGGATGGTTACACCTTTGCTTTTATACAGAGTGTTATAAAAAGGTACGGCCAAACTTTCAGGAAACATTCCTCACACACAAGTATAGAAAAGATGTTATGTGGACATATGTCCGGAAACACTTAATTTCCATGTTAGAGCTCATTTTAGTTTCGTCATTATGTACTGTACTTCCTCGATTCACCGCCAGTTGGCCCAATTGAAGGAAGGTAATGTTGACTTCGGTACTTGTGTTGACATGCGACTCATTGCTCTACAGTACTAGCATCAAGCACATCAGTACGTAGCATCAACAGGTTAGTGCTCATCACGAACGTGGTTTTGCAATCAGTGCAATGTTTAAAAATGCGGAGTTGGTAGATGCCCATTTGATGTATGGATTAGCAAGGGGCAATAGCCGTGGCACGGTACATTTGTATCGAGAGAGATTTCCAGAACGAAGGTGTCCCGACAGGAAGACGTTCGAAGCGATGGATTGGCGTCTTAGGGAGCACGGAACATTCCAGCCTATGACTCGCGACTGGGGAAGACCTAGAACGACGAGGACACCTGCAATGGACGAGGCAATTCTTCGTGCAGTTGACGATAACCCTAATGTCAGCGTCAGAGAAGTTGCTGCTGTACAAGGTAACGTTGACCACGTCACTGTATGGAGAGTGCTACGGGAGAACCAGTTGTTTCCGTGCCATGTACAACGTGTACAGGCGCTATCAGCAGCTGATTGGCCTCCACGGGTACACTTCTGCGAATGGTTCATCCAACAATGTGTCAATCTTCATTTCAGTGCAAATGTTCTCTTTACGGACGAGGCTTCATTCCAACGTGATCAAATTGAAAATTTTCACAATCAACATGTGTGGGCTGACGAGAATCCGCACGCAATTGTGCAATCACGTCATCAACACAGATTTTCTGTGAACGTTTGGGCAGGCATTGTTGGTGATGTCTTGATTGGGCCCCATGTTCTTCCACCTACGCTCAATGGAGCACGTTATCATGATTTCATACGGGATGCTCTACCTGTGCTGCTAGAACATGTGCCTTTACAAGTACGACACAACATGTGGTTCAATCACGATGGAGCTCCTGCACATTTCAGTCGAAGTGTTCGTCCGATTCTCAACAACAGATTCGGTGACCGATGGATTGGTAGAGGCGCACCAATTCCATGGTCTCCACGCTCTCCTGACCTCAACCCTCTTGATTTTCATTTATGGGGGCATTTGAAAGCTCTTGTCTACGCAACCCCGGTACCAAATGTAGAGACTCTTCGTGCTCGTATTGTGGATGGCTGTGATACAATACGCCATTCTCCAGGGCTGCAGCAGCGCATCAGGGATTCCATGCGACGGAGCGTGGATGCATGTATCCTCGCTAACGGAGGACATTTTGAACATTTCCTGTAACAAAGTGTTTGAAGTGACGCTGGTACGTTCTGTTGCTGTGTGTTTCCATTCCATGATTAATGTGATCTGAAGAGAAGTAATAAAATGAGCTCTAACATGGAAAGTAAGCGTTTCCGGACACATGTCCACATAACATATTTTCTTTCTTTGTGTGTGAGGAATGTTTCCTGAAAGTTTGGCCGTACCTTTTTGTAACACCCTGTATTTGTAATAGATCTGAAGATGTTAGTAGCAGAAAACAATCATTGTATGTCCTTGTAAAGAAAAGTGCGGAAAATACGGACGTTTACAAATAAAATGAATTCGTTTTGTTAGCTAGTATGAAGAATCTATGAAAGAATTCGTTTCCCTGGCTGCCCCTCGGTCAGGCCAGAAGGACATCTTCGTAGGCAAGCCCTTCGTCAGAGCAACTGAAAAGCATCTCGCACTAAACATAGGTTAAAGTTTTGTAAAATAACTTGCTGTTTTCGAGACTCTGTTTTCGTGCTATTATATTCTACGAAAGTTATGTGAGAAACCAGGCCCCTACTACCGCACGAGTGGTAGACTGTGAAGAGCGGACAAATTGAATAGCTGGCCGGCGGCCATTAGAGTGGTAAACTGACGCGCGGAGTTTGAATGTTTATACATAGCTTTTGGTTATAAAATGCCTTTCCTCGAATTAGGTCACAAACATAATGCCTCATTTAAATACGTTACTACAATATACTTTTTAATTTATGAACAAACAGCAACTAGTCACTGTTTATGAATTTATATTACATACTACATGATTTGCCGTAGCTAAAAGTTATGTACTGGACCCCTAGCATTTTTCGTAGTTCATTTACGATAGATGTACGCAAAATGCATCAAAATACTCGAAGATTTGCCC
This sequence comes from Schistocerca gregaria, assembly GCF_023897955.1. NCBI lineage: Eukaryota > Metazoa > Arthropoda > Insecta > Orthoptera > Acrididae > Schistocerca > Schistocerca gregaria. The sequence goes on along the minus strand of NC_064931.1, from coordinate 133,328,455 downwards.
ACTATGTAGATATTTTCTGACTCTACCTTGCTTTAGATTTTATGACGAGAAGTGCGTTATATATGGCATAGCGCTTTGGCAACCCACGACCAAATTATAAAGTTTCAACCTAACCTAGACCATGAAAACACTACTGATCAGCCAGCTTTCTTCAACAGATCAGAACATATAAAATGGTATTATGTCGATCTGAAATCTTGCCTCCTGACAGCGTGTAACCATTTTTGTAACAGCTGTGGTTTTGAGAAAGAAAACCTGCAAATAGCTCTGCACAGACATTATGCTAATACCGTGTTACAAAAACATTTATTAAGCAAGTGCACTGACATACAAAACAATCTAAAATATCCACATACCTGTGAAATGTAATATTCGTTCCTTTCTCGAATTTGTTTGTACAATTAATCGCTGCACAACTCTTCACCATTGTACTTCTTTTGATTGGAACGTACAGACAGTAGAATTACGAGTAACAAATACTGTATGTACGCCCCAACAAATACACAACGTTGAATCAGGGTCTTCATAAACAACAATACTACACAACACATCAGTCTACAACCACTATAATGGCGTCCAGCCGAAGGTTCAAATTATCCCGCGACTGCAGCGCCATCAGTGAGTCTAGTTATTTTTTACAAGGTGTTTGTGAGAAACTGATGTGATTGTAACCACTTGCAGTAACGCGATCTTTGAGCGGAGGGGGGGGGGGGGAGTCCCTTGACCTCACGATGGCCCCTCCTCCCGTCCACGGATCCACGTCTGAGTGCTGACGTCATGTAAGGAAGAGGCAGCGGCCGTAGCATTGGTAGACATAGAGTATTTAATGCGATGTATTACCCAGAGTGCTAAGTCAAGGCGTTTTACTCGGACGTGCCGCGAGAAGAGTCCGAGAGGGCCTTTGACGGCAGCGTGTCACCTGGCAGACGGCGCGCGCTCGCCTCAGAACTGGCGAAATGAGTCGCGGAAATGAGTTACGTAAAAGCAAGGCTGGTGAGGCTTCCGGCTGGGAGCGGCTTCGCGGCTCTTCGCACATCCGCTCAGCGCGAGAAAACTAATTAAGCCAGCCTGCGCGCGCCTGGCTTCCTGCAAATTGCTCCACACTGCGACCTCATGCACTCCCCACTAATGTCGTATATTAACGGGCAACCCATCACACACCAAAGGCACAGCGCGCCCATTCACTACCTAATGGCTGTTTGGACACAGCCGCGCGTAACCAAATTTTTTTTACAGCCGTGCTAATGTACGAGAAGCTGCGTTCCTTTTCGCGTTAATTTCACTGAATTATTTCCGAAAGAGAGGCGACTTCGCCTGTCTATGCATTGCGTCAGAATTGTGCAGAGCAGACGTTTCATTTCGGCGCAACTTTAGCGTCATTCTACCTTAAAACATGTAGTAAATTCCTTCACATAATTAGTAAATTTGTGTCACATGTGCTGTGAAGTCTTGTGCAGAATTTTATCGGTGAACTTGTTAGTTCAAATTTGCATAATATTCTGAAATTTAGACAATAACCTACATTTTTTTTCCTTCTTCAAGGCGAGCAGCCTAATATGTCTCGTAATGACATGATCATTCAAAAGATGCCCCATAATAGCTGGTGATAATAACTAATCTTTATTCACGACAGACTGTCTCGGCATTAATCACCACGTCAGGTATCCGTGAATAAAATTGTAGAGAAGCCATGTATTAATGTGAATGTCATTTATACAGGGTGTTACAAAAAGGTACGGCCAAACTTTCAGGAAACATTCCTCCCACACAAAGAAAGAAAAGATGTTATGTGGACATGTGTCCGGTAACGCTTACTTTCCATGTTAGAGCTCATTTTATTACTTCTTTTCAAATCACATTAATCATGGAATGGAAACACACAGCAACAGAACGTACCAGCGTCACTTCAAACACTTTGTTACAGGAAATGTTCAAAATGTCCTCCGTCAGCGAGGATACATGCATGCACGTTCCGTCGCATGGAATCCCTGATGCGCTGCTGCAGCCCTGGAGAATGGCGTATTGTATCACAGCCGTCCACAATACGAGCACGAAGAGTCTCTACATTTGGTACCGGGGTTGCATAGACAATAGCTTTCAAATGCCAACATAAATGAAAGTCAGGAGGGTTGAGGCCGGGAGAGGGTGGAGGCCATGGAATTGGTCCGCCTCTACCAATCCATCTGTCACCGAATCTGTTGTTGAGAAGCGTACGAACACTTCGACTGAAATGTGCAGGAGCTCCATCGTGCATGAACCACATGTTGTGTCGTACTTGTAAAGGCACATGTTCTAGCAGCACAGGTAGAGTATCCCGTATGAAATCGTGATAACGTGCTCCAGTGAGCGTAGGTGGACGAAACTAAATTGAGCTCTAACATGGAAATTAAGCGTTTCCGGACACATGTCCACATAACATCTTTTCTTTATTTGTGTGTGAGGAACGTTTCCTGAAAGTTTGGCCGCACCTTTTTGTAACACCCTGTATTAAAGTGACTGTATTGTACTCACCTCTAGAATAATGTGACATCCATATTGCGCCGCTAGTGAACTTTAAATGTTTTGATTAAATGGCAAACGATGTTAATATATTGAAAATAATACGTCAGTTGACAGTATTTTGACAGTTCTGCTCTTACAACATCATATGTTCACAATGATAATAAATCTCATGTGGCCATTGTAATAAATTTCACATTGGCCTAGCAGTAAAATATTTTAACACATTAGAAAGAGCGAGAATAATCAGTCTAGCTCCTTTCTACATTTGAAAAATCAAAACCACACCGCTGACACAATCTAAAATACAAAAAAATGGTTGAAATGGGTCTAAACACTATGGGACTTAACATTTCAGGTCATCAGTCCCCCAAAACTCAGAACTACTTAAACCTAACTAAGTAACTAAGGACATCACACACATCCATTCCCGAGGTAGGATTCGAACCTGCGACCGTAGCAGCAGCGCGGTTGCGGACTGAAGCGCCTAGAACCGCGCGGCCACAACGGCCGACTCTCGAAAATACACTCCGAATCCTGCACAGAACACCAAAAGGTCATCCAATCAACATTCTTGAAGAATGGGAATTCTGTATACACACCAGAAATATTTTTAATAAACATAACGAATTTAGACACAAATACTATCTCAAATACTTCATTGAACTCTTGGAACACAAAAAAGTGTAAATCGGAACTAACATATGCAACAACCAAAGATAATCCAGACTATTAAAGATAATAAAATAATACTTCTGTTCATATGTATAATCTTTGTAAACATAAAACGCCGTAAGAGTAGAACTGTCAGACTACAGTCACACCAAACTTAACGTATTATTTTCAATATATTTCTATCATTTGCCATTTAATCAATACATTAAATGTTAGAAGACAGTTCACTAGCGACGTAATATGGACGTCACATCATCGTAGTTATAAGTAAAATATAGTCACCTTAATATAAATGCCATTCACACTTACGCACGGTCTCACAACTACCGTATTCTCAGGTGCTTAACAATGGCGATATATGCCGAGAGTTTTTCGTTAATAAAGATCAAAGATAAGAAACACCTATTGTGGTGCATCTGCCTATTAATAATAATAATAGTAATAATAATAATAATAATAATAGGCCTGGACAGCTCAGTCAGTGGAGCATTTGCCCGTGAATAGCAAGGTTCTTGATTCGAGTCCTTCTCCGGCACACAGTTTGTGTGCCAGGATGCTTCACTCACCGCTGTCCTCGTCAGAGAAGCAATTGTCACAGAGATAACTGAAGTCCACAGATATCAGAGCGGCACAATGATCTCTGGAGATGCAGAAGACACCCTTCCTCCCTGGTCCACAGGAAGGGAGCCTCCACAGCCTCGTCGTTGACTTATCTGCAGTTAGACAGTCTGTATTAGAACAGAGCTGATTTTTTTCCGAGATGTGAGCTTGTTACGCTGCTGCGGTGAATATTTCTGGCTGCAGAACTCCAGATGTTAACAATATTCAGTGTCAATTTATCAATTACTTGTTGGGTATTTATTAGAACACTTTCCTAGTACTACAGCGAACACTAGCTACGACGTATAACACTCATTTCTTCTACAGATGTTTCCGATTACACTATTTTCCAAACATGTGTAATTTGTAATTGACACGTAAGTAAACAGTATCCATTACAGATATAGCGGCTTGTTCTTGGTTGTATGAAAGACAACATAGTGGCCGTAATTCTCCGTCGATGCTCCAAGAACCTTTTCGTTCGTCCCTTATTTCTTCGTTTTCCAATATTCCTTGTGTTAGTGCCATTCTAAAACGTAGTTGTTCTTAAAAGCATGAGCTTCTCATAATATATGCCGCTGTTAGCGAGGTTAATACTTCACTTCTTAATTAAAGTTTTTCATATTTTATGAGACTTAATCTTGACTGTGTGTGTGTTTTGCAGAGGGGCCTTCTCCGAGGTACGCCTGGCGGAGAGCAAGGAGAAACCGGGCCAGATGTTCGCCGTCAAGATAATAGACAAGAAGGCGCTCAAGGGCAAAGAAGACTCCTTAGAGAACGAAATAAAAGTTCTGCGAAGGTCAGTCCAGCAGCATCGCATATTTCATTCTCCCATAACTGCGGAGTGTGTGTTTCATTTCTTATAGTGTGCACTTTTTTTTATTCCCTTACGTTTCACGGTAGATTTTCTTATGTTCCTTAGATTAAATTGTGAGCCACAGAGTGAACGCGTGTACATCGATGTATCACCGGACGTTCAGGATCTGTTGTACGAAAGGTGATGATAATACATTACGATTACGAGAATATCTCCTTCATCGACAAAATCAGAATCCGTGGAATAATTGCAGGACACTACTGAAAAATTGCTTATCACTACAGATTTTGCAGAATGCATAGGACGCCGTGGAAGTGAAGCCACAAGGAAGATAGCCCGTAGTAGCGAGACTAAACTGCAAACAAATGTAGCAGGAAGAGCTCAAGTATATATAACACAAAAAGCGTCACTTTCAGGGCTCTTTATCATCTCCGAAAGTGGAATGAAGCAAGCGTTACGGAAAGTGATACAAAGATAAGCATCGTAATATTGAAGCTCATTTTTGTGTGCTCTGTGAGAAGTACAGATATATCACGATGCCGTATTCATCGACAGGGGAAGCCACATAATAGAAACATACTTGATAAAATTTAGTTCTTAGAAAGTCGTGTGTTGATACTCATTTCGTGACATCGTGTGAACTTCTCGAAACAGAGATGGAGAAGCCACTTTCAGAATTTCAATCGACAATTTTACCAGTTTGTTCATAAATTTGAGCGGAGATCACAGACTAGTACACAAAAAACCATTCTTGTTCTTTTATAAGCACTAATCCAGTACATTTTGATCCGTCAAGGAACACGTTGGCACCGTTAGAGTGAACATAGGCCATAGTGCTTTTTAAAATGTGTAATATGAATGCAGTGACCAAATAAATTAGACTCATATGGCCTCACGGGCAAACCTACGTTTCTAGCATTTGTAGATTTACAGAAAGCTTTTGACAATGTTGAGTGGGATACTCTGTTTCAAATTCTAAAGGTGGCAGGGGTGAAATACAGGGAGCGAAAGGCTATTTACAATTTGTACAGAAACCAGATGGCAGTTATAAGAGTCGAGGGACATGAAAGGGAAACAGTGGTTGGGAAGGGAGCGAGACAGGTTTGTAGCCTCTCCCCGATGTTATTCAATATGTATATTGACCAAGCAGTGATGGAAACAAAAGAAAAATTCCGAGTAGGTGTTAAAGTTCATGGAGAAAAAATAAAAACATTGAGGTTCGCCGATGACATTGCAATTGTCAGAGACAGCAAAGGACTTGGAAGAGCATTTGAATTGAATGGACAGTGTCTTGAAAGGAGAATATAAGATGAACATCAACAAAAGCAAAACGAGGATAATGGAATGTAGTCGAATTAAATCGGGTGATGCTGAGGGAATTAGATTAGGAAATGAGACACTTAAAGTAGTAAAGGAGTTTTGCTATTTGGGGAGCGAAATAACTTATGATGGTCGAAGTAGAGAGGATACAAAATGTAGACTGGCAATGGCAAGGAAAGCGTTTCTGAAGAAGAGAAGTTTGTTAACATCGAGTATAGATTTAAGTGTCAGGAAGTCATTTCTGAAAGTATTTGTATGGAGTGTAGTCATGTATGGAAGTGAAACATGGACGATAAATAGTTTGGACAAGAAGAGAATAGAAGCTTTCGAAATGTGGTGCTACAGAAGAATGCTGAAGATCAGATGGGTAGATCACAAAACTAATGAGGAAGTATTGAATAGGATTGGGGAGAAGAGAAGTTCGTGGCACAACTTGACCAGAAGAAGGGATCGGTTGGTAGGACATGTTCTGAGGCATCAAGGGATCACCAATTTAGTATTGGAGGGCAGTGTGGAGGGTAAAAATCGTAGAGGGAGACCAAGAGATGAATACACTAGGCAGATTCAGAAGGATGTCGGCTGCAGTAGGTACTGGGAGATGAAGCAGCTTGCACAGAATAGAGTAGCATGGAGAGCTGCATCAAACCAGTCTCAGGACTGAAGACAACAACAACAACATTTTTGTAAAACTTTACATCTCCTCCTTTACTTTTAGGATGCATCGAAAGCGTATCAGACATTCATTATTGGAACCTCGCGCAAGGGACAGAGTCAGATACTGTCAAAAGATGCTAATGAAACAGTGGACTTCCAAAAAGTAAAATGTTTCACGTAATCCGAATGTGATATGTGGGAGCAGATTTTTCATTCACCAAAGAGTGTGTGGAAAATAGATGAATATCAATCAGAAGGACAGCAACTGTTCTGCAGACGTCTTACCATAAAGGTCCAGCAATGCATTATTTTTCTTGAGATTTCTTTCTTGGGATTGTCAGAGTTCTTAAATATAATTATAAAAATCATTATCCTTAGGTACTGTACGTCTTTGGGCAGATTTCTTCAGAGTCGGTTATATTGCCGCAAACTCACTAAGAGAATAAAGAATTGGCTGTAAGAGCTGTGAAATGCTTGACATTGTTTTGGCCTCTTCGTGAAGTGCTGTCAGATGATTCTTCTCGGGTTTCTGTGCTGAAGATTTTTTAGGTTTTTTTCTTTTTCACCTATCTTTGCGTTTTCGTCACGGCGTCTCGCATTCCCAAGAATCTAACCTCCAGTATTACTGAGAGAACAGTGCCCTTGTCTACCAGCCTGTTAGTGGTGTGGTTTCCGCTACTTCTACATGATGAAACTATCTTGATGCATTTTTTTAGGGCAATAGTGCATTAATATGTATTCGGAGAACCTGCCTGATGAGACCTCTCTGTTGAGTATTTCTGCGTGAGTCGATTCTGCACTGAAACTCAATTATGGAAGCCAATACTAAAATACCAATAGCCGTTATTTTGGTTTTATTTGTAGGGCAACCAGTTTCGTCATTACATTACGCCATCTTCAGGCCTGCATATATTGAGTAACCTTCGTGTTAGAAACCAATGCAGCCCTGTCAATTCGTACTGTGAAGATTTTCTCTTTCCCTAGGGCATTTGCGCTCCTTGGACAGTTGCTAACTGTCTTAGGAGCGCACATGCCCAGTTACATCAGCTACTACAATCGTTTTTAGAATCCGTTCTCCTTCTGTTTGGTAACTTTGAGGCAATTCCTCCGCGATTCTTTTGCGATCTTCTTTCTGCTCTTCACTCAGATCATGCGGAACCCATCTGACAGCAACTTTTCTCAGCTTTGACTTCACAGTTACGATTCTGTAAGCTGAAGTAACAGATTTTTTGCCTCATATGCCATCTACTTAACTGTTTTTCGTCCACACACTCTCAAAAATGTCAGTGACCTGAGAGGTTTAGTCTGTTTGCAGTTGTGGCCTTCCACTTCTTGCGTTCTCCTCAGTGCTTAACCGACCTTGACCTTGAAGGGAACTAGCAGACCGTGATACTGTGCTACGATCCAGTACACCAATCCTGCACACATCCCTCAAAGCGCTTTAAATTTCCGTTGGGTTCTTTCTACGTGGGGATTCGATTTTGATGTAGGGACACTGGTCACCACATTTAATACTACCTGACTCGGATTCAGCTTTCATTTTAAAACTGAGCTGAGACACAGCCGCGCGAACAATCAAACGCACTTAATACTGTCACGCGTGAAGTTTCGCTCGCAACTGACTTTCATGTTTACTTGGTGACTCCACCGTAATGGTGGCGCGTACGTAGTGTGCAGGACATTTGATATGACCCTCGTTCAATGATGGCTTTGTAATTGGTGTTTTTATTATATTGTATGTTAACCGGGAACCTACAAACGACGGAGAGGCTCCCCACCTCAGCCGCAGTGCTCCACACACACACACACACACACACACACACACACACACACACGCACACACAATGATACTTGTGTTTTACGTGCACCGCCGAACAGTGTAAAAATTAATTAGTATCAACGTCATCTCTGTGGCAAACTGAGAAATATCTTACCTTGCCATTATATTTTTCATAAAAATCTGCCTTCCATGTCATCTTCCGATTGGTGTACACGGCGGTTTAACTCTGAAGAAAGTATGTCGTACACGCTACCTCATTTGTTTCGAAGAGAGCCAAATTATAAGATGCATAAAACGTATGTACCACATTCTACATACATAACACGAGACACTTTTTATCCTTGGGGGGGGGGGGGGGGGGGGGGAGGGATCGTCGCATACTGAGCACAAAGAGGCTATGCCTATTTTTTGCAGAGGATATCACTTTCCGAATTAGAGAGCGTATTTAGGATTTTATTTTAAATCATTTTTCTATAATGCGTCTGGAGACCGCATATCGAAGAAATCTTCTGTTGCTCTCAAATTCTTTTCAAGCCGCATTAATTACGAAAATTACATCGTTGGTTTTTTGTTGTTCAGGTACGCCGCACTACTCGCAAAAATTGCGTCGCCACCAGGTGGAAGTAAGCAAACGCAAATAATTCGCAGTCGCCGATAATCTAGTTAGACAGGCACTCAGCTGCTTTCTAAATTAAAGAGCAGTATTGTTACCAAATTCCACCATACCTTGCACTGCTCTGATCGTATTAAATGAAATAAACTGAGTAAGAGTACATTCTTCCCCGACGAGCGATGAATGCTCAGTCGTTTTAGTGCAAAATAATTTATTTTCAAGTAGTTCCTCATAGTCATATTTCAGATATAATCTGTTTACCCACTAAACGATAAGAGACAACATGAAATTAAGAAAATTTAAATTATTTTGCCGCTACTAGCAAAATTTCCATCTATAGGTCAAATTATGCTTTTTATCGAATGCTTCCTTTTATTTGAAGAATTACAGATCGATCCAAAATTTACCAAATTTCACTCTTATATTCACACCTACGTAAACGACACGGTTATCTCTGAATGTTCAGAAGATTAAAATATACAGGAAGGAAATATTTGAGTGTGCTATGTTTGGTTGCTGAATGATTAAGTTGAGGAAGAGCGAGAGAGTATGTTTGCAACTGGGTCAGATAAGCTGTTTTCCAATGCCAGGAATGTACTGTCAACAAGATTACATTTCTTGTCCTTCTCCATTGCTATATGGGAATTGTTTCCGTCAAATCGCTAGTAGACTATAATACGAATTTCACACAGGCGACGCATACATGGTGTGTCCACGATGACGGGATAAACTTTTTAGGATAGTCGAGGAACACAAAAATAACCAAAACATTCGAAATAGCTCAAATTCAAACGACACAAGCTATGAAGTAGTGTCTAGTGTCGAGACGAAGGACGGATTCGGTAATCGTGTGTTGTATCGCCGTTTATATCCTATTCCCGAACAGCATACGCCCCTGAGTTTGAAAACGACGAAACAGTGTCGTGTCGATGTGGAAGGGTTCATCGAAAGCGTTACGTGCCTTTAATTTCGCTTCGATATTGTCAGGTGCTTTTAATTGTTGATTTTAGATTGTCTTGATATTTATTAGGAAACCTCGTTTTGCACTGTTGTACTGATTCGTTACATTATGAATGCCATAGCCACTAACTAATGAATGAGGTGGCGCAGTGGTTAGCACAATATTCTCATTCGGAAGGACTGTGATTCAAATCAGCGTCCCACCATCCTGCATTAGATTTTCACTCATTTTCCTAAATCGCTCCAGGCAAATTCAGGGATGGTCCCTATGGAAGGGCCAATATATTTCCCCATCCTTGAAACAGTCAGAGCTTGAGGCTGAGGAGAGGTTACACTTGATCTTTCTTTCTCTCTAATGTCGTATTTGTTAACAGCCTGTAGTTTCGTAAATAGCTTAAAATATCCGTGTATTTTTTAGTTTCGTCTTCATGATTCATTGGAATTTTGGTGCTGTCACTAGTGGAATTAAAATGTGAAACACAGCTGGCGTAAACACACAGTACAGTTTTGATTCATAAATACATCAGCAGCCATCTGAAATTATAAACCCTCATATGAAGTACTTCAGGCAGTGTACTGAGTATGGTAATTAGCGTTTCATTTTGAAAATAGCTCGCATAGTTTGTTAACTTGGGGGATAGTCTGGATCATAAGTTCAAAGACGAACTCAATCGCATTTTAACAAACCATATAAACTGTTCCCCACATACTACCTAAAGAATACAGTCAATAGATAATGTAAACTAACCACAGGCACGGTTTCGTAATTTCCAACAACAAATATAGACAACTACAAAATCCCGTTTAAAATCATTTGTGTCTTACTAAAGAAAAATTGCCTGCTATTTTTAGAAATATGAATTTAAAAAGAAAAATGAAGATACAAAAATAAGCTTCAGGAACATTATCAAACAGCTACTTTGTGCCAATGCCCTAGAGTGACTCATTCAGAAGCCACTTATTCAAGGAGACACAGCCTTAAATTTTGTTTGATCAACACGGAACTGGTAGTGTCTGACTCTCTTCCATCATGACCATTACCAATAACAGTCTAATTGTTATGAACCTCATTCGTAACTTTGAGGAGTAATATTTAAATAAAGCTTCTCGCACTTACAGCCAACTGTAACAGCAGCTGGTTTCAAATACCAGTCATTCATTGGCGGTATATGCGTAACATTTTTTCACTACCATAGCTACTTCCTGCAACAAATTCCCACTTGGAGACTGATCGTTGCAGACGAGATAATTTTCTGTCTCTAATGACAATCAAATGGTTCAAATGGCTCTGAGCACTATGGGACTCAACTGCTGTGGTCATTAGTCCCCTAGAACTTAGAACTACTTAAACCTAACTAACCTAAGGACATCACACACATCCATGCCCGAGGCAGGATTCGAACCTGCAACCGTAGCAGTCGCACGGTTCCGGACTGCGCGCCTAGAACCGCGAGACCACCGCGGCCGGCTCTAATGACAACGTCTCAAGTTGTGCACTAAATCTTACAGTCTTCTTTGCTTCCTTTCCTGTTTAAAAAATCTCCGTTATGAAATTAGTGAAAAATGAAAGGATAAAAAGTAAAAATCCGAAATACTTGCGTTTTCAGGTCATCACCCTACACGTTTTAATACTGCAGAATGAAAAACTGTATCTTATGCTGGATCTTTACTACCAAATCGAAGTTCTTTAAAGGACGACAAAATATTTAAAAAAGTATTCTAGACTCTTCAAATGAAAACTAGGCAGAGGGGAAAAAAGTAAACTGTTTATTATTTCAAACTTAATCGCCATAACTGTTAACACATTTATCCCACTGTGAGATAAGGCTGTCAGTGCTTTCGTGAAACACGTTTGCGGTTGCCTGCTGCACCTCAATTTTACCCAGGCGTGTACCTCTTCGTCCAGAATCAAATCGACGGAATATCTTTCTTCAGAACTGGAAAACGCATAGAAAGAGATCGGGACTGTATAGTCGATACGGAAGATCTTTGCAGCGAACGTTCTGCAGCGTTCTCTAAACAACCATGCCAACATGTTGGCCCTCCCGTCCGCGTATTGCCAAGGTTGCCTTGACAACGTTGTAAACGTTTCGCTGGGAAAATATTTTTGGACCCCTGAATAAAGACATTTGTGGCTGTTGATTTGTTTCAAACGGAGATGGGCACTCCTCTGTACTAGCGTGGTTACGCAGGCAACAGCATACATGCACAATTAAGGCATTAACAGTGTTCTCTCACAATGGGACAGATGTAGTAACAGTTAGGGCGATTATTTATGAAATAATAAAGTACACTTATTTTCTTCTCTTGCCTCTTTTTTTGTTCACTGTTCCTTATACTTGCTTAGCTGCCTAATCATCTTGTGGGGAAGGTTGTGAAACAAGCTGTTGCGCTTGTTACAGACATTTTAATTCTCTTCAAACATGTCAAATTCGATGGTGTCAGTTACAGTATATTTATTCGTCTTCACCTGTTTGGCCCAACTAAGGTGGCTACAACGTGCAGTAGCGTTGATACACAAATACACACTATGTGACCAAAAGAATCCAGGCACCTGGCTGAAAATGACTTAAAAGTTCGTGGCACGCTCCATCGGTAATGCTGGAATTCAGTATGGTGTTGGTCTACCCTTAGCCTTCATGGCAGCTTCCAGTCTCTCATACGTTCAATCAGGTGCTGGAAGATTTCTTGGGGAATAGCAGCCCATTCTTCACGGATGACTGCACTAAGGAGAGGTATCGATGTCGGTCGGTGAGGCCTGGCACAAAGTCGGCGTTTCAAAACAAACCAAAGGTGTTCTGTAGGATTCAGATCAGGATTCTGTGCAGGCGAGTCCATTACAGGGATGTTATTGTCGTGTAACCACTCCAGCACAGACCGTGCATTATGAACAGGTGCTCGATCGTGTTGAAATATGCAGTCGCCATCCCCGAATTGATTTTCAACAGTGGGAAGCAAGAAGGTGCTTGAAACATCAATGTAGGCCTGTGCTGTGACAGTGCCACGCAAAAAAACAATGGGTACAAGCCCTCTCCATGAAAAACACCATCACTCAAGAACACTACCGCCTCCTAATTTTACTGTTGGCGCTACACACGCTGGCAGAGGACGTTCACCGAACAATCCCCATACCCTCACCCTGCCATCGGATCGCCACATTATGTACCGTGATTCGTCACTCCACACAACGTTTTTTCCACTGTTGAATCGTCCACTGTTTACGCTCCTTACACCGAGCGAGGCGCCGTTCGGCATTCACCGGCGCGATGTGTGGCTTACGAACAGCCGCTTGACCATGAAATCCAAGTTCTCTCACTTCCCATCTGTCATACTACTTGCACTGGATCCTGACGCAATTTGGAATTCCTGTGTGATGGTCTTGATAGGTGTCTGCCTATTACACATTACGATCCTCTTCAACTGTTGGCGGTCTCTGTCAGTCAACAGACTAGGTCGGCCTGTACGCTTTTGTGCTGTACGTGTCCCTACGCGTTTCCACTTAAATATCACATCGGAAACAGTGGATCTAGGGATGTTCAGGAGTGTGGAAATCTTGCGTACAGACGTATGACACAAGCGACACCCAATCACCTGACCACGTTCGAAGTCCTTGAGTTCCGCTGAGCGTCCCATTCTGCTCTCTCACGATGTCTAATGACTACTAAGGTCGCTGATATGGAGTACCTGGCAGTAGGTGGGAGCACAATGCAATGCACCTAATACGAAAATCGTATGTTTTTGGGGGTGTCAGGATGCTTTTGATCACATGGTGTATAAGAACGGTAATAGCAAAAAGATTTATCGAAACTCCACCCGGACATGTTGCGAAAGACCCAAAGGTACAGACCAACCGCTGTGTCATCGCTATTTCTCAGCCAAGTACCTTCTCAATTTGTTTACAAGGGCTGAGTGCACCTCCCTTAGCAACAGCTCTCAGCAGACGGGACAGTCACCCATCCAAGTACTAGCCAAACCCGACAGCGCTTAACTTCTTTGATCGGACGTGAACCGATGTTACCAATTTGGCGAGGCCGTTCAGATTTATGTACAAAGTGAAAATCACCCTGAAAATGGCTTAAGTGAGTGGGAAACAGCCGAAGAGACCAGACAGCGATCATGTTCAACTTCATAGCTCAACAACTGAAGACAGATAGTTATTGTACAAAACATTCATCTCCACTTCGAACAAAGCGTTTTTACTTATCTGCTGTTTATCTGCAGATCTCTCTACGTATTCCAAGAAACATGCCTAACCTCGAACATTTGAATCGACGTATAGAGGGCTCAACACCAAACGAAGAGAAACTGGGCTACCCGCTGAACAGAGTTGAAGAACTAAGCTGAAGCCGGCCGCTGTGGCCTAGCGGTTCTAGGTTCTTCAGTCCGGAACCGCGCTGCTGCTACGGTCGCAGGTTACAATCCAGGCACGGATGTGTGTGATGTCCTTAGGTTAGTTAGGTTTAAGTAGTTCTAAGTTCTAGGGGACTGATGACCATAGATGTTAAGTCCCATAGTGCTCAAAGCCATTTGAACAATTTTTAAACACAACCTGGATTCATCTGAAAAAATGACGTTTTGCCATTCGTGCACCCAGGTTCGTCGTTGAGTACACCATCGCAGGCGCTCCTGTTCGTGACGCAGCGTCAAGGGTATCCGCAGCCATGATCTCCGAGCTGTAGTCCATGCTGCTGCAAACGTCGTCAAACTGTTCGTGCAGATGGTTGTTGTACTGCAAACGTCCCCATCTATTGACTCGGGGTCGAGACGTGGCTGCACTATCCGTTACAGCCATGCGGTTAAGATGCCTGTCATCTCGACTGCTAGTGATACGAGGCCGATGGGATGCAGCACAGCGTTCCGTATAACCCTCGTGAACCCACCGATTTCATATTCTTCGAACAGTCATCGGATCTCGACCAACGGGAGCAGCAATGTCGCGATCGGATAAACCGCAACCACGATAGGCCACAATCCGCCCTTTATCAAAGTCGGAAACGTGGTGGTACGCATTTCTCCTCCTTACACGAGGCATCGCAACAACGTTTGACCAGGCAACGCCGGTCATCTGCTGTTTGTGTACCTGTATGATGAATTGGTTGGAAACTTTCCTCATGTCAGCACGTTGTAGGTGTCGCCACCGGCGCCAATCTTGCGAGAATGCTCTGAAAAGGTAATCATTTGCATATCACAGCATCATATTTCTGTCGATTAAATTTCGCGTCTGTAGCACGTCATCTTCGTGTTGTAGCAATTTTAATGGCCAGTATTGTATATTACCGAAGCTGACAGTCTCAATGATCCAAAGTGCCTCTATCATAAATATTTTGCAAATATGTCATGCAAATAGCAAAATATCTCGGCGTTTCGAAAGTAACTAATGTCATTGGATTCACTATCGGTGTGTGTGAGGGGGCAGGGTGCGTTATGTCGTGGGGCAGTTTAGTTCCTGACGAATCATCGTGTGCTGCAGATGTTCCCAGGGGTCCGTACAGTCCTGCTGGCTGCTCGAGGGGTGTTACTTTCAGCTGAATATCAGAAACAGTTTCCATTCATAATTTATTACTTGGTGCCGTTCTGTGCTACAATCAAGTTGAGATACTGTCATTGCTGCTGATATAGCCGATATTTTAAGAACTTCAAACGTCGTTGCAGTAAGTGTTACTTGAACGGGTCCCGCAGGTTTCGTAGGGCGCTGTCACAGAAACTTCGCAAGATTTCGACGAGACAGCTTCTTACCTTCTTCAGGAGAGACTGTATCACAATAGTTGCGTATCAGTATTGAAAACAGGTTCAACAAAACAGCAGTATACACTATTGCCCATTAAAATTGCAACTCCATGAAGGCAGTAAGCAACAAACGCTAAATTGACATGAAATGGGCTACATGCTTGGATAGGCAAATGTAGAAATAACGCAACCAGTATTATGTGCCTAAGGGAAGATTGCGTTCACATTCCGAAATCCCGTTCTGTGGTGTCCTCCAGAGAGCCGGGTGCCAAAGCAAGGTGGGTACCTCACATCGAAGTCACAAAAGAGTATAGTCGCTGCATGCCACAGTGGCGAATGAAAAATGCAGGCGTAGCCACGCCTTAGGGAGGACAAAGGCTCAAATTCCTGTCCGACCATCTAGATTTATGTTTCCCGCGATTTTCGTAAACTGCTTAAGGCAAATGCAGGGATGATTCCGTTGAAAAAGGGCACAACCGATTTCCTGCCCCATCCTTCAGTATCGGAGCTTGTGAACCGTAGCCAATAACCGCGATATCAATGGGACATTTAACTCCACCTGCTTCCAAAATGGTCGGGTGTACTGCCGGATCTAATCGTCAAAGGCCCACGACATTTCGGCGAATAACCGTTCCGCCGTCATCAGGTGGTGCTGATGGGATAATGTGTCTGCGGTATTTATGCTTGACGGTTCAGATTTCGAGCTTGGCCGGCCCCGCACCGTGTTCGATGGTGAGGGGGCTGTGAGGCTGCGGTGGTGGGAGAGGATCTCAGTTGGCTTCGCCCGCCGTTCCGGTCACACCTTGCATCCAGATGTAGTGTTCTGCTTTGATGGAGCTTAGTGTTGGCTCGCTTGCCTTGCTCAGATGGAAGCCCGAGTCCCTATTAAGTAAATCATCAGACACACGGATTTCCGTCGCTTCTTTGAAAATGAAGCACCAAAATTTACCGGTGGTAGCCTGGACATTCGTTTGCTGGTAATTCATTTCATGTCCAATTTCAGTGCAGTGTTGGGCTGCAGTAAGCGGTTGTGGCGCTCATGTTCCGTACGTCGATCTTCTGTTGTGCGGATCGTTTTTCCAACATAAGTTTTCATGCATTCACGCGGAACTTGACACAGTAAGCGCAACTACTTTTTTTCCCCCGATTTCACTTTCGTATACTGCTTCGGAAGCTTAACATTACGTTACGTGCCACGTTGAAACGTCCCATTAGAAAAATGAATGAATTACTGTGCTGACAAACCTCTACGTTATTTGATTTTCAAACAGCTGAGCAAAGCTGAACGTGTACAGACATTTCTCTCTTTGCTTATTCTGATCATCACTAAACTGACGGCCGGCCGGTGGCCGAGCGGTTCTACGCGCTACAGTCTGGAACCGCGCGACCGCTACGGTCGCAGGTTCGCATCCTGCCTCGGGTTTGGATGTGTGTGGTGTCCTTGGGTTAGTTAGGTTTAAGTAGTTCTAAGTTCTAGGGGACTGATGACCTCAGATGTTAGGTCCCATAGTGCTCAGAGCCATTTGAACAATTTTTTTGACAGAGAACAAACAATGTATTTACCTTAATAGTGTTCGAAAGTTTTTATATATCAGTTTATGACATCCAGTCTTACAAATTTACTCTCTGATGGAGACACGTCCAGATCATCCGCTCTCAAAACTACACCATCTCACTTCCCACATCCGCCACTGCTGGCGGCTCACCTCCAACTGCGCAGTGCTACGCGCTGTTTCACATCCAACTGCCCAACACAACAATAGCGAATATTCCAGCAATGCCAACCAGCCACAGACTGCACACAGCACAGTCAGTGATTTTGATACAGAGCGCTACGTGGCGTTACCAACATAAAAACCTAAACAGCCTACTTACAACGTTTCCGATGGATGAGTCCTTCACCGACATGGCTGCGTGCGGAAGTCGGCGTTCATCTTGGACTTAGTTCGCTTCCCAAGGACATTACTCTTAGCACGCAGTTTGGAAATAGCACCTTCATCTACACTAAGGGCTCTAAGACTAAGTGTGGTGTCCGATGCGTCTTCTTTATTAGCAACAGACATTTTAGATACCGGCTGCTAGAAAAGTGCTAGATTTTTACTGTAGAACTTTCCACCCTCTGTCAGGCCATCCAGTACATCCGACGGCACAAGCTCCTCAATTGTGTATTAAGATTCACTGAGTGCCCTCTAGCACCCCTGTGTACTATACACGTACCACCCATTAGTACAAAGAAACCACGAAAGCCTCCACCCGCTCTCTGATGATGGAGCCAACTTGATGTGCAAGTGAGTCCCAGGTCATTTCGGACTGTCGGGGAATGAAACTGCCGATGCTGCTGCCAACGCTGCAGTCAGACTATCTAGAAAGTTTAGTTGTTCTGTCCTTTCAGATGATCTCTGCTTTAACGCACGTAAGAGCATTGTGTCCCTCATTGGTGCACACTGGTCTTCTCTATATCAGAACGAACACGGGGGAAATTAAACGCCTCCCAACGGCTTGGGAGACCTCCTCTCGCCCCTCTCGTCGCCAACGGATGCTTGTATCTCGGCTGCATATTGGGAACTGTCGTTTCAGTCATCGTTATTTGTCAAATGGAGACACGGCAGCCCGCACCTCGTGGTCGTGCGGTAGCGTTCTCGCTTCCCACGCCCGGGTTCCCGGGTTCGATTCCCGGCGGGGTCAGGGATTTTATCTGCCTCGTGATGGCTGGGTGTTGTGTGGTGTCCTTAGGTTAGTTAGGTTTAAGTAGTTCTAGGGGACTGATGACCATAGATGTTAAGTCCCATAGTGCTCAGAGCCATCTGAACCATTTTTGAGACATGGCGTCACACTGTACGTACAACATTCAGCCACTTACAATGCGCCATTTTCTGAACCAATGCCGATTTTATAACGGTTCACGTTTAATGTATGTTTGCCATCTGATTTATCAGATATTTTAGCAAACAGAGCACAAGCCGCATATCACGGTTTAATATTTATTCGTCGTAGTAATATGGCAGAGGAACATTAATTTTCAACCGTTTGAGCATTCTCCTCAGTGGGAAAGAGATCGTTTTTTATCTATCCCTCTACTTTAGTCGATTAGGCTCTGAGAATTATCGACTTCAAACTGTTTAGGTAATCGACCATTTAAAGCTGTATCACGGGTGCTTGAAACGTCCCCTTCGAAAAATTAATGAATTACTGTGCTGAAAAACCCCTTACGTTATTTGATTTTCAAACAGATGAGCAGAACTGAACGTACTCAGACATTTCGCTCTTTACCTATTCTGATCAACACTAAACTGACACACAATATTTTTAGCGCAACGGAATCTGACTTTCAATAATCTCTACAAAAAAATGGCCCTGACTAACAATAACCTATACCTTTCATGAATCGATTACCTCACAAAAATCTTCGTTACTCGAATTATTCCAATATAGCGAGCGCCAATACTGCCAGCTAAATAAAAGATTCAAACTACTGAAGGCATTAACTACTGATAGGCATAGTTAGCAAATGAAAGATTTTAAAAGAGAACAAACAATTTATTTATCTTAATAGTGTTCAAAAGTCATAATATATATATATATATCAGTTCATGACATCCAATATTACAAATTTACTGTCTCTAATGGACACACGTCCAGATCATCCGCTCTCAAAACTCTGCCATCTCTCTCCCCACATCCACCACTGCTGGCGGCTCACCTCCAACTGCGCAACGCTACGCGCTGTTCACATCCAACTGCCCAACACTACAATAGCGAATATTACAACAATGCCAACCAGCCACAGACTGCACATAGCACAGCCAGTGATTTTCATACAGAGCGCTACGTGGCGTTACCAACATAAAAACCTAAACAGCCTACTTACACGCTTATGACCTCATCTGTTTAGCGCCCTGAAGCAACAATAAACAAACAATCACATGGAACTTGGTACACTCCCGCTTTTTTGAGACACAGGTCGTCTCTCACTGCCCCCAATCAAGCTCGTGTTTTCCTTGGCGGGCTGAAAACTGGACTCATGTGGAGTTTTTGCTGTAGTCTGCCAATTTTTGACGATACACTGCCAGCAAACAGGTTGAAAGCGGTCTTCCTATCGTCGTCTTCCTTGCTTTCGATTTCCGTCCGTTCTTGCGGCTCTTGCGCCGCAGTGCCGTCCGAATCGTCGGCTGCTGTATCCATTCTCGTGGAAGACCGATTACAGATGCCGCAGCTCTGCCGTCAGACTTCATTCATCTGAAATGGAGTATGTCTTGTGTACTTGTGTGTAGAGAGTGCTGTTCTTCTGTGAGGGTTGGTGGCAGCTGGATGCATGGAAATGTAAATCCGTATGCGTTGGCTTACGGTATACACGGTGAGCAAGCGACGTGTTGGGACTTCACTGAACTAGGACTCCGAGAAACGGAAAATGCACTCCGTCTTCAGGCCACAAGTAGCCCATCGGGGCCATCCGACCGCCGTGTCATCCTCAGTTGAGAATGCGGATAGGAGGGGCATGTGGTCAGCACACCGCTCTCCATGTCGTTACGATGGTTTTCTTTGACCGGAGCCGCTACTATTCGATCGAGTAGCTCCTGAATTGGCATCACGAAGCTGAGTGCACCCCAAAAAATGGCAACAGCGCATGGCGGCTGGATGGTCACCCATCCAAGTGCCGGCAGCGCCCGAGAACCCTTAACTTTGGTGATCTCACGGGAACCGGTGTATCCTCTGCGGCAAGGCCGTTGCCCCGAGAAAGGGAAGCTTGCCGTCTTTTTCTAATTCCATCGTAAACTGGCTGTTTTCCTGTATGGAATTCGGATGTTCTAAGAATTCCTGTAATTTTTAGAGTCAGTGTGGCCAGCTAACAAAATGTAATCTACCTACCTCTGGTTCACATAGCCGACAGCAGCCGCTACATTTCTTAGGTGTTAAGGCAGTGCCGCATCTTAAAGATCTTCGTGACGTCATTTTTCAGCAAAATGATGCAAGACAGCGTGGTACCCGTTCTGTCCTGACCTACCTCGATATAGAGCGTGTTCGTGCTTCGTGCACTGACCTACACAGCGTGTTCTCCTGAGCTCGCTCTCTGTCTCTGAATGTAAATATCTGGTAATGGGATGCCGATAGACTGGCACGCCGCCACTTGACAGCCAGTAAGATTGATGAACTCTCTGGCATAGAGTTCGCGCAGCATGGAATGACGTACCCGCATGTGTCATGCAAGCTCAGTTAGACGGTGCCCGGCAGGTAAGAGGCGTTTGTGTTGCCAGAGGTTAGAGATCTGTGTACTGAATTTCGCACCCTGAATACCACCAAAACACCTACAAATTTAATCATGTATTCTCCTTACTTGTATATACACATTGAAAATATGTCATTGCCGGCCTGTGTGGCCGAGCGGCTCTAGGCGCTTCAGTCAGTAACCGCGCGACCGCTACGGTCGCAGTTTCGAATCCTGCCTCGGGCATGGATGTGCGTGATGTCCTTAGGTTAGTTAGGCTTAAGTAGTTCTAAGTCTAGGGGACTGATGACCTCAGATATTTAGTCCTATAGTGCTCAGAGCCATTTGAACCATTTTTGAAAAAATGTCATTATTTGCTATCCTTAGAAACACTGCAGTTTTTATTTTAACACAATTTGAAACTTCCACGTGTACGAAGTTTCACATATAGCTCTGGTGCGTAATTTACGCCTCTTGGAGTGTTCCTACCCTGTTTCGCTTCCACATCTCTCTGCCTGTTAGTAGAGAGCGTCCCGTGTCGAAACTTTGACCCAGTCATACTCACGATAATTTTGTTGTAAATAAAGACCCTCTGACACTTACGTTCCTGAAAAGTAAGCTGTAACTAGAATAAGATTTTCACTCTGCAGCAAAGTGTGCGCTGATATGAAACTTCCTGGCAGATTTAAACTGTGTCAGACCGAGACTCGAACTCGGGACCTTTGTCTTTCGCGGGCAAGTGCTCTAACATCTGAGCTACCCAAGCACAACTCACGCCCCGTCCTCACAGCATTACTTCTTCCAGTATCTCGTCTCCAACCTTCCAAACTTTACAGAAGTTCTCCTGCGAACGATGCAGAACTAGCACTCCTGAAAGAAAGGATATTGCGGGCAAAGGTCCCGAGTTCGAGTCTCGGTCCGGCACACAGTTCTAATCTGTCAGGAAGTTTCAAGCTGTAGCTGTTAGGCTCAAAGAAAATACTGGATATATTACCTGCAAGAAATTTATTAATTTCGTTACTGAAATTCAAGTACTGTTTTCCTAAGAGCTGAATTTTATGAGATGTGAAGATGCCTCTGTATAGTGTTTTTAGTTAATTTTGCGCAGTGTATCCTTGAACTGCCTTGTGTGAATAGCCATAACAACAATTCATATGTTACAATTTCATTAAAGAAGCGTAAAAAAGTACCGAATAGATACTGGAAATAAATGTGTAATTTATGGACTGCCTACCAATACAGATCCAATACAGATTTGCTTCGTTCCCTTGACATCCCATTCACGATTATTTGTGTCTAATTACATTGTTTCTACGGTCCCAGCTTCGAATCCTGCCTCGGGCATGGATGTGTGTGATGTCGTTAGGTTATTGATTGGCGTCTCCATAGAGTACTGTGTGCACAACGACCATATAAGTGAAAGTACAGGGTGATTCAAAAAGAATACCACAACTTTAAAAATGTGTATTTAATGAAAGAAACATAATATTACCTTCTGTTATACATCATTACAAAGAGTATTTAAAAAGTTTTTTTTTCACTCAAAAACAAGTTCAGTGATGTTCAATATGGCCCCCTCCAGACACTTGAGCAATATCAACCTGATACTCCAACTCGTTCCACACTCTCTCTAGCATATCAGGCGTAACAGTTTGGATAGCTGCTGTTATTTCTCGTTTCAAATCATTATTGGTGGCTGGGAGAGGTGGCCGAAACACCGTATCCTTAACATACCCCCACAAGAAAAAATCGCAGGGGGTAAGATCAGGGCTTCTTGGAGGCCAGTGATGAAGTGCTCTGTCACGGGCTGCCTGGCGGCCGATCCATCGTCTCGGGTAGTTGACGTTCAGGTAGTTACGGACAGATAAGTGCCAATGTGGTGGCGCTCCATCCTGCTGAAATATGAATTGTTGTGCTTCTTGTTCGAGCTGAGGGAACAGCCAATTCTCTAACATCTCCAGATACTGTAGTCCAGTTACAGTAGCACCTTCGAAGAAGGCCGTCCAGAACTTTTCCCTTTGCACAAACACCCATTCTCTGTAAACTGTTTATACCAACGTTTAATACACCACCTATCAGGAGGCTTAACACCATACTTCGTTCGAAATGCACGCTGAACAACTGTCGTCGATTCACTTCTGCCGTACTCAATAACACAAAAAGCTTTCTGTTGAGCGGCCGCCATCTTAGCATCAACTGACGCTGACGCCTAGTCAACAGCGCCTCAAGCGAACAAATGTACAACTAAATGAAACTTTATAGCTCCCTTAATTCGCCGACAGATAGTGCTTAGCTCTGCCTTTTGTCGTTGCAGAGTTTTAAATTCCTAAAGTTGTGGTATTCTTTTTGAATCACCCTGTAGAAGGAAGGTCAGCGTTGCCCATAATTTTGATGGTTTATTGAGAGCAAAATTGATTTTCAATCACATAATGATCATCTTCAGTGCTATTATTGTAACCGTTTCATAGACATTTCTGTGCAGCCAGAAGCTCTTGCTGGGATAAGCGGCTTCGGCTTTCCGCAGGTGAAAAAAAAAAAAACCTCCCGAACAAGTCATGAGGCTCAGCGGTACCGACCGGCCGCCGTGTCATCCTCTTGATGCAGATATGGAGGGGCATGTGGTCAGCGCACCGCTGTCTCGGCCGTATGTCAGTTTCCGAGACCGGAGCCGCTACTTATAAATCAAGTAGCTCCTCAGTTTGGCGCACAAGAGCTGAGTGCTAGCCCAGCCCGGCAGCGCTTAACGTCGGTGATCTCACGGGAGCCGGTGCTACTACTGCGGCAAGGCCGTTGGCCAGGTAGAAACAGCCCATTCATAATTTCTTTCCTCTCTAGCAGAGTAGAACAGCGTTCTGTAGTCGACGATACGTGTTATTAGTTTCAGAGTATTCTGAAAAGTTGAAAAAACAGCGACAAGTCCCTTTTTATGATATTTTTTGTGCCTCTACCGGTTTCAGGCTGGCTTGCCAATGTCTAGACATGGTGTAGCTTACAAGGAGACGGCACGACCGTGGGGTCCGGGATTTGTCCGCAATTTTGTGTGGTGAAAGAGGACACGTATCACCTCACGTAGTTAAAATACACTCCTGGAAATTGAAATAAGAATTCATTGTCCCAGGAAGGGGAAACTTTATTGACACATTCCTGGGGACGGATACATCACATGATCACACTGACAGTACCACAGGCACATAGACACAGGCAACAGAGCATGCACAATGTCGGCACTAGTACAGTGTATATCCACCTTTCGCAGCAATGCAGGCTGCTATTCTCCCATGGAGACGATCGTAGAGATGCTGGATGTAGTCCTGTGGAACGGCTTGCCATGCCATTTCCACCTGGCGCCTCAGTTGGACCAGCGTTCGTGCTGGACGTGCAGACCGCGTGAGACGACACTTCATCCAGTCCCAAACATGCTCAATGGGGGACCGATCCGGAGATCTTGCTGGCCAGGGTAGTTGACTTACACCTTCTAGAGCACGTTGGGTGGCACGGGATACATGCGGACGTGCATTGTCCTGTTGGAACAGCAAGTTCCCTTGCCGGTCTAGGAATGGTAGAACGATGGGTTTGATGACGGTTTGGATGTACCGTGCACTATTCAGTGTCCCCTCGACGATCACCAGAGGTGTACGGCCAGTGTAGGAGATCGCTCCCTTCATCATGATGCCGGGTGTTGGCCCTGTGTGCCTCGGTCGTATGCAGTCCTGATTGTGGCGCTCACCTGCACGGCACCAAACACGCATACGACTATCATTGGCACCAAGGCAGAAGCGACTCTCATCGCTGAAGACGACACGTCTCCACTCGTCCCTCTATTCACGCCTGTCGCAACACCACTGGAGGCGGGCTGCACGATGTTGGGGCGTGAGCGGAAGACGGCCTAACGGTGTGCGGGACCGTAGCCCAGCTTCATGGAGACGGTTGCGAATGGTCCTCGCCGATACCCCAGGAGCAACAGTGTCCCTAATTTGCTGGGAAGTGGCGGTGCGGTCCCCTACGGCACTGCGTAGGATCCTACGGTCTTGGCGTGCATCCGTGCGTCGCTGCGGTCCGGTCCCAGGTCGACGGGCACGTGCACCTTCCGCCGACCACTGGCGACAACATCGATGTACTGTGGAGACCTCACGCCCCACGTGTTGAGCAATTCGGCGGTACGTCTACCCGGCCTCCCGCATGCCCACTATACGCCCTCGCTCAAAGTCCGGCAACTGCACATACAGTTCACGTCCACGCTGTCGCGGCATGCTACCAGTGTTAAAGACTGCGATTGAGCTCCGTATGCCACGGCAAACTGGCTGACACTGACGGCGGCGGTGCACAAATGCTGCGCAGCTAGCGCCATTCGACGGCCAACACCGCGGTTCCTGGTGTGTCCGCTGTGTCGTGCGTGTGATCATTGCTTGTATAGCCCTCTCGCAGTGTCCGGAGCAAGTATGGTGGATCTGACACACCGGTGT
Source organism: Schistocerca gregaria (assembly GCF_023897955.1). Classification (NCBI taxonomy): domain Eukaryota; kingdom Metazoa; phylum Arthropoda; class Insecta; order Orthoptera; family Acrididae; genus Schistocerca; species Schistocerca gregaria. Next base: position 133,303,144 of record NC_064931.1, on the reverse strand, counting down.
CAATGTGTTCTTTTTTCCATTTCCAGGAGTGTATTAGGACGCACTACTCGGGAAATCCCGAGAAAAATCGATCCAAAGTTTCTTAGGTGCCTTATGTGTATAAAATGTTAGTCATTTGCTGAGCCGCCGTCTGGCCTATATGGTTAGCGGTCGGACCCATGCGCCAGAGGTCTCGGGTTCGATTCCTCCTCCAGCTCTTTTTTTCCCTTTTGTTGCTTGCAAAATTGCAGCGCATTGTTACAGGAGAATCGTCAAATTAATTCCCGGGAAGACTGTATAAAAATTCATTCCATTATTCACCAACAGTTATCGTCACCAATATTCCGAGACATGATTCAATATGCCTGTTTTGCCTCAAAATTATCAGAAACTCAAAACATTTTCGTAAATGTTAGTGGAGCATATTTTTGTACAGAGTTATAGAAAACGCCCTGTGATTGTAGAAAATCAGCTTTTATATGTTGTGCAAAATGTCGCAAAAATTATTGCTTTGTTTGTTTTTGCGGTAATTACCACTGCGGTTCTTGTTTGTAATTATTATATGTATAAAAATTGAATGTTTCCCAATCGAATTTGATATTCTGATTAAAAACCCAATGATCCTCCGCATATACTTTACAATGAAAAATGGAAAACCCACCGCCATGAATTGTGTTGTTGGACAAAAAGAACATAATTTTTATTCAATAATGTAACTAATTTGTTAAAGATAATGTAGGTTTGGGAAACTTTCTGAATAATTGGTGGAATAACAAAAGAAAATGAAACACAAGGAAAATAGTGCCAGAGGTGGAATTGGAACCTGAGACCTCTGGGGTAAGAGTCCAAGCCCTAAACATCTAGGCCAGACAGCGGCTCGGCAATGGACTATCATTTTATACTCATAAATCACCTAAGAAACTTCGGATCGATTTTTCCCGGGATTTGCCGTGTAGTGCGTCCTAATATTTTAAACACGTGAGATGTTAGGGGTCCTCTTTCACCACACAAAATTTCGGACAAATCCCGGACCCCACGCTCGTGCCGCGTCCTTGTTAGTCTGGAATGTGACTTTGTGGTTATGACTTGGTGAATTCACTGAATGTGGAAGCAAAAATATTGATTGTGGTGACAGACTCGTCTGTAGCTTTGCCCGAGGTCTTCGTTAGTTACGAATGCCGCAGTTCGGTCGAGAGTTCGCGAAGCCAACGAATCTGAAAGCTAATACATTCCATCTCTGCCCAAGACCCATTCCGCACAGATGCCACAAACTCAATGGCATTCAGTGTCGCAACACGAAATAGGGCAAGGTTCTGTCCTGTTCTTTCTGAAACACAAGAGAGATTATTACTTCCCAATGGATGAAACGGTAATTTGCATACTCTGTGCGAGTCTTGTGAAACAAGTGAGAGGAAAGAGGCCTTGATAACGACGGGGAAGGTGTGATCTTAAGGAGTACGCACTTGTCCATGGAAGTATGTTGTTAGTGGGAATGCTGAAATAAACGATGTTGGAAAACACGACCTTCCTAAGAGATTAGACATCCTCTAGCTTAAAGATTATTGCAGCCTAAGGTGGCCGTTTGCGGAGTTCCAACAATCGCAATGCAGGGATGGAGTGCCCGATGAAAAATGTTGACTGCCGCGTATCACCACAAGTACTGCGAGAGTGTCGTGGCTGTTTCTCTGAAGGTCTTCAGTAATTTAAAAAACGCGATTGGCCATCGCGCAGGCAGACACTGGACTGTCATTGCCACACATGTGGCCACTGTCCGCTTACACCAGTGTTTACTGATGAAGCCGTAGCGCAGATTGTTTCAGCACACCAGCTGGCATAAACTGAGCAACATTCTTGTAAACGTATTTGGATTAGTGAGTAGAGTGCGTGACGATACCTCGATAACAGTTCTGAAGTGATCGGCAATCGCAACGTTATTCAATTTCCATGTGTCGACTTTACTTAAAAGTTGAGGCACACAGTCAACGGTATTTTAGTTTTTGTTTCAGCTAAGCATTATTTCTTATTAAAGAAACCATGTTCGTCCTCTTAGGATTTGACGTAACAGCGCAGGCACTCACTGCCTCTGATTCACCGGGTGATGAAAAAGTCAGTATACATTTGAAAACTTAATAAACCACGGAATAATGTAGATAGAGAGGTGAAAATTGACACACATGCTTGCAATGAAATGGGGTTTTATTAGAACCAAAAAAAGACAAACTTCGCAAAATGTCCGGCAGATGGCGCTGGACAGCAAAACGTCAGTGACTGCGCATGACAATCGTGTATAAAAGGAGCTGTAAGGAGAGAGAGAATCACATGCGCCAGCAGTCGCAGGATGTTAACGTTATCTGAAAACGCTCTTTTAGTGAAGCTGTATTATCAGAATGGGGAATGTGCTATTTCAGCGTTACGATCCTATCGCCATTGGAAGGGGATTCGAACGGGTTGACAAGTGCAGCTGTGGCCACGGGTTGTTTAGACGATAGACCCCGTAGTGCCTGACCGAGCACAAGGCCTAATGCTACTGAGACAGTTCAGGAAGAAATGGAGACTGTAGCGGGTTCGTCTATGCACGGGGAAGTCAGCACTCGTGCAGTCACACGTCGCGGCGGCATTCCATACACTACTGTGTAGTTGGCACTTAGGCGTACCCTCCGATGCTATCCGTGCAAAATCCATCAGCATCATGAACTGTTACCTAGCGATTTAGTGAAGCGGAGGACATTTGCGATGCCGGCGTTTCAAAACATGGCGGAAGGTGACGATTGGTTGAGTAACGCGTTGTGGACCGGCGAAGCTCATTTCACGCTCCGAGGGCCTGTCAACGCCTACAACCGCAGAATTTGGGCTACCGAAAACCCTAGAACTGCCGTGGAAACTCCATTGCATGACGAGAAAGTCACGGTATGGGTTGGATTTACCACAAACCGGTCACTCCGCACGGCAACGGTGAATTGTCGACGAGCTGCGTCCCTTCATGCTCAATTTCTTCCTCTAGACAGTGACGTCTTCCAGCAGGATAACTGTCCATGTCACAAGACCAGAAACGTGCTACAGTGACTGGAGGAGCATGGTAGTGAACTCATGTTGAAGTGTTGTTCACCAAATTCGTCTGATACGAACCCGAAGGGCGCTATCGGGTCAGATCCGTCTAGTGATTACCGTCGCTGCTTCTAGATTACGGGGTCCCAAGTTAGATTGCCGGCCGGGTCGGAGATTTTCGCTCGCGGACTGGGTGTTTGTTGCGCTCATTTCATTTCATCTTCATGAAAGAGTAAGTCATCGAGGTGACGTCAAATGAAGACTTGCGCTAGGCGGCCGATCAACCACAGGCGAACTCTCCCAGCCGATAATGCCATACCATCACTTCACTTTATTTTAACAGTGAAGTAATTGATACAATGGGTGCAGGTACTCCCCTCCGCTGTGGAACTTTCCTCCAGTGATAGACGATGAAGATGATGGTGTTAGGTTTGTGGGGCGCTCAACTCAGCGGTTATCAGCGCCCGTACAAATTCCCAATCTTCGCTCAGTCCAGTCTCGCCACTTTCATGAATGATGATGAAATGATGAGGACAACACAAACACCCGGTCATCTCGAGGCAGGTGAAAATTCCTGACCCCCGGGAATCGAACCCAGAACTCTGTGCTCGGGAAGCGAGAACGCGACCGCGAGACCACGAGTTGCGGACTTCAGTGATCGAAGCAGATCAATGAGAACAGAGGGCATCCTGAGAACACCACCTATTGTAACATAACTCTTCATACGTACATGAGTGAAAAATCTATCCACATGGACTGCTATTCCTAATGCAGCGACACATAGATCTACAACAACATTCTAGAAGTCATGCAGAGAGATGCAGTTTTTTCCTAGAATCATGGCTGGAGAAAAGTTGTTTTCAGTCATATTCCTGTTTGTAATCTGCCTCAAATCTATACTCCTTTGAGCCATTTAAGGCGCTGGGCGCGCAGTTGGGATCTGAGTTTACACTGCCTTCCGGCTATTAACATTATGATTGAGGTTTCAAGTGATTTCCCTAGATTAAGGAGCGAATGCTGTGGTGATTTCCCCTCTTAGAGATGGTGCTTGTTCGCCAGAGATGTCGCCATCGACAGTACTTCCAATAGTAATCTTCCTCTCCATTCTCTTTTTAACTCTCCCTCCGTCCCTCCCTCCGTCCCTCTCTCTCTCTCTCTCTCTCTCTCTCTCTCTCTCTCTCTCTCTCTCTCTCTCTTCCTTTCTGTTTCGCCGGCCTGGTGGCCGTGCGGTTCTAGGCGCTTCAGTCTGGAGCCGCGTGATCGCTACGGTCGAAGGTTCGAATCCTGCCTCGGGCATGGATGTGTGTGATGTCCTTAGGTTAGTTAGGTTTAAGTAGTTCTAAGTTCTAGGTGACTGATGACCACAGCAGTTAAGTCCCATAGTGCTCAGAGCCATTTGAACCATTTGCTTAGTCCCATAGTGCTCAGAGCCATTTGAACCTTTCTGTTTCCATTTCATGTCAACACGCAATATTTATTGCAGATATTTTTGTGATGTCACCATACTCGTCTGCAGCTCGTTGATGCAACCAAGTCGTGATTCTGGAAAAATAAAACAAAAAGCGCCATAGAATAGAAGTTGTAGAAAACCATATACTTTACGCCACATGTTGAGATACGATACTGCAAATTAACAATTAAGTTGAACGATGCTACTTAATCGTTGATCCGATTAATGGTGTGATATATCGGTGTTCAGCCGAGTTGTTAATCCATTTTATGCACAATATTTCCACAACCAACCGAACACTAATGACGTTAGATGCTTGGGGTAAATTCCGACATACGCGCGGGACTGAAAAAGTTTTTATTTCCAAAAGAATTTGTCGATATTACAAGGCTATATTTTTCACATGCATGCGAACGTATACTTTGGTACTTTTTACGATTTCGTTTAGTATAAAAGGTTTCATTTACCTTTCACGAACGTTCAGTATGCTGTCTACATAACGCACTGCAAACATTCAAACGATATTTGAACTCGCTCCATACTTTGGCAAGCATGTCTAGCGCTACTGAATTCAGTGCTACTTTTATACAACGGCGTAGTTCAGCCAGATTTTTTGGAAGGGAGACACATACATGGAGTCCTTCGCAAACTCCCCCCCCCCCCCTCTTCCTCCACAAAAAAATCACTTATCGTGAAATCAAGTGATACCAGAGAGCACAGATGCAATGTGGGATACGTAGGCCCCTTACGCGGATACCACACAGTTGTAACTGAAATGCACCTATTTAACTAGTCAACGCAAAAGCCTTTCGTTGCTGTGTTATCAGCATCTCAGCTTGACTTACAATAGGTAACGGACGAACTTACGAGCGAGCTAGCTGCCGCAGGGAGACCCTTACTGACAACCACATGTACCGGCATCTTAATCAGCTTAATTTAATATCAGCTATTAGTTTCGATGCATAATTTAAAATTCCCATCAGGTTTCCGTCTTCTTTCATGTAAGAGTAGAAGACACAGTATTACGAAACGCAATGAATATGTCCCACAGACCCTATATTCAACAGTCTAAGATGTGGAGCGTTACCTTTACATCAAGGCATCATATCACGGACATGTTTGAAATATTACTGGTGTATCAAGTCAGGTTGTTTCGGATCTTTCTGAATTGCTCTTGGTTTCCAGCAACATGGACCATTGCCCTTCATCGCTACCGTGGATATTTCAAGAATCGTAGCGGTTACGACAGGGTGTCAGGTGGAGTTTGCACATATGTTCTGAGCTCCGTGTACAGCGAATTTGTACCCTATTAAGTGTCCCTCTCTTTTTAATGGCCATCAACGTTCTAGCAGTTGCCGTTGGGTCTTCATTATCACCCTTCTTGTATGCCGGCGGTCGTTTCCTTTACTATTGCTCCTCTAGTGTGGGTTTTGCTGAATGTCGACTGTAGGGCGCCATTCGAAAAGTCCAGTATTGGGCCCTCAACTGCAGCTTTGATTTCCGGTAATAAATCTCATGTTATCCACGTCTGTCGCCACCGTACTGTTTATCCGCAACCAGAACTTCATCTCAACGACCTGTTACTCATTGCGGTGGAGACTTACAAATTTTTGGTACTGGTGTTCGATGCCCAGCTAACGTGGCTTCCCCATCTCAAGCAAAGTTGCTAGTTACATGTTAATACACTTTTCTGCCTCAGTAACACCAGCTAGGATGCAGACTGCACAACGTTTCTAAAACTTTACAAAGCCCTGGTCCTGTCCCATCTTGATTATGGGAGTCTGGCATATGGTTTGGCATCACCTTCAGCATTGTGGTCACTGAATCCGATGCAACACTGTGGGGTCCAACTTACATCAGGATCCATTCAAACTAGCCCTTTGATCCACCTACTCGCAGTTGTGGGGTCCCTCCACTACAGATCAGGCGGCAGCGAAAAATGGTTCAAATGCCTCTGAGCACTGTGGGACTTAACATCTTAGGTCATCAGTCCCCTAGAACTTAGAACTACTTAAATCTAACTAACGTAAGGACATCACACACATCCATGCCCGAGGTAGGATTCGAACCTGCGACCGTAGCAGTCCCGCGGTTCCGGACTGAAGCGCCTAGAACCGCACGGCCACGGCGGCCGGCCAGGCGGCAGCGACACCTACTCAATTATGCTATACATGTTTACATCCAAACTACCGTGTTCTTTTTCCTAGTATGGAGGTCCACATCCCACAACAGAGACCCAGAACTAGGGTCACAATTGCAGTTGGACTACAGTGTCTCTTCTCTGAACTCCAACTTTCCCCACTGTCACGTCTTGTCAGGGAGCAATTGCAGATGCCCCCATGGTGTGTTCCTCGACCTCAGATCTGTCCCGATTTATCCTTTAGACACCGAGATTCAGTTGATCTCGGGGTGTTTCTCCACCTGTTCCAGGCTGTCCTCCATGCATTTCGAGGTGTAAAGTTGTATACTCTGATGGCTCAACGGTCGATGGACGAACCAGTTTTGAAAACCCACTTGCAAAGTGCAGCGAAATACATTCCTTGCCAAATGGTTGCAGTGTCTTCATCAATGAAGTCGTGGCCATCAAACGAGCCCTTAGCCGTGCTCGTTCTTGCGCTAGCAAGGTGCTGCTCATCAGCAGTTACTCATTGATCAGCCTTCAGGCTATACACCAGTGCTATTCTCATCACGCATTAGTCATGACTATCTGGGATGACCGAGCGAGGTGGCGCAGTGGTTAGAACACTGGACTCGCATTCGGGAGGACGACGGTTCAATCCCGTCTCCAGCCATCCTGATTTAGGTTTTCCGTGATTTCCCTAAATCGTTTCAGGCAAATGCCGGGATGGTTCCTTTGAAAGGGCACGGCCGATTTCCTTCCCCATCCTTCCCTAACCCGAGCTTGCGCTCCGTCTCTAATGACCTCGTTGTCGATGGGACGTTAAACAACACTAACCTAACCTAACTATCTGGGATGTTCGCCGCGCGCGATTAGCCTAGCGGTCGAGGGCGCTGCAGTCATGGACTGTGCGGCTGGTCCCGGCGGAGGTTCGAGTCCTCCCTCGGGCATGGCTGTGTGTGTTTGTCCTTAGGATAATTTAGGTTAAGCAGTGTGTAAGCTTAGGGACTGATGACCTTAGCAGTTAAGTCCCATAAGATTTCACACACATTTGAACATCTGGGATCTTCTTTTTGACCTCAATAAAGCTAGAAAGCCAATCGTATCTGTTGGGACCCCTGGACATTTTGGGATCTCAGGGAGTGACATGTCGACCACTTGGCAAAGTTGGCTACCAGAATGCCAGTTCTAGAAGTGAGTGTCCCAGAACTGGGACTGTCAGTTGACACTACATCATTTACTGGATGTCCAGAACTTTGACTAGTTTGCCCTGGACTCCCCAAACAAACTGAGGGCAATAAAGGAGTCCATGACCACATGTGAATCTTCCCTTCACATTTATCTCAGGGAGTCCACTGTCCTTCATCGGATACCCATTGACCACTCTTGGCTGACTCACAGCCACGTTCTCCAACGTGAGAACCCGTCGTACTACTGATGTGGTTAGCTTCCGTGCCACGCTACGTCTAGTGGTGGTGAACGCCGCCAAATCGGCTGACCTGTTCTTACATTTAACCCTTGAAGGTGGTTTCTACTCATCTCTGTAAGCTGGGACACTTTGGCCTCATTGATCGCCTGAGGGGTTTGAGTGGCACCCCTGGTCTGCTCCAGCACAGAGGTCTCATGGCGGCCCTTACTCGGTGGTCTAGCCTGGCCAATACCCTTCCCACCATTTTATCCTCCACGTTATTTTATGTTGACGATTTTAATGTTTTATGTTTCCCAAATTTTTATCGGATTGTCCTTATTGCTAGTTTCCATGGGGTAATGTATGGTGGGGTGGTGCTTGTGGAATGCAGACGGTCTATCTCCCACCGCATTCCATGCTCTGGGGACCTTCAACTGCATCCTGGGCAGAGCGCCTCGTCCAGTTCAGCCCTCTGACTCCACTACTATTTCTCCTTGATTTTGTCTCTCTCTTATTGTAACTTGCTTACAATAGGGCTTCCCAGGATTTGTCTTCTGTGCCTTTCTCCTGAGGGTTATTTCTGATCAATACATATAGAATGAAGGGTCTGATGACCTCGCAGTTTGGTTCCTTTAAGTAAAACTAACCAAAGAGCATAGGTGCCTGCAGCTGGGTCCTGCCAGACAATCGACAGGATGTTATAGGGGGCCAAAAATTATCCTACAAATGTTGTTTATACCGGGTGATCAAAGGCCAGTATAAATTTGAAAACTGAATAAATCACGGAATAATGTAGATAGAGAGGTATAAATTGACACACATGCTTGGAATGACATGGGGTTTTATTAGAACCAAAAAAATACAAAAGTTCAAAAATGTCCGACAGATGGCGCTTCATCTGATCAGAATAGCAATAATTAGCATTACAAAGTAAGACAAAGCAAAGATAATGTTCTTTACAGGAAATTCTCAGTATGTCCACCATCATTCCTCAACGATAGCTGTAGTCGAGGAATAATGTTGTGAACAGCACTGTAACGCAGGTCCGGAGTTATGGCGAGGCACTGGCGGCGGATGTTGTCTTTCAGCATCCCTAGAGATATCGATCGGTCACGATACACTTGCGACTAAAGGTAACCCCAAAGCCAATAATCGCACGGACTGAGGTCTGGGGATCTGGGAGGCCAAGCATGACGAAAGTGGCGACTGAGCACACGATCACCACCAAAAGACGCGCGCAAGAGATCGTTTACTGTCTAGCAGTACTTTTTTTGTTCTATTAAAACCCCATGTCATTCCAAGCATGTGTGTCAATTTTTACCTCCCTATCTACATTATTCCGTGGTTTATTCAGTTTTCAAATTTATACTGACATTTGATCACCCTATACTTCAAACAGAAACCTCAAGAACGAGTCAGTGGTCAACACACATCCATCCCTTGATATTGTAACGTCCCCTTGAAAATCGTATGAAATATGAAACGTCCCCTTAGAAAAGTTATGAATGACTGCTGGTAAACTTCTACGTTATTTGATTTTCAAACAGCTGAGCAAAACTCAACATACTCAGACAGTTTTCTCTTTACTGATCATCAGCAAACTGACACACAAATTTTTAGCGCAACGCACTCTGACTTTCAATAATCCCTACAAAAGAATGGCCCTGACTAACAATAAACTATACCTTTCATGAATCACGTACCTCACAAAAATCTTCGTTACTCTAACTACTGCAGTACAGCGAGCACCAATACTGCCAGCTAATTAAAAGATTCTAACTACTGAAGGCACTAACTACTGATAGGCATAGTTCGCAAATGAAAGATTTTGATAAAGAACAAACAATGTATTTATCTTAATAATGTTCAAAAGTCATCATATACACAAATTCATGACATCCATCTTTACAAATTTCCTTGTTCTGGCGGACACACGTACAGATCGTGCTCACATAGTAATATCTCAAAACTCTGGCATCTCTCTCTCCACATCCATCACTGCTGACGGCTCACCTCCAACTGCGCAACGCTACGCGCTGTTTACATACAACTGCCCATCACTACACTAGCGAATATTCCAACAATAGTAACCAGCCACAGACTGCACACAGCACAGTCAGTGATTTTCATACAGAGCGCTACGTGGCGTTACCAACATAAAAACCTAAAGAGCCTACTTACAATATTAAGTTTATCGAGCGGATTCCACCATTAAGTAATACTAAAGACTGCACTTGAAATGAAGCAGACAGGTTGAAACTATGCGTAGCAACATCAAATGGATAATGCAGTTCATCTCATGAGGTTTAAAATTCGTCATTTTGACTCGTTCTCGTTGCAAAAAGTACTGTTCGTGAGGCATCAGTTTGTCGTGTATGGCTGATACTTAAATTGATAGTTAATTATTTTTTACAGTGATCTCATTCTCTGTGATTACTCCGTGGCGCTGCATTTTCGCCTAACCCGACGCAGCTGACGCTCTCTAGTGCAGTAGTACGCAACCGACAGGCAGTTGCCTGGAATTCCAGTAGCCAACAAATTTTTATTGACATTAGACCGGCAAGAGAATATGTGGCAGTGTTAAATTCTTTTGCCCGCGTCTCGTGGTCGTGCGGTAGCATTCTCGCTTCCCGCGCCCGGGTTCCCGGGTTCGATTCCCGGCGGGGTCAGGGATTTTCTCTGCCTCGTGATGGCTGGGTGTTGTGTGATGTCCTTAGGTTAGTTAGGTTAAGTAGTTCTAAGTTCTAGGGGACTGATGACCATAGATGTTAAGTCCCATAGTGCTCAGAGCCAATTGAACCATTTTTTGTTAAATTATTCTTGACCAGATTTATGGGAATGTTTAGAATCTGGACCAGGACATTGGCGCAATCTGTAGCGGGATTAGTGTGTGTTCTACCATCTATTGTGACTTATTAGTTGGATGCCGATTTTCAACTAGGCGACCAATTTGGTGCTCTTCGAAAGAAGTAAACTAAAAAATGGCTTTGAGTACTATGGGACTTTACATCGATGGTCATCAGTCCCCTAGAACTTAGAACTACTTAAACCTTACTAACCTAAGGACAACACACAACACCCAGCCATCACGAGGCAGAGAAAATCCCTGACCCCGCCGGGAATCGAACCCGGGAACCCGGGCGCGGGAGGCGAGAACGATACCGCACGACCACGAGATGCGGGCAAGGAGTTAACTATGTGATGACTATGGATTTTTATTCAGTCCCTTTCATCCATAACAACGCAAACCAAAACTAAACTGCATCATCCAAGTACTCCTTAGTTGTCTATATGTCTCATTTCACTCTTAACAGCCCGGAGTAAGGCAACGCCACACAATTGCCATGAGAACCTTGTCAGTGATTGCCGACTTGCACCCGACGCTTGTTTCCCTAGTAAGGGATCGACTTGGGTTTTTTTGAGTATGTCAACAGTTCTTTATGTTCTTATAAAACATACCACAAATACGAAATTTTTAACACTGTTTACGCGCCCCGTGGTAAGTACAAACGCAGATTAAATACCCATTATTAAATTCCTTTCCACTGCCGTAATTAAGTTGCAACTCCTGGACGCTATATGCTACGCTTTATAAAATCGGCAGCGAAGGAGGGTTATTTCAGACACGCGGTGTATTATAGCTTCTAGTTTGATCGCCATCCATATTTCGATAGCTGTTTATAACGGCATCTAACGGAACAGTCGACACACACGTACTTCATTTGTGTTTCACGGTGGCTCAGCCCTGGTCGTTAATGGCATTCTAGGCGTCTATTACAGTCACCTGCGTATTGACGTCACACCCTACATCGACATCAGATTTTTTTTTTCTCCCTGTCTGCAGAGGTGTGGAGCGGTTTGGTTATCACGCTCCGTGCGGTTTCTATCAGTAGCGGGAAATGAGCGCAGTGGTTGCCCCATCATCATTACTGCAAAAATTGTATCACGTTTGGTCGTTCTGGTGGGTGCTTTTGCGTCAGTATTAAGACCTCAGCGTCGATACTGCCGAGGGATGAGATCAACGGGATGCTTCCTAATAACATTTCCACGGAAGAGCTGATGCCCACTGGGCAACTCTCTGGGGAATTACAGAACTGAGAAGTTTGCCAACCTACCAAGTTGGTGGCTTTCGCCTCGTGTTCCTGCGCCATATGTTCCCGGCACGCTGTTCGCTCACAGCCCACGTCCTTCCTTCCTTCCTTCCTTCCTTCTTTCCTTTCCCATTGTTTCATCTCGCAGCCGGGTACTTCATTTGGAAAATAGATGATACACGTGTCTGTCCATCTATAGTTAGTTAAATGTTCCACAGATAATTTGCACGATTCTTCCACCGAAATGAAGTGGAACAAGTCAGTTTACGGTCCATGTATACATGATTAGTGTTAACATTAAAGAACACTTTATTGTTACTCTTTCTCGTGCAACTACATTTAGAATTTATTTATTTTATTTTTTTTACTGGCTACCAGTTTTTAAGCAAACATCCATCAATGGAATGGAATGAGTTATCCAGGAGAAATTATTTTAAATCTGATTTAAAACTTCCTCGCTACATGTCGTAAATATTAAATTTCTGGGGAAATGATGAAATTTTTTTGCGCAGATTGAACTCCTTTCGGAGCCATTGACGGCTTCAATAGTGGATAATAAAGGTAATTTTTTTCCTCTAGTGTTATCGGTATGTGCACTGTTCTTCTCAAATTGTGATGGATTATTTATGACCAATTTCAGCGAAGAGGTACCTGCGTGACTTCTGTGGGTGAAAACCGCATATTATTCTTACTGCACACTTTTTGCTATTTATACATTCCTTCCAAGTGATGTGCCACCCCAAAAGTTATTCCATAAAACATTATTTAGTTGAAATGTGCAAAATATGTCAGGAGGGTGATCCGTTTCTTTCGAAGATTAGCAGGTATAGCCGGCCGGAGTGGCCGTGCGGTTCTAGGCGCTGCAGTCTTGAACCGCACGACCGCTACGCTCCCAGGTTCGAATCCTGCCTCGGGCATGGCTGTGTGTGACGTCCTTAGGTCAGTTAGGTTGAAGTAGTTCTAAGTTGTAGGGAACTGATGACCTCAGAAGTTAAGTCCCATAGTGCTCAGAGCGATTTGAACCATTTTTTTAGCAGGTATATGAAGAGAAAAAGTAACTTAAAGAAGTTCAGTAATATGCTTCTTTCAGTTGAAGTTTTCATCAACAGTGCACCCAAAAATTTGGAGCCCACTGACTCCTGATCATGTGCTTCACAAACTAGTGGTATGACTATTTGTTGAACAGAACTGAACATAGTTTCATCAAAATTAAGAGAGAGTCTATACTCTGAGAAGCGCTTTATAATTCTTTGGAAAATGTAATTCACCATCTCTTCTGTTGCTTTCTCTCTACTGGGATTTATTACAACACTGGTGTCGTCTGCAAAAAGTTACAATTTTGCTTGTTAAATGTTATCTGGAAAGTCATTCGCATATATAGGGAATAGGAACGGGCGCAAAATTGGACTCGGTGGTACTCCCTTTGTGATTTTTTTTTCCTGTCTCTAAAATTCTCCACCCTTCCAATATTGTCTGAATTACTGATCACAACTTTTTGCATTGTGTTTCTTAAGACCAGCTGTATGTGAAGCCACAAACCCATAAAATTTGAGTCTTTCTAAGTCTGTATCGTAATCTACACAATGAAACGCTTTGGAGAGATCACAAAAATACCAACTACCGATACACAATTATTCGGGTCTTGTACTGTTTGCTGAATGAATGTATAAGTAGCATTCTCTGTCTATCTGAAAAAAAACCTGTTGTTAAAAATGATTAAAATATCACCCATGTACCGTAGCTTTATTTTGGCATATTAGTGCAGAATATTCTATGAGGTTTCGGTATTGCAGCCGGATAATGTTGACTTCTTGCCACAATGTTGCGGCTGGCAACCGTTCAACCATCTTCAGGTGAGTAACCACCGCTGGAGACTGGTATTTCACGGTGTCGGCTTTACAGCAAAAATTACATCGGCATAGGCGGCTGTCACAGGAGCGTCCTCTGCCGAAATCCGCGCCCTCTGCAAATACTGTTACATCTGTGGCGCGCAGGCGCACGAGTGAAGGTGAAAATACACTCCTGGAAATTGAAATAAGAACACCGTGAATTCATTGTCCCAGGAAGGGGAAACTTTATTGACACATTCCTGGGGTCAGATACATCACATGATCACACTGACAGAACCACAGGCACATAGACACAGGCAACAGAGCATGCACTATGTCGGCACTAGTACAGTGTATATCCACCTTTTGCAGCAATGCAGGCTGCTATTCTCCCATGGAGACGATCGTAGAGATGCTGGATGTAGTCCTGTGGAACGGCTTGCCATGCCATTTCCACCTGGCGCCTCAGTTGGACCAGCATTCGTGCTGGACGTGCAGACCGCGTGAGACGACGCTTGATCCAGTCCCAAACATGCTCAATGGGGGACAGATCCGGAGATCTTGCTGGCCAGGGTAGTTGACTTATACCTTCTACAGGTAGAGCACGTTGGGTGGCACGGGTTACATGCGGACGTGCATTGTCCTGTTGGAACAGCAAGTTCCCTTGCCGGTCTAGGAATGGTAGAACGATGGGTTCGATGACGGTTTGGATGTACCATGCACTATTCATTGTCCCCTCGACGATCACCAGAGGTATACGGCCAGTGTAGGAGATCGCTCCCCACACCATGATGCCGGGTGTTGGCCCTGTGTGCCTCGGTCGTATGCAGTCCTAATTGTCGCGCTCACTTGCACGGCGCCAAAAACGCATACGACCATCATTGGCACCAAGGCAGAAGCGACTCTCATCGCTGAAGACGACACGTCTCCATTCGTCCCTCCATTCACGCCTGTCGCGACACCACTGGAGGCGGGCTGCACGATGTTGGGGCGTGAACGGAAGACGGCCTAACGGTGTGCGGGACCGTAGCCCAGCTTCATGGAGACGGTTGCGAATGGTCCTCGCCGATACCCCAGGAGCAACAGTGTCCCTAATTTGCTGGGAAGTGGCGGTGCGGTCCCCTACGGCACTGCGTAGGATCCTACGGTCTTGGCGTGCATCCGTGCGTCGCTGTGGTCCGGTACCAGGTCGACGGGCACGTGCACCTTCCGCCGATCACTGGCGACAACATCGATGTACTGTGGAGACCTCACGCCCCACGTGTTGAGCAATTGGCGGTACGTCCACCCGGCCTCCCGCATGCCCACTATACGCCCTCGCTCAAAGTCCGTCAACTGCACATACGGTTCACGTCCACGCTGTCGCGGCATGCTACCAGTGTTAAAGACTGCGATGGAGCTCCGTATGCCATGGCAAACTGGCTGACACTGACGGCGGCGGTGCACAAATGCTGCGCAGCTAGCGCCATTCGACGGCCAACACCGCGGTTCCTGGTGTGTCCGCTGTGCCGTGCGTGTGATCATTGCTTGTACAGCCCTCTCGCAGTGTCCGGAGCAAGTATGGTGGGTCTGACACACCGGTGTCAATGTGTTCTTTTTTCCATTTCCAGGAGTGTACATGTCCGCCCTCTGTCGGAACGGACTCTCGCGGCGCTAAAAACAAACGTCAGATGTCGCCAGTCGGGCCATTATGAATAAAATGTTTTCCTTCTGAGAAAATTAGACATCAACGGATAGTCCAAAGCCTTGTCTAGTTCAAATCTGCAGGCACGTATTTCCACAGATTCTTTAATTACTAAATCCCAAAAGGATCTCTCCAGGGCTAAGATTTTTGTGGAAGAATAGTCCATACGGTCTTGTGGTAACACAGTGCTCAGCTAGGACCGAATTACTGGGCTCCGAAAGGCGCATATGGAGCTTATGTTCAATGTACGTTTCATGCACTGTGTGTATCGTCTAACCTATGTGAGCCTTACCACACTGGCAAGGCATTTTTGTGAATTCCGGCCGGAAGATTACTTTAACTTGATCTTTCCTTAGGATCCTGCCTCCTTTAGACGAAAGGTTGCCAACGTATGGAAAGAACGTCCTAGACTTGAACAGCTCCTTATCTTCTCGCCGATGTGGATAGTCAGGCTTCTTCCTCCTTAACGCTGTACTACTCTGATGTGGAGCGTAACCGTTATCTTTGAACACAGACTGTCTATGTTCTAGCTCCTTTGTAAGGATGTCTCCATCAGAAGCATGTGCTCGGTGCGCCAAAGTTCTGAGGACGATAGAAGTTTGTGAGAAGGGTGACTGCATTTCGACATTTGCAGGTAGAGGTCCGTATGTGTGGGCTTGTGGCAGACGGAATGAATTAATGACCCATCCACTTACCTACTAACCAAGACGTCCAAAAACGGTAAGTACCCATTCTTCTCTACTTGCATCGTAAATTGGATGCTCTTGCGGACTGAATTTAGATGTTGCAAGAACGTGACATTTCTTCACCAGGCGGCCACACTACATAAGCGTTGTCTACATATTGCCAGAAGACTCGCCGCTTAAGTTCTGCCGACTCAGGTGCCCTTTCCTCAAAGTCTTAGATAAAAATGTTTGCTACCAGAGGTGGAAGAGGACTGCCCATCGCAACACGGTCAGTTTGCTCAAAATATTTATTATTAAATAAAAAGTAGGATGAGGAAAGGACGTGATGAAAAAGTGCTGTTGTATCGGTCGTGAACTTATTCCTGATACGTGACAGTGTGTCTATAAGCGGAACGTTAGTGAAAAGTGAGTTGACATAACGAATATTTTAGAAAAACTGACGGAGTTTCCATGGAGAGTCCTCTGTCCCCTCGGGTAGTAAACATTTTTATGGAAGACTTTCAGGGCAGTGCACCTGAGTTTGCAGAACATGAACCGCCAGTGTTTTGGCGATGTGTAGATAACACTTTTGCAGTGTGACCAAGTGGTGAAGAACAACTGTCACGTTTCTCGCAACATCTCAGTTCAATCCACAAGAATATCCAATTTACGATGCAAGTAGAGAAGGATGGTTTCTTACCGTTTTTGTGTACATGTTGGTAAGTAGAAAAATGGATGGGTCATTAGGGCATTCCGTCTACCATACGCTCAAACATACGTACCTCTGTCTGCAAGCGTCGAGTCGCCGTAACCCTTCTCACAAACTACCGACGTCCTTATCTACATCTACATCTACATACATACTGCGCAATCCACCATACGGTGCGTAGCGGAGGGTACCTCGTACCACAGCTAGCATCTTCTCTCCCTCTTCCACTCCCAAACAGAACGAGGGAAAAATCACTACCTATATGCCTCTGTACGAGCCCTAATCTCTCTTATCTTTGTGGACTTTCCGCGAAATCTAAGTTGGCGGCAGTAAAATTGTACTGCAGTCAGTCTCCAATGCTGGTTCTCTAAATTTCCTCAGTAGCGATTCACGAAAAGAACGCCTCCTTTCCTCTAGAGACTCCACCCGAGTTCCTGAAGCATTTCCGTAACACTCGCGTGATAATCAAACCTACCAGTAACAAATCTAGGAGCCCGCCTCTGAATTGCTTCTATCTCCTCTCTCAATCCGACCTGACAGGGATCCCAAACGCTCAAGCAGTACTCAGGAATAGGCGTATTAGTGTTTTATAAGCGGTCTCCTTTACAGATGAACCACATCTTTCGAAAATTCTATCGATGACCCGAAGACGACTATCCGCCTTCCCCTCAACTGCCATTACATGCTTGTCCCACTTCATATCGCTCTGCAATGTTACGTTCGCATCTCGTGGTCTTGCGGTAGCGTTCTCGCTTCCCACGCCCGGGTTCCCGGGTTCGATTCCCGGCGGGGTCAGGGATTTTCTCTGCCTCGTGATGGCTGGGTGTTGTGTGATGTCCTTAGGTTAGTTAGGTTTAAGTAGTTCTAAGTTCTAGCGGACTGCTGACCATAGACGTTAAGTCCCACAGTGCTCAGAGCCATTTGAACCATTTTTTTTTTTTTGCAATGTTACGCCCAAGTATTTAATCGATGTGACTGTGTCAGGCGCTGTACTACTAATGGAGTATTCAAACATTACGGGATTCTTTTTCCTATTCATCTGCATTAATTTACGTTTATCTATATTTAGAGTTAGCTGCCATTCATTACACCAATCACAAATCCTGTCCAAGTCATGTTGTATCCTCCTACAGTCACTCAAAGACGACACCTTCCCGTACACCACAGCATCATCAGCAAACAACCGCACATTGCTATCCATCCTATCCAAAAAATCATTTATGTGGATAGAAAACAATAGCGGACCTACCACACTTCCCTGGGGCACTCCATTTGATACCCTCGCCTCCGATGAACACTCACCATCGAGGACAACGTACGTTGGTGCACCGGGCACATGCTGTTTCTGATGGAGGCAGCTTTATAAAGGAGCTAGAACATCTACAGTCGGTGTTCAAAGATAATGGTTACGCCCCACATCAGATTAGTACAGTGCTAAGGAGGAAGAAACGTGACCACCCACAACATCAAGATGAGGAGCTGTTAAAGTTCCATGCGTTCTTTCCATACATTGGGAACTTTTCGTCTAAAGCAGACAAGATCTTGATGAAATATCAAGTTAAAGTAATCTTCCGGCCATTCGCAAAAATCATTGCTCTTCTCGGTTTGGTAAAGGCGATCTAGAACTGTGGAAGACCGGAATTTACAAAATTCATTGCCTGTGTGGCAAAGCTTACAATGGTCGGGCGATAGCACTGTGCATGAAAGATGCGTTGAACATGAGCGCCACACTCGGCTTTCGCAGCCCAGTAAGTCGGCCGTAGCTGAGAATTGTTTTACCACAGGACACTATGGACTATTCTGCCACAAAAGTCTTGGCCCCGGCGAGATCTTTTTGGGATTCAGTAAGTAAAGAATCTGTGGATATACGTCTATCACAAGATGTTATAAATCGTGACTGCGACTTTCAATTGGAAAAGGCTTTGGACGACCCGGTGATCTCTCTCATTCCTTCTGAGGGAAAACCTGTTATTCATAATGACACGTGTGGCGACATCTGACGCTTGTTTTTAGCGCGGCGAGCGCGCGTGCAGACACTGCGTGTCACAGATGGAACAGTATTTGCAGAGGGCGCGGACTCCGGTAGAGGACGGCCCCCAATGCGCATGCCATCTCCACGCCAATTCTTTCTGTAAAGCCGACACCGTGAACGACCACTCTCCAGTGGCGGGCACTCAACTGAAGATTGATGAACGGTTGCCACCAGAAACATTGTGACAAGAAGTCACCATGATCCGGCTGCAATCGCGAAACCTCATAGAATCTGCAGTAAACCGGGAAAAGTTAAAGAATCACACCATTGCATAACGTTGCATCCGTACAAGTGAAGTAAAAAAAAATGGCTCTGAGCTCTGTGGGACTTAACACCTGCGGTCATCATTCCCCAGAGCGTAGAGCCACTTAAATCTAACTAACCTAACGACATCACACACATCCATGCCCGAGGCAGAATTCGAACCTGCGACCGTAGCAGCAGCGCGGTTACGGACTATAGCGCCTATAACATCTCGGCCACAGCGGCAGGCAGTAATTCATCGATCTACTTAAAATTTTTTACAAGTTACTCTATAAATGTTTGGTTGAATATAGACTATAAATTTTTATATACATAATATATAAATACATATAACAAATATATGAGTAAACTATGTTAGCAGAAACCTCGAAGAGTTGTTGACCGATTTACTTCAAATTTTATACGATACTCCTTTAAACATTGTGACTACAGTATCTGAGTTTGGAATAACAATAAACAAGGATCAAGGTCAGAGAGAGAGAGAGAGAGAGAGAGAGAGAGAGAGAGAGAGAGAGAGAGAGAGAGGGAGGATGTATATAGAGAGAGGTAGAGAGGAGGAAGGGGGAGGAAAAGATGGACATAGAAAGCCGGAAGGAGGAGAGTAGTGTTCAACGTCGTTTCGACAACGGTGTCATTAGAGACGTAGAAAACAAGCTCGGAGAAGGGATGCTCGTAGTAGGGAAGGACGGAGAAGGGAATCGGCCATGTGCTTCCAAAGGAACCATCCCGGCATTAGCCTTAAGCGATTTAGGGAAATCGCGGAAAACCTAAACCTCGGTGGCCGGAACCGGCTTTGAGCTGTCGTCGTCCTGAATGGGAGTCCAGTGAGATAACCACTGTGCTATCTCGCTCGGTAAAGGCGGCAGGAGGTGATGGAAGGAAAGGAGGAGAGACACTGAAGCAAGAGGAGATTAGGATATGTATCCACTTCCCGTATATACATTACTGGCCATTAAAAGTGCTACACCACGAAGATGACGTGCTACAGACGCGAAATTTAACCAACAGGGAGAAGATGCTGTGATATGCAAATGATTAGCTTTTCAGAGCATTCACACAAAGTTGCCGCCGGTGGCGACACCTACAACGTGCTGACATGAGGAAAGTTTCCAACCGATTTCTCATACACAAACAGTAGTTGGTCGGCGTTGCCTGCAGAAACGTTGTTGTGATGCCTCGTGTGAGGAGGGGAAATGCGTACCCTCACTTTTCCGACTTTGATAAAGTTCGGATTGTAGCCTATCGCTATTGCGCATTATCGTATCGCGACATTGCTGCTAGCGTTGGTCGAGATGCAATGACTGTTAGCAGAATATGGAATCGGTGGGTTCCGGAGGGTAATACTGAACGCCATGCTGGATCCCAAGGGCCTCGTATCGCTAGCAGTGGACATGACCGACATCTTGTCCGTATGGCTGTAACGGATCGTGCAGCCACGTCTCGATCCCTGAGTCAACAGATGGGGACGTTTGCAAGAAAACAACCATCTGCGCGAATAGTTCGATGACGTTTGCAGCAGCATGGACTATCAACTCGGAGACCATGGCTGCGGTTAACCTTGACGCTGCATCACAGACGCGCCTGCGATGGTGTACTCAACGACGAACCTGGGTGCACGAATGGCAAAACGTCATTTTTTCGGATGAATTCAGGTTCTGTTTACAGAATCATGATGGTTGCATACGTGTCTGTTGACATCACGGTGAACGCACATTGGAAGCGTGATTCGTCCTCGCCACATTCGCGTGATGGTATGGTTACACGTCTCGGTCACCTCTTGCTCGAATTGATGGCATTTTAAGCAGTGGACGTTACATTTCAGCTGTATTACGACCCGTGGCTCTACCTTTCATTCGATGCCTGTGAAACCCTACATATCAGCAGGATAATGCACGACCGCATGTTGCAGGTCCTGCACGGGCCTTTCTGGATACAGAAAATGTTCGACTGCTGCCCTGGATCAGATGGTTCAAACGGCTCTGAGCACTATGCGACTTAACGTCTGAGGTCATCAGTCACCTAGAACTTAGAAGTAATTAAACCAATCTAACCTAAGGACATCACACACATCCATGCCGGCTGCTGCCCTGGCCAGCACATTCTCCAGATCTCTCACCAGTTCAAAACGTCTGGTCAATGGTGGCCGAGCAACTGGCTCGTCACAATACGCCAGTCACTACTCTTGATGAAATGTGGTATCGTGTTGAAGCTGCATGGGCAGCTGTACTTGTACACTCCATCCAAGCTCTGTTTGACTCAATGCCCAGGCGTATCAAGGCCGTTATAACGGCTAGAGGTGGTTGTTCTGGGTACTGATTTCTCAGGATCTATGCACCTAAATTGCTTGAAAATATAATCACATGTCAGTTGTAGCATAATATATTTGTCCAATGAATACCCGTTTATCATCTGCATTTCTTCTTGGTGTAGCAATTTGAATGGCCAGTAGTGTATTTAGCAGTTTTCCATTTACCAGACTGAGTTACAGCAACGCATGTTATACAGAATATTGAGACCAACCCTACTACAAGCTCCAGCTATTCGGAGAGAGCCGGCCGCTGGTGGCCGAGCGGTTCTGGCGCTACAGTCTGGAACCGCGCGACCGCTACGCTCGCAGGTTCGAATCCTGCCTCGGGCATGGATGTGTGTGTTGTCCTTAGGTTAGTTAGGTTTTAGCAGCTCTAAGTTCTAGGGGACTTATGACCTCAGCAGTTGAGTCCCATAGTGCTCAGAGCCATTTGAACCATTTATTCGGAGAGAGGACAGAACGTGCGAAAGAGTGCAGCAGTCCATTTATACGACGCCTGAATACGTGCATTCCATCCCGGGGAGGCCACTTTGAACATCTGTTGTGACGTGGATGCGATGCACCTCCGTATTGTGTTCCGGCACGATTTGTGTTCCACACATACCGTCCGTTTCTATCACTTGGTCATAGGACCTTCGTTCCTCCATTTCCAGCCAGGAATCCGTCCCTGTAGCTTGTCGGTTTTGTTAATGTTAACCTTGGATAAAATTTCAAGACTATAGCATGTTACTGTACTTGTTTCTGATCTGTAATAATCATGTAGATTTTGTACGTTAGCGGCCTCTGTGTGTCCATGACATAGGCGTATGGCCGTGCCACTTCAAATGGGTCAAATAGCTCTAAACACCATGGGACTTAACATCTGAGGTCATCAGTCCACTAGACTTAGAACAACTTAAACCTAACTAACCTAAGGACATCACACACATCAATGCCCGAGGCAGGATTCGAACATGTGACCGTAGCAGCAGCGCGGTTCCGGACTGAAGCGCCTACAGCCGCTCGGCCACAGCGGCCTGCTCTGTGCCGCTGTATCAGTGCTTTTCTATGATGGCAGAGAACACTGTGATAGACAGTCAACAGAGCCAGGATTTAATTGGGAACAGACGGCTGTCTTACTTTGTTTCAGCACTGCTAGAGTGAGCGTTCGATGGTGTGTTGTGCGGGCTGGTCATTGCACGCTGGCGGAACAGTGCCTTGTCAAGGACATCCTGAGTCACATTGTTGCCGCCCGTGGCAGGGCTTACTGTGGGCATTTGGCGTCAGGACAATGGGTGCGCTGTGAACACTGGGGGGTGTCACGTGGACGCCCTCCCGCGACACACTAGCGTGGCTTGTCAGATTCCTCGTCGTCGTCCAATAGGCCGTTATGGCGCCCGCTGGGACGCCGCCGGCAATGACATCGTAATTCGGTAATTCTACCTTTCCAGTTTAAGTGAACGCAGTCTTGTTCACGGCCTCCACACCCTGTCGCATTATATAGCCTGTATCCAGTGAAGAGGAGAATCCACTTAATAGTTAACCAGCACGCCATGTGTGCGAATTTCTCGCAGTGCACTGTAACGTTGTAGCCACATTACTACCATTACATCAACTCCCTCCGCCCCCCCCCCCCCTCCTCTCTCTCTCTCTCTCTCTCTCTCTCTCTCTCTCTCTCTCTCTCTCTCTCTCTCTCTCTCTCCCTCCCTCCCCCTCCCCCTCCCTCCCTCCCTCCCTCCCCCTCCCCCTTCTCTCCTCTCCTCTCCTCTCTCTCTCTCTCTCTCTCTCTCTCTCTCTCTCTCTCTCTCTCTCTCTCTCTCCTCCCCCCTCCCCCTCCCCTCCCCCCTTCTCTCCTCTCCTCTCGCTATCTCTCTCTCTCTCTCTCTCTCTCTCTCTCTCTCTCTCTCTGTCTCTCTCTCTCTCTGAGAGGGTAGGAAACAACAACATGTGTGAACATCAGACAGAATTTGTGCGCAGATCCTATGGAAATGAGTTCACTGTTATTCAGCTTTGTCGTTGTGGAAATTGTTACAATGAGGCGCCCGCTGGGACGCCGCCGGCAATGACATCGTAATTCGGTAATTCTACCTTTCCAGTTTAAGTGAACGCAGTCTTGTTCACGGCCTCCACACCCTGTCGCATTATATAGCCTGTATCCAGTGAAGAGGAGAATCCACTTAATAGTTAACCAGCACGCCACGTGTGCGAATTTCTCGCAGTGCACTGTAACGTTGTAGCCACATTACTACCATTTACATCAACTCCCTCCGCCCCCCCCCCTCTCGCTATCTCTCTCTCTCTCTCTCTCTCTCTCTCTCTCCCTCCCCCTCCCTCCCTCCCTCCCTCCCTCCCCCTCCCCCCTTCTCTCCTCTCCACTCCTCTCTCTCTCTCTCTCTCTCTCTCTCTCTCTCTCTCTCTCTCTCTCTCTCTCTCTCTCTCCCTCCCCCTCCCCCTCCCCCTCCCCTCCCCCCTTCTCTCCTCTCCTCTCCTCTCGCTATCTCTCTCTCTCTCTCTCTCTCTCTCTCTCTCTCTCTCTCTCTCTCTCTCTCTCTCTGAGAGGGTAGGAAACAACAACATGTGTGAACATCAGACAGAATTTGTGCGCAGATCCTATGGAAATGAGTTCACTGTTATTCAGCTTTGTCGTTGTGGAGAAAGACTGTCACTTACTGTTAAGTCTTGATATTGCAGTGTTCTGCAGTTCCTATTCTGAGGTGAATCTTCCTCCAGCCAACCCCTTCATCTGTGGAAACTGGTGGAAGTCGCTCTGCCACATTCTGACTGAAGCGCGAATGATCCACCAGCTCTCACCCTAAACGCTAAATTTCTCGGGTTGCTGGAGCAACATGAGTTTGCAGACACAAGGTGACATCGTGTGTTAATGTTACTTTTAATGGCGCTGCACAGTGTTTACAATTTCTCATAGCATGCAATCACACAGGTTGTTGTCCCCAACTGTAACATTACTCGGTAGACAAGCAACAAACCTTTTGCACAGGAGACAGGAAACCTGTTACATTTTTCGTTAATTATCTGAATCGACATGGTAACTATGTTTGAAAAATAGTCGATACAGGTAAATCAAATCTGTACGTAAATGCTGTTTGTTGATCTTTATTTTTAATTTCGTTCCAAATCGGAGGATGAGTTAAAAAAATAACCGTCTACATATTGGTTTCTTCACTTTAACATGGCAGTGTTTTTAAATATTAGAACTATGTTTTAATTCGTTGGACAGATCCTAACTCAGAGGCTGATTTGCCTAACGTACGAGGAGCGTTCAGTAAGTAATGCAATATTTTTTTTTCCTTCGATAATTTCGGATAAAAAACACGAAGGTTGTTGTGCTTCAGCAGCTACAGTTTCATGAAGTTCTGATTGGTGACGGCGTTGTAAGTATCCTTCAAAATGGCGTCTATAACGGAGCTGGTTTCCAGACAGAGCTGTCTTCGGGTTTCTTCTGGCGGAAGAGCATCGTAGATACACACAGGAGCTTGAAGAATGTCTACGGAGAGCTGGCAGTGAACAAAAGCACGGTGAGACGTTGGGCGAGGCGTCTGTGATCATCGCAACTAGGTCGCGCAAACCTGTCAGACCTCCTTTGTGTCGGCCAACCGCACACAGCTGTGATTCCTGCCATGTTGGAACGTGTGGGCATTGTCATTTGAGGTGACTGCGGGTCACAAACACCTCACTGTTCAACTGGACATCTCTGCTGCTAGTGCTGGCACACTTGTCCTCCTATTGGGGTGTGCCTGCTGGGTTCTTAGACATTTATTTAGCGTTACTAGCCTACATGATACTGAGTCTGCTGAAACGGGGAGAGCTGTTGCTTGTTTAACTACAAATCGTATTTCTAGAGTTTTATTTATCCACCCCAACCAGATATGAATTTAATGTTAAACATCCGTATGAAAATGGCAGAACAATCGAGTAAAATCAGTGTGTATTTGCCTCAAATATAATGTTGTCTTGTCAGTTGCCCTTTCTGTAGAGACAACCACACCCTACACAATTTGGTTTTCACTTTTTGCATTTAAAAAATTCATAATTTTTTCTCTTCGTTTTCCTAGATTTATAGTGAAAACAAATGACACATACAACGTATTCACTAATGGAATAGGTCAAGGGAAAGTCAGTCACAACTAAATGGCTCTAAGCACTATGGGACTTAACATCTGAGGCCATCAGTCCCCTAGACTGAGAACTACTTAAACCTAACTAACCTAAGGACATCACACACATTCATGCCCGAGGCAGGATTCGAACCTGCGACCGTAGCAGCAGCGCGGTTCCGGACTGAAGCGCCTATAACCGCTAGGCCACAACGGCCGGCTACTAATAATTATTTGGGCACATCTGAGAAACAAAAAGAGTATTAAGTGAATTCACCCGTAACAAACTCAAGCACAACGGTAGCCCACGATGTATTCACACTACATGCTTAGTGTAGATTAATGACCGTCGTATTACTTGAACTACAGGTATCGACCGTGTACTCATATGGATAAAACTCACTCCAATACAACTGAAGGGGTCTGCGGAAAAAGGCGCTAAGCCATATGAGAGTATTTTGAGTTGCTGCATCTTTTATGCTTGGTTAAATCGAGGACAAGAAGTTGAATGTAACAAAACTAAACAGTTTATATATTACACAGTTGTTAGCGGTGTATGGTGAACTACTTGTTTCTAGCATGTGGTCCACCCGAAAAGCCGGTCGTGTGGCCGAGCGATTCTAGGCGCTTTAGTCCGGAACCGCGCGAGTGCTACGGTCGCAGTTTGGAATCCTGCCTTTGGCATGGATGTGTGTGATGTCCTTAGGTTAGTTAGGTTTAAGTAGTTCTAAGTCTACAGGACTTATGACCTCAGATGTTAAGTATGTTAGCGCTTAGAGCCATTTGAACAATTTTACACTCGAAAACACAACAGATAACGTGTTGGGACTAATCTTTACAAGATTAAGGGTTAGCACTTTCTTCCGCCTATCACGTCAATTAAGCATATTACCGTTCTCTGTAAAATACCGAAGTGTTGGTGTTAAGTATTCCTGCTTATGTTGGGGCATATTTTGAGGTTAACTCGCTCCGCCCAACAGCAGTTACTTCGTCAGAGAGGTGGTAGCTCGACTTAATGAAAAACAGTGTCAGCTGAAAATCTCCTCAGCGGTACGTATTTTTATAATTTGCCCGCGTCCTAATGGTGAGAGTTCTGTAAAGAATGTTAAGAATGAAGTAAAAGGAGCGTTGTAGCGACGCAGTGGGAAATGCGTAAAGAAATGAAAATCCTCATGGGAGCCCTCATTTATAAATCCCTCCAGGCGGTACACACAACTGAAACTGTTTCTGGGGTTAAATATTCTGCTCGTGTCTTAAGACTGTCAAGACGGTAATACGGAAAGGAAGACGAGAGGAGGAGAGAAAAGAAAAGAGGAAGAGCGTAAGATACGGATCGCCATCGTTGTCTGTACCACTGTTACACTAAATGACCGGCTTATAATGTACAGGCCGTGTAATAACTGGAACGAATCGTACACGGTTTGCCGTCCCTTAATCGAAACCGAAAGGTCGGCTGTCGCGGACACACTTTCCTACTGAGCTATCTGGTAATGACTAAGGGTGCATCCTCACAGCTTGGAAAGTAGGAGAGATGTACTAGTAGATGTGATGTTGTCGACTGATCGGTAACAAATTTGTCTGCCAACGGCTAGGTTCCTAGTTAAAGCTCCGGTCCGGCAAGGCAAACAGTCCTAATGGGTATTGTTATTGATGGGAAGCACGAGGCTGGGAAATGTGATGAATAGACTGATATCTAGGCAGAAAATTACGTTAAAAATACTTGCACGAACACACGTAGCCATTATGCCGTATAAGATTCGTTCATTGTACCCATTGTGGTGCTACAGAAGTATGCTGAAGATAAGGTGGATAGATCACGTAACTAATGAGGAGGTATTGAATAGGATTGGGGAGAAGAGAAGTTTGTGGCACAACTTGACTAGAAGAAGGGATCGGTTGGTAGGACATGTTTTGAGGCATCAAGGGATCACAAATTTAGCATTGGAGGGCAGCGTGGAGGGTAAAAATAATAGAGGGAGACCAGGAGATGAATACACTAAGCAGATTCAGAAGGATGTAGGTTGCAGTAGGTACTGGGAGATCAAGAAGCTTGCACAGGATAGAGTAGCATGGAGAGCTGCATCAAACCAGTCTCAGGACTGAAGACGACAACAACAACAACAACAACAACAACAACAAACCATTCAAAAATGGTGAATGTGAAGACACGTCGTATTGCTATCGAACAACGCACAGACATCCAGTTTTGTGACGAATTGCAAGAAAAATGAGAATGTAGCCTGGAAGAAATAGTTTTATTCTATGGCTGACTTCGGTGCTATTTTTCTGGTGGTATTTACTGCCGGCTTCTTTTTATTTTCGTCCGATTTAAGAATTTTTCGCTGTTATGTTGAAAATGAAACTGTAATTAACATTTCCATTATGGTTATTATACCACGCACATCACATTTATTTACATTCCGCTGACTTGAGAAGAAAGTAGTAATAACAATAATGTTATACCTGACAATTAAAGGAAAAATTTAAGGTAATCAGGTTTTCAGACACATTGCGGACAGTTTTTTCAGACGACAGCATCATTATTTCTAGGTTATTTTCCGAAAGATTGTGCTACCGATCTGGCAGGACATCAGTATAGTTAGGAAAATAGCATCTCACTGTCTACTTTGGAACATGGAATCGTAACAGCCTTCAGTGCCACAACTGCAAACTGCTCGTTACCAACATGCGTTGTCTGTAGACATTTGACTACCTAAACATTTCCTCACTGCATGGACATTTACTTTTCAACAACATTCTCAAGATATCTGTGCTCCTTCAGAATACCTAGACTATTGAGACCTCTCATTCCAAGTTCAGACTGCAAGATCCTTCCCCATTTCTAAATTAACGGTGTTCACGCTTCTTCTCCGTGGGTTAAAACGTTAACACAAGGCTTTGAAGACTGATTTGTTTGGAATTACATTTTAATCAATACCATTAGCTGCTGACGGGCGTTGATATAAATCAACGGGGACAGTTGAAAATGTGTGACCTGACCGGGACTCGAACCCGGGATCTCCTGTTTACATGGCAGACGCTCTATCAATTTTTTTGTTTTGGTAATCTTTTTGTTCGCTTAATCTGCTCGGGGCGGACGTCGTAAGACATCCGTTTAAGTTCGTTGTTGATCGATTAACTCAGTTTTTTTGTTACAGAGGGCAGCTAACCCTCTGACCGAACGATAGTGCGACTGCAGGGATTTATCGCCGGCACGCTCCCCGTGAGACCCACATTCTCAACTTATAGTCCACACACTACATTCGTAGTGTCCTAGCCATTATACCCATTACTCGCGGCAGACAATCCATCCAGTCCCGTAAGAGTTCAGGCAACGTGTGCATCCGAGCTGAAGAAGGTCGTCAGCCGGTTAGCCTTAAACGATATGAAGATGGTATCTATTATTTCGGACATGTCAGAAAGGACAGATGCCATTTTCATATGATTTGTTTGGATCTGTAGTCACGAGAGTTGAAAACCTCGTCTGAAGATGCAACGCAGTGCGTTTCCAATCCCTCCTTAACTTCTGCCTGAAGCACTTGCCTCTTTATCTTTCTTAAAACTGTTTCACTATCAAAAATTTCTTTCTGCACATTAATAAAACGTTTTTCAAGGTGTTTTTAACTCTAAATGGGGGTTCGTATGAAGTGGGTTACTTCGAAATCTGCCGGCCGCGGTGGTCTCGCGGTTCTAGGCGCGCAGTCCGAAGCCGTGCGACTGCTACGGTCGCAGGTTCGAATCCTGCCTCGGGCATGGATGTGTGTGATGTCCTTAGGTTAGTTAGGTTTAAGTAGTTCTAATTTCTAGGGGACTGATGACCACAGCAGTTGAGTCCCATAGTGCTCAGAGCCATTTGAACCTTTTGAACTTCGAAATCTCAGAAGACAATTATAATGGGCGATCAAAAATATTTCATTTGCGGACGTTGCTGCAGTGTATATGCAACTTAGCGTGGCAAAGATGAGGATGTATAAGCACCGACATGGAGACAAGGGATTAGTGTCTTTCCGACGTGGGTGCGGTAAATGCGGAAACGTGAACTGTGGGGAAGTTACATCACATGCGTCAAAAAAAAAAAAAAAAAAAAAAAAAGGTCCAACGAGCTGTCGAAGGACAAACACCAATAAACATCCGCCGGAGAATGAAGAAACTGTATGAGGCAGCATATCTGTCGGAAACCACCGTTGTGCTGCTGCGTCTTCATAACGCACGTTTTCATATCTCAAATTTCGTAACTGCAGAAGTTACGCCAACACAAAAGGGAGACTCGAGCACCCGCTCTATTGGTCCTGATCTCTCCCCATGCGATTATCACGCCTCCGGTCTCTTAAAAAAGCCCTTGAATGGTCAACGATTTCTTGTCGGATGAGGGTGTGCAGCAAGCAGTTTTCGGACTTCTTCACTCAGCAGAACACACTGTTTCATGAAACGTGTATCTTCAACCTGGTGCTTCGGTGGGATGATTGCCTCACTGCTCACGGCGATTTTACCTATTTGGTATACCGGTTCTAGAATGTACGGTCTTCGAACGGCAAATTTTTGATCACTTCTTATGTGTTAATTAGGTCTGTGGAATGTCATTTAACGAACGTGGCCTCTACAAGAATAAAATTTATGGCACCCTACATCGAACTGACGTTCTCAGCGACTGCATTAGATAGTTCCCGCATGTCGTCACTGCGGGAGAATTCAGTCATTTCTTTAGAGTATTATAATACGTAAGTGGCTATAGAGAGCCGTGAGTTTAAGCGTGCTAAAACTGAAATAGGAAGAACATTGACATCTTTGTCCTTTTCCTCCAGAAACTGCAAATACCTTCTCAGCGGATTAAAACTGTGCCTAGGACCGAGACCCGAACTCAGGATCTTTACCTTAAGCTGGAAAATGCTCTACCTACTTTTTTTCTCTCTGTTGTATGAAAATAAGCCGATTTTTTCGCTATTGCATAACGGTCGCTGTGGGTTTGACGGCAGAGTGGGCAGGGCTCGAATCTCAAGGCCTGGCCACGGTGTCCTCCGCATATCCAAATGCCGAGACTGACTTTGGGACCGAAGGAAGGGTAAAGCGTATTGAAAATACAGAGAAATATTTTTTTTATTGTGAAAAGCTAAGTAAGTCGACAATGAAAAGGAAAGAATAAGAAATAAACAAAGCAAGCCTCTCCAGGAGGTGGGGGGGAGCGAAGGGAGAAAGGCTGCGGCGCTTAGGGATTCCTATCAGGACCTATCAGGTACGTCCTCTCGGAAAGATATATTACTTCCCCAGAGTGTGGTTCTGCATGGTCGGTTGGTAGGCGGGTTTCGTCTCTTACCCGGGAGGTTCCAGCGGAACATAGGGTCGGGGAAAGCAGTGGCTCGGTAATTGGAAAAGAAATGCGGATACTTCCGGTTGCGAACAGTTATGTTATGCCTTTCTTGCAAGTAATACCGTAAGTCCAAGACGTCTTCGATATCATTCCGAAATAGGTAATGATCCACCCACCAAGCGACGGGTGAATATTTTCGTTTCACGATTAAGAAGTGTTAAAGGGCGATAATAATCAGTCCGTGCTCCGCGTTTTGGTTTCGATAGGGATGATCATCCTGTCTACGAAGATAGCGGGAACTGACGTCTCCTGAGACATCAGGCCTTGACAAATGGATGGCCAGAACGGAACTTTCGATAGAACTCAAAAGGGAGTCCGTCCAAGCCCGGTGATTTATAGGTGTCATCTTTACTGGTGGCGTCAAGCACTTTCTCCTCTATAACGCCCGTCATCAAGGCGTCAGCCATAGCAAGGTTTGCCGGCCGCAGTGGCCGAGAGGTTCTAGGCGCTTCAGTCTGGAACCGCGCTTCGGCTACGGTCGTAGGTTCGAATCCTGCCTCGGGCATGGATGTGTGTGATGTCCTTAGGTTAGTTAGGTTTAAGTAGTTCTAAGTTCTGATTACCTCAGAAGTTAAGTCCTATAGTGCTCAGAGCCATTTGAACCATTTTTGTGTTGCGAGTCAGTGTACTATTACGCGTATTTCAGGCCCAGTTAATCTTCTGGTTAAGGGTCAACCCCACCGGTAAGCAATTACCGGGTCTATCTTAATCTAATTAAGTTTGGTTAGGCCACTTGTTGGGGTTACCCCTGGGTTGTTGTTTGAGGAAGGGTGGGCTGTGCGGCTCGCGTTGGTGCTGTTGGTAGGTTGGCATCGTGTAATAGGGATACTGGCGTCTCGTTTTCGTCTTGTCTTCACTAGCGCCACTACGTTCCCTAGCGTTGTTTGTCCTGTGAGTGTCAGCAGCAGCGGTTATCGATATCTAGTACCACGGTACTATCTTTGGAAGGAAGTAAAGTGTTTTTCCGGGTCGGATGTGTCCGGGAGTTCGGTTGGGATGGAGCAGCAGTGAGGCGCGGCAGCGCGAGAATATGCCGGGACCGCTGGCGGCACACAGGTACTGCGGAATGGGGGGGGGGGGGGGGTGGGGGGGGGGCAGTAATTGTGAGGGCCACAACCTCGTCAACAAGACCCAGGACGTTTGAGGAGGAGGAGGAGGCTCTTAGTGTTTAACGTCCCGTCGACAACGAGGTCATTAGAGACGGAGCGCAAGCTCGGGTGAGGGAAGGATGGGGAAGGAAATAGGCCGTGCCCTTTCAAAGGAACCATCCCGGCATTTGCCTGAAGCGATTTAGGGAAATCACGGAAAACCTAAATCAGGATGGCCGGAGACGGGATGGAACCGTCGGCCTCCCGTCCAGTGTGCTAACCACTGCGCCACCTCGCTCGGTCGACGTTTGAGGTGAAGGAACATTAACCCAGTAGTGAAACCTGCACTATTTTGAGATCTCGCCGTTTGTTCGCGCGTTGCTGCTCCCAGGGTCGCTGGTACGAAGAGCAACGAGTGGAGTGTTTGGAGTTGGCGAAATTGATTAGCCGTCCTCCACTTCTTATTATTAATCATTGAATTCCTCGTGTTTATTGAAGAAGTTCAACCAGCGGCGTTTTTCTGCCTAGTGGCCGCTAACGCTCCAATTACCTGCCCTGAAGGTTAGTGTATTTTCGCGGCAGTGTACCTTTCCCCGCCTTGCCCCTGCGTGTAGTTCGACAGCCTCCTTGATTGTGTGCCGGCCGCGGTGGTCTCGCGGTTCTGGGCGCGCAGTCCAGAACCGCGCGACTGCTACGGTCGCAGGTTCGAATCCTGCCTCGGGCATGGATATGTGTGATGTCCTTAGGTTAGTTAGGTTTAACTAGTTCTAAGTTCTAGGGGACTGATGACCTAAGATGTTAAGTCCCATAGTGCTCAGAGCCATTTGAACCATTTGAACCTTGATTGTGGTTCGGATATTTTGTTCTTTTGGACTACCTTGGTCGTAGTGGTTCCTTCTGCTTCTTGATGTTCTAAACACCAGATTCTGAAGACTCAGTGCTGTGCGCCGGTTCTGCCTTGCCTGGGTTATTCCATCATTGTGTTGGTTACCAGAAATGGTTCAAATGGCTCTGAGCACTATGTGACTCAACATCTGAGGTCATCAGTCCCCTAGAGCTTAGAACTACTTAAACATAACTAACGTAAGGACATCACCCACATCCCGGCCCGAGGCAGGATTCGAACCTGCGACTGTAGCAGCAGCACGGTTCCAGACTTAAGTGACAAGAACCGCTCGGCCACAGCGGCCGGCGGTTATCAGACTATAGGTAAATTTTGCGAGAGTGTTGGTTTGTATTTAAACTGTCACTAGTTTGAGTTGGCATCCAGTTAACTGAATTTAATTCTTGGCTGCCTGTCTCAGGTCGATCTTTGGAGCACTGTCTAAAGTTGACTTCTCCCTCGGTTTGATCAGATTGTGATGATTTTTTTTTAATATTTTAATTTTGAGTTATTACTATAGGGGCCTTCGGCCAACAAATAATTTGAATTTCTGGTCAATAAGGCCTTCAGCTGTGAGTGCAACTTGCTTAAGAACTTTTTTTAGAAATTGTGTCTGAATAGTCAAATTTGATAATTGTTCCTTATTGTCAACCTCATTTGCAATGGGTTGCAAATAAAGTGTACGTGATTTTTAAAAAAAACTGAGCAACCAACGATAACTGAGTAAGGTCCCGTCCACACTGAATTCTGCCTTTCCCTAAGTCCCATGTTTCACCAGGTACGATTCACGAACCGTCCCCATAGCTTTACTTCCGCCAGTACCTCATCTCCAACCTTCCAGACTTTACAGAAGTTCTCCTGCAAGTTTCGCAGACGAAATTCTTTGAAGTTAGGAAGATAGGAAATAAGGTACTGGTGGAAGTAAAGGTGTGAGGACAGGTCGAGAGCCATGTTTGAGAGGCTCTGTCGATAGAACACTTGCCCGCGAAAGGAAAAGGTCCCGAGTTCGAGTCTCTGTCCGGCACACAGCTTTAATCTGCCAGAACGTTTCATATCAGCACACACTCCGCTGCAGAGTGACAGTTTCATTTAACAAATGTTCCCTTTTTCTGCTGTTCAAGAAAGCACGCTTTACGTGTGCTCGTTGTAGTGTTCAACTTAGTGTTTACCACTGATAGGCGACTTGAAGCGGCTGGGCTAGGGATTAACCGACCCATGCAGACAGGCTGCCGTTAATACCACAACACAAAACAAACCATTGCGTTTGGAGTGGTACCGTGACAAGGAAGCACGCACTGCTCATGAGTGTGTGTGTGTGTGTGTGTGTGTGTGTGTGTGTGTGTGTGTGTGTGTGTGTTTTCAAATGGCTCTGAGCACTATGGGACATAACATCTGTGGTCATCAGTCCCCTAGAACTTAGAACTACTTAAACCTAACTAACCTAAGGACAACACACACATCCATGCCCGAGGCAGGATTCGAACCTGCGACCGTAGCGGTCGCGCGGTTCCAGACTGAAGCGCCTAGAACCGCACGACCACCGCGGCCGGCACATGCTATCATTATTTAGAGTTTGTTCACCATATACATTTATCCTCAAAATCACATCCAAACCATGCCAACTTTTTTCTTTGTAATAAGTTTTCTGAGCAGCAGAAATAGGTTACTTGCTGTTTTAGGATATGCTCTTCTGGAGTATCGAATTCCGTTTTCCTGTCTCCCTTCGATTTTCCTTCTCCTTATCCAACTCTTTGTGTCCAAACCATTGTTTACAAGTGATTATTAGAAGATTTCTTCTTTGTGGACCTTCGCTTCCACTGTCAACCGCTGGCCGCGTTGGCCGAGCGGTTCTAGGTCCTTCAGTCCGGAACCGCGCTGCTGCTACGGTCGCAGGTTCGAATCCTGCCTCGGGCATGGATGTGTGTGATGTCGTAGGTTAGTTAGGCTTAAGTAGTTCTAAGTCTAGGGGACTGATTACCTCAGCTGTTAAGTCCCATAATGCTTATAGCCATTTGTATTATTTTTTTCCCCTGTCAACTGACATCAGTTTTATTAGAGCGCATCAGCGCTCTCATGCTTCCAGCACTGACTGCCAGCAGTCACGTAAAAGTTCATAGTTAGGTTTCGCTCGCTGGACAGCTGTCTGCAGAGGTGTTGTACACGATGATCTGAACTGCACCTACACGAGACAAAGAGGAAAATCCTCCGCCGAGTAAATATTAACAACGTGTAATAGCTATAAAGCCAGTTTCCTCCCAAGTGTAGTCAACATAGAAAATCTAATCTTCTAATGCTTTCTTTTACCTTCTGTATCTCCGCAGTTCAGCTAGAGGCACTACTGAATATACAGTAGAGGTACTCCTGCTCGAAACTTCACTTGCTGACAAACCTAAAGTTAAATCCCACCATATGACAGAGCTCCTACCGCGTAGGCAAGGGAGCAATACAATGTAGACTTCAGAGCTGATGCAACTGCACTGTTTAAATTACAAGCTACATGTGTTACTTTCATCCTAACAAAGGACATCACACACATCCATGCCCTAGGCTGGATTCGAACCTGCTACCGTAGCAGCCGCATGGTTCCGGACTGAAGCACGTAGAACCGCTGGGCCACATCGGCCGGCTGTTGTACACTTTCCTCCAACTAACCGATGTTATTTTCCTTCGGTAACGATTGCCTTACTAACTGTAAAATTTCATTAGGCACATGCGATCACGGTCAGTTATGTCTCTATCCAGTAGGCCAATTAGAAAGGGGGAGATTACAATGGACTGCCGGTTCTTAGTGACGGTGTTCGACAAAAAATTGTCACGATGAGCCTTATAACGCGAAAGCAATTCCTCACAGATGGTTCTTCGTTGCTGTTTACGGTATTCCGTTAGGCGGCAATGACTCGAGTTGGTACACACCATTGAGAGCCCCCAACTGGTGGAATAGTGCGTCAATGCTACCAACAGAGACGCCCCGTTCTGCTGCGAGGTGTTTGTTTGTGATGTGTCGATTAGCGTGAACGAGAGTGACCGAACGGTAAAACATCGCAGGGGTCACAACTGTATGCGGTCGACCGGCAAGCGAGAGAACGGACAGGTTTGTGCGGCATTGTCGCTGTGATGACAGGCGCCTCGCCAAACGACTCACTTCGAAGACGTTCTGCAAGCGCCTATGAATAACTGCGATGCTCTGGTTTCCCACTGAAAGAAACTCAATGTCAGCTCTCTGCTTAGAACGCGCCTCCGTTGCAGACTCCATTTTGAAGACTACAACAAATTTCACATTTGTGAACAAAACTTAGCTGAGAAATAAATTGTATTCCATTATTTGTTGATGATGATGTCCCAAACTCCGTGGAGCGTAGGGAACGATGCGGGAGACCCTTACCGCCGACTAGGCAAGGTCCTAGCGGACCATAATGGGGATGAATGATGATGACAAAGACGACACAACAACACTCAGTCATCTCGAGGCAGGAAAAATCCCTGACCCCGCCTGGAATCGAACCCGGGTATCCGGGTGGTAAGCGAGAACGCTGCCGCAAGACCACGAGCTGCGAAGTATGTATTGAACGCTGCACTTATTTTAACTATTTGTGTATCGTATTTTCTGTGGTATAACTGGGTGTCCAGTTCAGCATTTGCCTAAACGAGCGTGGAAAACCGCCTGAAAGGCACAGTCAGGCTGGTTCGCTACCAGCCTACTGTCGTTAGCCGCGCAGATTCTGTCAGAGCTTGGCTCACCTCTCTGCCTCGGCCGCGCGGGGTAGCCTCGCGGGCTGCGGCGTCTTGCCTCCCTGCGTCGGAGATTCGAGTCCTCCCTCGGGCATCGTTGTTGTCCATAGCGTAAGTTAGTTAGATAAAGTAGTGTGTAAGCTTAGGGACCGATGACATGAACAATTTTGTCTCATAAGATCTTACACAAATTTAAATTTTACACTCTGCCTCCCAAATATTTCGCTACGTCTAACGCTATACCAGTAGATCTATGGAATAACGTGATAGTAGTGTGCACGTATTTTCTGGTGCTTAAAAATAGATATTAAGATGGGCTTTAGTAATGATGTAGGACGAATAAATACTGAGATGACAAAAGTTGTGCGATACCTCCTAATACCATGTCGGACTTTATTTTGCCCCGCTTAGCTCAGCAGCTCGACGGTACATGGACTCAATAAGTCGTTGAAAGTCCTCTGCAGAAATACTGATAAGGGGAGGCCACGACGTTTGGAACGCGGATTTACTTCAAACTTCGTACAATCGTAGTACTCCATGAGGACAACAAAAGGTGTGAGCAGTAGCGCGTACTTCTCAAGCGTTATTGAGAAAATCGCAAGATTATTTCGGTCGCCAAATATATACCTGTGCGAGGCCGTTAATACGAGGAAACGGCGGCAGCAGAGTGAGTAGTGTTCAAGCTCCGTAATCGCTGGATCGAGTCCCGTTCGTCAGTGTTTTTTTTTTAACACAATCGTTTTCTTTACTATTTATATTACAGTTGATATAATGGGGAAATACGTGTAACCGGATGAACTTTTATTAAATTTAAAATGTTATTTGGCAGTCAACAAATTTTTATTATCACTAATAATATAATATTCATAACTATCAACTAGTAAACGACCAAACGCATAAAGTGATACTGAAAATGTATGCTTGTCCGTGATTTGAGAAATCCCTTATACCTGGAAGGAGCCCAAAACGCCTTGTTACCTCCAAGTTTTGACCGGCACAGACGGCTTTCGAAAGATGTACAATTAATCGTCGCTCTCGAATTAGGAGTACAATGACAGGATGGTATTTTTCGTAAAAACATAATGTTAAACGACACCAGCTGCATTGAATAAATGCTGTTTCGGGATACGCAAGGTCTTTTGAGGTTTTCCGTGGAAAAACAAACCTCGTTAACATTTTCAGAAACCTCTCTTTCAACCGATAATTTGTAAGCAAACCATGCATAACGTAGCATTTCCTTAAGTATCGGCGCTGATAGCTGACATGCAGTATCGAGTGTATTTTAATAGCGTCTTCACGAGAAGCAATTTCTCGTTCTTTTTCAATTAAGTACCAAGAATTTTGAAGACACGGACAAGCACACATTTTCACTATCACTTTATGCGTTTGGACGTTTACTAGTCGATAGTTACGAATATTATATTATTTGTGATAATAAAAATTTGTAGACTGTTAAATAACATTGTAAATTTACTAAAAGTTCATCCGATTCACGTATTTTTCCCATGATATCAATTGTAATATAAATAGTGAAGAAAATGTGTCAGAAATGAAAATAAAAATGACGAATGGTCCTCGATCCAGCGATTACAGGGCTTGAACGCTACCCACTTGGCTGCCGCCGCTTCGTAGTAAAAACGGCCACGCACAGGTATATACTTGACGACCGAAATTATCTTGCGATTTTCTCAATAACGCTTGAGAAGTACTTGCGACTGCTTACACATTTGTTGTCCTAATGGAGTACTACGAGTGTACGACGTTTGAAGTAAATCCGCGTTCCAAACGTCGTGGCGTCCCCTTGTGAGCCATGCTGCCTCTATAGCCGTCCATAATTTTGAGTGTTGTCGGTGCAGGATTTTGTGCACGACAGGCCTTTCGATTATATCCGATAAATGTTCTATTGGACTCACGACGGGCGATCCGGGTGGCCAAATCATTCGCTCGAATGGTCCAGAATGTTCCTCAAAGCAGCCGCATGCAATTACGTGCCGAGGTCTCGGCAGATTAAATCCCCTAACGATTTCCGAAATGGAATGTCCTAGACGTCTAGTCGCAACTACCATTCCGCGTTCAAAATCAGTTAATTCCCAACGAGTGCTCATAATCCCATCGAAAACTTTTTCACGTGAATCATCGTAGTACAAATGACATCTCCTCCTATGCACTCTCCTTTTGTAGCTTGTGTACGCGACACTACCGCCATCTGTACATGTGCAAATCGCTACCCGATGACTTCTGTGTCCGCAGCTCGTGGTCTTGCGGTAGCTTTCTCGCTTCCCGCGCACGTGGTCCCGGGTTCGATTCACGGCGGGGTCAGGGATTTTTCCTGCCTCGAGATGACTGGGTGGTGTTGTTGTTGTTATCATCATCATTCATCCTTATTTACGGTCGGAGGAAGGCAATGGCAAATAACCTCCGCTAGGACCTTGCGTAGTACGGCGTTGCTGGTCTCCCGCATCGTCCCCTACGCTCCTCGGAGTATGGGACCTTATCATCTGTCGCGTAAGTGTACACACGGTAATTGGGACTTCAAACAAATACGCTGGTTGTGTGGTCGGGTAGACAAATCAGTTAGTGAGTCCCAACTAAGGCAACAGACGTCGGGGCAGATGCGGAAACCTCGCATTGTCGCCCTGGGCAATATTTTTAGGCATGTGGTTTGCCGTTTTCTTCTTCCGAACTTCTGTAAAACGTTGTGTGAGTGAGTGTGAGTGTGTGTGTGTGTGTGTGTGTGTGTGTGTGTGTGAGAGAGAGAGAGAGAGAGAGAGAGAGAGAGAGAGAGAGAGTGTGTGTGTGTGTGTGTGTGTGTTTTTTTTCATACGTCTACACTTAATGAGCCATTGTGAACATATTTGGAATTACATAGAGCAAACTGACGCCGCCGCATCTCCTCCCATTGCCGACAAAGTATTAGTGGAAGAAATTTCATCCATCGTCAGGATTCGAACCAGCTAACTCAGTCACGGCACAGCGTAACTTTCCGACTTCGGCTACAGCGACGGGTGGAGTAGCCGAACACAAAGTGCAAGAAATAACTAAACTTGCTGTAGGAGAAGGCGTACCTTATTAATGTACTACAAGTCTGTGTAGAAGTTGCACAGAGGTACATTCTCATATGATTGTGGCCGGTGCCTGGAGAACGCATGAATGTTCGCATTACTCTCCATTCGGTCGCATTATGGGTATTTGTGTCAGGAAAAAATTATCGGTGTAACACCCAGCGTATCTCGCGTTAACGGACTGTATTTATTAGGGCGACTTTTTAAAGCGTTAAGCAGACCGTGAAATCCCGACTTGTGGCATCGATCGTTGAAGCGGAAAGGCGTGACGGGCAGCGAGCTTTGGCCGTAGGGTGTCGGCAGCCGCTTTTAATAATCCGCTGCAGGTAACAACTGCCTTAATGAAGTGCTTGTAATCAAGGACAGCTGCGCAAAAGTTTAAAGAGGAAGCATCCGCGTGAGCGGGCTCAGGGTTCGTTTTAACAGCTTGCAGATGGCTCATCTTCAACTGCGAATTCGATATTCCATGGTTCGGTTTTCCAGTGAACGGAGAAAAGATGAAATAACACAAACTCGCCCCTGTCTCTAGTATTTTTCCGTTGCTAGGTTCAATAGTGGCGTTGAATTATCCTCTTTAACACTCCTTTCGTGTCTCTTTAAATTGCAAAGGAATTTTATTTTAACCGCTACAGATTCTCGCTGCAAGCATACGGCTGTGTTATAACATCAAAATGTTTTCTGCAGCCAGTTGCAATTTTTATGAACTTCAGCCAAAAGCGTCCCAGGGCATACTTTATAGTGTTCCGTGTTGTATTAAAAATGAGGTTTTAAATGTAACCTCCTGAATCTTTCTTACAGCTTAACAGTTAGAAAAACGCTGAAAAAAAATTTCACTACTTAAGTCTTGCCATATGTATGTATTTAAGAAATTCTGGATGACGCTTTATACAGGGTGTTCGGAAATTCCCGTTACAATACTTCTAGGCCGGCCAATGTGGCCGTGCGGTTCTAGGCGCTTTAGTCTGGAACCGTGTGACCGCTACGGTCGCAGGTTCGAATCCAGCCTCGGGCATGGATGTGTGTGATGTCCTTAGGTTACTTAGGTTTAAGTAGTTCTAAGTTCTAGGGGACTGATGACCACAGATGTTGAGTCCCATAGTGCTCAGAGCCATTTGAACTCAGAGACTTTTCTCTTTCCCTCAGTAGATGTGGACGCGTTACACACATGAACTGAAACAGCATTAAAACGGAAACTGTACGTTTCCGGACCTAAGTTTCCATTCGTAGTATTATGTAGTCACTCCCCTCTACAAGACCTAGAAGTTCGTTCAAATGGTTCAAATGGCTCTTATCTCTATGGGACTTAACATCTGAGGTCATCAGTCCCCTGGAACTTTAAACTACTTAAACCTAACTAACCTAAAACATCACACACATTCATGCCCGAGGCAGGATTCAAACCTGCGACCGTAGCGGTCGCTCGGTTCCAGACTGTAGCACCTAGAACCGCTCGGCCACCCCAGCCGGCTAGAAGTTCGTATGGGGAATTTTCCAACGTCCTGTAGAAACTCACATTCTTGAATCATCAGGTACATTATTCAAAATAGAATTATAAGCCAACAACCCACTCAGAGATAAGATATTATTAGGAAAACATATACGTTACTTTCTCAGCACAGGGAATACTTCTACCAATAGAAATAATGTGGCATGCGTAAATGACAACTACGTGCTTAATCATCTCTAAATTTAATTATTTTAGTTTTATTTTACTTATGAAATTATCAAAACATCTAAGTAACTGAAATTAATTGTGGAGTACTTTACCATTTTGTTAAATGTTGGAAATTGCTCTCCTGTGTATTTAGGGCCACTAGAGGTCTTGTGTGTCATGTGCGAAAGCGCTTGTGTATTATGGAACAATCTGTGGAAATCCTGGAATTTTGTCTTCTATGGAACAGCCCTAACATGTTCTGTTACACACTCTAGCATTGCATTGTTTTCTACTGAAGTTTCAATAGCTGTAAAGAATTTTCTCTATCTAGTATGTTTTGAAGAGGTTTCTGTTCTAAACTATCTCTGGTCAAAATTGCTGTAGTATGGAAAGCTACGTAGGAAGTAGCGGGGTGAGGTTACCACTGTGGCACGGCACACATCCAGCCAGTCTCACGAGACACGTAGTCGTAGCACTCAACAGCAGTTGTGAGCCTTCACCCTGAGTTCAACAACACTTCCCGTCCGTGTTGTTGTCCAGGTCTGACAGTTCGTTGTGCTCTGTGAGTTGGTTTGTTTTCATTCCTTATGATACCGTGTTAAGAGGTGGTTCGTTAAATGTTATGAATGGAAACGTTTGACGTCGCTTTCAATGGTCAGGGACTGTCGTAAGAGATAAGGATTTACGTGTTAGGTGTCTAACTCAAGAAATAAAAATTTAATGGGAGCACCGGTTATCCTTGCACATGGGGATAGAAAGAACTTCTTTGAATGTAAACAATAACACTAACATATATTGTCTTTTCTTTCGGACATTTGCATTGAAGTAATCACTGGCAGTCATAGTGGTAATTATGTATATGCGACTATACAGGGTGGTCCATTGATCGTGACCGGGCCAAATCTCACGAAATGAGCGTCAAACGGAAAAAATACAAAGAACGAAACTAGTCTAGCTTCAAGGGGGAACCCAGATGGCGCTATGGTTGGCCCGCTAGATGGCGATGCCATAGGTCAAACTGTTCTCAACTGCGTTTTTTTTTTTAATAGGTGCCCCCATTTTTTATTACATATTCGTGTAGTACGCAAAGAAATATGAATTTTTAGTTGGACCACTTTTTTCGCTTTGTGATAGATGGCGCTGTAATAGTCACAAAGATATGTTTCACAATTTTAGACGAACAATTGATAACAAGTAGGTTTTTTAAATTAAAATACAGAACGTAGGTACGTTTGAACATTTTATTTCGGTTGTTCCAATGTGATAAATGTACCTTCGTGAACTTATATCTGAGAACGCATGCTATTACAGCGTGATTACCTGTAAATATCACATTAATGCAATAAACGCTCAAAATGATGTGCGTCAACCCCAACGCATTTGGCAATACGTGTAACGACATCCTCTCAACAGCAAGTTGTTCGCCTTCTGTAATGTTCGCACATGCATTGACAGTGCGCTGACTAATGTTGTCAGGCGTTGTCGGTCGATCACGATAGCAAATATCCTTCAACTTTCCCCACAGAAAGAAATCCGGGGGCATCAGATCCAGTGAACGTGCAGGCCATGGTATGGTGCTTAGACGACCAATCCATCTGTCATGAAATATGCTACTCAATACCGCTTCAACCGCACGCGAGCTATGTGCCGGACATCCATCATGTTGGAAGTACATCGCCATTCTGTCACGCAGTGAAACATCTTGTAGTAACATCGGTAGAACATTACGTAGGAAAACAGCATACATTGCACCATTTAGATAGTCATCGATAAAATGGATGCCAATTATCCTTCCTCCCATAATGCCGCACCATACATTAACCTGCCAAGGTCGCTGATGTTCCACTTGTCGCAGCCATCGTGGATTTTCCGTTACCCAATAGTGCATATTATGCCGGTTTACGTTACCGTTGTTGGTGAATGACGTTTCGTCGCTAAATAGAACACGTGCAGAAAATCTGTCATCGTCCCGTAATTTCTCTCGTGCCCAGTGGCAGAACTGTACACGACGTTCAAAGTCGTCGCCATGCAATTCTTGGTGCATAGAAGTATAGTATGGGAGAAATCGATGTTCATGTAGCATTCTCAGCACCGACGTCTCTTAGATTCCCGATTTTCGCGCAATTTGTCTGCTACT
The DNA here is from genome assembly GCF_023897955.1 of Schistocerca gregaria. Lineage (NCBI taxonomy): Eukaryota > Metazoa > Arthropoda > Insecta > Orthoptera > Acrididae > Schistocerca > Schistocerca gregaria. The sequence goes on along the minus strand of NC_064931.1, from coordinate 133,259,549 downwards.
GACTTGCGGATTAGCCGCGACAGCTGCTAAGACACCTACTTGGGTATCATCATTTGTTGCAGGTCGTGGTTGACGTTTCACATGTGACTGAACACTTCCTGTTTCCTGAAACAACGTAACTATCCGGCGAACGAAAAAAGTGGCTCTGAGCACTATGGGACTTAACTTCTGAGGTCGTCAGTCCCCTAGAACTCAGAACTACTTAAACCTAACTAACCTAGGGACATCACACACATCCATGCCCGAGGCAGGATTCGAACCTGTGACCGTAGCGGTCGAGCGGTTACAGACTGTAGCGCCTAGAACTGCTCGGCCACTCCGTCCGGCTATCGGGCGAACGGTCCGTACACTTGGATGATGTCGTCCAGGATACCGAGCAGCATACATAGCACACGCCCGTTGGGCATTTTGATCGCAATAGCGATACTTCAACACCATATTGACGTTCTCCGCAATTGGTAAAGGGTCCATTTCAACACGGGCAATGTATCACGAAGCAAATAACGTCCGCACTGGCAGAATGTTACGTGATACCACGTACTTCTACGTTTGTGACTATTACAGCGCCATCTATCACAAAGCGAAAAAAGTGGTCCAACTGAAGCATTCATATTTCTTTAGGTACTACACGAATATGTAATAAAAAATGGGGGTTCCTGTTTTAAAAAACGCAGTTGATATCCGTTTGACCTACGGTCGCGGCATCTAGCGCGCCAACCATAGCGCCATCTGGTTTCCCCCTTCAAGCTAGACGAGTTTCGTTCTGTGTAGTTTTTTCGTTTGTATGCTTATTTCGTGAGATATTTGGCCCGGTCACTATCAGTGTACCACCCTGTACATACCGCGATGGCGGCCAATGATCCCTTCAATGAAAATGCATACGAAGCTCGAGCTCTTACGGGAAATGTCGAAATGCTGCGCGTAGTGAGGCTAACGAGCATGGGCACTACATCAGTTGCGTGTGGTATAAGTTGAGAATTGGGGTCTGATGACAGGCATGCTAAGTTAGTCTGTGCGGTTTTGGGTACCACTGTATCGCGATGGCGTAGTAGTCATCGCATCTGCCTAGTAAACAGGGCAACCGGTTTCAAATCAGGGTCTGACACACATTTCAAACTTGCTGCACTGATATAAATAAGTGCCCCCTAGCAGCTAACGTCTTCAATTTCTTTTTGTCTTCACTAATATTATTGGCAAGGAACAAATAAGAGTTACAGAAATGACCGGGAGCTGGAAAAATCATTTAAGATGAAAACTCGGGGTGCTAAACGCTGTATGGGTAAGCGGATTGCCAGACTGGAATTACTTGCTGAGTATATAATACGCCGTCAAATTCATTATTGTATCGGAGAAAGGAATATTTGTCATTCAGCAAATTATTAATCCTCGTTGAATAAGCTGCCCCTTTCAAGGCAGTCGCGCAACGTTATTTTCAGTTCTGTGCAACCTAAGTTCCACTTTGTGGATACTTTTCTGGCTATTAACTGTTGATGGAGGAAGAAGAGACAAATGATTAGCTGGTGACAGAAGAACCGTAGATCCGCTTTCTGGCCCAGGTTGGCCAATCGGGGCCGACAGCCGTGTTATGTTATGTCAATCTACATCTACATCGATACCCTGCAAATCACATTTAAGTGCCTGGCAGAGGGTTCATCGAAGAAGCTTCACAATTCTCTATTATTCCAATATCGTATCGCGCGCGGAAAGAATGAACACACATCTTTCCGTACGAGCTCTGATTTCCTTTATTTTATCGTGGTGATCGTTCCGCCCTCTGTAGGTCGCTGTCAAAATATTTTCGCATTCGGAGGAGAAAGTTGGTAATCGTAATTTCGTGAGAAGATTCCGTTGCAACGAAAAACGCCTTTCTTTTAATGATGTCCAGCCCAAACCCTGTATCATTTCTGTGACACTCTCTCCCATATTTCACGGCAATACAAAACGTGCTGCCTTTCTTTGAACTTTTTCGATGTACTCCGTCAGTCCTACCTGGTAAGGATCCCACACCACGCAGCAGTGTTGTAAAAGAGGACGGACAAGAGTAGTGTAGGCAGTCTCCTTAGTGGAACTGTTACATTTTCTAAGTGTCCTGCCAATAGCACGCAGTCTTTCGTTACCCTTCCCCACAACATTTTCTGTGTGTTCCTTCCAATTTAAGTTGTTTGTAATTGTAATACCTAGGTATTTAGTCTGAATTTACGGCTTTTAGGTGTCATTCGAAAGAAGGAAAGAGAAGAATAATTTAACGTCCTGTCGGCAACGAGGGCGGATTATGAAAGAATGTCCATTTTTAAAGGCACCATCCCGGCATTTACCTCTAGCGATTTTGAGGAATGGCGGGAAACCTAAGTCTGGATGGAAGGGTGGTGATTCGAACCGTCAAAAAATGGTTCAAATGGCTCTGAGCACTATGGGACTCAACTGCTGTGGTCATTAGTCCCCTAGAACTTAGAACTACTTAAACCTAACTAACCTAAGGACATCACACACATCCATGCCCGAGGCAGGATTCGAACCTGCGACCATAGCAGTCGCACGGTTCCGGACTGCGCGCCTAGAACCGCGAAACCACCGCGGCCGGCTTCGAACCGTCATCCTCCTGAATGTGAGTCTAGTGTTCTAACTAGTGCGTCTCGCCATTCGAAGGCGGTTTGTTGGAGCATGGGGTCAGCATACCGCTCTCCCAATCACTGTCGACTTTCTTCACCTTCGAGACGTTTATTCTCACTCCATCAGTTCATAACAGACAGATTGTTGTGACCCAGTGCCTGGGAGCGAACATCTCGGGAACGGCGAAGGTAGTCGGCCGCTGGCGTGCTGCTGTCTCGAACATCTATGGTAAGTAGTTGAAGAATGCTGAAACCACGAGTAGGTGACAAGAAGTTGGATGTTCATACCTCATAATAGAACATAGGGACCAGAGGCTTGCCCGCTTTCTAAAGCGGTATAGGCGGCGATCTGTTGCAGATTTGACTAGAGACTACAATGCTGGCGGAGCGAAAAATGTTTTGGAGCACAAAAAAATGGTTCAAATGGGTCTGAGCACTATGGGACTCAACTGCTTGGGTCATTAGTCCCCTAGAACTTAGAACTACTTAAACCTAACTAACCTAAGGACATCACACACATCCATGCCCGAGGCAGGATTCGAACCTGCGACCGTAGCAGTCGCACGGCTCCGGACTGCGCGCCTAGAACCGCGAGACCACCACGGCCGGCTTTGGAGCACAGAACTGAGCATGTTGTTCGGCAGCAAAGGACCCCTGCGTGTTCCCATGTTGACCTAACAACATCGTCGATTATTATTACTGTGAGAACTGGACCATCGAAACTGGACCGCGAATCAATGGAGTCCTGTCGCCTGGTCGGATGAATGCCGTTTATTGTTAAACCAGGTCGATGGTCGTGTCCAAATACGCCCTGTAACCCCTTATGCCTCAACAGTGGGATGGCATATTCCAGCACGATAACTGTTGGTGCCACAAGGCCAGAATAGTGCCACAATGGTTTAAGGAGCATGATAGTGAATTAAAGTTGATTTCTTGGCCATCAAATTCGGATTATCTGAATTCGATGAGACCCAACTGGGACGCTATCGGCGGCAGCTCCACGCCCGCAAACCAGTCGCCCGTAAATTACGGGAAGCGTGTGATCTGTGCGTAGACATCTGGTGCCACAAACCTCTGAAAACCTGTGACGCCTTTGTCGAATTCATGGCACACAGAATCACTGCTCAGTTGCGTTCCAGAAGTTGACTAACACGCTTTAAGTAGGTGGTCATAATGATTTGGCTCATAAGTGAATAACAAAATATTGGTTTCTTTATGCTAAAAATGGGCTGTATGCGAAGGAGGTGCATGTAAACCGCTTTATCGGCAGGAAATCACTTTACCTCTGTAAATAGAGGTAAATAATATGTCTGAATTCTCAGAGCAGTTCATTGGAGAGCGTTGTCTTCCGTATCGAATGGAACATTGCGCCTTGTCCTGAAAGATCATTCTGTCTTGATGTATCGAAGGGTCATTTCATGCTTCTGACCGTAAACGCGTTGTAACTTTGACGAACAGGGCTTCCATTAGGGGAAGTATTCCGACGAAACGGAGTACACCCTGGCCGCGTCCTGCTAACATTCAGAAGCTATCAAAAGACACGAAACCTCGAAAATCATCGTCTTAGTGGTTGCTCGCGGTCAACGTCACCAGCTGATGGACTCCATGCCAGTCGAGACGCAAGCATCAAAGTACGTTAAATGAGCATAGTGCTGAATGTTACTCAGAAGCAGATTCTGATGCTTTTGTTTTGGTTATTATTTGTTTGTTTACCTTTTGTCTTTTCGATCTATAACACCATTCTTGTTTCTGTATTGTGTTGTCAATTCTTAATTGTGTTCAGTGTATATACGTCAGTTACACGCCAGTAAAAATTCCGAAATTAAGTTCCACTTCTTCCAGTAGTTTATGGACAAACAACAGTTCTCAAGATTTTGCATTGTAGCGAATTTGCCACAACGGTACTATAGCTCACATGCAGCAAGCATCATATTTATTGCGTCATAGTGTAATAAAAATAAATTTTGCAGGGGGAAATATTTCCTAATATGCGCCCTATTGAAGACGAATTACGTAAATGAATGTGTGACTAATGCCAGCAAATGGTATGATTGTAAAAACGGTACCCAGTGGCATTGAGCCATAGGTTGTAGTGTTTTAATACGATTTTTTATACGGTTCTTTCTGTTCGTTTGAACTTAAATTCGACTTTCACTATTATTTACTTGTTCCTAAAATTGAATCAGTTTTAAACCTTGACAGAGAAATCCTCTCTGTATAAAGTTTTTACGTGATGCTTTAAAATAACTTGACACATCTCAAACAGTGATTGGAGCATAAATTGAAGCTATTGTTAAGAGATGCGCAAGTCACCTATCAGCTCTCTGCTTTATATATGCAAATGACGGTTCAAAATACAATTTGCGTCATTTCCTCGATTCTCCCCCCCCCCCTCCCCCCTCCTCTGCGTCCCGCCTGCTTTCTCTCACTCCTCTCTGTCGCCCCCCGCTCCCCTTTCCCCCGCATATTCGCTTTCGCCCGTCTGATATTCAATAGCAACGATCCATCGACTATGGAGTTCGTTAACTGTTTTCGGCTTCCCTGAAACCGGTTTAAGCTTAATATTCAAGTAACATAATTTTTACCACGCAATCGAGTTTTCACTTGTTACATATGAATGAAAAGAGCAACCATAAAGTCTTGTGAACCCATTTTTATTAATGTTTACTTCTTCGTAAAATGAATGGATTTCCCGTCTTTTTGTATTTTTTTCACGTTTTCGACGTCTGTCAGAAAAGAACCTGACTCGTTTACTTCGCAAAATTGTAGTATAGACACACAACTCTATTCAGACATCAGCAGGAATAAGTGTGTACTAACTCGTTATAAAAGATACGATGTTCTTTTGCATGTTGGAAGCTTACAGAGTGCCGTACATGTTATGTTACTGGGGATTCCTTAAAGTAGAATAAACACTTTTTCAACGTTTTAACCAATATATTCACTTTTATTCAAATATAATAATGATAACTGCTCTCAGATATTTTTTTAAAAAAAGGAGTATATTCGTTTTGGTGCATATTTTGCTACTCCTTCTGGCACAGCTCATATTCACACAAACAATAATGTAACATGGCTGTAAACACACTGTGACTGAAGACTATAGCCTAGCTTTAAACACGTCTCCGAGTCTGCAAAATGTCATGTTTCGCATATCGATGTGCAAGTTATCAAACTTTTACTTTTTTCAAAAGCTTGTTTAAAAAGTATATCGCGTCATGAAAAAAGTAGTTGCTGTTGTATCTATGTAAAAAAAAATTGAGTATGTTTAGTAAAATAATCACCCTTTTATGTGCTGCTTCAAATATAAACTTAGTGGTGACACCTTCAAGCGATTCTGAATTACTGATGCTATTCAAATTATATTGGGTTATTAATTTGAATAATAATCTGCAATGATGAAAGAAAAAAGGCGGAGAACCGCTAAAGAAAAGTTACTCTACAGAGGTATTAGGATAGAAACTAAACAGTAAATGTAGGTAGCTGCAGAACTAAATAAAACAGTGAGACTTCTGCTTTTCCTATTTGTAAGTCTGGAGTTCGGATTTGTAGCTCTAATGAGGATACTGAAGATACCAGATTACCCATCGAAGTGTGTGACCGCCTGGTAATTGTTCCCAGCATTAACAGAAGTTGACCTTTTGACAAAGCTGACCCGCTACGCAGTTAATTACTGAGAGCTGCAGTACACTCTCAATAGCCTTGCTTACCGGTCTTTGAAACGTAAACATTAGAACGACACCAGGGATTAAACGAGCTTTCTCCTCTCACATCAAGCCCCGTTGGCGGTAGAGGTCGTATTTCAAAGGGAAACCGACTCTTCAGAACGCTATACATGGAGCAACACGATTCTACCTCTAGAGTTTCTAGGGGGGGGGGGGGGACTTAGCAGATAAACTTTTTATTAGGAACACTGTGCCCAGTAGCTTCACTTAAAATATTACCCGGAAAAGTGAATCGACTTGAGTTTTTCACTCTTGCGCTGATCTCAATGCTTCTGACGTTATTAACTACAAAAACTGTTGCATGAAATGATAGCTATATTAGTTGCACAAATTGTATCTGCATAGCAAGTTCTAGAAAGATTGATGAACAGCACTTGGGATGCCGTGAATCACGATCGTAAGCATTTCAGCCACGTATTCCTCAGCCGGCAGAGAGATCTCGTAACTGATATTCCTCACGTAAATCCACAAGGAAACATCAGAAGGAATTCAAATTCAGGAACCTTGCCACGAAGTTAGCTGGTCCACTCCGACCTGTGAACTTCACCGTAATGTGCGTGTGAACGTTCGCAGACGGGCAGAACAAAAATGTATTGAGACGCCAACATGTACCACATTCCTACATGAATTTTCAGTATCACATCCTACAAGAACTCCACCAGTACTTCCTGCAGCAAAACGGTACCTGCAACACCTTAGGTGGGGACAACAAACCACTGTGCATGATACTTGTCCAGTTGGTAAACTAAATTCTGCACGAAGATAAGCAGTAGAACACTCGCCGTATGCGGGCAGGCGTTATCTTGCAGAAATGTAACCCCAAGATGGCTTGCCATGAAGGGCAACATCAAGTGGCGTAGAATACCGTCGAGTTACCGCTGTGCGTGGATGACAACTAAATGGCACCGCAAACAATCAGTCTTGGTTGTGGCGCCGTATGGAGGGCGACAGGTTGGTATCCCACCGCAATCCAATGACGTCTCCAGAAACGTCTACGGCCTGGAATCTCATTGAATCGATTCTAATTGTTTTCACTGATGAGTCCTGCTTCCAGTTCAGCACAGATGACAAGCCATCCTGTGCTTACATATCAGCAAGATATTGCCCACCCACACACGGCGAGAGAATCTACGGTTTGTCTTCGTACTTGCCAAATGTTATTGGCCAGTAACATCTACATCTACATACATACTCCGCAATCCACCATACGGTGCGTGGCGGAGGGTACCCCATACCACAACTAGCATCTTCTCTCCCTGTACCACTCCCAAACAGAACGAGGGAAAAATGACTGCCTATATGCCTCTGTACGAGCCCTAATCTTTCTTATCTTTGTGGTCTTCCGCGAAATGTAAGTTGGCGGCAGTAAAATTGTACTGCAGTCAGCCTCAAATGCAGGTTCTCTAAATTTCCTCAGTAGCGATTCACGAAAAGAACGCCTCCTTTCCTCTAGAGACTCCCACCCCAGTTCCTGAAGCATTTCCGTAACACTCGCGTTATGATCAAACATATCAGTAACAAATCTAGCAGCCCGCCTCCGATTTGTTTCTATGTCCTCCCTCAATCCGACCTGATAGGGATCCCAAACGCTCGAGCAGTACTCAAGAATAGGTCGTATTAGTGTTTTATAACCGGTCTCCCTTACAGATGAACCACATCTTCCAATAATTCTACCAATGAACCGAAGACGACTATCCGCCTTCCCCACAACTGCCATTACATGCTTGTCCCACTTCATATCGCTCTGAAATGTTACGCCCAAATACTTAATCGACATGACTGTGTCGAGCGCTACACTACTAATGGATTATTCAGACATTACAGGATTCTCTCTCCTATTCATATGCATTAAGTTACATTTATCTATAGTTAGAGTTAGCTGCCATTCTGTACACCAATCACAAATCCTATCCAAGTCGGATCTTTCCTCAACTGGCAGTTTTGCATTATGGCCAGGACCCTCCAACCATCTCAGGATTTTGACTATCCAACGCTCCAGTTGGACAGAAATTGGCACGATATTCCCCAGGAGAACATGAAACAACGCTATTAACCTATGCCGAATCGAATAATTAGTTGCGTGAGGGTCAAAGGTGGACCAACGCGTTATTGACTTGCTCAATTTGTGAAGCTCTTTCTCCTGGATAAATCATAAAATTTTTATGAAATTGTAATCATTGGTTTGTCTGTATATGTATATTTCATTCGGATAATTCCTTTGTGGTGCGTTGTTTTACTGTCTTACAGTGTATTTTCCAGGTTAGTTTTACTTAGCCCACCAAATACGTTCATTTATTGCGTTCGTGCGCGCGTGTCCACTTGAAAGGCTCATTAGGTGGGACCGTCTCGTGGCTTACGAATGTCCTATTGGAGTTATAGTTAGGCGAACATTTAGTCTTACAAATTCTTCGATACGCTCCTCAGTTCAAAGTGGAAATTTCATTGTGGATACAACTACTATATTAAACGATGAGGTTTGCTACTAGAACTTAGTGACACTTTGTCTTTGTTTCTGGTAAATTCAGATGTAGAATGAAGAATGCGAGTGTCATTTCAGGGAATTAACTCACTGAAATCGCGACATATACTAATGAGCCAAAACGTTTTGACCACCTGCTTAATAGCTTGTTTGTCCATCTTTGGAACGAAGTACATCACTGGTTTTGCGTGTCCGGGACCCGCCTATTTGTTTGTAGGTTTGTGTAATTATATGCCGACGCATAGGTCGTGTAATTCGCGTAAATAACTGCCGCTAAAAAGTGTACGCGGTTATGGCACCCGGTAGCGGCCCAGGTGGGCTACATGGAATTTAAATCAGGCGAATTTGGTCGCCGAGACGTAATGAGTTCACTATAATGCTCCTCAAACCACTGTAGCACAGTTCTGGCCCCGAGACACGGAAAATTATACCGCTAAAAGGTGGCATCGCCGTCGGGGAAGGTATCAAGCATGAAGGAATGCAGGTGGTTCGCAGCTATCAGCATGTCTTGGTTATACCATAGGTCCCATGCTACCGCTGGATAATGTCTCCCATAGCAAAATAGTGCTACCACCAGCGTGCGTCCGAGACGCGCTGAACATTTCGAGCCGCCGTTCACCCCGATGATGACGTTCGTGGAGACGACCATCGACCTAGTGTAGTAAAAATGTGATATACCCCAAGAGTCGGCACTTCTCTATTGATCACCGGTCGAATCCAGAAGGTCCTGTGCATATTGCAATCGTAATTCCCGACGTCGTTGGGTCAGCATGTGAACACGTAGGGATGTACTGCCGTAGAGCGCCGTGTTCAGCAATGTGCGTCGAATAGTGTAATCCGAATCACTTGCGCGTTTACCAGCAGTGTGCTCTTTAGACAGGGATGCCAAAGATTACCATCTATCCTACTTTACAGAACAGACAAGTCTTCAAACACATCGTTCTGTAAAGAGTTTCACTGTCAAACGGTTCAAATGGCTCTGAGCACTATGGGACTTAACTTCGGAGGTCATCAGTCCCCTAGAACTTAGAACTACTTGAGCTTAACTAACCTAAGGACATCACACACATCCATGCCCGAGGCATGATTCGAACCTGCGACTGTAGCGGTCGCGCGGTTCCAAACTGTAGCGCCTAGAACCGCTCGACCGCCCCGGCCGGCGTTCCACTGTCCGTATACCTTTTTCCGTACATGTTCAAGGCAGTAGAACGTGAACATTCGACCAGCTTTGACGTTTTCGTCCGCAGATCGTGGTCTAGTTGCTATCATTTCTGCCTCTGGATTACGGGGTCCTGGATTCGATTCCCGGCCGGGTTGGGATTTTCTCTTCCTGGGGACTGGGTGTTTGTGTTGTCCTAATGGTTCCATCATCATTCGCGTAGGTGGCTAGAATTGGAAATTTGTACAGGCGCTGATGATAGCACAAACCAATCATCATTGCGCGCTGTCCGGAACCGCGCAACTGCTACGGTCGCAGGTTCGAATCCTGCCTCAGGCATGGATGTGTGTGATGTCCTTAGGTTAGTTAGGTTTAAGTAGTTCGAAGTTCTAGGGGACTGATGACCACAGATGTTAACTCCCATAGTGCTCAGAGCCATTTGAACCATTTTCCACCTCTTTTTGTGCAACATGTTTCATCTACCCAGTCGGAGGTTCGAGTCCTCCCTCGGGCATGTGTGTGTGTGTGTGTGTGTGTGTGTGTGTGTGTGTGTGTGTGTGTGTGTGTGTGTGTGTTTTGTCCCCACAAATTTCCAATTTTTATTTCATCTACTTATGTGAGCTATCTGATAATCATTGCACCCAACTTCAATCTCCTGCATGTTTCCCTAAATTTTCCGCAGTTGTCTGGCCTGTACGACAGCACCATCCACGGACAGTCCCCGCGAAGCCTCCCGTCTTGTTGGCTATCGTGGCGGTAACAATGCTACAGCATTTCGTTAGTGTAAGCTCGAAGATAATTCCACATTTGTTATTTTTCCCTCTTGAGAAAAACATATTGAGTTTTACCTACTGCGAAGTCTCAATGAAATTACAAAGTGGTCTGATAACCTACATGCTCGCATTTTCTTCACTAGGCTACAGCTCGGTGCTACTACGAGTTTTCAAAATTGCAATATGCATGAAAATTACTGATTTCCAGTTTATTTGAAATTTTTTTTCGTTTGTAACAGGGAATAATGAAAACGGCCTTGCTGCAGTGGTAACACCGGTACCCATCAGATCATCGATGCTAAGCGCTGTCTGACTGGGCTTGCATTAGGATAGGCGACCATCTGGTCTGCTGGCAAGCGGGGTGCACTCAGCCCCTGTGAGGCAGACTGTGGAGCTACTTGGTTGAGAAGTAGCCGCTCCGGACTCGTAAACTGACATACGGCAGGGGGCGCTGTGTGCTCACTGTGCCCCTCCATATCCGCATCCAGTGACGCCTGTGGGCTGAGGATGACACGGCGGCCGGTCAGTACCGTCGGGCCTTCATGGCCTGTTCGGGCGGAGTTCAGTTTATTTTTAACACAGACAATCATGATATCATATTTCTAGTTTAAGAGGTGCCATGTTTCCAATCCCAGCCAATGACGAGATTCCTAATTTCTCTTTAGAGTCAGTACACAAGGCAGAGGAGGTTCTCGTACGAAGCTAACAATTTTACTTCCACTTGCTTTTTATACTAGCAGTAAAGACATCACAGCTTTAACTTATTCAAGATGCAGCTATTAAATACACGAGGTGCGACAGTAAAGTAATGAGACTGATTTTCTTTGCAAGATGTGGCAACCCTGCAGGCTTGCGTAGACACAATATCTTTGACCTTGGTCTAAACTCCTGGAAATGGAAAAAAGAACACATTGACACCGGTGTGTCAGACCCACCATACTTGCTCCGGACACTGCGTGAGGGCTGTACAAGCAATGATCACACGCACGACACAGCGGACACACCAGGAACCGCGGTGTTGGCCGTCGAATGGCCCTAGCTGCGCAGCATTTGTGCACCGCCGCCGTCAGTGTCAGCCAGTTTGCCGTGGCATACGGAGCTCCATCGCAGTCTTTAACACTGGTAGCATGCCGCGACAGCGTGGACGTGAACCGTATGTGCAGTTGACGGACTTTGAGCGAGGGTGTATAGTGGGCATGCGGGAGGCCGGGTGGACGTACCGCCGAATTGCTGAACACGTGGGGCGTGAGGTCTCCACAGTACATCGATGTTGTCGCCAGTGGTCGGCGGAAGGTGCACGTGCCCGTCGACCTGGGACCGGACCGCAGCGACGCATGGATGCACGCCAAGACCGTAGGATCCTACGCAGTGCCGTAGGGGACCGCACCGCCACTTCCCAGCAAATTAGGGACACTGTTGCTCCTGGGGTATCGGCGAGGACCATTCGCAACCGTCTCCATGAAGCTGGGCTACGGTCCCGCACACCGTTAGGCCGTCTTCCGCTCACGCCCCAACATCGTGCAGCCCGCCTCCAGTGGTGTTGCGACAGGCGTGAATAGAGGGATGAGTGGAGACGTGTCGTCTTCAGCGATGAGAGTCGCTTCTGCCTTGGTGCCAATGATAGTCGTATGCGTGTTTGGTGCCGTGCAGGTGAGCGCCACAATCAGGACTGCATACGACCGAGGCACACAGGGCCAACACCCGGCATCATGATGTAGGGAGCGATCTCCTACACTGGCCGTACACCTCTGGTGATCGTCGAGGGGACACTGAATAGTGCACAGTACATCCAAACCGTCATCGAACCCATCGTTCTACCATTCCTAGACCGGCAAGGGAACTTGCTGTTCCAACAGGACAATGCACGTCCGCATGTATCCCGTGCCACCCAACGTGCTCTAGAAGGTGTAAGTCAACTACCCTGGCCAGCAAGATCTCCGGATCTGTCCCCCATTGAGCATGTTTGGGACTGGATGAAGTGTCGTCTCACGCGGTCTGCACGTCCAGCACGAACGCTGGTCCAACTGAGGCGCCAGGTGGAAATGGCATGGCAAGCCGTTCCACAGGACTACATCCAGCATCTCTACGATCGTCTCCATGGGAGAATAGCAGCCTGCATTGCTGCGAAAGGTGGATATACACTGTACTAGTACCGACATTGTGCATGCTCTGTTGCCTGTGTCTATGTGCCTTGTGGTTCTGTCAGTGTGATCATGTGATGTATCTGACCTCAGGAATGTGTCAATAAAGTTTCCCCTTCCTGGGACAATGAATTCACGGTGTTCTTATTTCAATTTCCAGGAGTGTATAAGCTGCTTCTAGTGAAAGCGGCAGATCGATGCAACTGCTCAGTCGTGTAATAAGTTAACACATGTTTGTGTCTCTCGTCACAGAAATGGAACCGCATAATATTGCGCAACGGTATGCCATTCCTTTTTGCGTTAAATTGGGTGTAAAAGCGACCACAACTTACGGTAAGCTTCAGAAAGCTTTTGGAGAGGAGGTTATGTCAAGAGCTCAAGTTTTTCGTTGGCATAAAATGTTTAACGAAGGCAGAACGAATGTTGAATATGAAGACCGCAGTGGACGACCATCGACCTCATGGATTGATGTCAACTTGGCCAGGGTGCGTGAACTCGTACTATCTGATCGAAGATTATCTGTGAATATGAGTGCAGATAATAATAACTGAAGATCTTGGTATGAGAAAGATTTGTGCAAAAATGGTCCCCAAAAATCTCGCACCACAACAGCGAGAAACACGGAAAAACTTGGCAGCCGATCTGTTTGAGCAAACGGAAATCAATCCAGGTTTGTTGAGCCGTGTTATCGCTGGTGATGAAAGCTGTTTTTTCAGTACGATCCAGAGACAAAGCGCCAAAGTTCGCAATGGTGCTCAAAGGGATCACCCAGACCAAAAAAAGCTCGCATGTCAAAGTCAAAACTGAAATGCATGCTTGTGTGCTTCTTTGATTCCAAGGGAATTGTTCATAAAGAGTGGGTGCCTCATGGACAAACAGTTAACCAACATTACTACAAAGAAATTTTAGAAAGACTTCGTAAATGAGTTCTTGATGTCCGCGCCAACATTGCTGATAATTGGATTCTGCATCAAGATAATGCGCCATCCCATACTGCTCTGTCAGTACAGCAATTTTTAACCTCAAACTAATTTCAGTGCTATCACAGCCACCTTATTGACCAGATATCGCTCCGTTCGACTTCTGTTTCCAAACGTCAAAACGGCGGTCAGGGGACACATTTTCAAACAACACAAGATGTCGAAAAATCTGTGACGAGGGTCTTGGGGATATTACAGAAGATGAGTTCCAGAAATGTTACCATCAATGGCAGAAGCGCTGGAAGAAGTGTGTGCAATCATAAGGGGACTACTTTGAAGGAGACAACACTAAACTTGACTAAAACGGTAAGCAACTTTTTTTTCACGTCAGTCTCATTACTTCATTGTCGCGGCTCGTAGGCAGCGTGTCGTCTTATTCCATTTTCCAGTCATCCATTTAAAAGGCGAGTTTGATAATTCACCGCCCGAAATGACACAGGGGTAGCGGCAGAGGATTCGCGTTCGGAGTGAGCTTGGTTCACATCTCCTTATTTCGAGATCCATGGTTTTCCTAAATGATATAAGGCCAATAGGAGTATTTTTACTTCAACAAAGCCGTATCGACTTTCCTGCCCAATTAGAGCTGTAGCTCCATCTCTAATAATCTGGATGTCGATTGGACGTTAACCAACAACTTTCCTTTTTTAGTATTGCAGAATTTTAGTCTGTGGAAATGTTTCCTGGGCAATGTCAGCTACTGACAAGTTGCACATTGGCCAAAAATACAGTAGTGGCGATTATAATTGCTACACCACGAAGTTAACGTGCTACGGACGCGACATTTGACCGACAGGAAGAAGATGCTGTGATAAGCAAATCATTAGCTTTTCAGACCATTCACACAAGGTTGCCGCCGGTGGCGACACCTACAACGTGCTGACACGAGGAAAGTTTCCAAACCGATTTCATATACACAAACTGCAGTTGACCGGCGTTGCCTGGTGAAACGTTGTTGTGATGCCTGTGTAAGGAGGAGAAATGCGTACCATCACGTTTCCGACTTTGATAAAGGTCGGACTATATTTTATCGTGATAGCGGTTTATAGTATCACGACATTGCTGCTCGCGTTGGTCGAGATCCAATGACTGTTAGCAGAATATGGAATCGGTGGGTTCAGGAGGGTAATACGGAACGCTATGCTGGATCCCAAGGGCCTCGTATCACTAGCAGTCGAGATGACAGGCATCTTGTCTGCATGGCTGTAACGGATCGTGCAGCCACGTCTCGATCCCTGAGTCACCAGATGGGGACATTTCCAAGACAACAACCATCTGCACGAACAGTTCGACAACGTTTGCAACAGCATGGACTATCAGCTCGGAGACCATGGCTGCGGTTACCCTTGACGCTGCATCACAGACAGGAGCACCTGCGAAGGTGTACCCAACGACGAACCTGGGTGCACAAATGGCAAAACGTCATTTTGTCGGATGAATCCATGTCCTGTTTACAGCATCATGATGGTCGCATCCGTGTTTGGCGATATCGCGGTGAACGCACATTGGAAGCGTGTATTCGTCATCGCCATACTGGCGCATCTTCCGGCGTGATGGTATGGGGTGCCATTGCTTACTCGTATCGGTCACCTCTTGTTCGAATTGATGGCACTTTGAACAGTGGACGTTACATTTCAGATGTGTTACGACCCGTGCCTCTACCCTTCATTCGATCCCTGCGAAACCCTACATTTCAGCAGGCTAATGCACGACCGCATGTTGCACGTCCTGTACGGGCCTTTCTGGATACAGAAAATGTTCGACTGCTGCCCTGGCCAGCACATTCTCCAGATCTATCCCCAACTGAAAACGTCTGGCCAATGGTGGCCGAGCAACTGGCTCGTCAGAATACGCCAGTCACTACTCTTGATGAACTGCGGTATCGTGTTGATGCTGCATGTGCAGCTGTACCTGTACACGCCATCCAAGCTCTGTTTGACTCAATGCCCAGGCGTATCAAGGTCGTTATTACGGCCAGAGTTGGTTGTTCTGGGTACTGATTTCTCAGGATCTATGCACCCAAATTGCGTGAAAATGTAATCACATATGAGTTTTAGTATATTTGTCCAACGAATATCCGTTTATCATCTGCGTTTCTTCTTGGTGTAGCAAGTTTAATGGCCAGTAATGTAATAACGCAAGAGGAATCTCTTGGTGTTTTCATGAAGCAGATGAGGACGAAGCCAGAGTTGAGTGACGGGGTTTACGAACCACGCTCGTAGCACTTTTCCCTACCACACGATCATCTTAAATGGCTCTGAGCACAATGGGACTTGACTTCTGAGGTCATCAGTCCCCTAAAGCTTATAACTAGTTAAGCCTAACTAACCTAAAGACATGACTCACATCCATGCCCGAGGCAGGATTCGGACCTCCGGCCGTAGCGGTCGCGTTCTTCCATACTGTAGCGCCTCGAACCGTTCGGCCACCCTGGGCGGCCACACGATCATGGTAGTACGCTCCAAGTACCTGACGAAATCTCCACAATTTTCTATGATCTGAAAACGAAAACATGACTTCGCTTATGTTATTTAACTGAGGAAGATAGCTTGAATAGCGAGGATGCTCCAGAGCAGTCAGGCAGCTGTATAAAGTTTAGAGTTACGTGCTAGTCTCGCACGGGCTGCAGACTCGCGTGCGGCTGTGTACAAAGACAGTACTGTTGGCAAAGTGTCGTATTCCTCGCTACAATACCTTTCAGACCTATCAGATCCGGAATTTACTGGCGCTGCCTATGTTCGTTTGTGAACACATGGCGTGAGCTTCGCTCTACTGTTATCGAACACGATCTGAGCTCTGAAGTCGTGAAAAATAGGTTGCTTTAATTACAACTCACAATAGCGAGAGAGAAACCCGTCAACACGTCAGGCTTCGTTTGTGCGACGCATGCTGTTAGGAGATAAAAAGCATAACATTCATTCAATATCTCATTGGAAACAAGAGAGGACTTTTCGAGTATATCGGAACGCATATGCTAAATGCGGAGAATCTGTTTCTTAAGAATTTACGAAAGTCAAATACTGCTTCAGTCAATTACTCGACGCAAAGTAAATTCTGCCTTTTTCTGGAGGAAGGGAGAGACATTTGGCTCTTGTGCCATAAGACCTATACAGTATCCCGACAAATCATGGAAGTTCATGCTACATTCCTGCCATCGTTTATTACATTTTGTTGCTATGTTTTAATCTGCAGTCTGCGGAGATTTTTCACCTAGCGTGAGAACGGCCGAGAGAGCGAGAGCCGTATGGTACTGGAACAGAGAGAGAGAGAGAGAGAGAGAGAGAGAGAGAGAGAGAGAGTGGGAATTCACCTACAACGCTGGCCGTTCTAAGAGGCTAACTTAATAAAATAATAATTTATGTTTGCCTTTTAAGGTTCAATATACAGCTCCAAACTTGCTGATGACGTTACTTATACTAAGAGCTTGTTAATGGTTATTTCAGTATTACTCAACTCTGCGCTACAGTCTTGAACCGCGCGATCGCTAAAGTCACAGGTTCGAATCCTGCCTCGGGCATGGATGTGTGTGATATCCTTAGGTTAGTTAGGTTTAAGTAGTTCTAAGTCTAGGGGACTGATTACCTCAGCTGTTAAGTCCCATAGTGCTCAGAGCCATTTGAACCCTTACTCAACTTATCAAGAAGTGACAATTACAAATTTTAATTTATGTTAGAGAGCCTATTTGTGGAAAGGATGGACCAGCCTAAAGTGAGTCCAGAGAGGGCTGGTGCGAAACTGCAAAACTATCTGACTATTGGTCTAAAATAGTTTCCGAGGAGATAATACTGATGGATTGTTTGGGGGAGAATACCAGACAGCGAGGTCATCAGTCTCATCGGATTAGGGAAGGACGGGGAAGGAAGTCGGCCGTGCCCTTTCAAAGGAACCATCCCAGCATTTGCCTGGAGCGATGTAGGGAAATCACGGAAAACCTAAACCAGGATCTGTTTATGAAATCTGATCCCGTGTAAAGATGAAACAGTTCGTTGAAAAATTGCCTCGGATGACGTATTTGTAAGATGTTGTGTTAAACCAAGACAGTCTACGATCGGTTTTCGAGGTGGCAACGCGCGTACTAGTGAGTGGAGCAAAACTCTGCGTATGGACGGAATTAGATGTTCAGGTTGCCTCGTAAAACATATTTGTAGGATCTCATGTTGATTCTAAGATCGTGTGAAGCATTTTGTGACTTCAGCGCTGCTCGAGAAATAACGATTAATAACCGTGAATTTAGTTATGAATATCAACGATAGACATCACACACATCCATGCTTGAGGCAGGATTCGAACCTGCGACCGAAGCGGTCGCTCGGTTCCAGACTGTAGCGCCTAGAACCGCTTGGCCACCCCGGCCGGCTTAATTTTGCAATTACAAAATGTCTTGTCACTAGGGCCGCCCGTCGGGTAGACCGTTCGCCGGGTGTAAGTCTTTCGATTTGACGCCACTTCGGCATCTTGCGCGTCGATGGGGATGAAATGATGATGATTAGGGCTACACAACACCCAGTCCCTGAGCGGAGAATATCTCCGACCTAGCCGGGAATCGAACCCGGGCTCTTAGGATTGACATTCTGCCGCTCTGACCACTCTGCTACCAAGGGTGGACATTTTGCAATTGGATAAATGAAACAAAATTAGTTGGCATTGTAACATTTCACTACTCTCTTTGTTTAAGCATTTAAACATAACCACTCGCCACATTATTATGCACTGTTTATTCCACAAGCGTTAGTTCTTAATACCGACGGAGAGGAAACCTATTGGGGTAATGTTAACAATACGCGTTGTAAGTAAATTGCCTACCATTCCAGTTACGAGAATTATGGGGAGAGAGAGAGAGAAAGAGAGAGAGAGAGAGAGAGAGAGAGAGAGAGAGAGAGAAAGATTCATATGTAACTCACACGTAACATTATTGTGCCTCCCCATGTACACATATTGTTGCAGACAATATTTCGAACGTTCATACCCCTGTCTGCTGTGATAGTGTTACAATTGGCATCGCTTATGTAAGGGAAAGTACCTGTAAACTGCGGTTAATTTGGATGGGATGTATTAAATCCTCTTGATAGTGTTACACTTGCATCCCTGTTCGTGGATGTGTGACCAAAGGTGCAGACTGCATTTTGAACATGCAGGGCCAAATCAAATGGATCAAATAGATCTGACCACTATGGGACTTAATGACCTGAGATTTTATCAGTCTCTTAGACTTAGAACTACTTAAACCTAACTAACGTAAGGACATCACACACATCCATGCCCGAAACGGGATTCGAACTTGCGGCCGTAGCAGCAGCGCGGTTCCGGACTGAAGCGCCTAGGACCGCTTGTCCACAGCTGCCGGCGGTTTGTCATCAATTACATTTTCCGACAGCCTGCAAAGAACGTTATACGAAGAGTGTGGAATGATTTTAATTAAATGGGTCTGAGCACTATGGGACTTACTGATTCCAATTAAAAACACTGTATCTGCAGTATCACGAAATAGAGCATATTGAACACTAATACAGATAGCCTTGACTTTATCTGTGAGACTGCAAAGCTCTGCAATATTTTTCCAACATAAGGGTACGATACATCACTTTCGAGAGAGATTTATGTAGCCAGCCATGTGTTTCACCGCCTTTCACAAATGAAGTACTGCACTGCGAGATGAAACAACTGGAAAGGAGACAGAGAGTGAACAGGGTGCTGGAAACATCTGGCGCAGGGACACGTGCCGAGAGCCGGGTGGAGAACTTCCCCGTTCTGTAATTCGCCGGCGAATAGCTCTTCCGTAGAAATGTTATTGGAAAGCATCCCGTCGAGCTTCTCTCTCGGCAATATCGAATCTGAGGTCTTAATACTAACTCTAAACTGACAACCGGAACATCCACTGCGTGATACATTCTTGGCGTAGTAACGATGGATCAACTACTGCGCTCACCTCACTGATCGAAACTGAAGACAAGCCATCCTGAAAGAAAAATGAAGGATGCGTGTTTCTGTTTCACTGCATGTTCCTGTAAACAACTATAGTAATATGGATGGCCAACAGAGTCAGATCCGTAACACACCGTGAAGACTAATGTAGCCTAATTTTCATCTCGGTTAACATTTTTGATTTATTGGCTTTCGGGACGTGCCCATACGGCCATCTCAACAGTGGGAGGTCAGTTACGACGAGACGAACATGACGCCGACACAACACCCAATCCCCGAGCTTAGAAAATCTCCGACCAGTCCGGGCATCGAACCCGGGCCCCTTCGGTTAGCAACCCGGCGCGCTACATGCGCAGTTACAAGAGGCGGCCAAGCGGAAAACTTTACGAGTTACCGCTTATAATTTCGGTGTCTTGTTGTGTCTGTTGTCTTCAGTCCGAAAACTGGTTTTTATGCAGCTCTCAATTTTCGTCTGACCTGTGCAAGCCTCTTCATCTATTCATAGTTACTTCAATCTCATTAGAGCCTGGTTACTCGAGTCTAGCTTTGGTCTCCCTCTCCAATTTTTACGCTCCACACTTCCATTACGAATTCGTTGATATCTCAGGGTGTGTCCTCTCAAACACGGTCCGTTCTTCTAGTCAAGTTGTACCACATGTTTCATTTCTCCCAAATTTTGTTCAGTGCCTCCGTATTAGTTATTGAGTTAGTTACATGTTTCATAATGATTTGAACGATTCTTTTATCGAAATGGTGTGGAACGATCCACTTTATAGGATATATATAATTTCGTCAGATGTGACCCTGCCACGAATGAACCATCTTACTTAGCATATGAGCCGCGCGGTCTAGGGCGCCTTGCCACGGTTTGCGCGGCTCCCCACGTCGGAGGTTCGAGTCCTCCCTCGTGTGTGTGTGTGTGTGTGTGTGTGTGTGTGTGTGTGTGTGTGTGTGTGTGTGTGTTCCTTAACGTAAGTTAAAGTTAGATTAAGTGGTGTGTAAGCCTTGGCACCGAACACTTCAACAGTTTGGTCTCATAGGTGCTTACCACCACTTAGTAGATGATTCTCCATGCAATAATATTATCCTCCTTGACGTGCCTTTGGTCACAGGCTGGTTAGACGTAAGCGACGCTGTATGAATCCACGTTCGAAAATGTACGAATACCAAATTTGTTACACACACACATTTCTGTTTTATCATCCTGTACACTGTTTGAAATTAGTATAAAATTGACTACGACCCACTGATAGCGATGCCACAGGCCGTACGCTTTTAGTATTCGTGATTGCGAATCCAAAGTTCTGGTGAAAACAGTGCCGCACGTCACTATGAGTTGGCAAGTCTCAACGGCGACAGCTAATAATGTTTTAACAAGCGCAGCAGCTCCTTAAGTTGCACATGGGATAATAAATTCAGAGCACACTAGTTAGTACAACTCAGTTACGTGGAAAACAGTTCGGTTCTAACCACGAAGATCACAGCCCATTTGCTGCTGTTTTAAAGGGTGGGGGAAAATGAAAGTACCTGGACGAGTTGATACGATTTGTGGCACGATTAACGGGCGACGAAAAGAACTACAGTTACTTCCAACTGGATGGAGCCACTACCTGCACAACCGGCCGAACCTTGGAGCTCATTTACACAATCTGAGTTGGTAGTGGAGGTGAGTGTGGCAGCATCCCTGGCTGGCCGCAGCTCGTGATCTCGAGCACGGGGTCCAGGGTTCGATTCCCTGCGGGGTTACGGATTTTCACCTGCCTCGAGATGACTGGGCGTTCATGTTACCCTGATCATTTCATCATCATTCATGAAAGTGGCGAGATTGTACTGAGCGACGGTTTGGAATTTGTACGGGCGCTGATGACCGCGCAGTTGAGTACCCCACCAGCCAGACATCATCATCCCTAGCTGGCCACGCAGGTCACCTGCTGTATCAGTGTAAGATTACATTGTGTAGTGCGCCCTCACGTCCAAGGTGTACCTGAACTGTCTGCAAGCAAAAATGTTCAAATGTGTGTGAAATCTCATGGAACTTAACGGCTAAGGTCATCAGTCCCTAAGCTTACACACTACTTAACCTAAATTATCCTAACGACAAACACACACACCCATGCCCGAAGGAGGACTCGAACCTGCGACGGGACCAGCCGCACGGTCCATGACTGCTGCGCCTTAGACCGCTCGGCTAATCCGTCTTCAAGCGCTGCAGCAGAACATTCCAGACAGTGTAGTAATTCCAACGGTACAGCTTCGATCCGCCTTCAGAAACTTACCGATCAAGCCCGAGAAGTCCAAAGATATGAACTGTGGTCACTTTTAACATCTGCCGGATTAAGATTAGCACTATATTCCCTTTCCTCCGTTGTGTTTCTTTGTACCCCGGAACTCTGTTCTCCAGGCCAATTATTTGCCCCACTCTGTGGTACTCCAAGAAACTCTCAGTATTCACAGTCAAACATTTTGTTTCACGTAGTCCACGTCGAAATTTAATTTCTATCGCGACCGAAAAATAAGAACGCGGCCATAAATTTCCGTTTGCTCCTGTCTAGCACGATCACACAACATTAACCCATTAAGTCCCAAATCATTTTTTTTAAATTGGATCTTTTATTCCTTAATTATAATGTGCATAGTGTATGAACCACAATAAGTACAGAAATAGCCAAAGATTATTTATACACGCTGATATAATGGCCGTCCTCAAAATAGAACACTGAGATCTAACAGTATCGTATAGCATACTAAACTGTATTCAAGTCTTAACTATTTATTTCTTGTGAAATGGTACAACAAAACACTTCACACACAGTTCAAATGGCTCTGAGCACTATGCGACTTAACATCTTTGGTCATCTGTCGCCTAGAACTTAGAACTACTTAAACCTAACTAACCTAAGGACATCACACACATCCATGCCCGAGGCAGGATTCGAACCTGCGACCGTAGCAGTCGCGCGGTTCCGGACTGAAGAACCTAGAACCGCGAGACCACCGCGGCCGGCTTCACAAATAGTGTTACACGGCATTTAACACAATATTTTTTTGGTTTCCCGTTGCATTTAGCTCTTACACATCTTCTTTGCGTGCTTCTTTTGTCAATCATATGACCAATTCCATCAAACCTGATGACTGGTATCACTCTCAACTGACTTGATGGATATTCCATTGGACGTCCAATATTTTGGTCTTCCAGTGTCCAATTTCAGGTATGTAACTGTAACAGCACGTTGCAAATCCAGTGCATTTTTCCCAAGTATTAGTCTGTAGAAGAGCCAGGCATTTACGAGGGCCATTTCCAGTATACGTGTAAATAGGACCCAGCACCATTCTTTCCCTCTAATTACCGTCGCATATTTTCCAACTAACCAGTCATGGTGGTCAACACCTTCCATGTACGCGTTATACGACTTCAAAACGGCAGGTTGTTGCACTTGTGTCTTCTTACTTGCTTGTCTGCTCCCAAAGGTTCAACTTTGTCAAAATTTGTACCAATTGTAACGCATCTGTTGTGGTGCCATCAAACAAATAAGACTTCACCATTCCTGTCGAACTGGTAGTCATAGTTTCCCCGAACTTTCGTTTTCAGTTCATTGCTGCTCAGTAGAGGACAGTCATCAACTCGAGTTTCTCTAACAGTCCCCGAAAACCCAAATTGAGATGAGTCAGAAAAACTCTACTAGTGAAGAAATTGTCAAAGTACACACAACAATTCTCGGGTTTTTCAATGCTGCCCAGCATGTTTAGGACTACTCTTGATCCCAATAGTAGGTCATCTCTTGCAGTATCTTCCGGATCCTTTCCACAGTATAAATCAAATTTGAAACAGTAGCCATTTGCTCCACAAAGAGACCACAACTTATAGCCAAATCTTATAGGCTTCCCTCGGATAAACTGTTTCAGCCCACTTCGTCCATAGTATTTGACTATCATTTTGTCAATTGACAAAATATATATACAATAGAGAGAAACATTCCACGTGGGAAAAATATATCTAAAAACAAAGATGATGTAACTTACCAAACGAAAGCGCTGGCATGTTGATAGACACACAAACGAACACAGACATACACACAAGAGGGGTCGTTACTTATATCAGCAACAAAATCTGGTGAAATTGCCATGTTCTAAAAAGAAAATACATCAGCAGTAGCAGAGTTTCATATTCGAACGTGCAGCAATACAAATAATTGAAATGATCACACCAAGTACCAGTGTCCTATTTCGAGTACACCAACTTTTATAACAATGGAAAACAATGAATATAACTCCAATTGAGCTAACAATGCAAGTAGTTTAAACATCATTGACTATAAATAATCACAAAAAGATCTTTGCCAAATATTTCAATTATTACTAAATTGTCGCTAAAGTAAATACCTGTAATAACGAAAAGTGTGCTTTAGTATTCAATAATCAATTAATGGTAGGATTTATTGCTTTTAATTTCCTGTAAGCATACATTTGCTATAAAAGGCATCAACAAATGACGTAGAACAGTTGTAGTTGCAAATTAATAATTTATTGTGTATTTATAAATAAATATGTGTTCTGTCCTCAAAATAGAACACTGATACTTAATGGGTTAACCGTGCGTACGGCGCGACACTCCACACCTCCTCACTCAGTGCACTGTTCGACTGCCAACTATCGATATCGCTTTCGCATCACAGTTGATAAAACAGTGCCTCTTACATTTAGTTTTACACAGCGCAGTACATATAAGCATTACAACGAAAATGTGGTCGTAGTCGTCTAACATTTTTGCGTAAGTACCCCTACTGACGTTGTGAGGAAGTACCCCCAATAGACAAGCTGTGGTAGAGCGCAATAACTTGGCCGTCGGACCCAAGTACCGATCGTAAAAAGGCGGCGCCATTCGGATTGTTCTCTTTCATTGCTGCTACCCTGGCCGACCCACAGTTGTGACACTGTTATTGCCTGAAGTGTTTCTACCTGATATGTCTAAGCAGATGATTACCTGATTAATAACAGTAATTTTACCCATTTTAAGGCAATTATGAGACACGAGCATGAATTTTTTGAATGTCAGTTCTCTTCTACTCATTGTGGTGTACAGCAGCAGCCTTAATTTAATTTCGTATTCCTTGCTGCATATAGGTACCGCATTTGAAGTTAACCGTCTGTGTAACGCATATCCGTGAATCAGTGTTATATCCGTGTCGAAATTTGTACCACAGTAGGTGACTGATAATACGATTCGCGCCAAGCCAGTCAGTTGTCAGTAATGGAAGATAAACAAAGAAATTCTCTCTCCCACTCTCTCTCTCTCTCTCTCTCTCTCTCTCTCTCTCTCTCTCTCTCTCTCTCTCTCTCTCTCTCTCTCATATCCTTTAGCCCCGCAATGGCCACGATACATACCCATTCTTCTCTGCGTAAGAGGCCAACTTTAATTTGCTCACGGGCGAATATACCATAGTCAATTAAAATTAAGCAAATCTTTGTGTTACAATAATCGACGTTACCTATAGAGATCTTATCTAAATTAGTTTTCTGTTTTTACTTAATGTGACGTATGTGCAACTATGCTCTTTGATGTAACATCGAAGTAAATGCTTTATTCCTTATTTATGATAATTTCTGTAATTGTAATTAATCTAAGAGTATAATTTCGGAAGTAACGTGTTGTAAAAGAATGTAAAAGTTAAAATTTTAACTGTAATACTGGTTCATGCATAGGAAAAGTAGGTCTGTAAAACTTGGAAATACCTCCGCAACGGAAGTGGCTAGGCGGGACTGGAAAAGGTGGATATGGCGGTCGAACTGCTAAGCACTTATGTAGCATGAGTCAGTCGCTGGCTAGCAGGCAACTGGTGCCCATCTTGTTAACTGAAAGAGGCGAGAAGAACTGCAAGATTATATACGAGGGTTGGAACTTAAAGAGTGGGAACTACACTCCTGGAAATGGAAAAAAGAACACACTGACACCGGTGTGTCAGACCCACCATACTTGCTCCGGACACTGCGAGAGGGCTGTACAAGCAATGATCACACGCACGGCACAGCGAACACACCAGGAACCGCGGTGTTGGCCGTCGAATGGCGCTAGCTGCGCAGAATTTGTGTACCGCCGCCGTCAGTGTCAGCCAGTTTGCCGTGGCATACGGAGCTCCATCGCAGTCTCTAACACTGGTAGCATGCCGCGACAGCGTGGACGTGAACCGTATGTGCAGTTGACGGACTTTGAGCGAGGGCGTATAGTGGGCATGCGGGAGGCCGGGTGGACGTACCGCCGAATTGCTCAACACGTGGGGCGTGAGGTCTCCACAGTACATCGATGTTGTCGCCAGTGGTCGGCGGAAGGTGCACGTGCCCGTCGACCTGGGACCGGACCGCAGCGACGCACGGATGCACGCCAAGACCGTAGGATCCTACGCAGTGCCGTAGAGGACCGCACCGCCACTTCCCAGCAAATTAGGGACACTGTTGCTCCTGGGGTATCGGCGAGGACCATTCGCAACCGTCTCCATGAAGCTGGGCTACGGTCCCGCACACCGTTAGGCCGTCTTCCGCTCACGCCCCAACATCGTGCAGCCCGCCTCCAGTGGTGTCGCGACAGGCGTGAATGGAGGGACGAATGGAGACGTGTCGTCTTCAGCGATGAGAGTCGCTTCTGCCTTGGTGCCAATGATGGTCGTATGCGTGTTTGGCGCCGTGCAGGTGAGCGCCACAATCAGGACTGCATACGACCGAGGCACACAGGGCCAACACCCGGCATCATGGTGTGGGGAGCGATCTCCTACACTGGCCGTACACCTCTGGTGATCGTCGAGGGGACACTGAATAGTGCACGGTACATCCAAACCGTCATCGAACCCATCGTTCTACCATTCGTAGACCGGCAAGGGAACTTGCTGTTCCAACAGGACAATGCACGTCCGCATGTATCCCGTGCCACCCAACGTGCTCTAGAAGGTGTAAGTCAACTACCCTGGCCAGCAAGATCTCCGGATCTGTCGCCCATTGAGCATGTTTGGGACTGGATGAAGTGTCGTCTCACGCGGTCTGCACGTCCAGCACGAACGCTGGTCCAACTGAGGCGCCAGGTGGAAATGGCATGGCAAGCCGTTCCACACGACTACATCCAGCATCTCTACGATCGTCTCCATGGGAGAATAGCAGCCTGCATTGCTGCGAAAGGTGGATATACACTGTACTAGTGCCGACATTGTGCATGCTCTGTTGCCTGTGTGTATGTGCCTGTGGTTCTGTCAGTGTGATCATGTGATGTATCTGACCCCAGGAATGTGTCAATAAAGTTTCCCCTTCCTGGGACAATGAATTCACGGTGTTCTTATTTCAGTTTCCAGGAGTGTATTTATTATCAACCGATACAAAAGCGTTACACGTCTGCACCTGTTACTGTCCTTCAAGGTAGTCGCCAGCGTTGTGTAGAACCCGCTGCCAGTGACGTGGAAGGCGTAGTATACCGTTAGCAGAGCCTGTTCTATTGATGGTGTGAATGGAGCGGTCTACTGCCTGTCGAAACTCTGGAACAGTTCTGATGTGAATGCCACGAAGTGGTTCCTTCATCTTCGGAATCAGAATGAGTCACAATGACTTAGGTCCGTGGAGTATGGTGGACGGTAGAGTACTTCCCAGTCCCATCGACCAAACCAAGCAGCGACAGCTTGCGCTTGTGTGCGCCAGCGCATTGTTGTGCAAAATGATGGGTGTGTTCCGCAGAAAGTGTCGCCGCTTCTTTCGCAAAGCTGGTCGCAGGTGATGCTCCTAAAACGAACAGTAATACTGTACAATGACAGTCTGCCGTGGAAGAACGTAATTCGTTAGGATAACACCATCACAGTCGTACACGAGAACCACCATAACTTTCGCCATACTAGGGGGTCATGGGTTGCATTGCAGAATGGCACCAACCCTAATCTGGAAATATTTTTAGGAAGTGACGTAGCACTGAAATACGATGATTCATTTGCTTTAAAAAGTTAAAGAATTGTCTGCCATTTCTACAAAGTAATGAAAGAGGAAACACATTATGGTATCAGCAATAAATTAAAAACTTAACAACAATTCATTCGTAAAATGCAACAAAAAAGTAGCTGATCTGCTTCTTGCGTCTAATTAATATGCCTTTATCTGCCTGTAACCCTTTAAAACTGACAAATCAATACGAATAACAGTTCTTCAACCTCAGTTTTCACCCTTTAGCATTGATTACTACTATTGCCCAAACGGCTGTATGAGCCCTGTTTGCAGCACGATTTTTGAGCACAGTTTCAAAAAAACTGGCGTCAATAGAATAATACTAGTGATTTTTGGTAGTGTTCAACCACTTATAAAACACGGCGTTAGCCGTTTGCGCGGATGACACAGCAATCCTTGCACATGACTGGTAACCGTTGAACAAAAATTGACGAATACAGACGGCCCTCAGAACTGCTATGCCTTGGTTGGAACGATGTCGTATTAAAGTAAACGTCGACAAATGCGAAGCAGTTCTGTCCAAACGCAGACCGAAGTTACTGCGTTAACATCAACACTGCAGACAAGTAACGCTACGTGCACGTTTCCGAGAGTAAGTCAGATAAATCGGTGTCTGGCTAGACCGAAAACTTACATGGGAGGATACGTTGCAAACAGAGCGCACGCGAGGCTCAAACAACTCTACCCAGTGCTCAACAGCGTAAGTACACTGAATAGGAGAGTGTGGAGGTCCATATATATGACACTGATTAGTCTCTGATGACGTACGCATTTCCCGTCTGGTGATACGCAGCTCCTACACGCCTGCTCCGCCTGCAGATCATTCAGAACGAAGTGCAACGTATCATTAACAACGCTCCAGGCTACACCCGCACCGTGGATCTTCAGAATGTATACCGCCTTTAATCCCTCAAAGTAGTAGTCAGAAAACTCGCCACCCAATTGTACACGAACTCGGGACGCTAACAACCCTCTCATCCTTGTATGTATGTATGTATGTATGTATGTATTTGACCGGGGGCCTAGAAATGACGGAGATGCTTCGTACCTGCCGTAGCCCTCAGTGGTACACAACCGCACAAGAGGCTACAGCAGTCCACTCACACCTCCGCCACCCCACACCAAACCCAGGATTATTGTGCGGTTTGGCCCTGCATTAAGTCCCATAGAGCTTAGAGCCATTTGAACCATTTGAGATGAGTAATACATCGAGTTAATTCTTATGAGGACATGAAGCATCGCAAATAAAACAGCTAGTTATTTTTTTATTTTTTATTAGGTATGCCAGCACAGTACCACAACGTGTTCGGTCAGGGGACTGCCCGCCCTCTGTTATAATACTTCTTTTTTTAAAAAAGTGAAGTTTCCATCCATGGAATTTGGGAGAGGGCATTGGACATCGGCAAAAAGCTGCTAAAAACAGACGAAGAAACGTGAATGTGTTCATTAATTTTAACACTAACTATGTATACGTATGTTGTAAACTGACACGTTCCACATTATTTCGATAAAAGACTCGTTCAAACGACTTACGGATTACGTAACCACCCCGTTATCGTCGTGTCACTAAGGTAAACACCCGAATTACTACGCTGAGCAGACTCCTAACCTTTTAAATTACTTGTAATCATTTTAATTGAACCAACTGTGGGTTGTTGGTGAAACATCCTAAATTAACTAAACAACCACTATTTTTAGCCTTGTTTATCAATGTGTTATTAATGTTATTGCACAACCTAGGTTTCGGTTTTTGGGCCCATTTCCAAGTACATAACTGATTACCAAAGATGATGATGCACAGATAACCATGATGTCAAGGCAAAGATAATCATGTCAACTCGTTAAGGTATCGATTCATAGCTTAACGTACAGTTACGTCAAAGACCATTTTTTAACGAATGCATACATTATTACACATTCACCAATTATACTACAATGACAGGACTCGGCTGATGCATAACTTTAGTCCGTTCATTGTAGTATAATTGATGAATGTGTAATAATGTATGTAATTTGTTAAAAATGGTCATTGACGTTACATTAAGCTACGGATCGATACTTTAAGAAGTTTAGATGATTATCTTTGCCTTGTCATCATGTTAATCTGTGAATTGTCATCTTTGGGAATCAGTAATGTACTTGAAAATGGGCTTATAACCCAAAACCTAGGTTGTGAAATAACATTAATAATAAATTGTGGAATAAGGCTAAAACAGTGGTTGTTCAGTCACTTTTAAATGAAATCATTTTTCTTTCATGATCTGATTTTCATGAAATAATGCCTATTGTTGTCCCAAGCTACGCTCAACTGACCTATGAAAACCCTCCCTCGAAATTCGTATAGCAGTTTTGGATTTCACCATGTTCAGACGCGAAGGTTTTACAGTTTTATTGTTATTAGTATGGATACAGAAGATATATACATGGTCTTAAAAAACTTTAGGGTCTTGTTCCTTACACCAAAACAAGAAAAAACGTTTAGCAAGCATAGGCTCTAAAATGCATACCTTAAGAGCTAGCGTCAGTGTGAAACACATCTCTTCTCCTAAACAACGTATGCATTGTAGAGCCCACGTTTACTAGACTTATCCTTGTTTTCGTGTAAGGAGCTTGTCGCTGAAGCTTGTCGGTGTTTTCCTGGGACAGCCTCTACATAGGTTTAGAAAACACACTGATTCAGTGTAACTACTCAATGAATAAATGCTGACAAATTTGTAATGAAAAGGCAATATTTTAGATCGTAAGTTTCGATCCATGTATAATTTCGGCAAGAGTGACATGTGTGTTGGGCAGGACAGCAATGATAACTTACGTTTCCGCAGTAATGGAATTGAATCAAAGCCTCTTATTTATGATATAAGGATGGCACACGCCAGTAGAACCCAGTCATTTCCCAGAAGTAAATGCTATTGTGCCAAACAATTAATTTTTTTTATTTTTCAGTTGTTGTTTTACATCTCTGCCGCTATGTTTGCGCCCCCTTGATACTATACCTATCTTTATAGTAGGCGGCAAATCGACGGCGCGGGGACCACACTTAGGTCGGTTGTGTAATATTAGATTGGTGCGAAAGTTAGTAGCGTTCTGTTTTTGCGTGTTGGTATCACGGTTGCTATGAGTTTATTTATGGACTGTCATTTTTTATTTGTAGTTCACTGTTGCTACGAGAGTTGACATATCGTTATTTTGTCAGTTTGGGGTAGTGAGTGGAGCTGTGGACTCTACAAAATGTAGTGCCAAGTTGAGAATTCGAGACATTTCCGACATATTCTCCTGTTTTGAGTTAAATATAGGGGTTGACAAAAGCGAAGGCAGCCAGAAACATTAGCGCCGTGTATGGGGATAATCCCATTGGACAGAGCACAAAAATAAATTGGTTTTCTCGTTTTTAGCAGGATTGTTTTGACACAAGTGAACCTCCATGTTCAGGAAGACCTTCGGGATTTGAAGAAGATGGTTTGAGCACCTTAATCCACAACGATCCACATTAGTGTGCTCTAGAACTGGGAAATATGATGAGCGGTTCTAGGCGCTACAGTCCGGAGCCGCGCGACCGCTACGGTCGCAGGTTCGAATCCTGCCTCGGGCACGGATGTATTAGATGTCCTTACGTTAGTTAGGTTTAAGTAGTTCTAAGCTCTAGGGGACTGATGACCTCAGCAGTTAAGTCCCATAGTGCTCAGAGCCATTTGAACCATGATGGTCGTGCGGCATTTTCATGACAGTAAGGAAAGGTCAAAAATCGGGTCCGTGCGTACCGCATGTTCTGAGCCAAAATAGTAAACATCAGCGGTTGACCATATGTGCATCTCAGCATGCTCGTCATCAGTCGGCTCCTGAACATCACCGACTACTCCCAACCTGCATCGTTACTGACAACGAGAAATGACGTCTGTGTGCTAACATAAGAAAAAGAAAGGAATGGTTGAGCCCAAAAAAAAGCAGCAACTCCAGTAGAAAGAAGTCCGCCAATTCACAGAAGATACTGTCAACCATCTGTGGAACAGCGACGGTGTGGTGTACAACCAAATGCTTCCTGTGGTTTAACCACCACTGATGGGGTTTATTGTCAACAACTGAAACGCCTTACAGACGCAATCCAAGAACGACCGGGAAGACTGCGTGAAATAATGCTATTCCGCGATAACACCCGCCCGCATTCTGTTAGACTGACAA
This sequence comes from Schistocerca gregaria, assembly GCF_023897955.1. Lineage (NCBI taxonomy): Eukaryota > Metazoa > Arthropoda > Insecta > Orthoptera > Acrididae > Schistocerca > Schistocerca gregaria. The sequence goes on along the minus strand of NC_064931.1, from coordinate 133,227,623 downwards.
AAAAACTATAGAGGAGTTGGATTGGGAATTCATTCCGCACCTATCTTATTCGCCTGATCTTACGCCCTCAGATTTCAACTTTTCCGCTGTCTATCGAACAACCTACAAGGAACATCGTTTCCGACCGAAAATGCGCTCCGAACATGACTCGAAGAGTCCATTTCCACAAAACCACGTGATTTCTGCAGTCGCGGAATCGAAAATTTACACTAGCATTGGCAGATTGTTGTAAATAGTGATGCGGAATACATTGAAGAGCCAAAGAAACTGGTTCAGCTGCCTAATACCGTGTAGGGCACCGCGAGCAGGCAGAAGTGACGCAACACGACGTGGCGTGACTCGACTAATGTCTGAAGTAGTGCTTGAGGGCATTGACACCATGAATACTGCAGGGCTGTCCATAAAACCATAAGAGTGCGAGGGGGTGGAGATCTCTTTTGAACAGCTCGTTGCAAGGCATCCCAGATACGCTTAATAATGTCCATGTCTGGGTAGCTTGGTGGCCAGCAGAAATGTTAAAACCGAGAATAGTGTTCCCGGAGCCACTCTGTAGCAATTCTGGACGCGTGGGGTATCGCATTGTCCTGCTGGAATTGCCCAAGACTCTCGGAATACACAGTGGACATGAACGGACACAGGTGATAAGACAGGATGCTTACGTACGTGTCACCTGTCAGATTCGTATCAATCCAACCGCACACGCGCCACACCATTACAGAGCCTCCACCGGTTTGAACAGGCCCCTGCTGACATGCAGGGTCCGTAGATTCATGAGGTGGTCTCCACACCCGTACACGTCCATCCACCCGATACAATTTGAAACGAGACTCGTCCGACCAGGCAACATGTTCCCAGTCATCAACAGTTCAGTGTCGTTGTTGACGGGCACAGGCGAGGCGTGAAGCTTTGTGTAGTGCAATTATCAAGAGTACACGAGTAAGCTTTCGGCTCCGAAAGTCCATATCGATGTTGTCTCGTTGAATGGTTCGCATGCTGACACTTGGTGATAACCCAACATTGAAATCTGCAGCAATTTGTGGAAGCGTTGCACTTCCGTCACGTTGAACGGTTCTCTTCACTCGTCGTTGATCCCGTTCTTGCAGAATCTCATTCCGGCCGCAGCGATGTCGGAGGGTCGATGTTTTACTGGTTTTTGATATTCACGGTACACTCGTGAAATGGTCGTACGGGAAAACCCCCACTTCATCGCTACCTCGAAGATGCTGTGTCCCATCGCTTGTGCGCCGGTTTTACCACCACTCACTTAACACTTGATAGCCTGTGTAATGACACATTCCGACGCAGAGAGATAAAATACTTTAAAGTCTGCGCCAAAGATGAAATTGAGATGAATGTAGAATATAATCTCTGTAATGTTGATATTGGATTCTCTTTTGTTTCTACTCCAATAAGGAGTTAAGATACACTTTCGATTGTTACCTTGTAGGGTATGGACGTAATTTTTGGTGTGTGCAGAAAGGCAGCCATCTTGTTACTATTTATGGTTTGTGCTACGAGCAGAGCAAGTCTTATTGTCTTGAGAATCAAAAATAGTGAAAAGCATCTAACTTTTACGAGAATTATTTAAAGTGACGTAGCATTGTATCCCTTTGCTTCCACCTTCTTCGTGAAGGAATCCGATGCCGACTTAGCAAGATACACACGATCAACAAAGAGACGAACATCGATGGCGACTAATGAATTAATATTGTGGCAGAAGGACTGATTCTATGTCTAAGGTGAGAAAATGGTTCAAATGACTCTGAGCACTATGGGACATAACATCTGAGGTCATCAGTCCCCTAGAGCTTAGAACTACTTAAACGTAACTAACCTAAGGACATCACACACATCCAGGCCCGAGGCAGGATTCGGACCTGCGACCGTAGCGATCGCGCGGTTCGAGACTGTAGCGCCTAGAACCGCCCGGCCACCCTGGCCGGCTAAGGTAAGAACTCTGATTAAATCAACAATAACGTAGAATTCAAAAATGTTATTAACCGGAATTGTAAATTATATTACAGGCCAATTTCACGCAGCACTGAATTTGTCCGCATTCAGTCCGGTCAAGTCAGTCCGTAAAAAAAGCCTTTCAAAAATTCTAAAGTTAAAGTTCCATATCCATAATTTTTTCTCTTTTCAAAAAAATCAGTTAATTTAATTTATTTATTTCGCCACATCTACCATTGTAGCAGCCGTAACCGATCTAACAACTGTGGCTGACACTTGTCTTATATACCGGGTGATCCTAAAGTCAGTATAAATCTGAAAACTGAATAAATCACGGAATAATGTAGATAGAGAGCTACAAATTGACACACATACTTGTAATGCCATGGCGTTTTATTAGAAAGAAAAAAATACAAAAGTTCAAAAAATGTCCGACAGATGGCGTTTCATCTGGTCAGAATAACAATAATTAGCATAACCAAGTAAGACAAAGCAAAGATGATGTTCTTTACAGGAAATGCACAATATGTCCACCATCATTGCTCAACAATAGCTGCAGTCGAGGAACTGTAAAGCATATCCGGAATTATGGTGAGGCATTGGCGTCGGATGTTGTCTTTTAGCATCTCTAGAGATGTCTATCACGATACACTTGCGACTTCAGGTAACCCCAAAGCCAATAATCGGACGGACTGAGGTCTGGGGACCTGGGAGGCCAAGCATGATAAAAGTGGCGGCTGAGCACCCGATCGTCACCAAACGACGCCCGCAAGAGATCTTCCACGCGTCAAGCAGTATAGGGGGGAGCGCCACCGTGCATTAACATCGTACGTCCCAGCAGGTGTTTATCAGCCAGGCTGGGGATGATGCGATTCTGTAAAATATCGGCGTACCTCTCACCCGTCACGGTAGCAGTTTTGCTGTCCAGCGCCATCTGTCGGACACTTTGTGATCTTTGATTTTTTTGTTCTAATAAAACCCCATGTCATTCTAAGCATGTGTGTCAATTTTTACCTCTCTATCTACATTATTCCGTGGTTTTTTTAAGTTTTCAAATTTATACTGACTTTTTGATCACCTGGTAGGTGTTGCCGACCGCAGCGCCGTATTCTGCCTATTTACATGCCTCTATATGTGAATACGCATGCCTATAGCAGTTTTTTGTGCTTCTGTGTACTATTGTGTATCTGTTGTTTGTTAAACTTATGGAACAACGCAACCGACCTAATAATACGGCCGTTCGCTGTTCAACCAGTGATATGGATTCTGCGCACTTGTTGCGGTATTCAATCATTGCGACGCAACTGTGGACAGCTGGTCATACAAAACCGTTCGTCGACTTTATTGGCACAGTTTCAGCGCGAGCGACAGCCTCATCTGTATTCATACCCTGACGTCGCGTTTTAATTTAAAGGAAGCAGGGCACGGTGGTGGCCGAGGAATAATGTGCGGCGCGCGCAGTCCACAGCAGGTCAACAGCGCCGTGCGGAAGGAAGATAGCTGTGTCGTGCCGTCAGACCGCCGGGGAAGATGATAAATGAAGTGCGGCTGCCCGGCTGGCGGGATGTTTTTACCAGGAGCGAAGCTAAGTCCTCGGGGAGCGTCGGCTGACCACCGGAGGTAGCGCGTTATTTCCCGGCAGCGATCAATGCCCCGCTGTCCACCGGGCCTAAGACGCCTGCTGCAAGATTTCTACCGCTGCCTGTCCGTTATCACTTTCCGTCTCGCTCGGATGCCGACCGCGCCAACGAAAATGTGCAATGCGGGTGTACTGTCTTCCCACCTTACACAATATTTGATCATTTGAGTAGCGCGGCAGCCCTTGTCATTAGGACTGAGGCAGTGTCGACGGAGGTTGTCTTTATCTCCAGCACGGTCACCAATTAATCAGTGTGGCTTTGCTGCAACACTGCGCTATTCTGGGCGGGTGCGTGCGTGACACGATTGCACACGCGGGAAAGTCCCGAAGACGTGTTCGCAACACAGCATGACTACTGCACTCCTAAGAGGCGAATATTGTTGCGTACTTTCGTAAGCAGGATTTTATCACGTATGTTTATTTTCAACTTTCCATTTTTCAGCGAAGCAGTAACTGTTATCACTTGATTAAATACACTACTGACCATCAAAAATGCTACACCACGGAGATGACGTGCTACAGACGCGAAATTTAACCGACAGGAAGGAGATGCTGTGATATGCAAATGGTTAGCTTTCATAGTATTCACACAAGCATTGCGCCGGTGGCGGCACCTACAACGTGCTGACATGAGGGAAAAAAATTGTTCAAATGGCTCTGAGAACTATGCGACTTAACTTCTGAGGTCATCAGTCGCCTAGAACTTAGAACTAATTAAACCTAACTAACCTAAGGACATCACACATATCCATGCCCGAGGCAGGATCCGAACGTGCGACCGTAGCGGTCGCTCGGTTCCAGACTGTAGCTCCTAGAACCGCGCGGCCACTCCGGCCACCGACATGAGGAATTTCTCATACACAAACTTCAGTTGACCGGCGTTGCCTGGTGAAACGTTGTTGTGATGCCTCGTAGAAGGAGCACAAATGCATACCATCACGTTTCTGACTTTGATAAAGGTAGGATTGTAGCCTATCGCGATTGCGGTTTATCGTATCGTGACATTGCTGCTCGCGCTGGTCGAGATCCAATGCCTGTTAGCAGAATATGGAATCAGTGGTTTCAGGAGGGTAATGGGAACGCCGTGCTGGATCCCAACGGCTTCGTATCACTAGCAGTCGAGATGACAGGCATCTTATCAGCATGGCTATAACGGATCATGCAGCCACGTCTCGATCCCTGAGTCAACAGATGGGGACGTTTGCAAGACAACTACCATCTGCACGAACAGTTCGACGACGTTTGCAGCAGCGTGGACTATCAGCTACGAGACAATGGCTGCGGATACCCTTGACGTTGCATCACGAACAGGAGCGCCTGCGATGGTGTAATCAACGACGAACCTGGGTGCACGAATGGCAAAACGTCATATTTTCGGATGAATCCAGGTTCTGTTTCCAGCATCATGATGGTTGAATCCGTGTTTGGCGAAATCGCGGTGAACGCTGTTTGGAAGCGTGTATTCGTCATCGCCATACTGGCGTATCACCTGCCGTGATGGCGTGGGGTGCATTGGTTACACGTCTCAGTCACCTCTTGTTCGCATTGACGGCACTTTGAACAGTGGACGTTACATTTCAGATGTGTTACGACCTGTGGATCTACCCTTCATTAGATCCCTGCGAAACCCTACATTTCAGTAGGATAATGCATGACCGCATGTTGCAGGTCCTGTACGGGCCTTTCTGAATACAAAAAGTGTTAGACTGCTGCCCTGGCCAGCACGTTCTCCAGATCTCTCACCACTTGAAAACGTCTGGTCAGTGGTGGCCGAGCAACTGGCTCGTCACAATACGCCAGTCACTATTCTTGATGAAGTGTGGTATCGTGTTGAAGCTGCATGGGTACATGCCATCCAAGCTCGGTTTGACTCAATGCCCAGGCGTATCAAGGCCGTTATTTCGGCCAGAGGTGGTTGTTCTGAGTACTGATTTCTCAGGATCTGTTAACCCAAACTGCGTGAAAATGTAATCACATGTCAGTTGTAGTATAATATACTTGTCCAGTAAATACCCGTTTATCATCTGCATTTCTTCTTGGTGTGTGCGACTGCTACGGTCGCAGGTTCGAATCCTGCCTCGGGCATGGATATGTGTGATGTCCTTAGGTTAGTTAGGTTTAAGTAGTTCTAAGTTCTAGGGGACTGATGACCACAGCAGTTGAGTCCCATAGTGCTCAGAGCCATTTGAACCATCTTCTTGGTGTAGCAGTTTTGGTGGCCAGTAGTACAAGAACACGGGGGCGTTCAATAAGCAATGCAACACTTTTTTCCCTGCACTTTTAAGTTGAAAAAAGAGGAATTCGTTGTGGGCAATCGTAGAATATTCCTGCTTCATCGTCTATAGTTTCATGAATTTCCGATATGTGGTGGCGATATTCGTAGACTTCAAAATTGTCTGTAACTGAATGCTCTCAAAGCAGATAGCTATCGTTGAGTGTTTTTTGGCTTAAAACCAGAGCATCGCAGAAGTTCGTAGGCGCTTGCAGAATGTCTGCAGACATCTGGCAGCGGTAAGGCTTTGGCCGAGGCGACTGTCGCCATCGCAACAAAAATGGTTGAATTGGCTCTGAGCACTATGGGACTTAACATCTGAGGTCATCAGTCCCCTACAACTTAGAACTACTTAAACCTAACTAACCTAAGGACATCACACACATCCATGCCCTAGACAGGATTGGAACCTGCGACCGTAGCAGTCCCGCGGTTCCGGACTGCAGGGCCTAGAACCGCACGGCCACTCCGGCCGGCAACGCTACAAGTTCGGTAAAGTAATGGCGACAGTCTTCTGGGACTATGAAAGGGATTATTCTGTTTGATATCCTCTCTCATCAGCTCGGAAGTGTATAGTGCTATCCTCAGAAAATTGAAGAATGGCTTCAGTGTGTGCGTCGCCACAAAAATGCAAACGAACTACTTCTCCACGACAACGCAAGACCTCGCACAGGTTTGCACATCTGAGAGGAACTCACAAAACTTCGTTGGACATTTCTTCCGCATCTATCCTACAGTCCTTCTCGCGGCACCCCCCCCCCCCCCCCCCCCCGTCGTCGTAAGTCCGATCCCTCGGTACAGGCTCCCAGGTAGATGCCATTTCCCTTGACTTCCGGAAGGCATTCGATACAGCTCCGTACTGTCGCCTGATAAACAAAGTGAGAGCCTACGGAATATCAGGACAGCTGTGTGGCTGGATTGAAGAGTTTTTAGCAAACAGAACACATCATGTTGTTATCAATGGAGAGACGTCTACGTTGAAGTGACCTCTGGCGTGCCACAGGCGAGTGTTATAGGACCATTGCTTTTCACAATATGCACTCCTGGAAATTGAAATAAGAACACCGTGAATTCATTGTCCCTGGAAGGGGAAACTTTATTGACACATTCCTGGGGTCAGATACATCACATGATCACACTGACAGAACCACAGGCACATAGACACAGGCAGCAGAGCATGCACAATGTCGGCACTAGTACAGTGTATATCCACCTTTCGCAGCAATGCAGGCTGCTATTCTCCCATGGAGACGATCGTAGAGATGCTGGATGTAGTCCTGTGGAACGGCTTGCCATGCCATTTCCACCTGGCGCCTCAGTTGGACCAGCGTTCGTGCTGGACGTGCAGACCGCGTGAGACGACGCTTCATCCAGTCCCAAACATGCTCAATGGGGGACAGATCCGGAGATCTTGCTGGCCAGGGTAGTTGTCTTACACCTTCTAGAGCACGTTGGGTGGCACGGGATACATGCGGACGTGCATTGTCCTGTTGGAACAGCAAGTTCCCTTGCCGGTCTAGGAATGGTAGAACGATGGGTTCGATGACGGTTTGGATGTACCGTGCACTATTCAGTGTCCCCTCGACAATCACCAGAGGTGTACGGCCAGTGTAGGAGATCGCTCCCCACACCATGATGCCGGGTGTTGGCCCTGTGTGCCTCGGTCGTATGCAGTCCTGATTGTGGCGCTCACCTGCACGGCGCCAAACACGCATACGACTATCATTGGCACCAAAGCAGAAGCGACTCTCATCGCTGAAGACGACACGTCTCCATTCGTCCCTCCATTCACGCCTGTCGCGACACCACTGGAGGCGGGCTGCACGATGTTGGGGCGTGAGCGGAAGACGGCCTAACGGTGTGCGGGACCGTAGCCCAGCTTCATGGAAACGGTTGCGAATGGTCCTCGCCGATACCCCAGGAGCAACAGTGTCCCTAATTTGCTGGGAAGTGGCGGTGCGGTCCCCTACGGCACTGCGTAGGATCCTACGGTCTTGGCGTGCATCTGTGCGTCGCTGCGTCCGGTCCCAGGTCGACGGGCACGTGCACCTTCCGCCGACCACTGGCAACAACATCGATGTACTGTGGAGACCTCACGCCCCACGTGTTGAGCAATTGGCGGTACGTCCACCCGGCCTCCCGCATGCCCACTATACGCCCTCGCTCAAAGTCCGTCAACTGCACATATGGTTCACGTCCACGCTGTCGCGGCATGCTACCAGTGTTAAAGACTGCGATGGAGCTCCGTATGCCACGGCAAACTGGCTGACACTGACGGCGGCAGTGCACAAATGCTGCGCAGCTAGCGCCATTCGACGGCTAACACCTCGGTTCCTGGTGTGTCCGCTGTGCCGTGCGTGTGATCATTGCTTGTACAGCCCTCTCGCAGTGTCCGGAGCAAGTATGGTGGGTCTGACACACCGGTGTCAATGTGTTCTTTTTTCCATTTCCAGGAGTGTATATAAATGACCTAGTAGATAGTGTCGGAAGTTCCATGCGGCTTTTTGAGGATGATGCTGTAGTATACAGAGAAGATGCAGCATTAGAAAATTGTAGCGAAATGCAGGAAGATCTGCAGCGGATAGGCACTTGGTGCAGGGAGTGGCAACTGACCCTTAACACAGACAAATGTAATGTATTGCGAATACATAGAAAGAAGGATCCTTTATTGTATGATTATATGATAGCGGAACAAACACTGGTAGCAGTTATTTCTGTAAAATATCTGGGAGTATGCGTGCGGAACGATTTGAAGTGGAATGATCATATACAATTAATTGTTGGTAAGGCGGGTGCCAGGTTGAAATTCATTGGGAGAGTCCTTAGAAAATGTAGTCCATCAACAAAGGAGGTGGCTTACAAAACACTCGTTCGACCTATACTTGAGTATTGCTCGTCAGTGTGGGATCCGTACCAGGTCGGGTAGACGGAGGAGATAGAGAAGATCCAAAGAAGAGCAGCGCGTTTCGTCACATGGTTATTTGGTAAGTGTGATAGCGTTACGGAGATGTTTAGCAAACTCAAGTGGCAGACTCTGCAAGAGAGGCGCTGTGCATCGCGGTGTAGCTTGCTCGCCAGGTTTCGGGAGGATGCGTTTCTCGATGAGGTATCGAATATATTGCTTCCCCCTACTTATACCTGCCGAGGAGATCAGGAACGTAAAATTAGATAGATTCGAGCGCGCACGGAGGCTTTCCCGCGAGCCTTACGCGACTGGAACAGAAAAGGGAGGTAATGACAATGGCACGTAAAGTGCCCTCCGCCATACATCGTTGGGTGGCTTGCGGAGTATAAATGTAGAATGTAGATGTAGAATGTGTGTGTGTGTGTGTGTGTGTGTGTGTGTGTGTCTTGAGGAGTATAGATGTAGAATGTGTGTGTGTGTGTGTGTGTGTGTGTGTGTGTGTGTGTGTGTGTGTGTGTTGTCCTTAGCGTAAGCTAGTTTGATTCGGATAAAGTTGTGTGTAAGTCTAGGGACCCGTGACCTCCGCTGTTTGGTCGCGTAGGATCTGACAACAAACTTTAAAACTTAAGGAAGATGCACTCCGCGGGAAGCAGTGCGTGGATCATGGGACGTTACTGATGGAAAAAGACGTAGGCTCAGATCTCGACGTGCGGACATGCAGTCCTCACAGTAATGTGGCCCAAGGACGTCAAAATGGACGGAGAGTATGTTGAAAAATAGGTTTTGTAGCCAAAAGAGGGGGAATAGCATGGTTTATTGGAATCCTGAACAAAACCAACCTGCTTTCAGACAAAAGGGTGTTGCGTTACTCACTGAACGGCCTTCGTACATTGGATGGTGCTAAAATGGTGAGCAGAACTACGAATACTTTACATACAGGCAATTAACATAGTTTTGATGTTTATAAATTTATACCCATTTCGATTATAAAATATTTAATATTTATGGAAGTGTGACTCGAGATAGAAACACATGGAGTTATCTAGATCAATATCTATTGGCGGGACGTCGTCAGTTTCATAACAGAAAAAATGTTAACACACAATTGTTGAACCAAGCATTGAAATAACTTTTATGGCTTTTCTGTACAGCGGAGGATATTGCTGTTGGAGTAGCACTTCATAAAATTCAAGTAAATTCATAGATTTGGCAGGCCTAGCGGTTCTAGGCGCTTCAGTCCGGAACCACGCTGCTGCTACGGTCGCAGGTTCGAATCCTGCCTCGGGCATCGATGTGTGTGATGTCCTTTGGTTAGTTAGGTTTAAGTAGTTCTAAGTCTAGGGAACTGATGACCTCCGATGTTACGTCCCATTGTGCTCAGAGCTATTTGAACCTGTGAGTAGGCTCTTTAGGTTTTTATGTTGGTAACCATCTAGCGCTCAGTATGAAAATCACTGACTGTGCTGTGTGCAGTCTGTTTCTGGTTGGCATTGTTGCAATATTCACTATTGTAGTGTTGGGCAGCTGGATGTGAACAGCGCGTAGCGTTGCGCAGTTGCAGGTGAGCCGCCAGCAGTGATGGATGTGGGGAGAGAGATGGCAGAGTTTCTGAGAGCGGACGATCTGGACGTGTTTCCGTCAGAAAAACGAAATTTGTAAGACTGGATGTCATAATATATATATATTAGGACTTCTGAGCACTGTTAAGGTAAATACATTGTTTGTTCTCTATCAAAATCTTTCTATGCCTATCAGTAGTTAGTGCCCATCAGCAGTTAGAATCTTTTATGTAGCTGACAGTATTGGCGCTCGCTGTATTGCAGTAGTTCGAGTAACGAAGATTTTTGTGAGGTAAGTGATTAATGAAAGCTATAGGTTATTGTCAGTCAGGGCCATTCTTTTGTTGGGATTATTGAAAGTCAGATTGCGTTGCGCTAAAAATATTGTGTGTCAGTTTAGTGTTGATCAGAATAAGTAAAGAGAGAAATGTCTGAATACCTTCAGCTTTGCTCCTCTGTTTGAAAATCGAATAACGTAACAGGTTTACCAGCACAGTAAGTCATTAATTTTTCGAAGGGGACATTTCAAACCAAACCACCACGCTACCGTAGCAGCGTTTCAATTTTTAGATAAGGAAATTTCCGTTCGGTATTGAACGATGCTGCTTTTCCATGTTTTCCTTTTTATACAAGTGCGTAGACGTCATAGTATTCGTAATGGAGAACTTAAATCCGATCCAAGGCAACTGGTATTGCTAGCAAACAGCGTAGCGTGTTTCCAGGCGACTGCTTTCCTCTAGTGGCGTCCGGTTGCAGTCTTCGCTTACCTCTTCCTCGTCAGCGTTGCGCTGGAAGCACTACGCAGGCTCCTGGTCGAAGCGCCCGCGTTGTGGAGTGCTGTTTGGCAGTGCCTGAACTGGACACTATGGTATCGTGAAGTAATACGTGTTCTGGGTAGAGTTAATGTTTCTGCTGATACTTCACTGCTGTGTTGTTTGAATGCTGTGAAGACACGAACGAAAGTACTTTTGTCAAAGTGCAATGTATTTTGTAATAAATGGACAGTGTTGAAACTTCCTGGCAGATTAAAACTGTGTGCCGGTCGGAGACTCGAACCCGGGACCTTTGCCTTTCGCGGGCAAGTCCTCTACCAAATGAGCTACCCAAGCACGACTCACGCCCGGTCCTCACAGCTGTACTTCTGCCAGCCTTCCAAACTTCACAGAAGCTCTCCTGCGAACCTTGCAGAACTAGCACTCCTGAAAGAAAGGATATTACGGAGACATGGCTCAGCCACAGCCTGGGGGACGTTTCCAGAATGAGACTTCCAATCTGCAGCGGAGTGTGCTCTGGTGCGGCACACAGTTTTAATCTGCCAGGAAGTTTCATATTAGCGCACACTCCGCTGCAGAGTGAAAATCTCATTCTGGAATGGAAAGCGTTGTTCACTCACAGTTTTCATGTACACGCGAACATGGATTATCACCTAGATATTTGTGACTGCGTCACTGAGAAACTTCATTACCATTACTAAATTGAAATGTGTTTTTTGTTTATCAACATATTGACCGACATTACGACGCCAGTAGTCGTAAACTTTACTTCAGTACCATTCGCATAAAATATTCTTAGCTTCCTGTTACAATAATTGATAATCGGTAATTGTTTCTGGCCACACGTACCACTAACAGTTATTAAATATAAAGTGCAACATACCAGACGGTATTTACGAGTGTGCAGTACATTATTACAAGTTCGCCTTGCTACATACGCCGTTACCACTTTCGGGCACGATCTGCTGCAGTGGAAACGGTGAACGGTTACAGTCTATGTAAAGTAGAAATATGAGTGACTGGCATCAAGCGCATGTTGTTCTAGTTGGACCAATGTCAATATATTACGCACTTCCGTTTCTTAATACGTCATCTACGGGTATACGCAACACGGTCAAATATCGTAATAAAAAATGTCAGTATAGATGTGCAGTACGAGACGCACTTACAAATAGACTGTATGACACTTCACATAGGCATATAATGAAATACTATGCAACCTACCGTGCAGTGCGTGGTGGAGGGTACATAGGACTAATATTAGCATTTTCCCTATTCCATTCACGTATTGAGCAGGGACACGGAAAATGTATAGATACATGATGGTATCGAATGCATTCATCTCGATACCGGTACTTTTTTACTCAATACTTTCCAACTGACACTTTTACTCTTATCAGTACTTCACAACAGGTATCGAATCGAATAATCGTAGTTAAGATTTCATACAGTTTTATTGATTCCTCAGAATGCATGACTTAGATCCAAGAACTGAACGTGCGCGCATCAACAGGCCAACAACTGAAACGTGGGGATTACTGTGAACGACAGTGTACGAAAACGTTCGTCTGTCTTTGCTAACCTTGGCAATGGTTAACGATTTGGTTTAGTTGTTCGTTACGGAATTGTTGTTCACAACACTGTAAGTGCAAGAGTTTCTGATTCAGCAAACTCAATGGCGCGTACGGAAAGTGAAACATGGCATTGTTTTCACGATCTGGCTTATAATGAAGGGAGAAGCAAAATCTGCTTGAAAGATAAGTTTTGAGATAGTTGAGCTTCAGAAACTACGATGTTAAAAATCTTGTATTCTATTTTAAACGTATGAAAATCAACTATCTTCATAAACAGATAAATTCTGGAAACACACACACAGCCGAAATACAGTCGCCGGGCGGGGTGGCCGAGCGGTTCTAGGCGCTACAGTCTGGAACCGCGCGACCGCTACGGTCGCAGGTTAGAATCCTGCCTCGGGCATGGATGTGTATGATGTCCTTAGGTTAGTTAGGTTTGAGTAGTTCTAAGTTCTAGGGGACTGATGACCTCAACAGTTAAGTCCCATAGTGCTCAGAGCAATTTGAACTATTTTGAACCGATATACAGTATCGACAGTAATCTTTGATAAAAAAGAGAAGTATTGATATCCCTGTGTCGATATTTCCTTTTGAATTCTACCCATCAGCTGAGCATCGATAATTTCGTTCACTACAGTGTCCCTAGGACGGAGTGGGGGAAAAATTACTGCGTAAATTTCTTCGTACGTGTCCGAATTTCTCATGGTTCCTACAGGAGGTGCACTTCTGTGGCAGTATAACTGTCACACAGTGATCTTCGAATACAGGCTCTAAATTTACTCAACAGGTTTTCACAAGAAATTTATATCATCTTTCCTACAAGACTCCCGTATAAGTTCCCCGCGCATTTCTGCTACGCGTTCTTATGGGCTATACCGACCCTTCACGATCCAGCAGCACGTTTCTGAATTCGTTTGATGTCTCTTTCCATGCATCCTTGTCAAGGACTACAAACCCTGCAACAGTATTCGAGATCTGGTTGCACTTCTGTCTTGTATGAGATTTGCTTTGCAGATGGGTCGCACTTTCCCAGATACACTGCAAGAAATCTTTATCTTCCACTCACGCCCCTAATTCTGATTTTACATGATAGTCCCATTTCACACTGCTTCTTGTATGTATTTACTGAACTGGGGACCTAAAACCGACAGAGAGGCTTCGTCCCACCGTAGCCCTCAGTGGTGCACAGCCCCACAAACAGTCTACAGCAGTCCACTCACCCCACCGCCGCCCCACACCGAACCCAGGGTCTTTGTGCGGTCGGCCCTCAGTGGACCCCCCTCCCCCCGGGAACGTCTCATTTCAGACAAGTGTAGCCCCAATGTTTGCGTGGTAGCGTAATTATGGTCGACGCGGACCTGGAGACAGTGTTCGCGCAGCAATCGCGGACAAAGTGTAACTGAGGCGTAATAAGGGGAACCCACCCGCATTCGCCAAGGCAGATGGAAAACCGCCTAAAAACCATCCACAGGCTGTCCGGTACACCGGACCTCGACACTAATCTGTCGGGTGGATCGTATCGGGAACAGTCACGCCTTCCCGCTCGGGGAGCAGTGCGTTAGACCGCACGGTTAGCAGGACGGGCTACTGCTTCTTACTATTACCTCTAAATATTTTGAAAGATGGAAAGCACTTCGACTCGCCTCCTTTCATTTGTTCTCCTTTAAGTGGGCAACTGGAGGGGAGTTAAATTAATTTAATGGGAGTCATATCACAGTGATTGCGTGAGCTGAATTCACTTGCTGTTCTTAACTGTCTGTGCTTTGTGTATCATTTTGCTTCATGAGTGCGAAGGGGCGGTAAATATAAAGAAGTGCGGTTGCAGAGAGTTCACACGAATGTGCATACACAAATGTTGGTAAAAAAAAATGTTACTGCAAATTTTGGCTCTCACGTGAGTCTCAGTGGATGATTTCCACACTTGGTGCATTAACACACTTCCACATCCGGGCATTTGTTATAGTTTTGAATTAATTATTCACTCAGACATAAGTACAGTTTATGCTAGAGAACGAGAATTAGGCGATTATTATATTAAAATCAGTTTTTCACGACACAGTTCGATCACTATTTATTGGCGTTGTCCTTTTCTTTCACACAATGAAATAGTCACTGGTGAGACAGTTTACAGTTTTACTTTAATAATAACAGTTTTGGCGCGAAATCACAGTTCGCCACATGTTCATTTACGACGATGTATACCTCGCAATTCGCACTCACACAAATAATCGCAGCACTTCCAGTTCACCAAATATATGCTTGCACACTTCCACTATTAAACAATACTCTTTGTCGAAATAAATTATTATATTAAAATCAGTTTTTCACGACACAGTTCGATCACTATTTATTGGCGTTGTCCTTTTCTTTCACACAATGAAATAGTCACTGGTGAGACGGTTTACAGTTTTACTTTAATAATAACAGTTTTGGCGCGAAATCACAGTTCGCCACATGTTCATTTACGACGATGTATACCTCGTAATTCGCACTCACACAAATAATCGCAGCACTTCCAGTTCACCAAATATATGCTTGCACACTTCCACTATTAAACAATACTCTTTGTCGAAATAAATCGGCGCGAAAAAGAATTCTCAAACGACCACATGGGCCAAACTCAAGTGGGGCTTGCTCGCCACCCACCCTCCAAAACGACTGACCACCGACTGACCCCTGACCAAGATGGCCGCTCGCTTATATAGGCTCGGACATCAATCCCCTCGTTATGCAAGTACCAATATCACCAGTTAAGGTAAGTTTTGATACATGCATCCCTCGACAGAAATAAGTACATCACCGAAACCGCGCTAAAGAGTACATCCTATTTACTATGTTTCCTTAATTTCTAGGATTGTTCTATCGCCCGTAAATCAAGTTTTAGTTTTTGCAAAATTTCGCCACTTAGCGCAAATTTGTTTGTTGACATCTGTGCTGCAAAGTTTTAACATATAGCACTGTTTTTAGACGTAATCTATAGCGATCTACACATGGCGCTGCTCAAAATCTCCATATCTATAGTAATTAATTAATTATGGGCAATAAATTATAATAATAATTTGCAAACAATGAAAACTATTACAAGATTCATGAGCCAGCTTTGGAAGTGAGAAATGCTGTGAAAATGAGACAGGTGATTTGGATCAAGCCCCAGAGAAACGCGCCAGAAGGTGCTGTGGAGATGTGGAGACGCCGGCCTTCGCAGAAACATAAGGACAAGTGCAGGTACAGCGTCCTCGCTATGTAGGGAATGGGTGAGGGAGGGGGGGGGGAGGAAAAATAGCTTTGCCGAATGGTGAGTAGGTGCAGAGGCTATTGTTACGTTTGTAGCACGGTCTGTAGGTCTGCGGGGCAGCCGAAATACAAAGCCTTCGTTCCAGAAGACAGAACTTTTTCAGTGGGTGTAGATGCTAGGAGCTTGTTAAGAGAGGTACTTCAGTAGATACGCATTTCTTGGCTTTCCTAAAAGCATGACAAACAGCTACTACGTTCTCAACGTTCAGAATTTGCAGCGAACTACACGAATAGCGTCGTCGGCTGTTTTTCCACATTTTTACGGGTCCTGTAATGCGATTCTAGCTGGTGGATGAACGACCTCTGACATCAGGAGGATGTAACACTCCGCAGGAAGTTTTTTTTAGAAAATAAGGGACGAAATTAAGTTCCTTGGCTTGTCGTCGTTCCACAGTTTCTTGCTGCGATATTTTGTCAAAGGAACATTTGTCCTATTGGTGGGCTGCAGTAACTTCGGAGGGAATCGGTGGACCCACTTTGTTGGCCGGAAGAAAGAAGCAAGCTACTTTTAGGATACTTGGAAAAATCAGATGCGCCCAAGTCGTGGACAGGAGGCAGTGGCAAGAGCTGCCGCTGCGGAGTCGCCGTAGGTCCAATGTTCGCGGTATCAGCTGCCCGATCGTAGCGCTGAACTTCAGACCAGGAGGCCATGGTGTCACAGTTCTGTTCGCATTACATTGAACACTACGGTGAGTGTCGGTTACAGCTCTGACACTACGTACACGCTAGAGTATTGTAGTTCAAATTTAAGATAGGTTTTACTGTCTCTTATTCATCAGTGCTTCCTCAGCTCTTTGGGATTAATACGTTCTTGTTGCAGACAGCTAGTCACCATATTCATCATAGGTTGCAAATGAGTTCAGGGAGTGAAATACGAGACTATTAAGCAACTCTACCTCACTTACAACGGAACCTCCCCATCGCACCCCCCTCAGATTTAGTTATACGTTGGCACAGTGGAAAGATCAATAGATAAAACAGGAAGAAGATGTGTGGAACCATGAAAAAATAAGCAAAGTATTCAAACTGAGTAGTTCATGCGAAAGATAGGCAACTTCAAGGACACTGTGGGCTCAGGAGCGTCGTGTTACTGTGGTTAGCGTGAGCAACTGCAGAACGGGAGGTCCTTGGTTCAAGTCTCCTCCCGACTGAAAAATTTAATTTTTTATTTTCAGTTTATGTGACAAACTCTTATGTTTTCATCACTTTTTTGGGAGTGATTATCACATCCACAAGAAAACCTAAATCGGGCAAGGTAGAAAAATCTTTTTACCCATTCGCCAAGTGTACAGGTTAGGTGGGTCGACAACATATTCCTGTCATGTGACGCACATGCCGTCACCAGTGTCGTATAGAATATATCAGACGTGTTTTCCTGTGGAGGAATCGGTTGACCTATGACCTTGCGATCAAATGTTTTCGGTTCCCATTGGAGAGGCACGTCCTTTCGTCTACTAATCGCATGGTTTTGCGGTGCGGTTGCAAAACACAGACACTAAACTTATTACAGTTAACAGAGACGTTAGTGAACGAATGGACCAATCATAACTTCGAGAAAATAAAGAAAGTAAAATTTTCACTCACGGAAAGACTTGAACCAAGGACCTCTCGTTCTGCAGCTGCTCACGCTAACCACGGGACCCCGGCGCATCGTTGATGTTGCATCTCTTGCACATGGACTACTCGATTTGTATATTTTGCTTATTATTTCATAGTTCCACACAACTTCTTCGTGTTTTCTCGATCGATCTGTGTTCAGTTTTTCAAGGCCTAGTCACTGTGCCACCTTATAACTAAATCTGAGGAGGGTGCGATGGGGAGGTTCCCTTGTTAGTAACTTTCCCAACTCATAATTTTAGTTCGCAATTCTTAACGTAAAGTTTGAATTCACATAATTGTTTTTAATTCTCTAAAACGTAAATTGTCTTTTATAATAAACTATAGGGTACACTTAAAGCTTGAGTGTATTACGGCATTAAATCACGTTCAATGATAAATATTATGTCAGTTCCCCTACTTCAGATTCACTAATAGGTCCTAAATAAATAACGATAGGAAATCCGATGCGTACGCTAAATTCAACATTGAATCTCAAGGGTGTACCTGATTCGTCGTTCAGATTTAGTTACAGTATACCGTCACACAATTGGGATTTTGCAACTTACACGATGTGACGTGTTTAAGAAGTTGACCACTGATCTTGTACCCCGATACTACACTTTTCCTTCTCCTTGTTACTGGCATTATCTTACTTTTATACACATTTAAGGACAGCTGCCACGCATCAAACCTAGTGATGTACGTCTCTTTCCTGTATTGTGTTTGTGAGTTAGTGGTTACTATTACTAGCTGAATATGAGAAGCGAAGTACCGAAACTCTAACGGCTGAAATCGAATAAAAATGGTTTTAGAAAACGGAGTTTCCTCTTCCAACAATCACCAAAATCATTTGTGTGTCCAATTTATGTTTGAAGGTTAACAAACTTGAAGCCCAAGTCACTGAAGAAATCATTCCTCGTAACAGTCAAATATGACAAGAAGATTCATAAAAGTCATAAATGAGATATTATACTGCTCTGTCAAATTTATGGACGAGATAGAGAGAGCAACATAAAATATTAACTACTCAGTGGAAATGAAGGTGCAAGTCTCCAGTTGCGCGCATGTTGGACGTCATATGGCGTGACTATATCACCAAATGAGACTGGCCCCGCAACACGAGGCCGTTGAAGAAACGGAAAAGCGACATTGTGTGTCAGTCGGCGAGCAGTTACAATGCACTATGGTGATGTCCTTCAGTACAAAATGGGCCGGACACAACATTCGCAACAGTTTGTAGCCTTCCCACTATATTTGTTTCTGTATGAAATTTATCCCAAATTTACTTCCCACTCTTTAAGTCTACGTACTAGCAAAACTATGTACTCTCAGCGTGTTATCCGGTTTAAACTCGTATGTTAACCTTTGACTAAACAGAAAACAATATGAGCTGAACTGTAACTAATCTGAATACAGATTGTCTTTATATTAAATGCGTAACTGAAGTAAAACAATTATCTGGCCCTAATCAGAATTTGCAATTACCACGTGTCGTGAGAACATTGTTGCAGATTTCTAGAAAGCACAACAAACAGGCAGTGGCTAAGCTACATTTCTGTTTCTAAATACATATTCGAACTGTTGCACCTGCTAATGCGTAACGATAATCAGTGGGGTGGGGAGAATAACTATTCCTGTGAAATGATATTCCATGACAACGCTTTTAGAATGAAGTATGTATTAAAAAGAGTAAAACTTCGTGCGATATTCACAAATAACAATGGTCTGAACAATAGTATGCTTAACAAAGTGAACAATTATTTAAAAAGGGTACATTGTTAACATAGAATTTATGTAAAAATGAAACAGCTTAATCAGTTGTACACTACTGGCCATTAAAATTGCTACGCCAAGAAGAAATGTAGACGATAAACGCGTATTGATTGGACACATATATTACACTAGAACTGACATGTGATTACATTTTCACGCAGTTTGGGTGCATAGATCCTGAGAAATCAGTACCCACAACAACCACCTCTGGTCGTAATAACGGCCTTGACATGCTTGGGTATTGAGTCAGACAGAGCTTGGATGGCGAGTACAGGTACAGCTGCCCATGCAGCTTCAACACGATACCACAGTTCATGAAGAGTAGTGACTGGCAGAACTTGGATTCATCCGAAAAAATGACGTTTAGCCATTCTTGCACCCAGGTATGTCGTTGAATACACCATTGCAGGCGCTCCTGTATGTGATGCAGCGTTTAGGGTAACCGCAGCCATGGTCTCCGAGCTGATAAGTCCATGCTGCTGCAAACGTCGTCGAACTGTTGGTGCAGATGGTTGTTGTCTTGCAAACGTCCCCATCTGTTGACTCAGGGATAGAGACGTGGCTGCACGATCCGTTACAGCCATGCGGATAAGATGCCTGTCATCTCGACTGCTAGTGATACGAGGCCGTTGGGATCCAGCACGGCATTCCGTATTACCCTTCTGAACCCACCGATTCCATATTCTGCTAACAGTCATTGGATCTCGACCAACGCGAGCAGCAACGTCGCGATACGATAAACCGCAATCGCGATAGGCTACAATCCGACCTTTATCAAAGTCGGAAACGTGATGGTACGCATTTTTCCTCCTACCACAAGGCATCACAACAACATTTGACCAGGTAACGCCGGTCAACTACTGTTTGTGTATGAGAAATCGGCTGGAAACTTTCCTCATGTCAACACGTTGTAGGTGTCGCCACCGTCGCCCCACCTTGTGTGAATACTCTGAAAACCTAATCATTTGCATATCACAGCATGTTCTTCCTGTCGGTTAAATTTCGCATCTGTAGCACGTCATCTTCGTGGTGTAGCAATTTTAATGGCCAGAAGTGTATGTTAATGCATGACTCAGGGAACTAAGGATAGTCTTTTTCTCAACTCTGAGGAAGTTAACTAGCTGACAATAAACATTGCCGGCCAGAGTGGCCGAGCGGTTCGCCGGCACGGTAGCTCAGCGTGTTCGGTCAGAGGGTTAGCTGCCCTCTGTAATAAAAAAAACTGAGTTAATCGAGCAACAACGAACATAAACGGATGTCTCGCGACGTCCGCACCGAGCAAATACAACGAACGAAAACGATCAAAAAGAGATTTAAAAATAAAAAAAAGCTGTTCTGGAGCCGCGCGACCGCTACGGTCGCTGGTTCGAATCCTGCCTCGGGCATGGATGAGTGTGATGTCCTTAGGCTAGTTAGGTTTAAGTAGTTCTAAGTTCTATGGGACTGATGACCTCAGCAGTTAAGTCCCATAGTGCTCAGAGCCATTTGAACCAATAAGCATTCCTCGCTGCGCAGTGCGGTAGTCTTACCTCAAACTACTTCTCTTCAAAAATATTATTATTCAAAATATATATTCTCTTCGCTTTCTAGTGTATTCATTTTACTCATGCTTGCTGTCCTTTACAGTCAGTCGTTCTTAATCTAAAATATACCATCAAAAGTCAGCACAGCTCTACTGAATACGTCCATCACCTACCGCACTTTACTTGAGAATGTATCAGACTGCGCAGAGAATATGAATGTGCCACGAGAAGGCCAAAGATTGTTTAACAGTTACCTAACTTGCTCGCTCTCTCTTTCTCTCTCTTTCTCTCTCTCTCTCTCTCTCTCTCTCTCTCTCTCTCTCTCTCTGACGTGCACTTCGATGACATACCAAAATCAAAATAAGGCGACCACCTTACAAGTTCACACGCTGAAGAATCAGGGCAGGAGTTTGGAATTGCTCACGGCATTGGTTGATCTGCATGGAGATCGTTCCGAACCACAGACACGGTGGCCTGAAGGAGAGGAGATGGTTAACCATGATCAATTTCAGCAGCAGATGACTGCTACATTGTGCAACAGGCAAGAAGGGACCCACATTACGCAGCGGGTGCAGTTGCAACCACATTAATCAAGATTACAAGGCTCGCCATATCACTCTCCACAGTAGCATGGCCAGTGTATGGGGGTGGTCTTCTTGCCCGAAGCCCTATACGTTATAGTCCGTTGACACCCGTACATCGGCAGCAGTGTTTGCGATGGTGCCAAGAGCATACAGACTGGGCCATGAAAGAGCGACTTCGTGTGCTCTTTTCGGATGAGTGCAGATGCAGTATAAGTAGTGATTCTAGACGTACCGACATTCGGCGAAATGTGGGAGCACGTAGTGGACCCAGGAACAGTGTTCAACATGAACTCTTTGATAGTCAGGGTGTTACGGCAGGGAAGGCATAATATTGCATGGGCGTACTGACCTCCAAATCTTTGATCACTGTACACTAACCAGGCAGCGTTGTTGTTGCAGTGTACTCCTGCCCCATGTTCGTTTATTCAGGCGTGCATTCAGCCCTTGACTTCATTTTTTATGGATGACGGTGGGCCACCGCAACGAGCAACGCAGGTGAGAGAAGTATTGAAATGAGAGGATATTCGCCGAATTCACGATCTTGCTCATTCTCCCGACTTAAATCCCATCGAGCATGTGTGGAATGCCTCAAGGAGACGTATTGCATCTCGTACGCATGCACCATGTCATGTAGCAGTTGATAATCGCACACTGATCCACTGATCAGGTGATGGGGAGGGGGGAGGGGGGGGGAGGGGAAGGGGGGGGGAGAATGGACACCCTACCGCAAAAACTCCTTAACAACCTTGTTGTGGGCATGGAAACATGTTGCAGAGCAAAGCATTTGTTGCCGTCCGTTGTGATCACACCCCCTGACAAGAACCATGTCCCGCCTATGGCCGTCGCACCATTACAAATCGCGATGACTTGATAATAATTATTATTTCCGAATAAGAGAGTTTTTCTCTTTCATCTCAATGCGTATTTCTTTCAGTTGCCTTCTGTCCTATACTGTAGTAGCTCTGAGTGTGGCCCAGATTTCTTCGAGGTGTGATACTTGGCACTGACACATCTTCGGGCGCTTACTTTCGTCCTTAAGTTTCGCGCGCTAGTGTATTTCGGCTTTCTACGTAAAGCTTTTCATCAAAACAGAAAAAAGACGGGCCGTTTGTAACTATTTCACTGTTAGTGAACATTAAATATTAAAAAGACCACCTTCAAGCAGTAGAAAAACTCTCTTCTAAATTCGTAGGTCGATGCATTCATTAGCTCATTCCAAGAGGAAAAACTAGCACTTGCCTCAGAACTATAGATCTGAAAGCAATAGAATACTTCCAGCTATCGCCCGATCAACTTCTTGAATTTTAAAGTGACTTCACTTGTTCGGATTACGTAGTGTGTGAAATATTGAAATCATAACACGGAGGTCTGGTGTTCACATTCAAACATTTTACTTTTCTCTCTACGAACAATATTACAAGCAACAGAGTAGATCTTGAAGGATTTATTGATCTATCTGGTTCAATTTTCCTCGCACTGTACATACGACTGCAACCCTAGTAATCTTAAGAGACTGTGCCCTGGGAATTTTACTACACTTGCTGTCCGGTTGGAGTTAAGACTACGAAAAGTGTAGGCTACCAAAAATATTTCTTTCGCCAGTGCTGTAGCTAATTCCCAAATTGATCTCTGTAGAATTGTGTAGCTGAAGAATGATTCGAGCTGCACGGCATTGTACTAAGCAAGATGATGGTATATCCCCATCTTTACATAACGTATGAATGCCTCAACCAGATAGAAAAAATATTTCAAATGGCTCTGAGCACTATGGGACTTAACATCTGAGGTCATCAGTCCCCTAGACTTAGAACTACTTAAAACTAACTAATCTGAGGACATCACACACATGCATGCCCGAGGCAGGATTAGAACCTACGACCGTAGCAGTGGCGCAGTTCCGGACTGAAGCGCCTAGATTCGAGTCCTCCCTCGTGCATGGGTGTTGTTTTTAGCATAACTTAGTTTAAGTAGTATGTAAGTCTTGGGGACCGATGATCTCTGCAGTTTGCTCCCTTAGGAACTCGCACACATTTGAACATTTTGAACTAAGCAGCTTACTTTGGTGGCCTAAGTAAAGCTGTTTCACTAACTGTTCATTATGATAACTAGCCTTTCCCTCGCGCCTTTGCGTGCTCGTGTGTTCGACACTCACATTGCACACACATCCTCCCCTTCCTCCTTCTCCAGAATCTCTCTCCACTTCATCAACCTACTTTAATCTGTTCGTCTCCTCCTCCCCTCCCTCAGGCGGAAAAATTGTAATTTTTCATTAAAAACTGTTGTAAAACTATGTAAATGAAGTGTCGAAAGGTTCATCTTTTCAAGGACTAGCTATTTTGCGCGTAAAAAGTTACACTGATGTGATACTTCATTGCCAGTAAAAAAATTATGAAAAGAAAAATAACGGCCAAATATTTTGTGAAATAAAATATCTAAGTAAAAATCAAAGAGGTTGCAGAAAAATTTGGTGCGTTTTTGAATGATGGTCGAAAACGTGTACAGCAATTTAAGTGCCGATGGCGATTTTAAAAGTTCAGGTTTTAACTTCGAACCTTGGAATTTTGAATAATACTGGAGGATATTTGTCTGGTGGATTATGTATAGAGTAGTTATAATTAAACTTTCGCTACTTAAGCCAGTGTAGAGGGAAACTATGTAGCGTCTGTGTACCCAACTTTACAGGAATGATGTTCAGACTGTACGGTGCAGAATTTGCGTTGTTAGTAGTGTTGTGTCACGACTTCCCGTTAGGAGTCGGTACTGGTACGGCGAAAAGTCGCACGAACAACTGTGAAATGAATCCGCACCAAATTCACATTACTCATCAACTCAG
Source organism: Schistocerca gregaria (assembly GCF_023897955.1). Lineage (NCBI taxonomy): Eukaryota > Metazoa > Arthropoda > Insecta > Orthoptera > Acrididae > Schistocerca > Schistocerca gregaria. Next base: position 133,203,345 of record NC_064931.1, on the reverse strand, counting down.
ATGGTCGTCACATTGAACAGCGTTTGTCACAGTGAGCATAAACATGGTATGCGATTAACAAATGTCCCCTCCCCCATGTAGATATTAAAATGTGCCTCTTCCAACGGTTTATTCGTTATTTGTCTTCCGTATCTCTTTATATATGTTTACACAAAGTTTCATTGCGCTATGATCACACGATTACCCTCTCAAGTAGCGAAATTTTAATTATAACCACGCTACAGATTCTTCAGTCGCACCTCCTGTCCGTAATTTCGAGAATCATTCCAAGGTGCGTCATTTTTTTCTGTTTTATTTCGTACCTTTGGAAAAACAGCTTCACATAACATTCGATATTCTTTCAAGTATCCTTGAGCCAGCACGTTACTTTAAGACAGAAATACTGTACTGTCCCTCAAGATGATTACTAACGAATTTTCTTTCTTTTTGCAGGTATGTACAACGCAGTACCCATACTTCAGTTGGTATGTAAGAGAAAAAATTTACAAGTTCCACTTACTAGCATAGCTAAATTTTTAGTATGTTGATGTTTGGTATTAATATCAACTCCTCCTATCAAGCTTGGACATCAGCCACCACATGATTGCTTAGCAACGATTTTATTTACTGTGCTGATTTTACACACTACTAAGGTGGCGTAACGCTTCGTAAAATATAAGGTGTAGATACACTATGTGATCAAGAGTATCCAGACACCCCCAAAAACATACGTTTTTCATATTAGGTGCATTGTGCTGCCACCTACTGCTAGGTACACCATATCAGCGACCTCAGTAGTCATTGGGCATCGTGAGAGAGCAGAATGGACCGCTCCGTGGAACTCCGGACTTCGAACGTGGTCAGTGATTGGGTGTCACGTGTCGTAGTTCCGTACGCGAAATTTCCACACTGCTAAACATCCCTAGGTCCACTGTTTCCGATGCGATAGTGAAGTGGAAACGTGAAGGGACACGTATAGCACAAAAGCGTACAGGCCGACCGCCTAGCGTCCTAAGGCGCTGCAGTCATGGACTGTGCGGTTGGTCCCGGCGGAGGTTCGAGTCCTCCCTCGGGCATGGGTGTGTGTGTTTGTCCTTAGGATGGTTTAGGTTAAGTAGTGTGTAATCTTAGGGACTGATGAACTTAGCAGTTAAGTCCCATAAGATTTCACACACATTTGAACATTTTTGAGGCCGACCTCGTCTGTTGACTGACAGATACCCCCGACAGTTCAAGACGATCGTAATGTGTAGTAGGCAGATATCTATCCAGACCGTCACACAGGAATTCCAAACTGCATCAGGATCCACTGCAAGTACTATTACAGTTAGGCGGGAGGTGGGAAAACTTGGATTTCATAAGCCAGACATCACGCTGGTAAATAGCAAACGACGCTTCGCTTGGTGTAAGGAGCGTAAACAGTGGACGATTGAACAGTGGGAAAACGCTGTGTGGAGTGACGAATCACTGTATACAATGTGGCGATCTGATGGCAGTGTATGGGTATGGCGAATGCTTGGTGAACGTCATCTGCCATCGTATGTAGTGCCAACAATAAAATTCGGAGGCGGTGGTGTTATGGTGTGGTCGTGTTTTTCATGAAGGGCGCTTGCACCCTTTGTTGTTTTGCGTGGCACTATCACAGCACAGGCCTACATTGAAGTTTTAAGAACCTTTTTGCTTTTCACTGTTGAAGAGCAATTTGGGGATGGTGATTGCATCTTTCAACACGATCGGGCACGTGTTCATAATGCACGGCCTGTGGCGGAGTGGTTACACGATAATAACATCCCTGTAATGAACTAGCTTGCACGGAGTCCTGACCTGAATCCTATAGAACACCTCTGGGATGTTTTGGAAAGCCGACTTCGTGCCAGACCTCATCGACCGACATCGATACCTCTCCTCAGTGCAGCACTCCGTAAAGAATGGACTTCCATTCCCCAAGAAACCTTCCAGCACCTGATTGAACGTATGCCTGCGAGAGTGGAAGCTGTCATCAAGGCTAAGGGTGTGCCAACATCTTACTGAATTACAGCATTACCGATGGAGGGTGTCACGAACTTGTAAGTCACTCTACTGTCAGCGAGGTGCCCAGATAATTTTGTTCACATAGTGTACATCAGCAAATGACTAGCTTGCGTTAGATACATTAGTGAGTAGTTTCAAATATATTCAAATATATTCATAAGGAAGTGAACTAGAGATAGATGCTGGGTATATATATATATATATATATATATATATATATATATATATATATATATATAATGTCTAATCCCGGTTCTCTGCTCATGGATGCGCAAGACATGGTTTCCAGGATATATCAGCTTAGCTCCATGTCTTCATTTGCTAGAGCATTACCTTTAAGACTGTGAACAGGTCTTTAAAAAATTGACGTTTCATTCAGGAGAAAGAGACTCACAAACTGAGCAAGTGAATAATGTGTTCGTCCACCTCTGGCCTTCGCTTGTATGTCCTGACAGATATAGCGCCAAATTCTGTCCAAGTGGCACGTTAGATCGGCAAAATCCCGAGCTTGTTGACGGGCCCTGCTCATAATGCTTCAAACGTGGGGTGAGAGTTGGTGACGTTGCTGGCCGAGGAAGGGTTTGGAAAGCACGAAGACAAGCAGAAGCGCATTGTCCTGCTTAAATAAAAGTCCGGGATGGCTTACCATGAAGGGCAACAAAACGGGGCGTAGAATATAGTCGACGTATCGCTGCGCTGTAAGGGTACTGACAAGTAAAGCGGCCCTGCTATGAAATGAAATGGCGTTCCAAACCATTACTCCAGGTTGTCGGAGCGTGTAGCGGGAGACATTCAGGTTGGAATCTCACCGCTGTCTGGAGCGTCTCCAGACACGTCTCAAGCATGGAATCTCATTGACTGAGGCAGAATTGTCTTCAGTCATGACTCCCACTTCGAATTAACCCTGATTACCACTGAAGATGGGTGATATAATTTACATAAGTTGAGGTAAGTTGAGTTGAAAAGTGTATATTTTTCGACAGATGGTATTTTAGGATGTTATGAGACAAAAAATGGCTCAAATGGCTTTGAGCACTATGGGACTTAACATCTATGGTCATCAGTCCCCTAGAACTACTTAAACCTAACTAACCTAAGGACAGCACACAACGCCCAGTCATCACGAGGCAGAGAAAATCCCTGACCCCGCCGGGAATCGAACCCGGGAAGCCGGGCGTGGGAAGCGAGAACGCTACCGCACGACCACGAGCTGCGGCCTGTTATGGGACAATTCAAAATGTTACACGGAAGTAGAAGTACTAACGACGAAGTACTTTAACTTACATATCTACACTACTGGCCATTAAAATTGCAAACACCATGAAGAAATGCAGATGATAAACGGGTATTCATTGCACAAATATACTAGAACTGACATGTGATTACATTTTCACGCAATTTGGGTGCATAGATCCTGAGAAATCAATACCCAGAATAAACAACTCTGGCCGTAATAACGGCCGTGATACGCCTGGGCATTCAGTCAAACAGAACTTGGTTCAACACAGTACTACAGTTCATCAAGAGTAGTGACTGGTGTATTGTGACTAGCCAGCTGCTCGGCCACCATTGACCAGACGTTTTCAGCTGGTGAGGGATCTAGAGAAAGTGCTCGCCAGGGCAGCACTCGAACATTTTCTGTATCCAGAAAGGCCCGTACAGGACCTGCAACATGCGGTTGTGCATTATCCTGCTGAAATGTAGGGTTTCACAGGGATCGAATGGAGGGTAGAGCCACGGGTCGTAACACATCTGAAATGTAACGTCCACTGTTCAAAGTGCCGTCAATGCAAACAAGAGGTGAGCGAGACGTGTAACCAATGGTACCCCATACCATCACGCCGAGTATACAAATTTCAGCCATCATCTCACCACGGACAAGGCTGTGGCCGAAGGCTTCACTTGTGGCCGAAGGCTTCACTTGTGGCCGAAGGCTTCACTTGTGGCCGAAGGCTTCACTTAACGACCGAGAGGAGCACCGTTTGTGTAGAGTTGTCAGTGCTAAAAGACAAGCAACACTGCGTGAACTAACGGCAGAAATCAATGTGGGACGAACGACGAACGTATCCGTTAGGACAGTGTGGCGAAATTTGGCGTTATGGGCTATGACAGCAGACAACCGACGCGAATGCCTTTTCCAACAGAACGACATGGCCTGCACCGCCTCTCCGGAGCTCGTGACCATTTCGGTTGGACCGTAGATGACTGAAAAACGGTGGGGTGGCCTGGTCAGATGAGCCCCGATTTCAGCTGGTAAGAGATGGTGTTAGGATTAGAGTCTGGCGCAGACCCCACGACGCCATGAATCAGAGGTGTCAACAAAGCACTGTGCAAGCTGGTGGTGTCTTTATAATGGTGTGGGCTGTATTTACATGAAATGACCCAAGTGCTCTGGTCTAACTCAACCAAACATTTAGTGTAGATGGTTATTTTTGGCGATTTGGTGATCACTTACAGCCATTCATGGACTTACTGTTGCCAGACAACGATGCAATTCTTATGGCTGACGATGCGCCATTTCATAGGGCGAAGATTGTTCTCGCAATTGGAGCGAATGATTTGACCATCCAAGTCTCCCGACATGAATCCCATAGAACATATACGGGACGTAATAGAGATGTCATTTCGTGCAAAAAATCCTGCAGCGGAAGCACTTTCGTAATTATGGACGGCTGTAGAGGTAGCATGGCTCATTATTTTTGCAGGGGACGACTAATTGAGTGCTTGTCACGTGGAGTTGCTGCGATACGTCGGGCAAAATGACGTCCGACGCGTTATAAGGAGGTATCCCATAACTTCCGTTACCTCAGTGTACATCTTGGATCCTAACGGCACATTGTACGTCATCTAATATCAGCAGCAAAATGTTGCGCTGCTTCATCATTAATGTAGCACATTGCGCCAATCATAGATCACGCGTGAAACTGTGAAGTCAATTGCAGCTCGTAACCAAATATTCGAAGTTATCTCACAAACGGCCTGTTTCGGGCATGTGATATCTGCAACGTTTCTGCTTCTATTGTTGTATACTTACATCTGTGTCAGATTTCGCTATTAGTTGTGATACGACCTGGAATACCGCACTTCATGAAAATACGAAACATTAGCTCGCATCTCGTGGTCGTGAGGTAGCGTTCTAGCTTCCCGCGCCCGGGTTCCCGGGTTCGATTCACGGCGGGGTCAGGGATTTTCTCTGCCTCGTGATGGCTGTGTGTTGTGTGTTGTCCTTAGGTTAGATGGGGTTAAGTAATTCTAAGTTCTAGGGGACTGATGACCATCGATGTTAAGTCCCATAGTGCTCAGAGCCATTTGAACCATTTTTTTTTTTTTAACGAAACATTATCTTTTCGTGATTCGGTATACTCACACACTTCGTTATCCATAATTACGTGAGGCAATGAATGCTAAGCATGAATGTACAAGCAATTTGAACATTGGAGTGGAAGACTTCAAATCTTGGGGTTCTATAAGCATGAAGTGGTTTTCCTCCTCATCACTTACAAAATGAAAGCCGTAAGTATCGTATAAAGCACGACGTAAAAGAAATGTCTTAAAGCAAACGGGAAGGAAGTCATAGAAAATGATGAGCAGAATATTGTGGAAGTGTAGATCATATAGTTTGCAGTTACATTTTATCGCCTGGAAGACGTAATTCCTTCTGAAGAAGTTGTTAAGACTGGTAGCCTTTCCATACCATTCTTTTCTATTGTACTGCTGAACTTTAGCTCAGCGAAGTGCAAAAAAGAGAAATATTATATTACGCTAATCTCCTTAACGATGTCAATTTGGTTATACGTTACATCCCCAAGAAATACTTGGAAAAGCTCTTCAGGAAAGTCATTGTTCTCTTCCCTGCTCGTTAGCTTCAGATCAAATTACATGGCGGGCAAGTAATGATGCATTCCGCTTGAGTTTTCCTCGATAACGTAAAGTACGTAGAGAGCGCTTTTCGTCGCTTTGACAATAAACAGAAGTCCGTTTAGTAGCAATTACAAAGAAATTCTGCCGTGAGGTTCTAGGCGCTACAGTTTGGAGCCGAGCGCCCGCTACGGTCGCAGGTTCGAATCCTGCCTCGGGCGTGGATGTGTGTGATGTCCTTAGGTTAGTTAGGTTTAATTAGTTCGAAGTTCTAGGCGACTGATGACCTCAGCAGTTAAGTCGCATAGTGCTCGGAGCCATTTTAAACAAAGAAATTCTGATGCAACTTCCCTTCGCCATATGTTTCTGACTCTCGTGGAGAATGTTGCTTGTTCACTTACGATAAAGCACCATTTGTGTGGTACTAGACCTTACGGGCAAGCACTGATGATTTATTTTGTGGTTACGGATAACGTCGTTCATACTAGATATTATTTTTCGATACTTTCGTCCCGATATAGCTGACTTGTATCTGTAGAGAGGTTCAAAAAAAAAAAAAAAAAGGTTCAAATGGCTCTGAGCACTATGGGACTCAACTGCTGTGGTCATTAGTCCCCTAGAACTTAGAGCTACTTAAACCTAACTAACCTAAGGACATCACACACATCCATGCCCGAGGCAGGATTCGAACCTGCGACCGTAGCAGTCGCACGGTTCCGGACTGCGCGCCTAGAACCGCGAGACCACCGCGGCCGGCTGTAGAGAGGAAGTAGCTTTGCACAAGCATACAATTTTTGTTCTAGACAAAATTTTAACAATCTTATCTGTAAATTTGGTTACTTCCTATCTACTCCACAGTAATTTTTATGCCAAACACACTGCAGGCGTGTGCATATATCACTCTGTCCATACATTTATTACAATTCAAATAATATCTGCCCATACGGCAGAACATACTCTGTGAGTCAGTCACGAAACGTGCAAAGCGACAACGTAAGTATTAAGGTGACATATTCTTTTTGGGTTCAGATTTACAATTACACTAGTGTCTCTTAAAGTGAATTTTGATTTGTGATGATAAGGTTACATGCAAGCTTCCGCTGACCAGAAATGACACTGATACCGAAAAACTAGCTTCGGATTCACCAACACGCGTGTAATCAGTTCAGATCGATTACAAGTTTCTTCATTACCGGCAACAGGAGGTCATATACACCTGAAATTTCCTTTTTATAGTTTCGTTATTTATATTTTCACTCGTAATGATACGCTGAAACATGATTTTTCAGTTTCACAAAAGTAAGTGAATGATGCATAAGTATATAAGCTAGTATTGAGAGATACCTTTTGTTTATACACATTAGTTCATCAAATATTAATCGGTGGGAAATTGTCTGGGGATATCAAAAAAAAATTTGAAATGTCTCTGAGCACTATGGGACTTAACTTCAGAGGTCATCAGTCCCCTAGAACTTAGAACTACTTAAACCTAACTAACCTAAGGACATGACACACATCCATGCCTGAGGCAGGATTCGAACCTGCAACCGTAGACGTCGCGCGGTTCCAAACTGTAGCGCCTAGAACCGCTCTGCCACTCCGGCCGGCGGAGATATCAAATAAGTCACGGTAGTTTTCAGGTAGTTGGAAGAAATCCATTGATTAAAATTTAATGTTTTAACAAAAACGAGGACTTGCTGAAATGTAATGCCTCCGAAGTGTTATTGTGCAAACTCTTAAAGATTTTAAAGTATAACAAACGTTATTAAAATTCTATATGTTGATTCTTCATGTATACGTATTTATTTCTCAACGGAATCACCATGGCAACGAACACATTGCTCCCAACGACAGATAGGTTCGTTGATGCCGTCACTGTAGAATGTTTCACTTTGTTGACGGAGCCACAAGCTAACCCCTGTTTTCACTACTTTCTCGAAGACGTTGTTTAAGTTTTGGAGACAGATGAAAACCGGATGGGACCAAGTCGGGACTGTATGGAGGATGGATCGATGCCAGTGAAGCAAAGCCGACGTATTGTTGCATATGTCACGGAACTCTATTACATGGCACTGTTTCGCACGCACCGACATGTAAAACGCTACAGTTCAGAGTCCTATAGCAGGAGAGGATTGCTACTTGCGTCACCGAAGAGGGTAAGTCGACAGAGTAATACGCATGACATATAATAAACTCCCCGTCCGAACAGTTCTGGTAAGGCTTGACGCTACCGACCGACCGCCGTGTCATCCTCAGACGATAGGCGTCACCGGTTGCGGGTATGGAGAGGTATGTGGTCAACACACCGGTGTCCCAGCCGCTCTCAGTTTTCGCGACAGTAGCGGCTGCTTCTCAGTGAAGTAGCTCCGCAGTTAGCCTCACAAGGATTTAGTATACCCCGCTTACCAACAGCGCTCGGCAGACCCTGACGGTCACCCCTCAAAGTGTTGGCCAAGCCCGGCAGCTCTTAACTTCTGTATTCTGACGGAACCGATGTTACTACTGTTGTAAGGTCGTTATTATGACGTGTAATACCTCAACCTAAATTGGGAACAGAATAAGAAATTCGGATTACGCCCTCCTAATAAACCGAAGAGGTTTAGAGTGAAATAGGGTAAGGAGATTGTTTAAACGACCTGAGAGAACCCAGTAATCTGCAAATGAAGCAAGGTCTTAAGAAACTTGATAAATCATTACGTAATTTCATGTTAACTTGCGAAGTCTTTTGGTCGTAATATTGACTCACAGTTATGAAGCTAATCCCAAGGGTTATATAGCAAGTAGAGCTAGTTGCCGTAACAGCACAACTTAATAGATATGTTTGTCACTTGCGATGTGAAACAGAACTCTGCAGGCAATATGAGGAAGAAACAAGAAGGTTTTTGAATGCTGCCACTCATTTAACTGGTTGCCGGCCTCTGTGGCCGAGCGGTCGTAGGCGCTTCAGTCTAGAACCGCGCGACCGCTACGGTCGCAGGTTCGAATCCTGCCTGGGGCATGGACGTGTCCGATGTCCTTAGGTTAGTTAGGTTTAAGTAGTTCGGAGTTGTAGGGGACTGATGACATCAGAAGTTAAGTCCCATAGTGATCAGAGCCATTTGAACCATTTAACTGATTCCACGACAACTCATGTAAAAGAAGACTGGATGCCGCGCGGGGTAGAGAAGCGGTCTGGAGCGTTTTGTCACGGTCCGCGTGGCTTCCCCCGTCGGAGGTTCGAATCCTCCCTCGGGCATGGGTGTGTGTGTCGTCCTTAGTTTAAGTTCGATTAAGTAGTGCGTAAGCTTAGGGACCGGTCACCTCAGCAGTGTGGTCCCATAAGACTTTACCACAAATTTCCAAATTTTCTATAAAGACTGCCGTATCGGTTACATCCAGAAACTCCAGATTCTCAGGTTGTAGCTTCAAACAACGTGCGTTAATGTGGAACCGATTTATGCTGTGAAGTATTTAGTTGCAGTTTTGGCCATCAGGTGCACGAAAAAAGTATAAAAATGTTTCCATACGTTATGGTTTCGGAACGGGACATGGGCAGACCACATCAAACAATAGAGAACGGCGTAGTGCTGCTTTTATTATTAGCCGACACTTACACAGTGTGTTCAGTACGAGCACTGAAGACGTCGACGACATGATATACAGCGCCAGATTTGCACATGGTGGCCAAAATTTGAACTAATTTTTTCCAGCGATAATGGATCCAACATTAACGAATTACGGCCCCCACGGGTCCAACAACAGGAAAATTCTGGGGTGCTGATGTTGCGGTGTGGTCTTGATTTTCATGGAGGGGGCTTGCACCCCTTGTTGTATTGCGTGGCGCTATCACAGCACGGGCCTACATTGATGTTTTGAGCACGTTCTTGCTTCCCACTGTTGACGAGCAATTCTGGGGTGCCGATTACATCTTTCAACATGATCGAGCACCTGTTCATAATGAACGGCCTGTGGCGGATTGGTTACACAAAAATAACATCCCTGTAATGGACTGGCCTCCTGCACAGAGTCCTGACCTGAATCCTATAGAACACCTTTGTGATGTTTTGGAAAGCCGACTTCGTGCCAGTCCTCACCGACCGACGTCGATACCTCTCGTCATTGCAGCACTCTGAAGAATGGGCTGTCATTCCGCAAGAAACCTTCCAGCACCTGATTGAACGTATGCCTGCGAGAGTGGAAGATGTCATCAAGGCTAAGGGTGGGCCACCACCATGTTGAATTCCGGCATTACCAATAGAGGGCGCCACGAACTTGTAAGTCATTTTCTGCCAGGTGTCCTGATAGTTTAGGTCACACAGTGTTGCAGTATGGCTTGCACAGCTGCAAAGGTTGCCCTAGTCCAGTGCCCTCCCAAACAGAAACTTCAAGTATCAGTTGTGGCATGAATATTAACTCGTTTCTTCAGCTTCTATCTTGATCGAAGATAAAATTGAGACCCATGTGTCTCAAGGAAATTGTAATTCCATCAGATCATGAGGTTTTCAGTACTTCAGAACTCATGATTTCCATTCGATGACTTCAGGTTATCGATTTCGCAACATACCCCTATTAAGATATTACTCATCCACAGGACTCGACAGATTTTTCCGATCTTGCTCTAAGCCTTTCAAGGGTTTCGCAATCCAAATTCTGACGTATGGGGATGGTATTCCAAGTATCCGAAGGAAACAGACAGGTTTTAATTCCGCCGATCACCGTCCGACATCGGCTATGCTCGACCCATAGGGTCTCTTGCATTGATAGCACAAAAGATCTACCAAATAGGTTTGGAAATATGCGCATTCTTTCGCCTGCGATGATACTCCGATGTTATGAGACAAGGGTTTTAGCTATTAAATTTCTAACCTATAAGAGGAGCTACTAGCGCTTCGGTTACTGAGAGTTAAGGCTGCAACCCCTGCTGTGCAACTAGGAAAATTCTTCACACCATGGAAATTCATTACAAACACAAATCTCCTCCGCGCCAAAATTTCCAAAGTACATCTTTCTACAGTACAGGCATTTAAAATTACTACACCAAGATGAAATGCAGATGATAAACGGGTATTCATTGGACAAAAAATAGCTCTGTGCATTATTGGACTTAACATCTATGGTCATCAGTCCCCTAGAACTTACAACTACTTAAACCTAACTAACCTAAGGACATCACACAACAGCCAGTCATCAGGAGTCAGAGAAAATCCCTGACCCCGCCGGGAATCGAACCCGGGAAACCGGCCGCGGGAAGCGAGAGCGCTACCGCACGACCACGCGCTGCGGACTTCATTGGACAGATATATTATACTAGAACTGACATTTGATTACATTTCCACGCAATTTGGTTGCATAGATCCTGAGAAATCAGTACCCAGAACAACCACCTCTGGCCGTAATAACGGCCTTGATACGCCCGGGCATTGAGTCACACAGAGCTTGGATGGCGTGTACAGGCCCATGCAGCTTCAACACGATACCACAGTTCGTCAAGAGTAATGACTGGCGTATTGTGACGAGCCAGTTGCTCGGCCACCATTGACCAGACGTTTTCAATTGGTGAGAGTTCTGGAGAATGTGTTGCCAGGGCAGCAGTCGAATATTTTCTGTATCCAGAAAGGTTTTACAGGACCTGAAACATGCGGTCATGCATTATCCTGCTGAAATGTAGGGTTTCGCAGGGATCGAATGAAGGGTAGAGCCACGGGTCGTAACACATCTGAAATGTAACGTCCACAGTTCAAAGTACCGTTAATGCGAACAAGAGGTGACCGAGACGTGTAACCGATGGCACCCCATACCATCACGCAGGGTGATACGCCAGTATGGTGATGACGAATACACGCTTTCAATGTGCGTTCACCACGATGTCACCAAACAGGGATGAGACTATCATGATGCTGTAAACAGAACCTGGATTCATTCTAAATATGACGTTTTGCCATTCGTGCACCCAGGTTCGTCGTTAAGTACACCATCGCAGGCGCTCCTGTCTGTGATGCAGCGTCAAGGGTAACCGCAGCCATGGTCTCCGAGCTGATAGTCCATGCTGCTGCAAACGTAGCCGAACTGTTGGTGCAGATGGTTGTTGTCTTGCAAACGTCCCCATCTGTTGACTCAGGGATCGAGACGTGGCTGCACCATCAGTTACAGCCATGCGGATAAAATGCCTGTGATCTCGACTGCTAGTGATACGAGGCCGTTGGGATCCAGCGCGGCTTTCCATATTACCCTCCAGAACGCACCGATTCCATATTCTGCTAACAGCCATTGTATCTCGACCAACGCGAGCAGCAGTGTCGCGATACGATAAACCGCGATCGCGATAGGCTACTATCCGACCCTTATCAAAGTCGGAAACGTGATGGTACGTATTTCTCCTCCTTACACGAGGCATCACAACAACGTTTCACCAGGCAACGCCGGTCAACTGCTGTTTGTGTATGAGAAATCTGTTGGAAACATCCCTCATGTCAGCACGCTGTAGGTGTCGCCACAGGCGCCAACCTTGTGTGAATGCTCTGAAAAGCTAATTATTTGCATATCACAGCATCTTCTTCCTGTTGGTTAAATTTCGCATCTGTACATATACAAACATACTCCGCAATCGACCATACGCTGCGTGGCGGAGGGTACCTCGTACCACAACTAGCATCTTCCCTCCCTGTTCCACTCCCAAACAGAACGAGGGAAAAATGGCTGCCTATATGCCTCTGTACGAGCCCCAATCTCTCTTATCTTATCTTTGTGGTCTTTCCGCGAAATGTAAGTTGGCGGCAGTAAAATTGTACTGCAGTCAGCCTCAAATGCTGGTTCTCTAAATTTCCTCAATAACGATTCACAAAAAGAACGCCTCCTTTCCTCTAGAGACTCCCACCCGAGTTCCTGAAGCATTTCCGTAACACTCGCGTGATGATCAAACCTACCAGTAACAAATCTAGCAGCCCGCCTCTGAATTGTTTCTATGTCCTCCCTCAATCCGACCTGATAGGGATCCCAAACGCTGGAGCAGTACTCAAGAATAGGTCGCATTTCTGTTTTATAAGCGGTCTCCTTTACAGATGAACCACATATTCCCAAAATTCTGCCAAGGAATCGAAGACGGCTGTCCGGCTTCCACAGAACTTCCATTACATGCTTGTCCCACTTCATATCGCTCTGCAATATTACGCCCAAATATTTAATCGACGTGACTCTGTCAAGCGCTACACTATTAATGGAGTATTCAAACACTATAGGATTCTTTTTTTCTATTCATCTGCATTAATTTGCATTTATCTATATTTAGAGTTAGATGCCATTCTTTACACTAATCACAAATCCTGTCCAAGTCATCTTGTATCCTCCTACAGTCACTCAACGACGACACCTTCCCGTACACCGCAGCATCATCAGCAAACAGCCACACATTGCTATCCACCCTATCGAAAAGATCATTTATGTAGACAGAAAACAACAGCGGATCTACCACACTTCCCTGGGGCACTCCGGATGATACCATCACCTCCGATGAACACTCACCATCGAGGACAACGTACTGGGTTCTATTACTTAAGAAGTCTTCGAGCCACTCACATACTTGGGAACCAATCCCATATGCTTGTACCTTAGTTACGAGTCTGCAGTGGGGCACCGAGTCAAACGCTTTCCGGAAGTCAAGGAATATGGCATCCGTCTGATACCCTTCATCCATGGTTCGCAAGATATCATGTGAAGAAAGGCCGAGTTGCGTTTCGCAGGAGCGATGCTTTCTAAAGCCGTGCTGATGCATGGACAACAACTTCTCAGTCTCAAGAAAATTCATTATATTCGAACTGGGAATATGTTCGAGAATCCTGCAACAAACAGATTGTAAGGATATTGGTCTGTAATTTTGAGGATCCGTCCTTCTACCTGTCTTATATAAAGGCGTCACCTGCGCTTTTTTCCAGTCGCTCGGGACTTTACGTTGGACAAGAGATTCGCGATAAAGCAAGCTAAGAAAGGAGCCAATGCAGTAGAGTACCCTCTGTAAAACCGAATTGGAATCCCGTCAGGTCCTGGCGATTTATTTATTTTCAACCCATTCAGCTGCTTCGCAACCCCAGGGATGTCTATCACTGTGCCCTCCATACGGGAATCTGTACGAGGTGAAACGTTCCCTTAGAAAAATTGTGCACGACTGTGCTTAAGCTGACACACAATAATTTTTAGCGCAACGCAATCTGACTTCCAAAAATCCCTACAAAAGAATGGCCGTGACTAACATTAACCTATACGTTTCACAAATCACTTACCTCACAAAAATCTTCGTTACTCAAGCTACTGCAATACAGCGAGCGCCACTACTGCCAGCTAAATAAAAGATTCAAACTACTGAAGGCACTAACTACTGATAGGCACAGTTAGCAAATGAAAGATTTTAATACAGAACAAATAATATATTTACCTTTATAGTCATAATATATATATATATATATATATATATATATATATATATATATATATATATATATATATATATCAGTTCATGACACATCCATTCTTACAAATTTCAAAACTCCGCCATCTCTCTCCCCACATACACCACTGCTGGCGGCTCACCTCCAACTGCGCAACGCTACGCGCTGTTAACAGCCAACAGCCCAACACTACAATGGCGAGTATTACAACAATGCCAACCAGCCACTGACTGCACACAGCACAGCCAGTGTTTTTTCATACAGAGCGCTATGTGGCGTTACCAATTAAAGAATCTGAACAGCCTACTTACAGAGGCTCAACCGGTGGTATGTTTGTACGATCCTCCTGCGTGAAAGATTTCTCAAATGCTAAATTTAAAATTTCAGCTTTCGTTTTGCTGTTTTCCGTGATGTAGCAATTTTAACGGCCAGTAGCGTATTCTCCAGCAGTGAAAATGTACTGTGTAGGTTCCCGTTTCCTCATGATACCTCAGCTCAAAACATTTATATGATAGATAAACTCCAGTGGAAGACTCTGCAGGAGAGACGCTCAGTAGCTCGGTATGGGCTTTTGTTAAAGTTTCGAGAACATACTTTCACCGAAGAGTCAAGCAGTATATTGCTCCCTCCTACGTATATCTCGCGAAGAGACCATGAGGATAAAATCAGAGAGATTAGAGCCCACTCAGAAGCATACCGACAATCCTTCTTTCCACGTACAATACGAGACTGGAATAGAAGGGAGAACCGATAGAGGTACTCAGTGTACCCTCCGCCACACACCGTCAGGTGGCTTGCGGAGTATGGATGTAGATGTAGATGTAGATATAGATTTATTCATTATCTCCTTTATAAAGAATAGGGTACAGTTTATAACCACGAAATTAACGCTCGCACGGTAATAGTTACGATGAATTTGCTGCATGCCCATCGATTTTGCCCCACGGTCGATTGAGGCCGGCAAAGACATTGACGTGTGGCCCCGGGCGAGGGCGCGGTCCACAGCAGAGAGTAGAGAGTTTGAAGTGAGACCTACAGAGGCAGCCGGCTGAGTCAACGGAGAGGACGCTGCAAAGGGGACAGCTTTGGCATCGGTGTTGTGTACACGCCCGTAGCGGCAGTACAGCGAGAGCAGAGACGGGTGGATGCTGTCAACTGAAGCGGAGTGCACGAGTCTGTTGGCGCTCGGCTTGTGGCCGTGACACACAGGTTTGGAGCAGAGTTGTAATGGAGGCAGCCGTCCGGCTTAGAGTGCGCCTTGCCTGTGGAACTACGGTGACCATTCCTCAGCTTTGTAAACGCGTTCCTTGACTTTCGTCCAGCTCACAGCAGCTTTCCTCTGTGTTTAGATTTCAAGGTCTGTTTCCTTGGGAGAGGGGGAGTAGGAGCAGCTCGCAGCCGTGTGCGTGCTTTGTTTCCCCACGCTGAAGTACGTATTGAAATTCTGAAAGGCATTGGTGTTACTATACATGGTAAGTCATTAACTATTGCCATATAGAATAACTCCAAATGTATGATAGGAGCTGAAACGTTTGTGGGAAAAAATTGCATGGGACAACGGGGGCCGTAATATGACGTTTGTTTTTTGTTGATAGGTGGTGACGCTTCAGAGATATGAAGGACAACTTTATTTTTTAAATGAGATGCTATAGTTTGGTGGGCAACGGCCTTGCCGCAGTGGCTACACCGGTTCCCATGAGATCACCGAAGTTAAGCGCTGTCGGGCGTGGTTCTCACTTGGATGGGTGACCATCCAGGCCGCCATGAGCTGTTGCCATTTTTTCGAGGTGCACTCAGCCTCGTGATGCCAATTGAGGAGCTACTCGACCGAATAGTAGCGGCTTCGGTCAAGAATACCATCATAACCACTGGGAGAGCGGTGTGCTGACCCCACACTCCTGCCCTCCGCATCCTCCTCGGAGGATGACGCGGCGGTCGGATGGTCCCCGATAGGCAACTCGTGGCGTGAAAACGGAGTGTTTTATAGTTTGGTGCATATATTCTGATAGCGGCAATCGAGACGAATCAAATGATATGTAACAGCAAGATCTTTGAAGGTCAGCGAATGTCAGGAGGGTGGCATGGACGTCCATTTACAGAAGGTGTTCGAAGTGATGACCATTGGTATCAATGCAGTCCTGCAATCTTCTTATCGTGGATTGAGTGGTAGTCCTTATCACTTCGGCTTTTACCGAAGTACATGCTCTGACAATTATCTCTCGTATACGGTGCAAATAGTAAATATTCAATGATTTTATCTTGGAAATCGTCCATTTGGTCCGTGTTTGCATAAGAAAACAGTAATATCAGAAACTGAGTCCGCCTTGATGCAAAACACCTTGTATTTCGTTTATTTCTTAAATTAGACTAATAGTAAAAACGTAATAATGTTTTACTGTGTTTGTATAACTATGCAATTTTCTGTATGTTTTAGATTTAAAAACCCCACTGGTGATGGTGATATGTGTCGTTGAATCTAATTTGGGATAATATAGAAATAAACGAATAACAAGGTGTTTTCCATCTAGGCGGACTTAATTTCTGATATTACTGCAGTAAATGTTCGCCGAATACGGCGTATCCATCTAACGTGCCATTGGCATGTAAACATCATTCGACAATTTAGCAATACAACACTAATAGGAACCGTAAAACAAGTGTCGTCGAATGAATTGGCTGAGAATGATGTAGTCCTTTGAAGGACGAGTCGATATGCTTCTCATTTACCGAGAATGCCAACGGAATTCAGTGAGAGCTAGAGACTTCTACGCTGAAAGATATCCTCAGTTTACTCACCCTATACCACGTACATTTAAATATGCGTATGATAAATTGAGAACTACTGGAGTTTTAACGCATCGGAAACGTATCCGGCAAAGGAAAGTTAGTAACGAGGAAACGGAAATTAGTACTCTTGCCACTGTGGTTCGAGATGCTTGCGTTAGCTCGTGTCAAAACGCAAGAGAACCTGGCATGAGCCAGAGCAGTGTTGTTCGTGTTCTGTATCGCCGTAAATATCATCCTTACAATATCAGCCTCCACCCAGAATTGTACGGGCTGTATGCGTCGCATCGAATGCTGCCGATAGGCTCAACTTCAGATTTAGAGCGATGACAAATGTATTAATTTGTTTTTAGGTACTGACGAGACCACGTTCATTAACCATGGAAATACTGATTTGCATAACATGCGTTACGGGGCAACTGAAAATCCATGTAGGCTGCGGTAAGTCGCACACCAAAACTCGTGGTGCGTGAATGTATGTTGTGGAATTTTGGAGGTCAGAATTATAGGCCCCTTTTTCATGGAAGGAAATATTAATGGTAGGAAGTACACCACGTTCCTGCAGGAAACATTAGGTCTGAACTCCCCCCCCCCCTCCTCCCCCTCCTCCGTCGGAGGTTTGAGTCCTCCCTCGGGCACGGGTGTGTGTGTTGTCCATAGCGTAAGTTAAAGTTGGATTAAGTAGTGTGTAAGCTTAGAGATCGATGACCTAAGCAGTGTGGTCTCATAAGATCTTACCACAAATTTACAATTTACATAAGGTCTGTTATTGCAAGAAATACCTTTAGGAACACGGAACAGAATGTGGTATCAAGACGATGGGTGTCCGGCACATTTTTCGCTGACGGCTAGAAATGAGTTGCAGAGGCAATTTCCAACTCGTTGGAATGGACGCGGAGGAGATGTGTCGTGACCTCCTCGGTCGCCAGATTACAAGCCGCTGCATATTTTCTTTGTGGGGATTCGTAAAAGACATTGCTAATAAAGACGTTTCAACTTTTCCTGAAGATATGCGTGACAGAATTGTCAAAGCATATGCTTCCATAAGTGCTGAAGTTATAAGGAATATCACTCAATACAAGAAGATAGCAGCACTGCATTAATACCAGTGGTCATAACTTCGAACACCTTCTGTAAATAGACGTTGATGCCACCTTTGTGTCCTTCGTTGACCTCCATAGACCTTACTGTTACATATCATTCGATTCGTGTCAATGGCCGCTATCAGAAAATATGTACCAAACTATAGCATCTCATAAAAAAAAAGTTGACCTTCATACCTCTGGAGCGTCCTCACCTAGCAACAAAAAACCAACGTCATATTATGGCCCCCGTTGTCCCGCAAACTTTTCCCCGCAAACTTTAACTTTTCCCCGCAAACTTTAACTTTTCCCCGCAAACTTTAACTTTTCCCCACAAACTTTTCAGCTCCTGTCATACTTTCGGAGTTGCTCTTTGTGGCAATAGTTAGTGACACCCTGTATATCACGCGGGTGTGTACAGTGTGTCTGTCGTTGGCGTGGCCTTGTATTAGGTGTGCATTGTAAATTATACAATACTGTATCGAATTACATTTTTCTATATGTTATACACTGAGGTGATAAGTCATGAGATACTTCACAATGTTGTATCGGACCTCCCTTTGCCCGTCATTGTGAAGCAGCTCGACGTAGCATGGACTCAACAAGTCATTGGAAGGCTCCTGCAGAAATACTGAGCCTTCCAGCGTGTGTAGCCGAACATATTGAAGGAAGTGTTGTTGATGCAGAATTTTGTGCACCACGTCCCATAAATGGTCGATGTCATTCATGTTGGGCGGTTTGGATGGCCGGATCACTCACTCCATTTGTCCACAATGTTCTTCAAACCAATTGCGAACCATTGTTGTCGCGTGAAATGGCGCATTCTCATCCATAACAAAAATCCATCGTTGTTGGGATGCAAATGATCTCCAAGTAGCCGAACATAAACATTTCTAGTCAGTGATCGGTCCATTTTGACGAGTTGGTCCAGGGGATACTGTGTAAACACAGTCCATACCGTTATGGAGCCATGAACAGCCTGCCCAGTGCCTTGTCGACTTGTGTGCATGGCTTCGTGAGGTCTGCGCCACATTCCAACCCTACTGTCAGTTGTTGACAACTGTAATAGGGTTTCGTGTGACCAGGCATCGGTTTTCCATTCGTCTACGATCCAACCGAGATGGTCACGAGCCCAGGAGAGGCGCCTGCAAGCGATTTCCTGCTCTTAGCAGAGGCACTCGCGTCAGTCGACTACTGCCATAGCCCATTAATGGCAAATTTCGCTGCACTGACCTAACAAATACGTTAGTTGTACGTCTCACATTGATGTCTGCAGTTATTTCACGCAGTGTCGATCGTCTGTTAATACTGACAACTCCACGCAAATGCAGCTGCTCACGGTCGTTAAGAGAAGGCAGTCGCCCTCTGCGTTGTCTGTGATGAGACATAATGCCTAAAATTTGTTGTTCTCGTCTCATTTTCGGCACTGTGGATCTCAGAATATTGAATTCCCTAATGATTACCTAAATGGACTATCGCGTGCGTCTAGCTCCAACTACCATTCCGCGTTCAAAGTTTGTTAATTTCCTTCGCGCAGACATAACCACGTCGGAAACCTTTTCACATCTATCACCTGGCTCAAATGGCTCTGAGCACTATGGGACTTAACTTCTGAGGTCATCAGTCCCCTAGAACTTAGAACTACTTAAATCTAACTAACCTAAGGACATCACACACATCCATGCCCGAGGCAGGATTCGAACCTGCGACCGAAGCGGTCGCGCGGTTCTAGACTGAAGCGCCTAGAACCGCTCGGCTGCAAAAGGCGGCTGAATCACCTGAGTATATAAGTGACTGCTCCGCCAATGCACTGCTGTTTCAAAGCTCACGTACGCGATGCAACCGCCATCTGTATGTGTGTATACCTCTACCCTGTGACTTTCGTCACGTCACCGTATTGTTTTGAATGATATGGCCATTCCTGAAATTACTTTACACAGTGTGGTGAGGCATTGGAAATTGGAAAAGGTCACTTAAAAAGGCACCGTTCTCTTTTTGGGAGCCGATAAAAAGTTTGGTGTGCCATATATGAGTCCCGTTGGGTAACTGCATGAAAAGCTCATATTCCTTTTGTTGAGCTTGTTTTATATTTTGAAGTCTGTTGTTTTTGTTTAATGAGAATTCAGAAAATTGTGTCAGTGTGGTTACCGTTTTCCATTGATTATGCATAGCTGTATTGCTGAAAGAATGTGACTTTTTAAAAGTAAATGTACCCCCATAATTTATTACTGCCGTTCTTCACGCGTAAAGAATACTGCAGTCTCAATTCCCTTAAATAGCTTGGTGATACTATCGCCCAATCAGAACCGTTTCACGTTTTAAAATTGGAGTGCTTAGCTGTTGATTAAAAAAACGGTAGCTCGGTTAATACTGTGTTTTACATGTGTTACAGAGGTCGAACTTCACCTGTCAAACACGAGCGTCCTTGTTTATGAAAATTGGCATATTCACATATACCTACCACTAACTGCTCACAAAGCGCTCTCGCAGTTAAGTTATTCCTGGTATTGTCCAAGTGGTTTAACTGTTGATTGATATTGCCCGATTGTTTAATGCTGTGCTATTTTGGTCTCGAATATTTAATCTAATTTTGTCTGGTACTGGTCAGTTACGGCCGTTCTTGCTTAAATAATATTTGCTTATTCGTATACTCGTACTGCCAACTGCTCATGGGCATTGTCTTGTTAACAGGGCGCATTGTATTGTGTAAGTAGTTCAGCTGTTGGTTAACAAGGGGCGACTGCTTAGTGCTGTGTTATTTGCTTTAAATATTTAATCCATTTTTATTTATCAGTCACGGCCGCTTGCTTTATGCTATGATATTATTCTTCAATATCCAGTTTTTTTTTTTTTTTGGTCGCGGTCATTCATGCTTAATAAAGTATGTGCTCTTTCCTCTTAATCTGTAATTTAACTGTGTCACTGGTTCAGTCACAGTCGTCTGTGATAAAGAATTCTAACAACGTAATTTGCAAGGTTACAGAGAGATAGAATTGAAACTGCTCCCTGTAATTAGTGGACGTAAACTCTTTTAAGAAAAGAGTAACTGTCCAGAATTCGATTGTCAATAAATTTAATACAAACACAGATTTAAATGAAATCGCATTTTTTAATGCTAGAGCTAAAATTGTACTGTTTTCTGGAATTAATAATATGTGCTCTGTGTTTTATTGGAAGGAAATGTTTTTAATTATGTATATCTTTTCCTGAATTGCTCCAGGACCAGTGTATGGTACTGTTTGCTTTGGTTTTAAAATAAATTTTGAAAAGAGCTGAGTGGCTTTTCGCTCAGGGACCGCTGTGTCCAACTCAAAGATTAAGTACCACCCAGTCTCTCACTCTCTCCCTCCCTTTAACCAATCATCGAGGTTAGTTTCAGAATTATTACAAAATTATGTGAAGAAGATATATCGATCCCTGATTCCTGTGTAGTTTACTTTACGTTACAAAGTGCTCATAACTACATCTGAGGGACTTCGTATTAGCGACGGTGTTACTCTAAATAGTAGTGGCGCAAGGTATTAATTTATTAAACAGACTCGAGTGTATCTTGCATACGCTCACAGCCGCTATAGCTTTCATCTGAGCGTCTGATGTCGCGTTACAACACAAGGTTCGTGGCCCAGATCTCCGTCCGGTCACTCAGGCGTTGATGTTATGTCGCTTCCCTGGATTGCCTAAGGTAAGTGTCGTGTGGTTCCATTGAAAAGGACACAGCCGATAGAATTCGCCAACTTTTCTCATTGAACTTGTACTCGGACTCTGATGAACTCATTTCGACGAGACGTTAAACTCCACTCCTCGTTACTGAACTGCTCGCTACACGTGTCGGTATCCATCTGGTGCGCTGCCTTACTAATCTAGCAGACGCGACCTCAGCTCACACGCTCGCCGCAATCGATGCCTCAGCTGCGTTGCTCTCCCTAACTTTCTCATTACATCCACGTTCGTGATCTTAGCGTTGTTTTATTATATTAATGCGTGGTGTCTGTTCTTTCTGACACGTCTGAACAACAGACACCGTGCATTCATATTTCTGATTCCCCTTGTAATGGTTCTTTATTCACGTGACCATTACGGCACTCCACCCCAGTTCTCGATACCAGTAATACCGAACTACTTTTCTGCTAAGTAACAGACATATTTTTTTGACAATATTCACATTTGGTTTTATTAATGTATAGATACTCCGATGCATCGATTTACTACAGAGAGATGGTTCTTGTGTGTATTCATTTCTGTGAAACTGTCATAATCTTTGACTTGCTTGTAACCGTTTTGGCGCGAATGCGCACAGAGCAGTCTATTTGTTTCACTTTGCAGAAGTTGTTATTTCGTTTTGTAAAAGAATAGTCAAGTCTTGTGTTTCGTTAAAGTGGAAATTAAATATATGAAAATTGATACAAAACTGTTTTCTTGATTATGTGACAATTAAGAATTCTTGTTGTGGTCTTCAGTCCTGAGACTGGTTTGATGCAGCTCCCCATGCTACTGTATCCTGTGCAAGCTTCTTCATCTCCCAGTACCTACTGCAACCTACATCCTTCTGAATCTGCTTAGTGTATTCATCTCTTGGTCTCCCTCTACGATTTTTACCCTCCACGCTGCCCTCCAATACTAAATTAGTGATTCCTTGATGCCTCAGAACATGTCCTACCAACAGATCCCTTCTTCTAGTCAAGTTGTCCCACAAACTTCTCTTCTCCCCAATCCTATTCAAAACTTCCTCATTAGTTATGTGATCTACCCGTCTAATCTTCAGCATTCTTTTGTAGCACCACATTTCAAAGCTTCTATTCTCTTCTTGTCCAAACTATTTAGCGTCCATGTTTCACTTCCATATATGGCTACACTCCATACAAATACTTTCAGAACTGACTTCCTGACACCTAAATCTATACTCGATGTTAACAAATTTCTCTTCTTCAGAAACGCTTTCCTTGCCATTGCCAGTCCACATTTTATGTCCTCTCTACTTTGACCATCATCAGTTATTTTACTTCCTAAATAGCAAAACTCCTTTACTACTTTAAGTGTCTCATTTCCTAATCTAATTCCCTCAGCATCGCCCGACTTAATTCGACTACATTCCATTATCCTCGTTTTGCTTTTGTTGATGTTCATCTTATATTCTCCTTGCAAGACACTGTCCATTCCATTCAACTGCTCGTCCAAATCCTTTTCTGTCTCTGACAGAATTACAATGTCATCGGCGAACCTTAAAGTTTTTCTTTCTTCTCAATGGATTTCAATACATACTCCGAATTTTTCTTTTGTTTCCTTCACTGCTTGCTCAATATACAGATTGAATAACATCGGGGAGAGGCTACAGCCCTGTGTCACTCCCTTCCCAACCATTGCTTCCCTTTCATGCCCCTCGATTTTTGTAACTGCCATCTGGTTTCTGTACAAATTGTAAATAGCCTTTCGCTCCCTGTATTTTACCCCTGCCACCTTCAGAATTTGAAAGAGAGTATTCCAGTCAACATTGTCAAAAGCTTTCTCTAAGTATACAAATGCTAGAAACGTAGGTTTGTCCTTCCTTAATCTAGCTTCTAAGATAAGTCGTAAGGTCAGTATTGCCTCACGTGTTCCAATGTTTCTACGGAATCCAAACTGATCTTCCCAGAGGTCGGCTTCTACCAGTTTTTCCATTCGTCTGTAAAGAATTCGCGTTAGTATTTCGAGTCCGTGACTTATTAAACTTCTTGTTCGGTAATTTTCACATCTGTCAGCATCTGCTTCCTTTGAGATTGGAATTATTATATTCTTCTTGAAGTCTGAGGGTATTTCGCTTGTCTCATACATCTTGCTCACCATATGGTAGAGTTTTGTCAGGACTGGCTCTCCCAAGGCCGTCAGTAGTTCCAATGGAATGTTGTCTACTCCGGGGGCCTTGTTTCGACTCAGGTCTTTCAGTGCTCTGTCAAACTCTTCACGCAGTATCGTATCTCCCATTTCATCTTCATCTACACCCTCTTCCATTTCCATAATATTGTCCTCAAGTACATCGCCCTTGTATAAACGCCCTTCTGTATACTCCTTCCACCTTTCTGCTTTCCCTTCTTTGCTTAGAACTGGGTTTCCATCTGAGCTCTTGATGTTCATGCAAGTGGTTCTCTTATCTCCAAAGGTCTCTTTAATTTTCCTGTAGGCAGTATCTATTATGAAGTAGTATATGAGAATTTACAAGAAGTTTAATAAAAATGTGGATCGTGAACGCCAAGTCAATAATTATTTCTACCATACCATTGTTCTGATCTGGGATTGTTTCATCATTAAGAATTTCCTGAAAAACGCATTTGTTAGGCCTTCAAATGTTGTCAAAATACGGATTTGGACCTTCTATCAGTCAAAGTGGAATCACCCTAGAATCAACAAGATGAGCCATAACAACTTCCACGAAATCTACGTGAGATTCCATTCAAGATGAGTGCCAAAATTAATGACTTTTTTACAGTGACTTCATTATTTCCATTCCGACGTTACCATCCACAGTCAATAACTTTGTTGTTGCCCGATAAAGCGAACGTATGCTGCGTGAGCAACGTTATTAATCTGATTTCTAACCTACTTTGCAAGTGGTGGTATTGTTAGACCATCGATGGACAATGAATCCAGAATCTTCAGTCAGGAAGCACATTTACGTTCCACCTCCAGCGGGATTCTCAAATCAGCGAGCATGGAGAACATGGACGTTGAATGCGGATATGTGGCGCTATGTGGCTGTGTGAGTCAACAGGGAAACGTACCGAAATAGTCCGTGCATTGACGATAAACACTGTGTCCCGGTGGCGCAGTGATTAACGCAACTGTCCATTAAGCAAGAGGTCGTGGGTTCGAGTCCCTGGTCGCCACACATTTTTCACTCGTCGCCGCTGATGCTGCACTAAAACTCTATGCAGCTTATATTATTATTTCCTACCCTCTCCTTTCCCTCCGCCTACCCCTTCATTTTACATATCTTGTTTGATTAGTTTTTCTCTAGCCCTTTCCCGTTTTTATAACACATTTTTTCATATACTGTTTATTATAACGAGTAGAAAATGAAGACACACAGCCGGCCGGAGTGGCCGTGCGGTTCTAGTCGCTACAGTCTGGAACCGAGCGACCGCTACTGTCGCAGGTTCGAATCCTCCCTCGGGCATGGATATGTGTGATGTCCTTAGGTTAGTTAGGTTCAAGTAGTTCTAAGTTTTAGGGGACTGATGACCTCAGATGTTAAGTCCCATGGCGTTCAGAGCCAGTTGAACCAGTTGAAGATACACACTGATGAACAGAAACAATGTGATCGCCCAGTTAACAACGTGTTAGTCCACATTTGAAACTTAATACAGCTGCGATTCTCGGTGTCATGGGTTAAACAATCAGTCAGCAAGTTTCTCGGAGAGATCTAGAGATCTAGCAACTGCCGTCTACGCACAGGTCACACTATTTCCGAGACATTACAGACCGGTTTATACTGGGCATGGTGTTAGCGCAAGATGGAGTACCAGATGGTTTCCACCGGATTTAGATACGGCTGATTTTGTGGAAAAGACACCAACGTGAATTCCCTGTCAAAAAATGGTTCAAATGGCTCTGACAAGGGAACCTCTCCCCTCAAATTTAGTTTTAAGTTGGCACAGACGATAGGCCTTGAAAAACTGAACACAGATCAATCGAGAAAACAGGAAGAAGTTGTGTGGAGCTATGAAAGAAATAAGCAAAATATAAGATCGGAGTAGTCCGTGCCAAACATAGTTTGAGCTCATGTGCGCCGTGGTCCCGTGCTAAGCCTGAGCAGATGCGGAACGAGAGGTCCTTGGTTCAAGTCTACCTTCGAGTGAAACGTTTAATTTTTTCTTTTTCAGACAATTATCATAGTTAAGGCACTCCCACATAATCTACTTTGCTCTCCAAAATTCCAGGACATGTTCAGATTTGCTTGGAGATATGCAGGATTTGATGGTCTACACATGGAAAAATTTGAAAACGTTAAAAACATATGTTCTGACAGAACACAGGGAAAACTGTGCGACTGTGAAATTGTTGCATTCATTTGTTGCAGTTTATGTGACAAACTCTTATGTTTTCATAACTTTTTTGGGAGTGATTATCACATCCACAAGAAAACCTAAATCAGGCAAGGCAGAAGAATCTTTTTACCCATTCGCCAAGTGTGTAAGTTAGGTGGGTCGACAACATATTCCTGTAATGTGACGCACATGCCGTCACCAGTGTCGTATAGAATATATCAGACGTGTTTTCCTGTGGAGGAATTGGTTGACCTATGACCTTGCGATCAAATCTTTTCGGTTCCCATTGGAGAAGCACGTCATTTTGTCTACTAATCGCGGTGCGGTCGCAAAACACAGACACTAAACTTATTACAGTGAACAGAGGCGTCAATGAACGAACGGACAGATCATAACTTTGCGAAAATAAAGAAAGTAAACTTTTCACTCGAGGGAAGACTTGAACCAAGGACCTCCCGTACTGCAGTTGCTCACGCTAACCACAGTCCCTGTTAGCTCCTGAGCCCACAGTGTCCTTGAAGTGGCCTATCTTACGCATGAACTACTCACTTTGTATACTTTGCTTATTTTTTTCATAGTTCCACACCAACGTATAACTAAATCTGAGGGGGGGGGGGGGGGGGGTTGATGGGGAGGTTCCCTTGTGAGCACTATGGACTTAACTTCTGAGGTCATCAGTCCCCTGGAACTTTGAACTACTTAAACCTAACTAACCTAAGGACATCACACACATCCATACCCGAGGCAGGATTCGAACCTGCGACCGTAGGAGTCGGTCGGTTCCGGACTGAAGCGCCTAGAACCGCTCGCCCACCGTGGCCGGCTTTCTCGTAGTCCACAACGGTTACGCAGCCTTACATTACAACCCAGATTCATTGGAAGTCGAGGTTAATGTCTCCAATAGCATAACACATGCCTAGCTTGCATTTTTCGTGTATCTCTAGCTCAGCACCAAGCCCCAGGCGACTGTAAAAAAAAGGGCGGGTGACTCCAGTATATGATGATGATGGTGATGATGAGGTCCCATACTCCGGGGAGCGTAGAGGACGATGCTGGAGACCAGCACCGCCGTACTAGGCAAGGTCCTAGTGGAGGTGGTTTGCCATTGCCTTCCTCTGACCGTAATTGGGATGACTGATGATGAAGACGACACAACAACACCCATTCATCTCGAGGGAGGAAAAATCCCTGATCCCGCGGGGAATCGAACCCGGGACCCTGTGCGCGGGTAGCGAGAACGCTACCGCAAGACTACGAGCTGCGGACTCCAGTACATAAGAAGGGTAAAAGAACGGACCTGCAAAACTAAAGACCTATATCTCTAACTTCGGTTTGCTGCAGAATCCTCGAACATAGTGTCAGTTAGAATATAATAAACTCTGTTGAGGCTACGAAGCTTATGCCCATGGATCAGCATGGTTTTAGAAAGCATCGTTCGTGGAAAACTCAGCTTGGTCTGTCCACAAATGATACAGTGCAATCAATGGACGAAGAGCAACAGGCAGATTCCGTATGTCCATATTTCCGGGAAATACTTGACACGGTGCCCCATTGCAGGCTGTTAACCAAGGCAAGGAATGAGTTCGCAGATGTGTATGTAGCTCCAAGACTTCTTAAATACTAGAATTCAGTATGTTGTCCTGGACAGTGAGTGTTCATTAGAAACAAGGGTATCGTCAATAGATCCCCAGGGAATTGTGATAGCGGTCGCGGTGGCCGAGCGTTTCTGGGCGCTTCAGTCCGGAATAGCACGACTGCTACGGTCGCAGGTTCGAATCCTGCCTCGGGCATGGATGTGTGTGATGTCCTTAGGTTAGTTAGGTTTAAGTAGTTCTAAGTTCTAGGGGACTGATGACCTCAGCAGTTAAGTCCCATAGTGCTCAGCGCCATATGAACCATTTTT
This sequence comes from Schistocerca gregaria, assembly GCF_023897955.1. Lineage (NCBI taxonomy): Eukaryota > Metazoa > Arthropoda > Insecta > Orthoptera > Acrididae > Schistocerca > Schistocerca gregaria. The sequence continues at coordinate 133,175,273 of NC_064931.1, read as the reverse complement.
GAACTGTAATAGGACCGCTGTTGTTCTCTATATACATAAATGATGTGTCGGATAGGATGGGCAGCAATCTGCGTTTGTTTACTGCTGATGCGTTGGTGTACGGTCAGGAGTCGAAGTTGAGTGACTGTAGGAAGATACAAGACAACTTAAAACAATACTTTCACTTGGTGTGATGAATGGCAGCTAGCCCTGAATGTGGAAGAATGTAAGGTAGTGCGGACGAGTAGGAACATCAGACCTTTAATGTTCGGATACAGTATTACTATTGTCCGGCGTGACAAAGTGAAGTTGTTTAAATATCTGGGCGTAACGTTGCAAAGCGATATGAAATGGAACGAGCATGTGATAAGTGTGGTAAGAAAGGCGAAAGGTCGATTTCGGTTTATTGGGAGAGTTTTAAGAAAGATTGGTTCACGTGTAATGGTGGCCGCCTACAGGACGCTGGTGCGACCTATTCTTGAGTACTGTTAGTGTTCAGGATCCGTACCAGTTCGGATTGAAGGAAGACATCGAAGCAGTTAAGAGGCGGGCTGCTAGATTCGTTACCAGTATGTTCGACAACACATGTTACTGAGATACTTAGCACTCCGTCGTCAGGCCAAGAGTGGCCTGCCGGGACCATCCGACCGCCGTGTCATCCTCATGGAGGATGCAGATAGGAGGGGCGTGGGGTCAGCACACCGCTCTCCCGGTCGTTATGATGGTATTCTTGACCGAAGCCGCTACTATTCGGTCGAGTAGCTCCTGAATTGGCATAACGAGGCTGAGAGCACCCCGAAAAATGGCAATAGCCCATAACGGCCTACATGGTCACCCATCCAAGTGCCGACCACGCCCGACAGCGCTTAACTTCGGTGATCTCAAGGGAACTGGTGTATCCACTGCGGCGAGGGCCGTTGCCTTTTACGGAGATACTTGGGAAATCAAATGGGATTCCCTGTAGAGAAGGTGACATTCTTTCCGAGAACTACTATTGAGAAAATTTAGAGAACCGGGATTTGAAGCTGGCTACCGAACGATTCTATCGCCGACAACATACATTCCGTATAAGGATCACGAAGATAAGATACGAGAAATTACAGATCGTATGGAGGCAGACAGACAGTCGTTTCTCCCTCGCTGTGTTTACGGCTGGAACAGGATAGGAAATAACAAGTAATGGTTCAGCGTACCCTCCACCTTGCACCGTACGTTGGCTTGCGGAGTATCTATGTAGATACTGTCCGGTTGGATGATGGTGAATCCCGTTGTAACAGGAAGTGTGACTCATCCGACACGGCCACACGTTTACAACGACCCACGGCCCTTATCGATGATCCCGTACCCACTGCAAACTTAACTGATGATGTTATTTGGTCAGTATCGGAACACCTGGTGGTCATCTGCTGCAAAGTTCCATGTTCAACAGTGTACTCTGAACAGTTGTATTCCTATATCCTATTGCCTGCCTTCTTGCTTCCCACTGTTGAAGAGCAATTCGGTAATGGCAACTACATCTTTCAAGACGATGGAGCACCTGTTCATAACGCGTGGCCTGTGGCGGAGTGGTTACACGACACTAACATCCCTTTACTGGACTGGCCTGTGCAGAGTCCTTGCCTGAATCTTGCAGAACACATCTGGGATGTTTTGGAACGCCGACTTCGTGCCAGGCATCACCGACCGACATCGATACCTCTCCTCACTGCAGCACTCCGTGAAGAATGGGCGGTCTGGGGTGCTGCAGTCATGGACTGTGCGGCTGGTCCAGGCGGAGGTTCGGGTCCTCCCTCGGACGTGTGTGTGTGTGTGTGTGTGTGTGTGTGTGTGTGTGTTTGTCCTCAGGAAAATTTAGGTTAAGCAGTGTGAAAGCTTAGGGACTGATGACCTTAGTAGTTAAGTCCCATAAGATTTCACACACATTTGAACTTTTTTTATTTTTTTTAAATTATTTTTTTAAAGAATGGGCTGCCATTCCCCAAGAAACATTCCAGCACCTGATTGAACGTATGCCTGCGAGAACAAGGCTAAGTGTAGGCCAACACCATGTTGAATTCCAGCATGACCGATGAAGGGCGTCATGAACTCGTAAGTCACTTTTAGCCAGGTGTCCGGACGCTTTTGATCACATAATGTATATGCTTTAACTTCTCCCTAAATTATTTCTCAACTCCGGCTTCAATATTATTTTACAGACATTTATTTTGTTGTTCTCACATACTTCGATAATTCTGTCAAAATTTTTGGGGGATGTCACTAACTCCAAATGTTGTACCTCGTGACCGAGGGATTGATGAGCTCGCCCTTAGTCCCTTAATCCGAACGAGTTACTCAAACCATACATTAGTCTCTGTTCCATTTATAGTCATCTGTCCGCCACGTCGCCACGTAAACTCTTTTGCTGTGTAAACTCTTTTGCTGTGTAAACTCTTTTGCTGTGTAAACTCTTTTGCTGTGTAAACTCTTTTGCTGTGTAAACTCTTTTGCTGTGTAAACTCTTTTGCTGTGTAAACTCTTTTGCTGTGTAAACTCTTTGGAATCTTGTGAGTATCGCAGAATGTAAGGAGTTGTGGGCATGCCTCTGGTGGAGACAGACATACTTTTTGTTTAAGGGTCGACAATAACAATGTAATTTGAAATATTAAGTGGTAATTGTAAAGACGGTGAGACATGGAAAAATGTGACAAAGAATAAAATTCAAAAAATATACAAGCAAATCTTCATCAGTTGTTTAGTCATCAAGAACCCACAACATTAAATCGAACTTCAGCAGCAAGAATGTACCCCTAGACACAAAAAGTGGAGCCAACAACCATAGATTAGATTAGATTAGTTTTTCGTTCCATAGATCCATGCTGAGGAGATCCTCGTGGATGTAGAACATGTCGAGATTTGTTTTAAAGCTGAAATAACAATACTAATAGTGTGAATATGTACAATACATCATTTGTTTCTATTAAAAAATTCGTCGGTGGAGTAGAAGAAGTTGGCCACTAGTAAGACTTTCAGGCTCCTTTTAAAACTCATCTTTATTTATAACTAATTTTTTTATGTTAGCTGGCAAATTATTGAAGATGAGTGTTCCTGAGTAGTGGATCCCTTTTTGAACTAAAGTAAATGCTTTTAAGTTCTTGTGCAGATCATTTTTGTTTCTGGTATTGTATGTATGAACTGAGCAGTTTGCTGAAAAAAGAGATATATTATTTAGGACAAATTTCATTAAGGAGTAAATATACTGAGAGGCAGTTGTTAGATAATGAAGGCGAGTAAAAAGGTTTTCTTTTGTATATCTTACGACTTTCGAAACTAATGAAGACACCAAGACAGGGAAATTTTAATAGTGATGTGTGGGAGGGTAAGATAATAAGGCGAGATCCACACGGAGAGAAGCTGCCGATGGTATATTATTGCTAGATAGGCCAGTACGTTGACCTTATAATTATTACAACGAAGACGAAGCACGTTTAATATAGGCATACTTCTAACTTTGTCGATACTTCTATTGAAACGATTTTAGAAATGTTTTCGCGAGAAAAAGAACGAAAACTGTACGATCTGCTTTACCTGCGTGACGTAATGACAGCCGATCCACAACCTGATGTTGTAGCATTGGTGTTTGTGTTTACGGCTATTTTGAGCAGTTTTCCTACATAACACCTGGCCGGCACACGGGGCAATTTCCTCTCGCCACCGGGGCTGTGGAAGGAGGCGTCCCTGGCCTCTGTGGGTCCCGATTGGGCAGAATGTTGCTCCCGCGTCCTACCATACATGGCGGCAGCCAGTTCAAACAACAAGGCCGGCGCATTGAAATGGGAACACTTGGAATGCTGCTGCTGTGCCGGACTGTTAATTGCGTCCGAGTTTCACCGCTCACGAGCACACGTCCAATAACCTTTGTCTCTCTCGAGTCGCCTGCGCACGCAACAAGCCGCCAAAGGCCGCATTTGCTCGTTTGCCCGACTGAGGGACGACTGACGACTTAAATGCGAAATAACCACTCTGGCCGGAACGTCCAATTAATTGGTTGAGTGGACACAATTCATCAGCGAATGTTATTCAGACGTTCCGATGAATATCAATAAACAGCAAACGCCTGTGTTAGAGTTGCGCTCTACCGAAACTACGGTTCGGTAGTTCTGGTACCGTACACAAGTGCCATAGTAAATGGTAGAATTACCAGTCGTATTGGTAGCATTGGGGGGAAAGAAATATAAATGAGTGTCTGAGAGAGAAACTGGGAGCCGACGACTGCTTTGTTTATTTGTTTTGCAGTTAATTAGAACCGTACATCGTTCAGTGTTAGTCCATTATCTATTTTGTAGCCTTACAAAATTTAAATTGGCTTTTACAGGCAATAAAAATTAGTTTATCGCATCACTTCTGCGCATTTTTTTCTAAGCCATGTCTCCGCAATATCCTTTCTTTCAGGAGTGCTAGTTCTGCAAGTTTCGCAGGACAGCTTCTGTAAAGTTTGGAAGGTAGGAGACGGATACTGGCAGAAGTAAAGCTGTGAGTACCGGGCCTGAGTCATGCTTCGGTAGCTCAGATGGTAGAGCACTTGCCCGCGAAAGGCAAAGGTCCCGAGTTCGAGTCTCGGTCGGGCACACAGTTTTAATCTGCCAGGAAGTTTCATATCAGCGCACACTCCGCTGCAGAGTAAAAATCTCATTCTGGAAACCAAAGTAGTTACTTTGACGCAGGTATAGTTTACATGCACAAAAACAAAAAATCTGTATAATTCCTGCAGTTTTGTGTACTCAGTATAACATTCTTCAACATGATCACAGGCAAGAGTTCCCTATTTTTAATGATAAGTACGATAGTTGTTTACGAATAACAAAAAAATGGTTCAAATGGCTGTGAGCACTATGGGACTTAACATCTGAGGTTATTAGTCCCCTGGAGCTTAGAACTACTTAAACCTAACTAACCTAAGGACATCACACACCTCCGTGCCCGAAGCAGGATTCGAACCTGCGACCGTAGTGGTCGCGCGGTTCCGGATTGAAGCGCCTAGAACAGCTTGGCCACCGCGGCCGGCCTATGAATAACAAATGTTCAAATGTGTGTGAAATCTTATGGGACTTAACTGCTAAGGTCATCAGTCCCTAACCTTACACATTACTTAACCTAAATTATCCTAAAGACAAACACACACACCCATGCCCGAGGGAGGACTCGAACCTCCGCCGGGACCAGCCGCACAGTCAACGACTACAGCGCCTCTGACCGCTCGGCTAATCCCGCGCGGCTATGAATAACAGAAACACGTTTTGTATAAGCTGTTTATTTTTAAGTAACAGACTGGAGGATCACTATGTGGAAAAAAAATGTCCCGTAGGTTAAGCGGTACTTTGCTTGTCGCCCCCAGTTTCTAGATGCGCTGTCTAGGGTAATCGGTTAATAGACTGAGCACATACCCAAACAAATGGATCGGAATGAGGTTACGGCCGGAAAGTATGCAACACACCTAACATACACGTAACGCTGTTATGGGCTTAACTGAACAGGGCTACTAGGAGAACTACCATAGTCTATACTTACAAATACTAGTCTACGGTAGCCCACGGTAATTTTACGATTCCACCTATGTTTAAAAACACAGGGATGAAGCGAATTTTTCTCGCCGTCAGTGAAAAACTATTTTTAGTAATAAATGAAATTACCATTCGTCTTTGTATGAACAACGATCCTGTGAGTAGATAGCATCCCTGAAAGTGCGAATGTGAAACGCCTGCCTTGTGAGGCTCATATATCCTCGCGCGTCGTACCTGTTACGTTTTGAAATATTTCTATTATTTTCTTTTGCTACGTGTACCTCGATGCATCAGTAATCGTACAATACTGTTGGTTAAGGTGTGTGTGTGTGTGTGTGTGTGTGTGTGTGTGTGTGTGTGTGTGTGTGTGTTTTAGATGGTGTTGGTGGTTAGTGTTTAACGTCCCGTCGACAACGAGGTTATTAGAGACGGAGCGCAAGCTCGGGTTAGGGAAGGATTGGGAAGGAAATCGGCCGTGCCCTTTCAAAGGAACCATCCCGGTATTTGCCTGAAACGATTTAGGGAAATCACGGAAAACCTAAATCAGGATGGCCGGAGACAGGATTGAACCGTCGTCCTCCCGAATGCGAGTACAGTGTGCTAACCACTGCGCCACCTCGCTCGGTGTGTGTTTTAGAGAGAGAGAGAGATAGAGAGAGAGAGAGAGAGAGAGAGAGAGAGAGAGAGAGAGAGAGAGAGAGAGAGAAATAGCAGCAGCGGAAAGTCGTAATTTGCAGTTTTGAGCAGCGAGTTAGCAGTCTGCTCAAATGCATGTGTATCGTAATTGTATCACATGATTCCACTAAGTATTGTTTCATGTGGCATATTCAGTATCAGATTAATTAGTCAGGAAATTGGGACGAGATGAAGTTTCAGTGTGAACAGGTTTATTCGAAATTGTTCCAGACAGACGATATTGAGACATCATGAGAGTTCATTCTTGGTGTTAGCGTAACAAGCGTCAAAAAATAAAGAGCAGCGTTTTTACTCGCAGTCGAGTGCAAGCGATCACCTTCATTTCCCACATCATCCCAGATCGTGAACAAAACAATTTCACAATGATATTAAAGCGAAACAGAGACGTCGACCCATTCCCTAATAAAGGATGGTATAGTGTGGAATAGTAGAAGATAATTAATGTGGCATGATCATTTTGGTGGGAGTTTTAAACGGTGCTGTCGCTGCACTAACCTCTTTACGTACCGTGTTATTCTACTAATCCGGTTCCATACAATGACATAAGGCCGAGAGAGTGGTGTGCTGAGCACATGTTCCTCCATATCCGCATGCAGAGACGCCTGTTGCTGAGGGTGACACGGCGGCCGGTCGGTACCGTTGGGCCTTCATGGCCTGTTCGGACGGAGTTTAGTTTTAGCTATTCAACTGAAACTGTCTTTATCTAGGAAGCTTGGGAGTCTGAGGATGCCTTATTTGTCAATGGATGATACCTAACTAATCGGTCGTGCGGTAGCGTTCTCGCTTCCCACGCCCGGGTTCCCGGGTTCGATTCCCGGCGGGGATTGGATTTTCTGTGCCTCGTGATGGCTGGGTGTTGTGTGATGTCCTTAGGTTAGTTAGGTTTAAGTAGTTTTAAGTTCTATGGGACTGATGACCATAGATGTTAAGTCCCATAGTGCTCAGAGCCATTTGAACCATTTGAACCTAACTAATCTCACTTCATGTCCTTTAGTTTTCAATTATGTAATCAATTATGTAGTCTTGAAAGGAGGGTATAAGATGAACATCAACAAAAGCAAAACGAGGATGATGGAATGTAGTCGAATTAAATCGGGTGATGCTGAGGGAATTAGATTAGGAAATGAGACAGTTACAATAGTAAAGCAGTTTTGCTATTTGGGGAGCAAAATAACTGATGGTCGAAGTAGAGAGGATATAAAATGTAGACTGGCAATGGCAAGGAAAGCGTTTCTGAAGAAGAGATATTTGTTAACATCGAATATAGATTTAAGTGTCAGGAAGTCGTTTCTGAAAGTATTTGTATGGAGCGTAGCCATGCATGGAAGTGAAACATGGACGATAAATAGTTTACACAATAAGAGAATAGAAGCTTTAGAAATACGGTGCTACAGAAAAATACTGAAGATTATATGGGTATATCACATAACTAATGAGGAGGTATTGAATAGAATTGGGGAGAAGAGATATTTGTGGCACAACTTGACTAGAAGAAGGGACCGGTTAGTAGGACATGTTCTGAGGCATAAAGGGATCACAAATTTAGTATTGGAGGGCAGCGTGGAGGGTAAAAATCGTAGAGGGAGACCAAGAAATAAATGCACTAAGCAGATTCAGAAGGATGTAGGCTGCAGTAGGTACTGGGAGATGAAGAAGGTTGCACAGGATAGAGTAGCATGGAGAGCTGCATCAAACCAGTCTCAGGACTGAAGCCTACAAAAACAACAACAACAATCTCGTTTATAGGTAGATTATGTGACCTTAGAAAAAGCTGTTTTTCCCTTCATTTGCAGTCGAGGTAACTTCTCAGATAAATTTTTATGTAGATTTCCGGAAGACCATTTGCAGTGCTATGAATAAGGAGAATCTCTCTTGGATGGTATAAAAAGACTGGCTCTAACCATTTCGTTTTCGAATGCGTGCCCTGCTTTCCTTGATGTTTCGTTTTTAGTGGGATATAACGAGCCTTCTTATCGACAGTAATAAATTGGGTCAATAAAACTGTTCGTTTCTTTTTTTAAATGGTTAAGATATTCCTTACTGCATTTTCTTTCGTTCACAATTCGACAAACTCTTTTGAATTGAGACGCACAATCCTTAAAGCTGAAAACGAAAGAGCAGTCTTCCTTCAATACTTAGAAGGCTTGAATACATTTCCCTTTTGCGGTAAACCGTACGTGGCAGATTTTATTTGCAGGTAAGGTTGCGTCCAGTGTTTTCTCAGATATAAATGGAATTACTCTTACTGAGTAACTTGCAAATGGTTTAAGAACAGATTACGAATACCATGCGAGTCATCTGGACCGGCAGGATGAAAAAATTACGTAATGTACAGGATTTAACAAGAAAAATGCGTCACGGCAATACTATACCCGCACACAACCAGTCATTGGAAAAGGCAACATAACGGCATTTTAAGTATAGGTTTTTGTCGAATCACATCTTATTCGCCAGATTTGGCACTGCCTGGGCATCATCTATTAACACATTTAGTTATTGGAAATTTTCTATAACTGTACTACAGTTAAGTATGGTTTCTACTGAACGGTGAAACTTAAAGAAAGCGAATTTTTTACCTTGGACACTCCCTCTATCCCCTCCCCGGCCTACCTCTATACCCCCAACCCCCACCCCGGCCTCATTGCACTGATACCATAAATTCTATCCGAAATTGTTTTAGGATTTCTGTAGAAAATGTATATTTTGTTCATTGAAAACACGTCATCCACCTGGATAGCAGCGCTTGTTGAATCGTCACTTCCGAGACGGGAACATGGGGCAGCTCAGTATCGAATCTGCCCAATAGCTTAATGACGAGGGTCAGTGCCGCAGTAAGCTGGTATTTGGATTCTAGGTGTATCCCACGTCCCACTATGACAGTACTGGCTAGGTACCAAAGTCCTGCCTCAATTAAACGATTCACATACATTTAGAAAATTCACACACACACACACACACACACACACACACACACACACACACACACACACACACACACACACACAGCCACTTTGGGTACACACATTATGTCCCGGGTGGGTAACGATATTGCTGGCAGGAAAGGTATCTGGCCACACATTAAAACAGCCATGCCAAATCCGTTAATAACCATACCGACACTGCGCCTATGCGGACAAACGAATTTTGGTGTCACCGCCAGACACCACACTTCCTCGGTGGTAGCCTTTAAATCGGCCGCGGTCCGTTAGTCTACGTCGGTCCCGCGTGTCGCCACTATCAGTGATTGCAGACCGAGCGCCGCCACACGGCAGGTCTAGTCTAGAGAGACTCCCTACCACTCGCCCCAGTTGTACAGCCGACTTTGCTAGCGATGGTTCACTGTCTACATACGTTCTCATTTTGCAGAGACTACAATTTACCATAGCCTTCAGCTACATCATTTGCTACGACCTAGCAAGGAGCCATATTCAGTTACTTCCAGAATGTATTCTGCACAAATAATATTGTGAATCATGGACCGTCAAGAGCGACGTTCATCATTAATGGATTAAGGTTAAGTATCAAACTAATTACGCCCGCTTTCTGAATTCTCATTCCTTGTCATGTTCCAGACCTCACGTCAGTAGAGTTCCTCCCTCGTCACGCCCGTCTGCGTGAGCTAAAAAGCGTGAATTTCGGCCTCCACTCGTAACACGGTGTTCGCTCTTCTGCCAACACAAAACGAATAACAAGAAGAATTATGACGATACTATAAACGCCGTGGCACTTTTTTTTACAGTTTACAATCCCTTGCAGTAGGAGCTGTAATGCTGATATTTTTTCTGAACCAGCAAGGTAAAAGAGAGGCCACTACTTCCACCACACCAAGTTGGTTTAGTGCTCACGTACTCACACTGAGCTGTGAACACTCCCCAGTTTATCAATGGGCATAATTGAAAATTATCTTTGGACAAACTGTTTCACGTAAAAATCGATATTCTTTTAAATATCCTTGAGCCAGCAACTTACTTTAAGGCTCAAATATTGTACTGTCCTTCAAGATGATTAATAACGAATTTTCTATCTTTTTGCAGGTATGTACATCGCAGTACCCATACTTCAGTCGGTATGTAAGAGAAAAAACGTACAAGTTCCACTTACTAGCATAGCTAAATTTTCAGTATGTTGATGTTTGGTATTAATATCAACTCCTATCAAGCTTGGCCACCATATGGTTGGTAAGCAACGGTTTTATTTTCTGTGCTGATTTCACACATTGCTAAGGTGGCGTAACGCTTCGTGAAATATAAGGTGTAGATACACTACGTGATCAAAAGTATCTAGACACCACAAACCATAGATTTTTCATTTTAGGTGCATTGTGCTGCCACCTACTGCCAGGTACTCCATATCAACGACATCAGTAATCATTAGATATGGTGAGAGAGCAGAATGGGGCGCTCCGTAGAACTCACGGACTTCGAACGTGGTCAGTGATTGGGTGTCACTTTTCGTATTTCTGTACGCGAAATTTCCACACTCCTTAACATCCCTAGGTCCACTGTTTTCAATGTAACAGCGAAGTGAAAACGTGAAGGGACACGTACAGCACAAAAGCGTAAAGACCAACCTCGTCTGTTGACTGACAGGGACCGCCGACAGTTAACGAGGGTCGTAATGTGTAATAGGCAGACACCTATCCACACCTTTCAGGAATTCAAAACTGCATCAGGATCCACTGCAAGTACTATGACAGTTAGGTGGGAGGAGAGAAGAGTTGAATTTCATGGACGAGCGGCTGCTCTTAATCCACACATCGCACCGGCAAATTCCAAACGTCGCCTCGCTTGGTGTAAGTATCGTCAACATTGGACGATTGAACAGTGGAAAAAGGTTGTGTGGAGTGACGAATCACGGTACACAATGTGGCGATCCGATGGCAGGGTGTAGGTATGCCGAATGCCCGGTGAACGTCACCTGCCAGCGCGTGTAGTGCCAACAGTAAAATTCTGGGGCGGTGGTATTTTGGTGTGGTCGTGTTTTTCGTGGAGGGTGGTTTGCACCCCTTGTTGTTTAGCGTGGCACTATCACAGCACATTGATGCTTTACGTACCTCCTTGCTTCCCACTGTTGAAGAGCAATTCGGAGTTGGCGATTGCATCTTTCAACACAATCGAGCACCTCTTCATAATGAGCGTCCTTTGGCGGAGTGGCTACACGACAAAAACATCCCTGTAATGGACTGGCATCCTGCACAGAGTCCTGACCTGAATCCTACAAAACATGTTCGGGATATTTTGGAACGGCGACTTATTGCCAGTCCTCACCGATCGTGAAGAATGGGCTGCCATTCCCCAAGAAAGCTTCCAGCACCTGATTTAACATAGGCTCAAATGGTTGAAATGCCTCTGAGCACTATGGGACTTAACATCTGAGGTCATCAGTTTGCTAGAACTTAGAACTACTTAAACCTAACCATCCTAAGGCTATCACACACATCCATGCCCGAGGCAGGTTTCGAACCTGCGACCGTAGCAACAGCGTGGTTCCGGACTGAAGCGCCTAGAACCGCTTGGCGCAACGGCCGGCCGGAATTTGGTAAGAGTGTTTCTACATCTGAAAGATACGTCTATTGAGATTTCGCGCCAGTGGCGCTAGCAGCGTCTCTATGAGGATGCAAATGAGATTTGCTTTAAATAAACGTTGCAACGGTCGTGGGCACCAGGTACCTTTGAGATGTTAGTCAAGAATGCCTTTAAGGCGACAGAGGGGACATAATCAGCACCTCATTGAGTTTGAATGAGGTCGTGTAATATGAATACGAAAAGCTGGGCGGATCTCTGCGATCCTGCAGAAAGTCTTTGCAGACCACCGAGCAGGAAAGCCATCTCCTCGGCATATGGATATGGCGTATCGTACTAACTCTCTATCAGCAATTTGAACAGCAGTAGGGAACCACAATGACACAAGAAACTGTTAAAAATCGGTTATTTCAAGGTCAGCTCCGAATCAGACGCTTTGTAGCGTGCATTCCACCGACCCCAAACCACCGCCATTCGGGACCTCTGTGGTGTCAAACGAGAGTTCATTGGAGGGCGGGATGTTTTGTTGTCTTTTCTGATGAAAGTTGGATCATCCTTGAGGCCTGTGATGACCGTGTGTTGGTTGCGAGTAGGCTACTTGATGACTTACAGCCAATCTGCCTGCGTTCTAGACGTACTGGACCTAGACTTAGAGTAAGGGTCTGGGGTGCCATTTCGTATGACAGAAGCAGCAGCACTCTCGTGGTTACACCATACACCTTGACTGCAAATTTGTACATGAATCTGGTGACTAGACCTTTTTCGCTGCTATTCATGAACAGCATTCCAAGGCGTACTTTCCAACTCAATAACGCTCGCCCAAACACCGCTGCTGTAACCAAACATCCTCTACACCAGTGGTTCCCAACAGGTGGACCGCGGACCCCCAGGGGCCAGATGCTATTAGATTAAAAGATTTATTAAATATATTTTGTATGATAACATATTTTTTGTTTTGTCCGCTCAATATTTATCCAATAAAGAATAAGTCAATGTTTTTTCTAAGTACTAAAAATAGAAAACGTATAAAAAGAGGCTTAATTTGGCTTTTTTAGGTATTTGATACTGTGATATGACAAGGTACCAATCATGCTTGATGAGGGGGTCCTCGAGAAAATTTTGATGGGAACCCCTGCTCTAGACAGTGTAAACATGTTGCCTTGACCTGCTATTATCACATCTGTCTCCAATCGAGCACTTACGGGACGACATCGGACTGCAACTCTACCGTCATCCACAAATAGCATGTATTGACCGACCAAGTGCAACAGGCATCGCGTTTCTTCGAGCGTGACGGCATTCAATCTGTAGCGCAATAGTTGCTCACTGAGCAGCCAGCTACATAGCTGATAAATACATCAGCGTCCGTTCGTGACACAAGAGGAGGATAGCGAGCTGCACATCTAGGATTACGTCTGCTTCCATGGTTTACTTCTGCAGTTAGTCTTCCTGGGATGATTAGAATGTGAGCATGCTGCGATGCCTCGTGTAAGGAGGAGAAATGCGTACCATCACGCTTCCGACCTTGATAAAGGTCGGATTTTAGACTATCTCGAATGTGGTTTTCGTATTGCGACATTGCTGCTCGCGTTGGTCGAGATCCAATGACTGTTAGCAAAATATGGAATGGGTGGGTTCAGGAGGGTAATACTTTCGTAATACTTTCGTAACCATAGTTGCTATAGTGACACGATCGCTAATCACCATTTCTGTACCGACATAGTCGGAAATGCCCGGCCTATTTGTGGCCACACAATCTAAGACATTTCCACTGCTTGTGGGCTGCCGAGCTAGCTACACAAGACAGTTTTCAGGAAAGTGTTCAAAAATACTGTGTGAGACTGTATGTCTGTACCCACACAATGAAACCGTAGACATCAACCTATACTCGGCAGGTTAAATTCGCCTCAAACTATCATTGCATGATCTAGGTATTTCAGAGCTATTGACCATGGACTTTCCTTGAATGACTCTAGAACTGTCACAGCGGATTCGGTGTGTCGGAGAAAACATCAAAAAACTGACTTGGCTTCACCAACACCCATTATATGCGACCAGACGACTTCACTGTCTCACTCAACTTCGACTTCAGTAGAGACAATTTTTTTGTCAACTTGCAAAGACCTTGCCGCAGTGGATACTTGGATGGGTGACCATCCGGGCCACCATGGGTTGTTGCCATTTTTCGGGTTGCACTCAGCCTCGTGATGCCAATTGAGGAGATACTCGACCGAATAGTAGCGGCTTTTCTCAAGAATACCATCATAGCGACCGGGAGAGCGGTGTGCTGACCCCACGCCCCTCCTGTCCGCATCCTTCATGAGGGTGACACGGCGGTCGGATGGCCCCGGTAGGTCACTCGTGGCCTGACGACGGAGTGCAATGAACACCACTTTCATATGGCCTATAATCTGTTCAAAAACGATTCAAATGGCTCTGAGCACTATGGGACTTAACTTCTTAGGTCATCAGTCGCTTAGAACTTAGAACTAATTAAACCTAACTAACCTAAGGACATCACACACACCCATGCCCGAGGCAAGATTCGAACCTGCGACCGTAGCAGTCTCTCGGTGCCAGACTGGAGGGCCTAGAACCGCAAGGCCACTCCGGCCGGCCCGTCCACTGTTCAAAGTGAAGTCAGTGCGATCAAGAGGCGACCGAGACGTGTAACCAATGGCACGCCATACCATCACGCTCGGTGATACGCCAGTATGGCGATGACGAATACACGCTTCCGATGTGCGTCCACAGCGATATCGCCAAACACGGATGCGACCATCATGATGCTGTAAACAGAACCTGGATTGATCCGAGAAAATGACGTTTTGCCATTCGTGCACCCAGGTTCGTCGTTGAGTCCACCATCGCAGGCGCTCCTGTGTGTGGTGCAGCGTCAAGGGTAACCCCAGCCACGGTCTCCGAGCTGATAGTGCATGCTGCTGCAAACGTCGTCGAACTGTTCGTGCAGACGGTTGTTGTCTTGCAAACGTCCCCCTCAGCTGACTCAGGGATCGAGACGTCGCTGAACGATCCGTTACAGCCATGCGGATAAGATGCCTGTCATCTCGACTGCAAGTGATAAGAGGCCGTGGGATCCAGCACGGCTTTCCGTGTTACCCTCCTGAACCAACCGATTCCATATTCTGCCAACAGTCATTGGATCTCGACCAACACGATACGATTAACCGCAATCGCAATAGGCTACAATCCGACCTTTATCAAAGACGGAAACGTGATGGTAGGCATTTCTCCTCCTTACACGAGGCATCACAACGACGTTTCACCAGGCAACGCCGGTCAACTGCTGTTTGTGTATGAGGAATCGGTTGGAAACTTTCCTCATATCAGCACGTTGTAGGTGTCGCCACCGCCGCCAACCGTGTGAATGCTCTGAAAAGCTAATCATTTGCATATCACAGCATCTTGTTCCTGTCGGTTAAATTTCGCGTCTGTAGCACGTCATCTTCGTGGTGTAGCAATTTTAATGGCCAGTAGTGTATCATTCCGCGTTCGAAGCGTTCTAATTTGTTTCGTGGGGCTATAATCTCGTGGAAAACCTTTTCACATGAATCATCTGTGTATTCAAGACAGCACCGCAAATGCAGTCCCGTTTTATACCTTGTGTATGCGATACTACCGCCATCTGGATATGTGGTTATCGCTATCCCATGACTTTTGTCACCTCAATGTTTATTAACATTAATTTATAACATGTTCCAAATTGTATCCGATAAACAGCGTGACAATTTGCCATTCCACTGGATGTTAGTTTTCACTTCGATCGAAAATTAATATTTATGAAAGTGTGTATTCTTTCAAAGCTCTCCGATTCACGTGTATGTTGCTTTAGAATTACTGAGAAACCGCTACACATAAACAGGAATTAAATCACATTGTCAAGCAGTTCATTAACACGTCCTCGGGTATGATCTAAAGCTATGATTTTACAAATAACGCATTAGCGTCCGCAGTGACGAACACTGTCCCGCTTGTGCCATATTTATTAGTTTTCCGTAAGTTTCGACACAGATCCATTATACTGGGATCCGAATTTGGAGCTGCTCTCCTATCGAATTGGCGTTAAATTCGCAATTCGGACTAGATCTCCCCAAATGAGGCCTTCATTATCGACGCTTGCGGCTTAGTTCCCGTTTCAGAGGCGACCGGTAATCAGCTTAACCTCGCCCAACCGACGCAACGACCAGACAGGACCCTGGAAACAGACTGAATTGAAACAATTTCCACCCGCACGAGTCATTATTATCTGTAGGTCTTACAGTTAACAGTAAGCTGTAACAGTAAGCTCATTTCCTTGATCTGGGTCAGCACAGTGGAAGGTATTGTCTTACCTTCCGCTATATCACAGTCTTATTCCTTATATGAAGGGCTTATTTCAGTAGTGGTTAAAGTCCATTTTTGTTCATATTGAGACACAGAATCCTTAAGTTAAATGAGCCCTGAAAAATCTGTAATTGAGATACCAGAAATATTCAAGCATATGGCTTCTTGCTAGAGATGAACCTTTCTTTCTGTTTGTTTGGCTCACCAATTTCAGATGCTTTACAGACAGAAAAGTACAGGTAACGGACTTGCACCACTATTGAAATAAGCCCTTCATATGTAACTCACTCTGTATTACGCAGACATCTGTGGCAGCAGTTCCATGTTGCTGTTGTAAAAAGTTTTTCAAATTATTACATCACGGTATAGAACTATTAATACATATGCGAAACTTAAACTGATAACTGCAAATAGTTTGCAAAAATTGAAAATGTGTTTCGACCCAGGACTTCACTCTGCATTCCTATATTACCTGGGAACATTCGTTAACCCCTTTGCCATCCAAACAAGCTTCACAGGCAGACAGAAAGTTTCGACTTGCCGTTGACACCTTCATGCTCCCCAGGGAATTTTAACTTGCCCCAGATGTTGATTGCAACGTTTTCCTTTCTTAAGACGGAGAATATAAGGTTGTTAATCGTTTGCCTTCACATTGGTGTACAGCTTTCTGCCTGGATTGAACTTCAGTGTTCTACGAAGCCATTGTGCGAAATATGAGAAGCCAGCCGCGTTGGCCGAGCGGTTCAAGGTGCTTCAGTCCGAAACCGCGCGACTGCTACGGTCGAAGGTTCGAATCTTGCCTCGGTCATGGATGTGTGTGGTGTCCTTAGGTTAGTTGGGTTTAAGTATTTCTAAGTTCTAGGGGACTGATGACCTCAGAAGTTAAGTCCCGTAGCCATAGTGCTTTTTTTAAAAAAAATGTGATAAAGGAACAGAGTAAGTACAGAATGTTTCAAAAATGACCGGTATATTTGAAACGGCAATACAAACTAAACGAGCAGCGATAGAAATACACCGTTTGTTGCAATATGCTTGGGACAACAGTACATTTTCGGGCAGACAAACTTTCGAAATTACAGTAGTTACAATTGTCAACAACAGATGGCGCTGCGGTCTGGGAAACACTATAGTACGATATTTTCCACATATCCACCATGCGTAACAATAATATGGCGTAGTATCTGAATGAAATTACCCGAAACCTTTGACAACGTGTCTGGCGGAATGGCTTCACATGCAGATGAGATGTACTGCTTCAGCTGTTCAATTGTGTCTGGATTCTGGCGGTACACCCGGTCTTTCAAGTGTCCCCACAGAAAGAAGTCACAGGGGTTCATGTCTGGCGAATAGGGAGGCCGATCCACGCCGCCTCCTGCATGTTTCGGATAGCCCAAAGCAATCACACGATCATCGAAATATTCATTCAGGAAATTGAAGACGTCGGCCGTGCGATGTGGCCGGGCACCATCTTGAATAAACCACGAGGTGTTCGCAGTGTCGTCTAAGGCAGTTTGTGCCGCCACAAATTCACGAAGAATGTCCAGATAGCGTGATGCAGTAATCGTTTCGAATCTGAAAAATGGGCCAATGATTCCTTTGGAAGAAATGGCGGCCCAGACCAGTACTTTTTGAGGATGCAGGGACGATGGGACTGCAACATGGGGATTTTCGGTTCCCCATATGCTCCAGTTCTGTTTACTGACGCAGCCGTCCAGGTAAAAATAAGCTACGTCAGTAAACCAAATGCTGCCCACATGCGTATCGCCGTCATCAATCCTGTGCACTATATCGTTAGCGAATGTCTCTCGTGCAGCAATGGTAGCGGCGCTGAGGGGTTGCCACGTTTGAATTTTGTATGGATAGAGGTGTAAACTCTGGCGCATGAGACGATACGTGGACGTTGGCGTCATTTGGACCGCAGCTGCAACACGGCGAACGGAAACCCGAGGCCGCTGTTGGATCACCTGCTGCACTAGCTGCGCGTTGCCCTCTGAGGTTGGCGTACGCGGTCGCCCTACCTTTCCAGCATGTTCATCCGTCACGTTCCCAGTCCGTTGAAATTTTTCAAACAGATCCTTTATTGTATCGCTTTTCGGTCCTTTGGTTACATTAAATCTCCGTTGAAAACTTCGTCTTGTTGCAACAACACTGTGTTCTAGGCGGTGGAATTCCAACAGCAGAAAAATCCTCTGTTCTAAGGAATAAACCATGTTGTCCACAGCACACTTGCACGTTGTGAACAGCACACGCTTACAGCAGAAAGACGACGTACAGAATGGCGCACCCACAGACTGCGTTGTCTTCTATATCTTTCACATCACTTGCAGCGCCATCTGTTGTTGAAAATTATAACTACTGTAATTTCGAAAGTTTGTCCGCCTGAAAATGTTCTGTTGTCCCAAGCATATTGCAACAAACGGTGTGTTTCTATCGCTGCTCGTTTAGTTTTTATTGCCGTTTCAAATATCCCGGTCATTTTTGAAACACCCTCTATTTCTAATAATGCTAGAGCGTGCTGAAAAGTAATGGCTTCGAATTTATGTGAAAACTCTTATGGCTTTTTAAATAAACAAAACTTACATGCATTCTACACTTTTGTTCTTTATGTCTACGCATTTATTATGCAACAGTCACCCTGGCGACAGATACACATTTCCCGACGACAAGGCAGAACGTTTAACTTGGTTTACGGAGCCACAATCTTAACTCTGCTTGCACCACTTCATCACTATCAAAGTGAAAGCGTGGAAGGTAATCTTTATGGTCTGGAAACGGATGATGATTGGACGGGGCCAAGTCGGGCAAAGCGTGTCTATCGGAACTGTTAATATTGGTGTTTCTTTCGCCTGTGAACTCAACGAACCGTAAAGTGAATTTGTGCGACTGAAAATTTCAGTTATCTGTGGACAAAATGGTTGAGAAGAAAAATGATAAATCATGAGCTACGTTTTCGGTTCAATATGTGTGACAGGGAAATACACTCCTGGAAATTGAAATAAGAACACCGTGAATTCATTGTCCCAGGAAGGGGAAACTTTATTGACACATTCCTGGGGTCAGATACATCACATGATCACACTGACAGAACAACAGGCACATAGACACAGGAAACAGAGCATGCACAATGTCGGCACTAGTACAGGTCGGATTGTAGCCTATCGCGATTGCGGTTTATCGTATCGCGACATTGCTGCTCGGGTTGGTCGAGATCCAATGACTGTTAGCAGAATATGGAATCGGTGGGTTCAGGAGGGTAATACGGAAACCCGAGCTGGATCCCAACGGCCTCGTATCACTAGCAGTCAAGATGACAGCCATCTTATCCGCATGGCTGTAACGGATTGTTCAGCCACGTCTGGATCCTTGAGTCAACAGATGGGGACGTTTAAAAGACAACAGCCATCTGCACGAACAGTTCCACGACGTTTGCAGCAGCATGGACTATCAGCTCGGAGACCATGGCTGCGGTTACCCTAGACGCTCCACCACAGACAGGAGCGCCTGCGATGGTGTACTCAACGACGAACCTGGGTGAACGAATGGCAAAACGTCATTTTTTCGGATGAATCCAGGTTCTGTTTACAGCTTCATGATGGTCGCATCCGTGTTTGGCGACATCGCGGTGAACGCACATTGGAAGCGTGCATTCGTCATTTCAGATGTGTTATGACCCGTTGCTCTACCATTCATTCGATCCCTGCGAAACCCTGCATTTCAGCAGGACAATGCACGACCCCATATTGCAGTTCCTGTACTGGCCTTTCTGGATACAGAAAATGTTCGACTGCTGCTCTGGCCAGCAAATTCTCCTGATCTCTCATCAACTGAAAACGTCTGGTCACTACTCTTGATGAACTGTGGTTTCGAGTTGAAGCTGCATGGGCACCTGTACATGTACTCGCCACCCAAGCTCTGTTTGACTTAATGCCCAGGCGTATCAAGGCCGTTATTACGGCCAGATATGGTTGTTCTGGGTACTGCTTTCTCAGGATCTATGCACCCAAACTGCGTGAAAATGTAATCACATGTCAGTTGTAGTATAATATATTTGTCCAGTGAATACCCGCTTATCATCTGCATTTCTTCTTGGTGTAGCAATGTTAATGGCCAGTAGTGTAGTAGGCTGACGAAGTAACTTCATTTCAGAAGGTAGTAGACGTAGCGAAAACTAGCATCTCTCTGCATTCTATGAACCTGTTACAGCATGTGCTATAGCATTGAGCGTGTAAGTTTCTCGAAATCGGTGGAATATAAGGCTTGAAAGTAAACTGCTGCAAACAATCTTTGCAACCGGTCATGGCATAATAAAAATTGAACCACCGAAAACGCGACTGGATGCAGTAATTTCTGAAAACGTATAAACTATTCCCGCGTCACTCTGCTGGCTAGAATCTCATATTTCTGAAAGCAAGGGAGCGAAGCTTTTGCGGTAGCGTTGCGACGTGCTGTTTGGAACAGCACACAATATGCTGGCCGTGGGCTTCACACGCGGCTGCCGGTAGACTCGTAACGCAGCAAGTATTCTTACAGCCGAGCGATTTCCAATAATGAACACGGCTATGTGCTGCCGATCCTGTGCTGCAGCACCGGCCGCCTCGCCGCCGACACATGCGTCTCTCTAACGCTTTGATATCACCAGCCAGCCACAAGAGGAAAACAATTCATGCCACAGTCAGTGAGCATTACTAACTATTTAAAAAATTAGAAAAAGTCGCGTAAGATACTCCCTCGTCTTTGTGACTTGGCCGATGCCCTCTCCGTGCAAAGAATGTTACATACGGTCGCCACATCCATTGTCTTTATTTTGGGAACTGGAAATAATTGTGAGTTCTCTTCTATCCAGCGTTAAATTTCTTAATTACCAGCCATAAGTGCCGGCCGAAGTAGCCGTACGGTTCTAGGCGCTGCAGTCTCGAACCGCTAGACAGCTACGTTCGCAGGTTCGAATCCTGCCTCGGGCATGGATGTGTGTGATGTCCTTAGGTTAGTTACGTTTAACTAGATGTAAGTTCTAGGGGACTAATGACATCTGAAGTTGGGTCCCATAGTGCTAAGAACCATTTGAACCAAGCCAGACATAAGTATCAATGGTTGTACCTCGAAAGACTCTTACGCTTCCTAATATTTTCTGCTGAAATCACGCGCATACGCTCTATTTTGAGAGAACAAGGTGCTTACGGATGCAATGCATGTCTAACATCGTTGTTTTTGTTTCATTGTATCACGACGAGCAGCATGTGACACTATAGAACTTTATACCAGTGGTTAACTACGTAACAGTTCACAAATAATTATAATTGTAACTGTCACAGCAAACAGGGGAATGAAAGTTCGAAATATCGTCTGCCACAACATGTACGGGGTGGTCCATTCATAGTGACCGGGCCAAATATCTCACGAAATAAGCGTCAAACAAAAAAAAAAAACTACAAAGAGCGAAACTCGTCTATCTTGAAGGGGGAAACCAGATGGCATTATGGTAGGCGTGCTAGATGGTGCTGCCATAGGTCAAACGGATATCAACTGCGTTGTTTTTAAAAGTAGGAACCCCATTTTTATCACATATTCGTGTAGTACGTAAAGAAATATGAATGTTTTAGTTGGACCACTTTTTTTGCTTTGTGATAGATGGCGCTGTAATAGTCATAAACGTATAAGTACGTGGTATCACGTAACATTCCGCCAGTGCGCACGGTATTTGCTTCGTGATACATTACCCGTGTTAAAATGGACTGGTTTACCAATTGCGGAAAAGGTGGATATCGTGTTGATGTATGGCTATTGTGATCAAGATGCCCAACGGGCGTGTGCTATGTATGCTGCTCGGTATCCTGGACATTATCCAAGTGTCCGGACCGTTCGCCGGATAGTTACGTTATTTAAGGAAACAGGAAGTATTCAGCCACATGTGAAACGTCAACCACGACCCGCAACAAATGATGATGCCCACGTAGGTGTTTTAGCAGCTGTTGCGGCTAATCCGCACATCAGTAGCAGACAAATTGCGCAAGAATCGAAAATCTCAAAAACGTCGGTGCTGATAATGCTGCATCAACATAGATTGCACCCGTACCATATTTCTATGCACCAGAAATTGCATGGCGACGACTTTGAACGTCGTGTAGAGTTCTGCCACTTACCACAAGAGAAATTACGGGAAGATGACAGATTTTTTGCACGCGTTCTATTTAGCGACGAAGCGTCATTCACCAACAGCTGTAACGTTAACCGGCATAATATGCAGTATTTGGCAACGGAACATCCACGATGGCTGCGATAAGTGGAACATCAGCGACCTCGGCGGGTTAATGTATGGTGTGGCATTATAGGAGGAGGGATAATTGGCCCCCATTTCAACGATGGCTATGTAAATGGTGAAGTGTATGCTGATTTCCTACGTAATGGCTCTGAGCACTATGCGACTTAACTTCTCAGGTCATCAATCGCCTAGAACTTTGAACTAATTAAACCTAACTAACCTAAGGACGTCACACACATCCATGCCCGAGGCAGGATTCGAACCCGCGACCGTAGCGGTCACTCGGTTCCAGACTGTAGCGCCTAGAACCGCACGGCCACTCAGGCCGGCCCTACGTAATGTTCTACCGATGTTACTACTAGATGTTTCACTGCATGGCCGAATGGCGATATACTTCCAACATGATGGATGTCCGGCACATAGCTCGCGTGTGGTTGAAGCTCTATTGAATAGCATATTTCATGACAGGTGGATTGGTCGTCTAAGCACAATACCATGGCCCGCACGTTCAGCGGATCTGACGTTGAAGGGTATTTGCTATTGTGATCCCCCGCAACGCCTGACAACATGCGTCAGCGCATTGTCAATGCATGTGCGAACATTACGGAAGGCGAACTACTCGCTGTTGAGAGGAATGTCGTACACGTATTGCCAAATGCATTGAGGTTGACGGACATCATTTTGAGCATTTATTGCATTAATGTGGTATTTACAACTAATCATGTTGTAACAGCATGCGTTCTCAGAAATTATAAGTTCACAAAGGGACATGTATCACATTGGAACAACCGAATAAAACGTTAAACGTACCTACGTTCTGTATTTTAATTTAAAAAACCTACCTATTACCAACTATTCGTCTAAAATTGTGAGCCATATGTTTGTGACTATTACAGCGCCATCTAACTAAAACATTCATATTTCTTTACGTACTACACGAATATGTAATAAAAAATGGGGGTTCCTATTTTTAAAAAAACTCAGCTGATATCCGTTTGGCCTCTGGCAGCGCCATCTAGCGGGCCAACCATAGCGCCATCTGGTTTCCTCCTGCAAGCTAGACAAGTTTCGTTCTTTGTAGTTTTTTCGTTTGACGCTTATTTCGTGAGATATTTGGCCCAGTTATGATCAATGGACCACCCTGTATATGAATACACACAATGATGCTGCATGTGGTTTACATTCGAAACTGCAGTAGTTCCACTCCTCCTCCCTCCTTCTCCTCCTCCCCTCCCCCTCCTCCCCTCCCCCTCCTCCTCTTCCCCTCCCCTCCTCCTCCTCCACCTCCTCCCCCTCCTCCTCCCCTCCCCCTCCCCCCGCCTCCTCCTCCTCTCCCTCCCCCTCCACTTTCCTCCCCCTCCTCCATCCCCCTCCTCCTCCTCCTCCGCCCCCCCCTCCTCCGTTGCGAAGGCTCTTCTTGTATGTTGGTTTCTTCTCCGTTTGTACCGAGCTCTAACGCAAAAGTGAGTGTAAATGCTTAAAAATAATGTTAAGATGCCAACTAGTTTTGTTTTATTTGTCCAACCGCAAAATTAGTAAAACGGTTTCTAGAGCCAGTGTATCGTTAATATTCATAACAGGATTCCCGGTCTCTTTGATTGTAGGCTTTCTCTTAAGTTTTTCAGCTATGAAATCTTCCCTGGTTATCAGCCGATTGGCCTCGTCCTCTTCTCGCAACGTTTCAGTGGATTCCGTATCGGTCATCTTTGTCTGAAGATGATGAACATGGAACCCATTGAAACGTTGTGACACGACTACGACGCCATTCGGGTGATAACCCGAGAAGATTTCAAAGGTTCCCGGTCGCTAATCAACAGTTCCTGTGCACCGCAGAAGTCAGAGGATGCTTCACGCGAACTTGGCATCCACGTGATTATGCCACAAATGTTTTCCAAGGCAATTGTAACATTTAATTCAGTCTTTTGCGTAGTTTCGCTTCACACACTAGTTCGCGTGTTGCTATCTCAGAAGCCGATCGTAGACTGCCTTAGATTAACACAACATCGCGTAAGTACGTCATCCGAGGCAATTTTTCCACGAACTGTTCCGTCTTTACGCAAGATCAGATTTTATACTCGGATTCATGTATTACTTCCTCGGAAACCAATCGAAGACTAACAGTGAGTTATCTTAGCCGTTTGGCTCCTATGCTTTAAGGGCGCACTCGTGAGTGGTCTATCATTTCCATCTATAACCACTGACAGTAAATATAATTTGTAGTTATAATTTCCTGATGAATTGAGCGATTCTGAATTATTGTTAATAAGTTCTTAGTTCAAGCAACGCCATGAGCACGGTGGAAGCTATATATTAATATTTAGACAGTTAATATAAATAAGAAAAGATCGCTTCTTTGTGTCAAGCGTGGTAGGTGAAACTCCCCCCCCCCCCTCCCTCTCTCTCTCTCTCTCTCTCTCTCTCTCTCTCTCTCTCTCTCTCTCTCTCTCTCTCTCTCTCTGTTCCAGTAAGATACGGCTTTTGCTCGCCCTGCCGTTCTCACGCAATGTTACCATCTTGGCGAGTCGTTCGATGAGTCTGCCTTGGGATCCTACCTACTGGCCAACCTCCCGTAACAAAATCTTCCTATACTGTGTATTAAAACATAGCGACCAACATGTAGTAAAAGTGTGCAGAGATGAGGCACAAACGCCACAGGGTCTCAGAACAATACATGATATGACTTTGAGAATTCATTATGTTGTAAGGTCCCCACGTTCTGCAGTCTAAGCACCTAAATATCTTGGTTGCTCTGTTGTGTGAGCAGCTGTCGCGGAGTCAGCTATTTTTGTCGCTGCTGTTAGTTCCTTCGAGCAAAGTTAGTCAAACTGCAATGTTATTAGATGAAACGATCCTGATTCTGATTACCTGGGTTATTGGTATTTGACACAGCTTGGCTAGTAAGTGTAGGGTGAAGGAAGCTGTTGCAAGTACTCAGACCTGTTTCGGCCTGTAAGTAAACGTAAAATATTTATTAATGTTATTTAATTAGAGCAAAATCTTAGGCTTTCCAGGGTGAAAACCCTGCGTTGGACGAACGAGATATACGCCTATGTAAAGTTTCGCAATACTGTCGACATACCAGGTTTCGGGACTGAATCATATTGCCATAAAGGGCTCAAATGAGAGCTTGTTGGTGTTCTCATTTTTGTTGGAACTATCTTACGCAGAAAATGCCAGTTGTGGCTACCGGCACTCAGATACCTCACTGCGATCCGGAAATAACGCTGTAAGAGGTACGTAAGAAGATAAGTTTGAATGCTCTGGAACTGAAGGGTAAGTTGGCACTTTGAAGTAAGTCCAAAGTATCTTCTTTATGTCAGGACACTTCAAAGAATCAGTTCAGTCTAGAGATCCACTTTATCCTTTGGTATATTGGTTAACTTATGAAATTAAAACACTTCACGAAAAGATTTCAAAGTCTAAATATGCTATACATCCACTCTGCTATCAGTAGATGCATGAAGTGTCTTGTTTCATGCAGTCGAAGTGGTCCGGTTGTACCTTAATGCTCCTAAGTAACGTTAGACATGTGACGATCCGCAAGCCACATATGTGTCAACAAATTCTTATGCAATGCAGCTTATAGCGTCTGTCTGCTGAGCGCTGCCCTCTTTATCCGCGTTGTTTTAGTTCCTTTGTCGGGGTAGGTGGGCGCTGCTTTTGTGGGAACAAATGAAATTCCCCGAGATACAATATAGATCCTCTAGAAATTTCACTCAATAAGAACAGTATCTCTTCTTCAACATCATTACGCAACTGAAAGAAAAATACTGATGCCATTTCTGCTAGACTTAAACTTTTCTTTGAGCAACCCTAGCGTTTTCGTAGTCCAGAGGCTCTTGTGGAAAGAGTAGATCATAAATTTTTTATCTTATTCTAGCCTTTTCTGAAGACAGAGTTCTACTTGTATTTCCATCTGGTGGTTGTGACTCTATTTCATCTCTACGACTCTAATATGTGTGAGGTTCTGGAACAGCAAGAGTTTTTTCTACTCTGTTTCGGACATGCAGACACGTTGATCGTCCAAAATGTAACGGAAAATGTGAGAATAAGTGAAGTAATTATCACGATATGAATACAGATTCCTACTGTGTCCGAACATCCTGAAAAGCTTTCATTGCTTAATCAGTGCAGTGCAAACTGGTCAAGTTTTGGTTAAACGTCTACAAGGAAAAGTCGTCACACACACGCGGCATCCTAAAATTTTATGCACTTTTAGAAAACGTCTGAGTGACGGGTAATATTACGTGACGCCTATATGTCAGATTCACTATTTCAGCAGATGGCTACCGTGTAGGGCCCAAATTACCTTATGTGGCTCACTTTTTTGCCGTAGTTTGGCTGCTGTCCTGGCACTAATTACTACGCAATGTAGTAATCACAGGTTTATGTCACTCCTACGTAAAATTTTGTGTTCCGAAAATACGCTATAGCTCTTGGGAAGTTTATACCGTTATGTTCCATGATGCATTGTTAATCTTGCGATAAACTAATACAGGCGTTGAACAAAGCGTTTCCATTTTATACAGGCAGAAAGCTACAACTTCGAAGCGCAGTGTATAATCTTAACCCACACTTTAGCGTAAGAACCTTTTTCTTTGATACCTAGCCTTGTAGATTATGTTTATGTAATGGTGGTGATGGTGGTTAGTGTTTAACGTCCCGTCGACAACGAGGTCATTAGAGACGGAGCGCAAGCTCGGGTTAGGGAAGGATTGGGAAGGAAATAGGCCGTGCGCTTTCAAAGGAACCATCCCGGCATTTGCCTGAAACGATTTAGGGAAATCACGGAAAACCTAAATCAGGATGGCTGGAGACGGGATTGAACCGTCGTCCTCCCGAATGCGAGGCCAGTGTGCTAACCACTGCGCCACCTCGCTCGGTGTTTATGCAATGGGCGTTACACACCAGCTGAAGAAAATTTGAACGATTTGTAACGTATGCAAAAGAAAAACTGAACAGGGGTCCATTGGGGCCGGACCGCACTACAATCCTGGGTTCGGCCTGGAGCTGCGGTGGTGGTGTGAGTGGACTGCTGTAGCCTGTTGTGGGGTTATGAACCACTGAGGGCTACGGCGGGAACGAAGCCTCTCCGCCGTTTCTGGGTGCCCAGTTCAATACAATGCATACTGTACCGAACAGCCTTCATCACATTAAAGAATATCGTCGCTACAATGTTTTGCACTTTTATATCTATAGAAATGCAAAATCACAGGATGAAATGAAAATCTCTTGTCCCCAGCTTTCGTCGTGATGTGCGTAGGTGGTACACTTCTACACGAAATCGAACTAAAGGCTGCCATTGACAGGTACTGATGCCACAGTCAGTATCTATGTACTCTTCCCTCCGCCCAGAGTGTGGCTTCGGTTTGAATGTGAGGAGACAGTGAGGCTCGCTTACTGCCATTATTTTCATTAAACAAGCTCGATTGAGCGAGGTGGCGCACTGGCTAGCACACTGGACTCGCATTCGGGAGGACGACGGTTCAATCCCACATCCGGCCATTCTGATTTATGTTTTCCGTGATTTCCCTAAATCACTCCAGGCAAATGACGGGATGGTTCCTCTGAAAGGGCACGGCCGACTTCCTTCCCCATCCTTCCCTAATCCGATGAGACCGATGACCACGCTGTCTGGTCTTCTTCACCAACCAACCAACCAAGCTCGATTTCTAAAAGTTTGCTTCAGAAGAACAGTAAAAGGGTGAAGATTTCTGTACTCTCACTAGAAACCAGCTCAGAATTTTGAGTTGCTGCAGAGAACAACGGAGCATTAAAAATCTCTCGTCCTCGATACAGGCTAGAGATAAACGTTAATCTTTGAAAGAAATAGACGTCTTTCAAGTTAACACAATCAGATTCGGCTCAATGGAGGCGTCCTGCTAAAAAAATTAAACTCCTCATTACCTTACGAACTCCCACGATAATGCCGCATTCTGTCTGCCTTACATAGTCAATTAACTGCTGCGTAATACTTGTTTGGAGCGACCACACCTCGCGTGCTGCCGGACACTTCAATTACGAAACTTACCATCGCAGACGCTGCATTGTGACAACAGTGGCCGTTAGTCCATTGTGCCATCCCAGTTGCAGCAACAAACTTCTGAGACCCGGTACCTGTCACTGAACTACACCTGTTACATTATTAAAAACCTTTTTCTCCACACTCCGGTCCACAAATCATGACGGCGAAGTTTTATGGACCAGGACGCTCGCACTCTATAATCGGTCATGAAATTAACAGTAATACACTACTGGCCAGTAGAATTGCTACACCAAGAGGAAATGCAAATGACAAACGGGTATTCATTGGACAAATATATTATACTAGAACTGACATGTGATTACATTCTCGCGCAATTTAGGTGCATAGATCCTGAGTACCCAGAACAAGCACCTCTGGCTGCAATAACGGCCTTGATACGGCTGGGCATTGAGTCAGGGCTTGGATGGCGTGTACAGGTACAGCTGCCCATGCAGCTTCAACACGATACTACAGTTCATCAGGAGTGGTGACTGGCGTATTGTGACGAGTCAGTTGCTCGGCCACTGCCAGCCGGTGTGGCCGTGCTGCTCTAGGCGCTTCAGTCTGGAACCGCGTGGCTGCTACGGTCGCAGGTTCGAATCCTCCCTCAGGCATGGATGTGTGTGATGTGTCCTTAGGTTAGTTAGGTTTAAGTAGTTCTAAGTTCTAGGGGACTGATGACCATACATACACACACACACACACACACACACACACACACACACACACACACACACACATATATATATATATATATATATATATATATATATTTCTTTTTCCTCGGCCACCATTTACCAGACGTTTTCAATTGGTGAGAGATCTGGAGAATGTGCGTGTGCTGGCCAGCAGGGCAGCAGTCGAACATTTTCTGTATCCAGAAAGGCTCGTACAGGACCTGCAACATGCGGTCGTGCGTTATCATGCTGAAATATAGAGATTCGAAGGGATCGAATGAAGCGTAGAGCCACGGGTCGTAACACATCTGAAATGTAACATCCACTGTTCAAAGTGCCGTCAGTGCGAACAAGAGGTGACCCAGACGTGTAACCAATGGCACCCCATAACATCACGCCACGTGATACACCAATATGGCGATGACGAACACACACTTCCAATGTGCGTTCACCGCGATGTCGCCAAACACGGATGCGACCATCATGATGCTGTAAACAGAACCTGGATTCATCCGAAAAAATGAGGTTTTGCCATTCGTTCACCCAGGTTTGTCGTGTAGTACACGATCGCTGGTGCTCCTGTCTGCGACGGAGCGTCAAGGGTAACCGCAGCCATGGTCTCCGAGCTGATAGTCCATGCTGCTGCAAATGTCGGTACCCATCTGTTGACTCAGCGATCGAGACGTGGCTGCACGATCCGTTACAGCCATGAGGATAAGATGCCTGTCATCTCGACTGCTAGTGATACGAGGCCGTTGGGATACAGCACGGCGTTCCGTATTACCCTCCTGAACCCACCGATTCCATATTCTGCTAACAGTCATTGGATCTCGACCAACGCGAACAGCAATACGATAAACCGCAAACGCGATAGGCTACAATCTGACCTTAATGAAAGACGGAAACGTGTTGGTACGCATTTCTCCTCCTTACACGAGGCATCAAAACAACGTCCACCAGGCAACGCAGCTCAACTGCTGTATGAGAAATCTGTTGGAAACTTTCCTCGTGTCAGCAAGTTGTAGATGTCACCACCGGCGCCAACCTTGTGTGAATGCTCTGAAAAGCTAATCATTTGCGTATGATAGCATCTTCCTCGTGTCAGTTAAATTTCGCGTCTGTAGCACGTCATATTCGTGGTATAGTAATTTTAATGGTCAGTAGTGTAAAAGAGTGACGAAACCCTCTTATAAAGGAGAATGTGAGGCTTGTGAATACACCTAAGATATTTTGCTACGACGGTGTCGTTAACGCAGCATTTCCGCCTGCCGCCTCTGTGCCACGTTAATGCCTTAAAGACGAAAGAGGGCATACAGTCTTCGTGAAACCAGTATGTGGAGTATGCACATCGCAGAGCATTTCCGAACACGAATAGCGAAATCACGAAAGCTAGAACAGTGAAATCTGGGAAATGATACGAGAGGTCGTTTCCTATCGCATTAGCTCGACACAGCAAAGATCATCTTTTTTCTGATTTACACAAATTAGCCAGAACATTATGAACACCGACCTGCTATCGATAGAAACCAGTCCAGGCTATAGCAGCGTCACCTGGCGAGCAATAACTGCTAGTCATACACACGCACGGTGCATGCAGTATCAGGAGCGTGCTGTCGGTGTGTAGAAGGGGACAGGCGCGCGATCCGAGTTTGACTGAAAGCAGATAATGATGGCCTGGAGGCTCGGCACGAGCATTTCGGAAACTTTGCGACTTGTAAGGTGTTCGAAGAGTGCTGTAATGAGTGTCTTCAACACGTGGCGAAACCAAGGTGAAACCACGGCCAGACGCCGTAGGTAGTACAGATAACTGACATTGTAGGCTTGACAGACTGGTAAAGCAGGACAGGCGGCGAACAGTGGCGGAACTAACATCACACTTCAATGCTGGGCAAAGTACAACTCTGTCGGAATTGTCCTAATGATGGGCTTACGCCCCCCCTCCCCCCCCCCCCCCTGACGATCCATGCAAGTGCCAATCTTAATAGCACGATATCGGCAACTGTGACCAAAATGGGCACCTGAGCAGCGGCACTGGACGTTGATGCATTGGCAGAGCGTTACATGGTTTGATGAATACCGGTACCTTCATCAACATGTAGATGGGAGGTAGCGAAGCCGTCGTCTTCCAGGGGTACAATTCCTTGACACAGGTACTACGGAACGGAGACAAGTTGCCCCTACTCCATTACGCTCTGAGAAAACCATTCACGTGGGCGTCTATGGGTCCCGTGCAGCTGGTGCAGGGCACCGTGATGACCAAGGAGTATCGTACACCGCTTTCAGACAACACCCCTTCATTACGATCATGTTTCCTGACGGCAGTGTCATTTTTCAACAAGATAATGCGCAATGTCACACGGCCAGGAGTCTCATGGAGTGGTTCGAGGATCGCAGTGGCGAGATACAGTAGATGTAATCGCCGCGAACTCGCCAAATCTGAAACCGATCGGACACGTCTGGGGCGTGATTGAATGTGGCGTCAGAAATCATCGTCCATTTCGGGAGTTAGGTGACACGTACGTGTGTGTGTGTGTGTGTGTGTGTGCGTGTATGTGTGTGTGTGTGTGTGTGTGTGCGTGTGTGTGTGTGTGTTTGCCCGCGCACGTCCATGACACGACATCTCGACCCTTTTGCCCGTGCCAAAGATGGACATACCGGCTCTAAGGTAGGTAGTGGTAATGTTCTGGCTGATCAATGAATTTTCCAAGGAGAAATATGAATATATTTATGGGTCCTTTCTTTTAAGTGTAACACGCTACTGACGTTTGGAAATTTCTGGTAACGACTGTGGTACCAAACTGCTGAGGTCATCGATCCCTCGGCTTACACGCTGCCAAAACGCTATTGAATCCAGTGACATATGGGCAGACTTGCACGGGATTTACTCCACCCATCGAAGGCAATCACTAATATAATTCAGGCAGCTATTTCATGAGCGTCCATCCTCGGGAACGTAACTATGTCAGATGCTGTCGACAGTTGTCCCAAGAGGGCGGTGAGGCACCGAATATTGGTGCAGATAACTCACAAATAAAAGTAGTAACGGCAGCGAGATTCGAGCCATAGTCTCAAACCCTCCCCCCACCCCCACCCCCACCCCCCACCCGGCCTATGAAACTAAGCGCTTCCTAACTCGGCTGTGGACACGTTCCATACTAGCGGCCATGCAAAGTATATAAACATGTCTAAAATTTTCAAACTCTATTTCCTCGAAAACAGGTGAGAGTTGCCTCTTCCTATTCGCAAATGTTAAAGCGCAAAAATTTAACAGGATATAGAGAATGCTCCACTGAGAAATTTGAGGTAGGGAACCTGGGCTTGGAGAAGCGAGCTTAAACAGATGATAGGAATAAAATCTCATTATTGTGTACTTTCGTATTTACATTAATTAAT
Organism: Schistocerca gregaria; assembly: GCF_023897955.1. Taxonomy (NCBI): domain Eukaryota; kingdom Metazoa; phylum Arthropoda; class Insecta; order Orthoptera; family Acrididae; genus Schistocerca; species Schistocerca gregaria. The sequence goes on along the minus strand of NC_064931.1, from coordinate 133,142,841 downwards.
TGTAAATACCATCGTTCACGCAATGAACATACCGTTTGTACTGTATCTTGCAAAATGTACTGAAACTGACGGCCACTAACCTCAATGCAAGCATGACATCGGCTAACAAGATTCTGACGCACCCTGACAAATATCCCTGGCGTGTTTCGAATCACATCACACGCAGCTACAATTCTGGCAACTAATGCCATCTCCGTATCCACTGGGCTCTCATACACAAATGACTTTAGATAAAAGCACTCCATCTTCAGGCACACGTGGCCCATCGGGACCATCCGACCGCCGTGTCATCCTCAGTTGAGGATGCAGATAGGAGGGGCATGTGGTCAGCACACTGCTCTCCCGGTCGTTACGACGGTTTTCTTTGACCGGAGCCGCTACTATTCGGACGAGTAGCTCCTCAATTGGCATCACGAGGCTGAGTGCACCCCGAAAAACGGCAACAGCGCATGGCGGCTGGATGGTCACACATCCAAGTGCAGGCCACGCCTGACAATGCTTAACTTCAGTGATCTCACGGGAACCGGTGTATCCACTGCGGCAAGGCCGTTGCCTGACTTTAGATAGGCCCATAGGAAATAATCAAGGGGATTCAGGTCAGGTGACGTCGCAGGCCATGGAATAGGACCTCCCTTCCAGTCCAGCTACCACAAAATACTTACTAATTATCAGGCTTATCCTCGTTTCTTTGCAGGAAATAAAGAAAGCACATGGAAATAGACAGCACTATACGTGTAAACTTGCCGCGCGGAGTGTCCGCGCGGTTAGAGGCGCCATGTCACGAATCCTCACTCGGGCATTGGTGTGCGCGTTGTTTTTAGCATAAGTTAGTTTAAGTAGTGTTAAGTAGTGTGTTTGTCTAGGGAACGATGATCTCAGCAGTTTGATCCTTTAGGAATTCACAAACGTGTAAACTTGTACGCATGGGCCGGCCGGTGTGGCCGTGCGGTTCTAGGCGCTTCAGCCTGGAACCGCGTGACCGCTACGGTCGCTGGTTCGAATCCTGCCTTGGGCATGGATGTGTGTGATGTCCTTAGGTTAGTTAGGTTTAAGTAGTTCTAAGTTCTAGGGGACTGATGACCACAGATGTCAAGTCCCATAGTGCTCAGAGCCATTTGAACCATTTTTTCTACGCATGTTAGTTGTAAATAAGCTGGAAAACAGTAAGTTTACATCCTTATCTCGTAGAGCTGGTTTCACCGACCCCTAGTTTCCCTACCTCAGATTGTTCAGTGCAGCATCCTCTCTGCCCTGTTGAATTTTTGCACGCTCTTACGGAAACACCTGTATAAATTAACCGTTGTCTCGCAGTGAACAGCTGTGTTCTTGTACCCAGTCCCGGATTATTCGAGCCAAATACCTATGACAAATGTCCATACGATCGTATCTAGATTACATTCCGGAATTATAACACGTTATCAAACGCTGTTCAAAACTCGATGCAAATCATCGAGTAAAACTGAAGTGATATCAGGTGTTCCCCAGGGAAGAGTCCTGGGACCTGTGCTGTTCCTGATCTATATAAATGACCTGGGTGACAATCTGAGCAGTTCTCTTAGACTGTTCGCAGATGATACTGTAATTTAGTGTCTAGTAAGGTCATCCAAAGACCAGTATCAGTTGCAAAGCGATTTAGAAAAGATTGCTGTAGGTGTGGCAGGTGGCAGTTGACGCTAAATAACGAAAAGTGTGAGGTGATTCACATGAGTTCCAAAAGACATCCGTTGGAATTCTATTACTCGATAAATAGTACAATTCTCGAGGCTGTCAATTCAACTAAGAACCTGGGTGTTAAAATTACGAACAACTTCAGTTGGAAAGACCACATAGATAATTTTGTGGGGAAGGCGAGCCAAAGGTTGCGTTTCATTGGCAGGACACTTAGAAGATGCAACAAGTCCACTAAAGAGACAGCTTACACTACACTCGTCCGTCCCCTCTTAGAATACTGCTGCGCGGTGTGGGATCGTTACCAGGTGGGATTGACGGAGGACATCGGAAGGGTGCAAAGAAGGGCAGCTCGTTTTGGGGGAGAGAGTGTGGCAGATATGATACGCGAATTGGGATTGAAGTCATTAAAGCAAAGTCGTTTTTCGTCGCGGCGAGAACTATTTACGAAATTTCAGTCACCAACTTTCTCTTCCGAATGCGAAAATATTTTGTTGAGCCCAACCTACATAGGTAGGACTGATCATCAAAATAAAATAAGAGAAATCAGAGCTCGAACAGAAAGGTTTAGATGTTCGTTTTTCCCGCGCGCTGTTCGGGAGTGGAACGGTAGAGAGATAGTATGATTGTGGTTCGATGAACCCTCTGCCAAGCACTTAAATGTGAATTGCAGAGTAATCATGTAGGTGTAGATGTAGAATCTCCTCACGAAATTCCAATCACCAACTTTCTCCTCCGAATGCGAAAATATTTTGTTGGCACCGATCTACATCGCGAGGAACGATCACCACGATAAAATAATGGAAATCAGAGCTCGTACGCTATACGAGATTGGAATAATAGAAAATTGTGAAGGTGGTTCGATGAACCCTCTGCCAGGCACTTAAACGTGATTTGCAGAGTATCCATGTAGATGTAGATGTAGGAAGATATCGAGTGTTTCGTCCCGTATGGAAACGTGTTCTTCGTTTTCGTTTCTCGTATGGTATTATTTTCATTGAAACGAATCGTATTATAGGTTAGGATTTTGTTCAGGCAGACAGTGGTAGTCGTCTACAAACGGATGCCCATTCAGAGTTTAGCGGTCGAGAAGGCACCGGCAACGTCGAGGCAACGAGGCCAAGGACGAGACCATCGGGGTGCTGCCGTGGGTACGAGTTTTTTTGTGAGGGCGAGACGTCTGCCGGCTTGTCAGCTATCACGAAAAGACAAAAAAAGAAATTCTCGCGTCAACGACGAAGTTGAACAAGTCACGGGATAGATTCGTGTTACGAGAACTTTGTCAGGTTCTGACCTGGCACAACCGTTACGACGCGCAAAAATGAATGCATCAAGGAAGGAAACGTTAATCGTTACGCGCGCTGGTCGGCCTCGATATTTATGGTATTTTTAGCACGCATGATCTTAAACTCATGTAAATACCGTCCTGAGACGAATATTATTTTTTATTAGCGATAAAGATGCTCATTACAATCAACAGTGTGTCGTTAATGTACAGGAAATTGTAGATATTTTTAGGTGAATAAGACATTTATGGTGGGCATGTCATACATTGTGGAACTACAGTTTCATACACTACTGACCATTATAATTGCTACACCTAGAAGAAATGCAGATGATAAACGGGTATTCATTGGACAAATATATTATGCTATAACTGACACGTGATTACATTTTCACGCAATTTGGGTGCATAGATCCTGAGAAATCAGTACCCTGAACAACCACCTCTGGCAGTATGAACGGCCTTGATACCCCTGGGCATTGAGTCAAACAGAGCTCGGACGGCGTATACAGGTACAGCTGCCCATGCAGCTTCAACACGATACCACAGTTCATCAAGAGTAGTGACTGGCGTATTGGGACGAGCCAGTTGCTGGGCCACCACTGACTAGTCGTGTTCAATTTGTGAGAGATCTGATGAATGTGCTGGCCAGGGCAGCAGTCGAACATTTTTCTGTATCCAGAAAGGCCCGTACAGGGCCTGCAACATGCGGTCGCGCATTATCCTGCTGAAATGCAGGCTTTCGCAGGGATCGAATGAAGGTTAGAGCCACGGGACGTAACACATCTGAAATGTACCGTCCACTGTCCAAAGTGCCGTCTATGCGAACAAGAGGTGACCGAGACGTATAACTAATGTCTCCCCATACCATCACGCCAGGTGATACGCGACTATGGCGATGACGAATACACGCTTCCAATGTGCGTTCACCGCGATGTCGCCAAACACGTATGCGACCATCATGATGCTATAAACAGAACCTGGATTCATCCGAAAAAATGACGTTTTGTCATTCGTGCACCCAGGTTTGTCGTTGAGTACACCATCGCAGGCGCTCCTGGCTCTGAGCACTATGGGACTCAACTGCTGTGGTTATCAGTCCCTTGGAACTTAGAACTACTTAGACCTAACTAACCTAAGGACATCACACACATCCATGCCCAATGCAGGATTCGAACCTGCGACCGTAGCAGTCGCACGGTTCCGGTCTGCGCGCCTAGAACCGCGAGACCACCGCGGACGGCCAGGCGCTCCTGTCTGTTATGTAGCGTCAAGGGTAACCGCAGCCATGGTCTACTAGCTGATAGTCCATGCTGCTGCAAACGTCGTCGAACTGTTCGTGCAGATGGATGTTGTCTTGCAAACGTCCCCAGGGATCGAGACGTGGCAGCACGACCCGTTACAGCCATGCGGATAAGATGCCTGTCATCTTGACTGCTAGTGATACGAGGCCGTTGGGATCCCATGCGGATAAGATGCCTGTCATCTCGAGTGCTAGTGAAACGAGGCCGTTGGGTTCCACCACGCCGTTCCGTATTACCTTCTGGAACCCACCGATTCTATATTCTGCTAACAGTCATTGGATCTCGACCAATGCGAGCAGCAATGTCGCATACGGTAAACCGCAATCGCGTGATGCTACTACAATCCGACCTTTATCAAAGTCGGAAACGTGGTGGTACGCATTTCTGCTCCTTACACGAGGCATCACAAGAACGTTTCACCAGGCAACGCCGGTCAACTGCTGGTTGTTTATGAGAAATCGGTTGGAAACTTTCCTCATGTCAGCACGTTGTAGGTGTCGCCACCGGCGCCAACCTTGTGTGAATGCTCTGAAAAGCTAATCGTTAGCGTATCACAGCATCTTCTCGCTGTCGGTTAAATTTCGCGTCTGTAACACGCCATCTTCGTGGTGTATCAGTTTTAATGGCCAGTAGTGTATTTCGGACGAAGAATTTAGAGCAACATACAGTGAAGGTGGGAACAGTGAACTGAATGAATCTTGCAGAAATATAATTAGGGTGTAAGCATAAAAACACCCTCCGCTGCTAATGTCTCCTACAAAAACTGTGTATTCCGTTAAGTCCAAAACATTTTGAGACATGATTTCAACGCGCGCAACTTTCATACAACCGTATGAAACTGTCAGAAAAGTCGTTCCTTGGGGCAGTGTTCAACTCATGCGCACATTGACTTGAATGCCCTTTACGTCGTAAAAGCGTTGACCCTTATTGTGATTTTTTGGACTATGTCGATTTGTGGTAGGTTCGTGTCGACAAGACGAAATCTCTGCCACCTGTAATTATTTTCTCCAAAAATGAGTTGTCCGCTGCTTTTGCATTACAATCGAGTCACCGCTGGCGCTCATGCGTCGTCGTTTTTGATCGGGAGTCAAGATGTCAGGACAAACTTTGTGCAAATTTCTCTCTTCTTCAAAACATTCTGGGGACTGCCTTGAATATTTGAATTAGAGATGTTGCTTCATTGCAATTTCTGACAAATGCGGACGCAGGGCCGCTACTTAACACTGCCTGCTCACAACTGACTGGTCGAATGCACATTTTTGAATTTAAAATTAGAGAGATTCGAGCGCGCACGGAGGCTTTCCGGCACTCGTTCTTCCCGCGAACCATACGCGACTGGAACAGGAAAGGGAGGTAATGACAGTGGCACGTAAAGTGCCCTCCGCCACACACCGTTGGGTGGCTTGCGGAGTGTAATGTAGATGTAGATGTATTGTCTGCAGTTGTTGTTTCATGCTGTCAGCGTAGTTACTGCGCTGACGTCGCTTATACGCCAGGAATAAAATCATTCTTCAAAATATCTGGTCGCACGGTGTATATTGAAACTTCTGGGCTACCACCTCACGACTGCTCGAAGTTTGCTCCATATTAATTATATTTCATTCTCGACGTAAATATAGAAATACTCTGCTGCGGAATATGCTGAAACTGAGTTGCTCACCATTTCAGTAACACCTTTATTACTAAATAGAAGCCGGCTGGACTGACCGAGCGGTTCTAGGCGCTACAATCTGGAACCTCGCGACCGCTACGGTCGCAGGTTCGAATCCTGCCTCGGGCATGGATATGTTTGATGTCCTTAGGTTGGTTAGGTTTAAGTAGTTCTAAGTTCTAGGGTACTGATGACCTCAAATGTTAAGGCCCATAGTGCTAAGAGCCATTTGAACTAACGGAGGAAATATTTGACCTACATTATTTATGTACCCTTACATATTATGATGACAGTGCGTTTTCTCTCTCGCCATCCATTTCTTTTGGCGGAAAACCATAGCATCGCAGATATTCATAGGCGCTTGCAGTGAACAAAAGCACGGTGAGTCGTTGGGCGAGGCGTCTGCCACCATCGCAACAAGGTCGTGCAATTGTTGCTTGTAAGCCCTTGGGGGTATAAGGGCGTGGTTCACGAAATTGTGGTGTTCCAAACGTTTCGTCCAGTACTGCGCTGGACAACTTCAGAGTCGTTGCTCCTCCGCTGAATCTTGCCGGCAAAGGTTTACCAGCAACAATGCCGTTCGGTCGTGAAAGCCTTAAAGGTCGTGCAAACCTGTCAGAACTGCCGCGTGCGGGCCAGCCGCAGACAGCTATGACTCCTGCCGTGTTGGAACGTGCGGACACTCATATTCGAGGTGACCTATGGATCAAACATCTCGCTTCTCTACTGGGCGTTTCTTTAGCTCTGACACGAGACCATAAAGAACAACGAAGGACCATTTGTGCTTAATTGATTCTGCGTTATGAGCTGAAAATGGCATTTGTTTTGTCTAACATCGTCACAGGTGATGAAAATATAGGTGCATCACTTCGAACCGGAAACGAAACGGCAATCCATTGAGTAGCGCCACACCATCTCTCCTATCTCTCCTAGGAAGAAAAAGTTCAATGCCGCGCCCTCAGTTCGTAAATTCATGGCGACTGGCTTCTGGAACTCTGAAAGAGCTTCTGTTTGATGTGCTCCCTCATGTTGCAACGATCAGCTCTGAGCTTTGTAGTGCTACCCTCAGGAAATTTAAGAAACGACTTTAGCGTGTTCGTTGCCACAAAGACGCAAACGAACTCTCTTTCTCCATGACAATGCAAGGCCTCACACGAGCTTGCGAACTACAGAGGAGCTCACAAAACTTGTATTACACTGTTCTTCCTCGCCCACCCTACAGGCCGGATTCGCACCTTCCGACTTCAATCTGTTTGTCCCAATGCAGGATGCATACCGTGGGAAACCGTACGTGGATGATGGTGAAGTTATTGTTGCAGCAAGACGTTCGCTCCCACCTTCACCATTAGAGTGGTACCTTGCAGGCCTGCAGGACCTGCCAGTAAGGTGGCGTAAGGTCATCACATTGAATGGGGATTGTAGCCAAAAGAGTGGAGAATCATGTAGTGTATTGAATTCATAAATAAATCCAACCTGCTTTCACTAAAAGAACATGTGTTGCATTATTTATTGGACACCCCTCGTACATCTGCAGACTGAAATAATTGATTTCGTGGCGTGGAGAAACATTTTGCTTGCTTGTATTGTGTCGGGCACGTTGAAAAAGAGAGGGTGAAGGGTGTGTGTGTGTGTGTGTGTGTGTGTGTGTGTGTGTGTGTGTGTGTGTGTGTGTGTGTGTGTGAGAGAGAGAGAGAGAGAGAGAGAGAGAGAGAGAGAGAGAGAGAGAGAGAGAGAGAGAGAGGGGGGGGGGGTGGGAGGGAGAGCGGGGGGGGGGGGTATATTTATACGCGCGTATGATACTTGCATGATAACCCCTTCCCTCCAAAACTATTTCTCTTCTTCATACTTCCTCCCCTGTGTTACCACAGATGACATATCACTGATCTCATTTGTACTAAGACTGCAGTACACGCGAGGTGCACATTTGTTCCCGCCGCCCTGAGTGGTATGCGTAAGTTCTAATAAAAGTTCACCAAGCTGGAGTCTTCTATAGTTGTGATCCACTCCGCAGAAAACAGAACATAGGACGTGAATCCGTTATCTTATGCCTGTAAGAAAATCTTAGCGAAGCACTCTTATTTTAGAAAAAAATTTAATTTCCAGTTTGTTTATGGGGGATGCCACTCGCTTTTTATTAGCAGAACACGAGACACTTACATTCCAATTGAGAGCCACAAATAATATATATTCCTCAACAAATTAATGAACAGCAAACATTTAGAAACTAGATATTGCAAATTAAGTCTTAACTGATACCGCGGCGGACATGTCTGTACTCCGGCACTGCCGAACTAGTTCTGATTTACAAACCAGACATGGCTATTTCAGTCTTACCTGACACAGACTGCGGCACACATCATGACTGTGGTCATAGACTCCCAAATCAGCTCTGATGTTACAACCGAACCACTTCGTCCGCCATCCAAGTTAGGCGCATTCCGAAGATCACGGAAGTGCTTCGTCTGCCTTTGCAGTTGATTATTATTCTGCTGGTTATAAACACTTGTGAAATAATGGGATGATGGCACGCTATTGAGAGATGCTGTAATTTGAAATTCAAGTAAATACGCTGTTTAGTTTTTCTAATATTAATAACAGTATATTACCATTTTGGCGCGCAACTTCCGGTCGCAGTAACCAATCGCTGACGAGGACCACAAGTTAGGCGGTCTTTCTCACGTCACCCTTACCGAACAAACCACCTGTCAGCGGTAGCTCACATCACATTACGTCATCTTGCCACTGCTGCCTTCTCAACTGCTCTAGAAAGAGCTTCTTGTAGCCGAATATGATGGCTGCAAAGCCAAAACTATTACATGTGTTTTAAATCAGGCAGACAGCACCATCGCTGCCACGTTTCAACTTTAATTCTAGATAAAATACTGCTTGTAAACCGAAAGAAAGTTTAAAGTTATTAAGACCTTTATGTCCACCCATCTTTTATTCCTAAAATTTTGCCGGTCGGAGTGGTCGTGCGGTTCTAGGCGCTACAGTGTGGAATCCTGCCTCGGGCATGGATGTGTGTGATATCCTTAGGTTAGTTAGGTTTAAGTAGTTCTAAGTTCTAGGCGACTGATGACCTCAGAAGTTAAGTCGCATAGTTCTCAGAGCCATTTGAACCATTTTGAACCTAAAATTTTACAAAAAATGGGTATCTTGGAAAGGAAGCAATAGGCGGGGATTATTAAATTTAAACACACAAGAATTTCATTGCGCTCTGAAAGGGTAGCCATGTTATCCACTGTGTAGCGGTTCTTTTTCATTTAATTTGGGAGCCACATAAATTTCGTCGTATGACTTACTGAAATACTGCTATAGTATCATCGTAACCTTTTCGAGTCAATATATAAATTACGTGCCTGCTGCATTTGGTGCGATCCTGCTTTTATTTCGTGTGTGTTTATGGAAAGGAGAGGAAGATAGAGGCTGAAGTCCGTTGCCGGAACATGGCCTAGTTCTGTGTAATAGGAAAAATAAGGAAAAGAAAAGAGTGGTTGAGCCCAAAAAAATGCAGCAATTCCACATAGAAAGACCTGTGAGCATCCACAAAAGATGTTATGCATCTGGTGGAACAGAGGCGGTGTGTTGTACTATGAATTGCTTCCTCAAGGCGCAACCATCACCGCTGACCTTTGCGCAACAACTGAAACGCACTGCAGATGCAGTCCAAGAACGACGACAGGAAAGACTGAGTGAAGTGGTGCTCCCCGCGATAACATCCTGCCGTATTCTGCTAGACCTACAAAAAACACCACCCAGGAGATGGGCTGAGAAGTCATTCCACTCCCACCCTATTTACCTGACCTTGTGCCCTCATATTTTCGACCTTTTCGCTCTGTATCGAACAGCCTTCAAGGAACTTCCTCTCGGGATGAAATTTACGCTCCGAACACCTTTCGACGAGTCCTTCGCCTCAAAACCACGCATTATCTACAGTCGCGGAATCGAAAAGTTACCCCAGCGTTAGCAAACTGTTGTAACTATAGTTCAATTCTTTTACCTTGGCGGCTCGCGCATTCCCTCCCAGACGCTGGAGATTGCTGTGTTTCCAGTTGCAAAGGACGCACGCGCCAAGAGAAGCAGCGCCATAGTATAGTACAGTTCGCAAACTTACGTTTAGGGGGGAGCGCGCAGCTTATGAAGTAAAGCCACCACTGCCGCATTAACCCTTTCGCTGCTACAGAGACGTGCTCCCCGCATTCCGCGCTGTGCGCGATTTTGTCATGACTGCACTGCTCGCCTGTGCTGACACACGGTGTTCCGACTGCTTTGACACACTTAACACTCGATTTCACAAAAGCTGTTTGGCCGAAAAATTTGATTTTTACACATCTTTTTGACTGATACCTCCCCCCCCCCCCCCCATAAATCACTTAATTTTGTTTTGATGTTCAACGCAGTTATTGTGCAGCATTAAATGTAGTAAACCATTGCACCAAATTTTGAAGAGTTTGGAGAGGTAAAAGTCCACAGCGTATACTTTCTGTATGGTCGATTTTAGTTGCCACTAGAAATTTCAAAAAAAAAATACGTTCAAACGAATAAAAATCATGAAGTAAGACACTTCGATATTGTTTTTAAATAAAGAAAATTTTAAGCACCTAACAAGTTTTTTTTTAAATTTTCATTTTGTTCGCTTTAGTTCGTTTAATCTGCTCGGGGCGGACGTCGTAAGACATCCCTCAGTTTTTTTATTACAGAGGGCACAGTACCCCTGACCAAATACGCTGAGCTATCGTGTCGGCTGTGGTTGGAACTCAGAACCTTTTGCTTAGCAGCCAAACAGCTTAACCACTACGCTAACGCAGCTCGTCATTTAACGGAATTCCTGGAGGACTTCAAGCAATCACGAAAAAACACCGACAAATTCGAAGTACAATAGGAAATAAACAATTACCACTGGTCTTTATTGCGAAAAAGCGGTTAGTGAGAATGAATTTCCTTGCTATCGCCTGAATTAGGAGGCTTATTGCTTGTTTGGTTTAATTAATTAATAGAATATGAAGCAATTGGTACAAAGAGTGCTTTTTCCAAACTTACTTTTATAGAAAGTCTGCTATCAAGACATTGCTTTTGTTCAATTACTTTACTTATGACTGAACGTTTCTAAAACTGAAGACTCTCGTCTGTGCTCTGCACTGCAGTCGAGCTCTGGCAGCGTCGTTCTTTGTTCATCGGCTGACTGTGTTTTGTGACGTCAGATGCGCAGAACGAACCTAAATTCGGCCCTTGTCGTAAATGACACGCACTTTAGTGAAGGGGAATATATTTCTGATGAGTAAAGTTACGTATGGAAAAACGCTACGACCTTACGCACCAGCCTTAATTTTGGCCACGTTCTCACAGAATAGTGGAACAGGGAATAACATTTTCTGCTGCAGAACAACGTAAAAGGAAATGCAGGGTCTGTAGGCAGTCGGCGCGTTCCGTGTGATGGCACGGGGGAGGCTGGAGGTTGCGTGTACGCAACTAGTGTGGCGGTTACGCGCGCCGCTGCGCCTCGCGCATCGATGCATCTCGTCCCTTGGAAGTGACCGTCCCACATCCCTGCTGTTTAGCGCTGCGGACTGCACAACACGGCCTTGCGTATCGCCAGCCTTTTTAGTATTCGGTGTGTCTCCTGCAGTGTTCCCGCTCCGGCGCTCAAATTGCAGTGCCCCAGTCTACCTGTTACTGCCGAGTAGTGTCAACTGGGGCACTTCCTGCGCTCCTCGTGGAATAAATACGTACGCTTGGACGTGCAAGCCACCCCGTTGGGTCACTAGTGGCGGTATATTAAGTGAATAATACAGGGTGAGTCAAAAAGGACTTTATAGCTTTGAAATGATACAGAAATTTATTGAGATAACTTACGGAAACGGCAGATGTCATTTTGTACCAAACAACCTCACGTCTCACATAAAAGTGTCCATTTGGTTCGATGTGACCCCCATTTGCGATGCGGCAAACATCTCACCGGTAATCAATTTCTTCCCACACTGGTTGCAGCAAATCAGGTATGAGTTGTTAGATTTAATTTTTCAGGTTGGCTAATCTGTTTGGTAGAGGAAGAACATACACACGGGCTCGAATGAAAGTCCAGAGAAAGAAATCCAGTGGTGTCAAGTCTGGGAGACGAGGTGGCCATGCGACTGACTCTTCACAGCCAGTCCACCGACCAAGGAAGCGATTATGGAGGAAACCTCCAATTTCCGTGGGAAAATGAGATGGTGCACCATCTTGCTTTAGTGAACCATCCCATGCCAGTCATGCGAGACGCACGTGGCATTGGTTTTTGTGGACTGCGGGCAAAGTTCTTCCTAACCTGTTCGACATAATCACCAACACGAGGGCGACCAGGTGGTTTATCATGTCGCAGCGAACAACAAGGTTCTTGTGCCAAAAATAAATTGTACGCCTTCCTGGATGTTCTTTAGCGTTTTCAGTGCGACATTTAAGCCGACCAGTTGTTGCAGGGTTGTTTCATGAAACCAAAACATACAGCGACCACGCTCCGCACCTGTGAAAGTATCCATTTTAACTATGCATTTCGCTGGCGCTGCTGGTGGCGGAATGGAGTACTGACGCACTACGTGACTCAAACTTGCCTCCAAATGACATGTATCGATTCTGTAAGTTATCTCAATAGCTTTCTATATTATTCGAAAGTCTTAATGTCCTTTTTGCTCATCTTGTAGATAGCTGACTCTGCTAGGTGCAACTCCTCGGCTCGTTAACACAGTGGAACAAACCGCTATGCCAGCCTCGCCCCAACTGCATCCACAGCCCAGTGGATTATATGACAGAAGGTATTTTGAGCGGTTCCAAAAGTTTTCAATCACATCTTTGTTTGCATTGGCCGACCGTGGTGGCCGAGCGGTTCTAGACGCCTAACTCCAGAACGGCGCTACTGCTACGTTCGCAGGTCTGAATCCTCCCTCGGCATAGATGTGTCTGATGCCCTTAGGTTAGTTAGGTTTAAGTAGTTCTAAGTTCTAGGGAACTGATGACCTCAGATCTTAAGTCCCATTGTGCTCAGAGCTATTTGAACCATTATTTGTTTGCATTGACGAGGAACGCAAGCTCGAATTCAGCGAGAACTGATGATGCTAATGGTCTTCCCAAAAAAGGGACATTTTTCTTTTCTCAAATTGGACCACCAAGAAATTTAGTTTCGAGAATTGAGATTAGAGAAAAAGGAGAAAAAGGGAAAAAAAGGAAAAACAGCTCGTGGTGTAGTGTCTTGGGTCGCTGCCTCTAGACCGAGGAGCCCTTGTTCGACTCCTGGTCGGGTCAGAGATTTTTTCGCTCTGTGGCGATGTGTGTGTGTGTATGTGTGTGTGTGTGTGTGTGTGTGTGTGTGTGTGTATGTGTGTGTGTGTGTTTATTTCATCTTGTCGTCGTAGAGGTGCAAGTTGTCCAAGTGGTGTTAAACAGAAAGACTTGCAGCAGGTGACCGAAAACCCCAGCCAATAAGCCATATCATTATCTCATTACCCGAATGGCATCCTACCCAGACTCGATATATTTCCGATTAGAACGTTGATCGTGCCAGCAGCCTACAGACAGTCAATAATGTTGGGCCTGCTATTATAAAATATACTGACGGTTGCTTCCAGACAGCGAAGCGATACAGCGCAAACGTAAAGTCAAATTTGGGAGGCGCAAGTAGCGGGATATAGAAGTTCGTTGCTTTTCTTGCCCTCGGTAAAGCTTTGTACTTCAACTGAGCAAAGAGGAAGCTTGGATGAATGAAGCAGTGGTATAAGAACAGAGGAATAACGACAATGCAAATGGAAATTTTGTGAACTGTCTGCAATGAGGTGAAACAGTAATTCTTCTAACGGATCCAGATGCAAAAATTCGATAAAAGAGACCTGGTTTGAAGAATAAAAATTATTTTTCTTCAAGAAAACGCACCTTCTCACGAAAGTGTCTTGGCAATGGAAAAACCGAGGGACTTGGGTTATGCAGTGTTGTAACATCCAACGTGTTCCACAGCTTTATCTCACTGAAGTCTTCCTTCGTGGTGAGCTTTTTCCTTCCAACCGACAAGCCATTCCACACTAGAGGAAGATCCCCCGGTAGCTGAGTGGTCAGCGCGGCAGTTGGTTTATCTCAAGCGCCCGGGTTCGATTCCCGGCTGGGTCGGAGATTTTCTACGCTCAGGGACTGCGTGTTGTGTAGTCCTAATCATCATCATTTCATCCCCACCGACGTGCAAGTCGCCGAAGTGGCGTCAGATCGAAAGACTTACACTAGGCGAACGGTCCACTCGACGGGAGGCCCTAGTCACACGACATTTCCACCAAAGGAAGAACAGTATCACTGGAAAGCTCACAAGTTTTACTTACACTAAACGACCTGTGTTGAAAAATAAGATTTTTGGGAACTTAGTATCATTTGCACCATCAGCCCGAGAACTTTCCACATCGGTTTCGTATTTAGTATCGAGATAGTTGGTGCAGTGGTTAGCTGGCACTCTGGACTGGGATTTGGTAGGACAGCGGTTCAAATTGATTCCGAAAATCCATATTTAGGTTCTCCGTGATTTCTCTAAATCGCAAACGCCGGCATCGTTCGTTGAAAGGGCACGGCCACTTGCCTTTCCCATCCTTCATACATTTCGAGCTTGTGCTTTGTATCTAATGACCTCGACGCCGACGGGGTCAACTCACCATTTCAGTTCCAACACTTACTGTTTTCTCCCGACAAGCATAACGCTCATTATTTTACCGTAGCAGTTGATACTCTCACCCCAGATCATTGGGCATCGTGCGCCACCTACCGTAAGTTACATACCATAGTCTCAAAGTTCAGATATTTCGCTAGTACGTTCAGTCTTGTTATCTGAATGTACTTCGTTGCATACTTGTGGTTTGCAGGTGTCTCTTGTCTATCCAGAGTCTTTTATTTACGTTTAAAGGCTCAGAAGTTTGACGGTCCACATGGCTGATATAACCACCTTCAAAATCGAGCCAAGTGTTACTGTAGTCAAGCACACAAAACGGCCTGTGAGAGGTGACGGAGTGGTTAAGGCACTGGTCTCTTGCCCCTTATTTATAAATGCAGCAGTTAGGAACTCATTCCGGTCATCGCGATTTTAAGTGTCCCGTGGTTCTGCTAAACTGCATTGGTGTCTTTGAAAATGACACCAACGATTTACTTTACCACTTTTCGCCAGTCTGAGCAAAGACTTCGTCCTTACGACCCCATCGTCTACTATAACGGTTTGTTGGATTGTCTTTTTATGTGATTTTGGACAATAACACTAACTAAAAAGTGCAGAAGTCTACAAATTTTTTATAAAATGCCCGGTTGAACATATTTGTCACCACTACATCGTTGATCAGTAATATCATGGAGCTGAACCTCGGTCCGTTTTTTCATCAGGCGAATGCAGACGGAGCAATTTTGGAAACTGTACTTTGTGGTACACTTCCTGTGATTTATTGATTGCTCAAGGGTTAAAAGATCAGGGCTCAAATGAAAATTAAGCACCATTCGTAAAATACGTAAGACAGTTTATTAAGAACTACGTAACCACATTGAAATGCTATGTTCAGAGAATATTGAAGAGAAATTTAGTAGTTACAACAATACCTAGTTCAATACAGAACAAAAGCCTTCGGGCTGCTTTAGAGCTTCGAAATAACAACTGAATAATTATTCTGAAGTGCTAATGGCAAACCATCGTCCAAATTGAATGCAGTTTAACAAAAATTATAAAGCAGGTTTTAAGACTTCACAGGAATGGTAATTAACTTTGCTAATCAGAAACCCAAAAGGGGAAAGATCAAATGCTCAAAGATCTGTGCCAAAGTTAAAATAAAATTTAATGAACAACAAAAGTTGAATAATAACAGCGATATGTTACAAATTGGTTGATCAACCGACACACCACACTGACCTTCCAGCTAAGCACGGAGGCAGAACATGTGTATAAAACACAAAGTGCTCTACTAGAAATAAACACTACAATTAAATACCAATTCAAGGCACCACACGCTATATCAAGTGAGAGTTCAACTTAGGACAGTTCGACAGAGCAAAATCTTAAGGTTAGCGAGCTAAGAAAGCAATGAATGAGTGTTAAGATAGTTGCATCTTCTTCCCCCGGAATAGTAAACGACTCGTGAGGTGGTCCAGAAAGAGGTCAGGTTAGACTAAGGACCAAATTTAACACAGAATAAGAGAGCGCACCAAAATAGCAGAAAGTGCCAGACAATTTAAGTAGGCTCGCTCACACTATTTGTAAAACTAAACAAGCACGCCCCAGGACGAATGCGTTACTATTCTATTGGCTAATTTGCACTTCAATTTTCCCGAGTAAAGAAAGCAAGTTACACAACAAAGCGGCCTCAAGCAAGTAGGTCCGCTCGGTTTCACAGTTCATGGTGCACAAATACACTCAGGAGCCAAAGAAACTGGAACAACTGCCTGGTGTCGTGTAGGGCCCCAGTGAGCACGCGGAAGTGCCGCAACACGCCGTGGCATGGACTCGCCTAATATCTGATGTACTGCTGGAGGGAACTGACACCATGAATTCTGCAGGGTTGTCTGTAAATCCGTAAGAGTTCAAAAATGGTTCAAATGGCTCTGAGCACTGTGGGACTTAACATCTGAGGTCATCAGTTCATCAGTCCCCTAAACTTAGAACTACTTAAACCTAAGTAATCTAAGGACATCACACACATCCATGCCCGAGGCAGGATTCGAACCTGCGACCGTAGCAACAGCGCGGTTCCGGACTGAAGCACCTAGAACC
This sequence comes from Schistocerca gregaria, assembly GCF_023897955.1. Classification (NCBI taxonomy): domain Eukaryota; kingdom Metazoa; phylum Arthropoda; class Insecta; order Orthoptera; family Acrididae; genus Schistocerca; species Schistocerca gregaria. The sequence goes on along the minus strand of NC_064931.1, from coordinate 133,126,186 downwards.
GCTCGGACACAACGGCCGTCTCTGTAAGGGTACGAGGGGGTAGAGATCTCTTCTGAACAAGACGTTGCAAGCTATGCCATACATGCTCAATAATATCCATGTCTGGGGAGTATGGTAGCAGTGGAAGTGTTCAAACCCAGATAACTGTTCCTGGATCCACTCTGTAGCAATTATAGACGTGTGGAGTTTCATTGTCCTGCTGGAATTGCCAAAGTCAGTCGGAATGAACAACGGACATGTATGGATGCTGGTGATCAGACAGGATTCTCACGTACGTCACATGTCAGAGTCGTATCTTGACGTTTAAGGGGTCCTATATCACTCCAACTGCACACGCCCCACACCATTACAGAGCCACCAACAGCTTAAACAGTCCTGTACTAACATGCAGGGTCTTTGGATTCATGAAGTTGTCTCCATATCCGTACACGTCCGTTCGAGTGACACAACTTGAAACGAGACTCGTCCGACCAGGCAACATGTTTCCAGCCGTCAACAGTCTAATGTATGTGTTGACGGGCCCAGGCAAGGCGTCAAGCTTTGTGTCGTGCAGTCATCGATGATACACGAGTTGGTCTTGCGCTCTGAAAGCCCATATCGAAGATATCTCGTTGAATGTTTCGCATGCTGACACTTGTTAATGGCCCAGCATTGAAATCTGCGGAAATTTGGGGTCGTGCTTGTTGCCACGTCAGTGGTAAATTAATGTTGACATGAATTGCTCATGCCAACGGCCTTGCCGCAGTGGTAACACCGATTCCCGTCAGACCACCGAAGTTGAGCGCTGTCGGGCTCGGCTGGCACTTGGATGGGTGACCATCCGGTATGCCGAGCCGAGCGCTGTTGGCAATTACGGCTGGGAGAGCGGTGTGCTGACCACATGCCCTCCATATCCGCATCCAGTGACGCCCATTGGCTAAGGATGACACGGCGGCCGGTCGGTACCGTTGGGCCTTCATGGCCTGTTCGGGAGGAGATACGTTTTTTATGATTTCCTCAGGTCAGAGTTAGACTATTGTCCGGTGCTAAACAATTGAAGCTCTGCTATAAACATCCAGTATCGATAAGAAATGCACTACTGGCCATTAAAACTGCTACACCAAGAAGAAATGCAGATGATAAACGGGTATTCATTGGACAAAAATATTATACTAAAACTGACATATGATTTCATTTTCACGCAGTTTGGGTGCACAGATCCTGAGAAATCAGTACCCAGAACAACCAACTCTGGCCGTAATAACGCCCTTGATACGCCTGGGCATTGAGTCAAACAGAACTTGGATGTCGTGTACAGGTACAGCTGCCCATGCACGATACCACAGATCATCAAGAGAAGTGACTGGCGTATTGTGACGAGTCAGTTGCTCGCCCACCATTGACCAGACGTTTTCAATTGCTGAGAGATCTGGAGAATGTGCTGGCCAGGGCAGCAGTCGAACATTTTCTGTATCCAGAAAGGCCCGTACGGGGCCTGCAACATGCGGTCGTGCATTATCCTGCTGAAATGCAGGCTTTCGTAGGGATCGAATGAAGGTTAGAACCACGCGTCGTAACACATCTGAAATGTAACATCCACTGTTCAAAGTGCCGTTAGTGCGAACAAGAGGTGACTGAGACGTGTAACCAATGGTACCCCATACCATCACGACGGGTGATTCGCCAGTGTGGCGATGACGAATACACGCTTCCATTGTGCGTTCACCGCGATATCACCAAACACGGATGCGACCATCATGATGCTCTAAACAGAACCTGGATGACGTTCTGCCATTCGTGCACCCAGGTTCGTCGTTGAGTACGCCATCGCAGCAGCAATGTCGCGATACGATAAACCGCAGTCGCGATAGGCTACAATCCGACCTTCATCAAAGTCGTAATCGTGATGGTAAGCATTTCTCCCCCTTACACGAGGCATCACTACAACGTTTCACCAGGCAGCGCTGGTCAACTGCTGTTTGTGTATGAGAAATCGGTTGGAAACTTTCGTCATGTCAGGATGTTGTAGGTGTCGCCACCGGCGCCAATCTGGTGTGAATGCTCTGAATAGTTAATCATTTGCATATCACAGCATCTTCTTCCTGTCGGTTAAATCTCGCGTCTGTAGCACGTCATCTTCGTGGTGTAGCAATTTTAATGGCCAGTAGTGTAGTAGCTAAATATGGAGTTCTCCTTTAAGGTTCAGGAATACGTCTCGTACGAGTTGAGTCTGAAATATTTACACAAATCCTGAGGACGGGCATGATTAAGCAAGAAATCTTCCATTAACTCATGTCTAGAAATATCTGGTATATGAAATTAATGATTTAAGATGAAAGAGTTAAAGAAAGTGGTGAAGTTATTTCCTGTGGAATAGATTACTACCCTATGCTCTGTAACTTGCCGATCTCGCGTTGCCGATACTTTTACGAACTTTTAACGACGTCAGGATGAAAGAGGCTCTTATTGACGACTGTGCAACTCAAATAATTGTTCGTTCCCAAACTTTAAGCATCGCCACGAAGTGCAAGGTCGTAAGGAACATCGCGTTTCCTCGTGTGTCGGTGAAACCCGTGATAGGCTTTTAAATAAAGATTTATAATGGTGGCAGGAAAGCGAGCATTTTCTGGATTTTTGAAGGGCAAAGGAACACTAGACAGCCTTTCTATTCTTGACTTCTAAACAATAGGCAGCATCCTACAACAGTATTTATTGGCATTCGGAGTAGATTTGATATTGTGCAAATCCCGATTCTACTTCAAGAAATAAGCGACATCGAAATTCCAAATGATGATGAGTTAGGATTCCAAATTTGCTACCGTAGAGAACTCTGTAAAATTCCAGAACAAATTACGCTGATCTCGTTCAGCGACGAGAGGACCGCCCAAAGCCTCTGTTGTTAATACTTCTTTCCCTTTCACCTACACATGGGAGAGGGAGAACATAATAAAACTCTACAATATTCATAAGATCTATACCTTTCTTTCGTCCTAAAGACTTGGAATATCTATGGTTAATTGCAGACAGGGCCACATACACATTAACCCTCTGGTTGGTTGTCAACGGCCTAGCAGTTCCAAAACAGAAATATTTCATAGTTCACTTCAGTCACAGAAGGATGCGATCGAATAGCGGAAGTATTTCATTTGGATATCTCTCCTTCCTAATGTTTTTAAGTACGCTGCTCACATATTCGTATTAACGCAATGACGTCTGTCTCTTGAACTTTGTGTGGGTCGGACACTATTCTTTTGTTCATGTTCTAAGGAGGGTCCGTTCAATTAAAAACTACAGATTCTTCTTATTTTGTAACGCTATGAAATTTGCATTTCATAAACTTGGCAAGGCAGAATTCTGATGTCTGCGGATATGCAGTGGAGCTATGCTGTCGACTCCGACAAATACGGTACTAGCAGAAGCTGCTGAACTTTCGAAAACATAATAGATTAATCACTGTCCTGCGAAAAATGTTAAAAGGTCTTCCGTTCATAACGTCTACATCCTTGCCTTCTACTAATAACTCGGTGCGTACCAACCTTTGAAGTCAACAGGATAGCTACATAGTTGATCTGGAATTACATTCATGTATCAGTTGGAAAACCTCAGTATTCACTATTACCATTGTACGAAAAATGGTCTCGGCGCCACAATCATTTCTAGTTTAAGTGGTCGCACTTTATGTATATGCTAATGGCTCTCATTATCAAGAGACTTCAGCAGTAGAATGTGCATTTATTGTCCTCAAGTTGAAATATTTAAAACCGCTTTGTCTGCCCATATATTGTCAGTTTTCGCCACGGACGAGATAGCGATTCGAGAGACTCTCAATTTCGATCGTCTTAAAGGGGCTCCGTAACACTCTCACAGCGTCGGCCAAAAAGCGTATTGCTATCTAGTGCCGGCCGAAGTGCTCAGAGCCACTTTCTACCAGTTGGCAATGAACGCAAATGTTTTCCGGCCTGTAACGAATGTTAGTCTATCGCCCTCCAATTCAGCTTGTGAAAACGGAAACTAACAGAGGAAGAATGGGTAGGTAACAGATGGTTCAAATGGCTCTGAGCACTATGGGACTCAACTGCTGTGACGAAACAGGTCGAACAGTTGCAGTGGCTTCATACTACACCTTAATAGTTCTAGTACCCTAATTGTCACTGGATTAAGTTGAAATGGTTCAAATGGCTCTGAGCACTATGGGACTTAACTTCTGAGGTCATCAGTCCCCTAGAACTTAGAACTACTTAAACCTAACTAACCTAAGGACATCACTCACATCCATGCCCGAGGCAGGATTCGAACCTGCGACCGTAGCAGTCGCACGGTTCCGGACTGCGCGCCTAGAACCGCGAGACCACCGCGGCCGGCACAGGTAATAGATATTTAAATCTGCCATGAGGAAACAGTACTGTCATTTAAGGATTTTGTTAAGTCATCACATGTCCAGAACGAATTGCAAAATGATTTAGATAAGATATCTGTATGGTGCGAGAAGTGGCAATTGACCCGGAATAAAGAAAAGTGTGAAGTTACTCACATGAATACTAAAAGAAATCCGCTAAATTTCGATTACGCGATAAGTCACACAAATCTGAAGGCTGCAAATTCAACTAAATACTTAGGTATTAGGATTACAAATAACCTGAATTGGAACGGTCACATAGATAATGTTGTGGGTTGAGCAAACCAAAGTGTGAAGTTACTCACATGAATACTAAAAGAAATCCGCTAAATTTCGATTACGCGATAAGTCACACAAATCTGAAGGCTGCAAATTCAACTAAATACTTAGGTATTAGGATTACAAATAACCTGAATTGGAACGGTCACATAGATAATGTTGTGGGTTGAGCAAACCAAAGACTGCGTTTCATTGACAAAACGCTTAGAAGGTGCAACAGGTCTACTAATGAGACGGCTTACACCACGCTTGTCCTCCCCATTCTGGAGTATTGCTGTGCGGTGTGGGATCCTCATCAGGTGGGACTGACAGACGATATCGAAAAGTTCAAAGAAGGGCGGCTCGTTTTGTATTATCGCGAAATCGGGGAGATAGTGTCACAGACATGATACGTGCACTGGAATGGCAATCATTAAAAACAAAGGCGTTTTTCGTTGCGACGGGATCTTCTCATGAAATTTCAATCACCAGTTTTCTCCTCCGATTGCGAAAACATGCTGTTGGCACCCACCTACATAGGGAGAAATGATCATCACGATCAAATAAGAGAAATCGGGGCTCGCACAGTAAAATTTAAGTGCTCCTTTTTCCCTCGTGCCGTTCGAGAGTGGAACGGTAGAGAGACAGCTTGATGGTGGTTCATTGAATCCTCTGCCAGGCACTTTATTGTGAATAGCAGCGTAATCACGTAGATGTAGATGTGCTACGTTGCGATTCAACCACTAGTTAGAAACTATCTTGTTTCAAAAACTTAAGGCGAACAGGAAGATGATAAATACCTTGTTACGAGTGTACCCCAGCTATGCTTCAACTCTTTCCAGCTTACATCGGATAAGCTTCAAGTACAATCTTCCTGAGACAGACAGAAGAAAGAAGGAAATATAACCACTTGCTGTTTTCCTGCAGTTTCTTCGACACACAACAAAGCCGCTTACTGCGAAACCTTGTGAAAATGAAGGCGTCTCTTTCTACAAGTGCCATTTGTTTGTGTCATGAACATAATAAAGTATAAAAAGACATTTTTGTTTCATACGTGATAATAACGTGTTCATATGAATTTTGGTGTACCACGTGCGACTGTATACACACTTGAATATTCAAGTGTGTGCTGTCGAGTTCTTTCCTATATTCTATTATAGCTACGACTGATATCATGTCAAGATTCTTTAGCTGTAAGTATTCTGCCTATGCGGCCACTGCAAAATAAATTTAAATCATTGTTCAAACTATTTATGTTGTGATATCTCTGAACGAGATGATTTTATAGTTGTAACAAATTGTTGGCAATTTTTTTCAGTAAAGGCCAACCAAGTAAAAGTGAATTTAAAATATCACATAGATCTACGAGCGTACTTCAACAACAGTGAGTACACTTAATCCAGGCCGGCTGGTGGGGCCGAGCGGTTCTAGGCACTTCAGTCCGGAACCGAGCGACCGCTACGGTCGCAGGTTCGAATCCTGCCTCGGCCATGGATGTGTGTGATGTCCTTAGGTTAGTTAGGTTTAAGTAGTTCTAGGGGACTGATGACCTCAGATGTTAAGTCCCATAGTGCCCAGAGCCATTTGAACCATCTGAACTGAATCCCTGTGATAATTAGGGTACTAGAACTATTCAGGTGTAGTATGAAGCCACAGCAACTGTTCGACCTGTTTCGTCAAAGTATCCAGACCTAAGCCCAAAGGAGACATTTAAATAAGTTAGTGAATAGAACTGCGAGTGGCAACTAGAAGATACATAAGGAACGGCAACGCAACAATTTAATCCAGGCCAAGTTTTTTTGAAGTGTCCGGCTCGTGCAAGGATGTACTGAAGCAGGTAGAGAGAATTTCTAACATTGGATGTCATACTATACTAAAAGCAAATAGAGCGAGTCTACAGTTTGTAGTTGTTTAAAAAGTGCAATCTAAAATCTGAAATCTACCTGGTAAATTAGTCATTTACAGTCACACGTTTATCTTAATATATCTTTCTCTTGATTTGAGCTACATATTTAGAAATGTAATGTGTTTATAATGACTTACTTTAAACAAATCCTTCTCTCTGTCACATAAGTAATACAACAGCTGGAAAAAAAAATTCACATGGAGCAGTATTTTACACGCAAACTAAAGCTGCTACAACTATGAGTTGTTCAATGAAGCAAACCAGATAAAATGAACTGGCGCATACAACCGTGGTGTTTGCGGCTGCTTCTTACTTTTCGTCACATCGTCGACGGTTGTCGCAGTTCATCTTTAAGCCTTTGGAATTACCTTAGAGAAAGAGGTACCTTGATCGTTAGAGTGCGATGTACACAAACTCCAATCTTGCTATATTATTGAATGGCAAAAATGACGAGCCAAATACAGAACAATGTTATTACGTCTGGTACGGGCACGCAGTTATGCAATAAATACATGTTACGAAGTCTTAATTGATGATGTTATCTTCATCCTCATTTAATTCGTGGCTCACGGGCATCACAGCGGTCTTTCATATTGATCTGTAGACTGGAATGATGCAACAGACATCTTCGAAAGCAGCCATGACCGTTTGCAAGTAACCTACTGCTCAAGGAGACTTGACAGCGGTCGCAGGTTCGAATTCTGCCTCGGGCATGGATGTGTGTGATGTCATTAGGTTAGTTAGGTTTAAGTAGTTCTAAGTTCTACGGGACTGATGACCTCAGATGTTAACTCCCATAGTGCTCAGAGCAATTTGAACCTTTTTTTTTTCAGGGAGACTGGAAAGTTTCGAAGGAAACATACAAAATTTACGAAAATTTAAATAGATTAATGCAAAGGTAGCACGTGCATGAATTGGTCGTTAACATAATCTGAAAAGCAATGTTGCGTATGCACAGCGTGGCCTAGTACAGGGTGATAAATAATAAATCTTTCGCTACTTGAGCCAGTTAATGTACACTAATGTTTTTATTTCAACCCTACGCCGCCGTACCAGTAAAGGCGCCTAATGACAAGTCATAACACTAACACAAGCGACTTAAATCACTTAACAAAACACCACCTGGCTGAGCTACGGCAACTGTTAAGCTATAAACCTGCTTTCTGCATTGCCTTCCAGGAAACCTGATTCCCGGAAATGCGGACCCCCTGCCCTCCGCGGCTATAAGGGATATTACAGGGACCGTAGCGACTATAAGCGGCACCTCTTCCCTAGAGCACCTAATAGCCTTTAAGCGGCTCAGTGCCCGCGTTCGCCAGCTTCTAAACGACGGAAACGGGAGTGTTGAGAGAGACACGTGTCGACCATTGGGTGCCATACGTCACCTTCCCAAGTCTGGACGAAGATCAGACGTCTTTCTAGGTACCAGACCCCAACAGGTGTCCTTGGCATTAACATCAATGGCGAGTTATCTACCGACGCAAACGCGATTACCGAGCACTTTGCTCGAGCCTCTGCGTCGGAGAACTCTCCTCCAGCCTTTCGCACCCTAAAACGCAGATGAGAGTCCTCGCGTTCACTACACGCCACAGTGAATCCTATAACGCCCCATTTACAGAGTGGGAGCTCCTCAGCGCCCTTGCACATTGCCCCGAAAGAGCTCCTGGGCCGGATCGGATCGACAGTCAGATGATTAAATATCTCTCGTCTGACGACAAGGGACATCTCCTCGTCATCTTCAACCGGATCTGGTGCGATGGCATCTTTCCATCGCCATGGCGGGAGAGCACCAGCATCATTACGGTACTCAAACCCGGTCAAAAGCAGCTTGATGTGGATAGCCACCGGCCCATCAGCCCGACCAACTTTCATCTACATCTACATGATTACTCTGCAATTCACATTAAATTGTTTGGCAGAGGGTACATAGAACCACAATCATACTATCTCCCTACCATTCCACTCCCGAACAGCGCGCGGGAAAAACGAACACCTAAACCTTTCTGTTCGAGCTCTGATTTCTCTTATTTTATTTTGATGATCATTCCTACCTATGTAGGTTGGGCTCAACAAAATATTTTCGCATTCGGAAGAGAAAGTTGGTGACTGAAATTTCGTAAATAGATCTCGCCCCGACGAAAAACGTCTTTGCTTTAATGACTTCCATCCCAACTAGCGTATCATATCTACTACGCTCTGTCCCCTATTATGTGACAATACAAAGCGAGCTGCCCTTTTTTGGACCCTTTCGATATCCTCCGTCAACCCCACCTGGTAAGGATCCTACACCGCGCAGCAATATTCTAACAGAGGACGAACGAGTGTAGTGTAAGGTGTCTCTTTAGTGGACTTGTGGCATCTTCTAAGTGTCCTGCCAATGAAACGCAACCTTTGGCTCGCCTTCCCCGCAGTATTATATATGTGGCCTTTCCAACTGAAGTTGTTCGTAATTTTAACACCCAGGTACTTAGTTGAATTGACAGCCTCGAGAATTGCACTATTTATCGAGTAATCGAATTCCAACGGATTTATTTCGGAACTCATGTGGATCACCTCACACTTTTCGTTATTTAGCGTCAACTGCCACCTGCCACACCATGCAGCAATCTTTTCTAACTCGCTTTGCAACTGATACTGGTCTTCGGATGACCTTACTAGACGGTAAATTACAGCGTCATCTGCGAACAACCTAAGAGAACTGCTCAGATTGTCATCCAGGTCATTTATATAGATCAGGAACAGCAGAGATCCCAGGACGCTTTCCTTGGGAGCACCTGATATCCCCTCCGGGTTACTCAATGATTTGCCGTCCATTACTACGAAATGCGACCTTCTTGACAGGAAATCACGAATCCAGTCGCGCAACTGAGACGATACCCCAAAGGCCCGCAGCTTGATTAGAAGTCGCTTGTGAGGAACGGTGTCAAAAGCTTTCCGAAAATCATGAAATACGGAATCAGCTTGAGATCCCCTGTCGATAGCGTCCATTACTTCGTGCGAATAAAGAGCTAGCTGCGTTGCACAAGAACGATGTTTTCTGAATCCATGCTGATTACGTATCAATAGATCGTTCCCTTCGAGGTGATTCATAATGTTTGAATACAGTATATGCTCCAAAACCCTACTGCAAACCGACGTCAATGATATAGGTCTGTAGTTCGATGGATTACTCCTACTACCCTTCTTAAACACTGGTGCGACCTGCGCAATTTTCCAGTCTCTAGGTACAGATCTTTGTTGCGGAAGAAGTTCAGCTGTCTTCAAAAATTTTGACACATGAGGTCTTAATGTCATGCTCGAGCTGCATATTTCTTATAAAGAATGGCGTTGTGCCTGTTTAGCAGAATGGTCATAAAGCATATCGTTCGTAGCGGAACTCGCCCATTATCTTTTGCCGGTCCAAGATCAGTGAACGTTTCCCGACACAGATGGGTGAACTTTCTTTGTAAAGCCGTAGTTAACTTAAACCGTATAATGAAAATGTTGGCTGTTTCCTTCGAAATTGATACATTTGATTCCCTTATCTATCTCTCCATAACTCAGACTCGAATAACCTGGAAGTCCGCTTTGATTAATAATTAAATACGCACTCGTGAACAACGCTGTCACTTCAGTTACACCGAACTTTTTATCCTTACTAATTTCCTTGTCGCTCCAAAACGACAAACATCAATGTTAAACTCTGGCTTAAAGTAGTCTGACTACAGACTTCGGTCTCGTTCATTATCGGCCAATCCGTCTTTATTGAAGACTGGGTGCAATATTGAAACAATCACTGACATTGCATGAGTGCTTTGTTACGGAAGAAGTTCAGCTCTCTTCAAAAATATTGACTCATGAGGTCGCTCGAACTGCATATTTCTCATAAAGGATGGCGTTGTGTCTGTTTAATAGAATGGTCATCAAGCATATCGTTCGTAGCGGAACGTGCCCGTTATCTTTTGCCGGCGCAAGATCAGTGAACGTTTCCCGGCACAGATGTGTCTTTACCTACGAGGTTCCTTAAGGCAGTGGTGTGCCGTGGGCTCACATTGTGGCACATAATTGACGTGGCGTGTTGACTGACGAGCCTGCGTGAGTACACACGCCGTGTTTACTTGAGCTGTCCGCCATAAGCAGCAACATGGATAGCTTAAGGCTGCCCGGAGAGGTCCACGTATTGCTCTTTCAATAGCTGAGAGTCGCCAAACTGCCCCGTTTCGGCCATCCGGGTTTAAGTAATTGGCAGTACTAAAGATGACATTTTTCTGATTATGCAGTGAAGTGTGGAACTGGGTTACATCTGTTGTCGAATGAAACAAAAAGTTTAGTGCTACCAGTCACTGTTTGTTTACACTACTGGCCATTAAAATTGCTACACCACGAATAAATGCAGATGATAAACGGGTATTCATTGGACAAATATATTACACTAGAACTGACATGTGATTACATTTTCACGCAGTTTGGGTGCATAGATTCTGAGAAATCAGTACCCAGAACATCCACCTCTGGCCGTAATAAAGGCCTTGATACGCCTGGGCATTTAGTCAAACAGAGCTTGGATGGCGTTTACAGGTACAGATGCCCATGCAGCTTCAACACGATACCACAGTTCATCAAGAATAGTGACTGGCGTATTGTCACGAGCCAGTTGCTTGCCCACCATTCACCAGACGTTTTCAGTTGGTGATAGATCTGGAGAATGTGCGTCCACCGCGATGTCGCCAAACACGGATGCTGTAAACCGAACCTGGAGTCATCCGTCCTTTATCAAAGTCGGAAAAGTGATGGTACGCATTTCTCCTCCTTACATGAGGCATCAAAACAACGTTTCACCAGGCAACGCCGGTCAACTGCTGTTTGTGTATGAGAAATCGGTTGGAAACTTTCTTCGTGTCATCCCGTTGTAGATGTCGCCACCGGCGCCAACCTTGTGTGAATGCTCTGAAAAGCTAATCATTTGCATATCACAGCATCTTCTTCCTGTCGGTTAAATTTCGCGTCTTTAGCACGTCATCTTTCTTGTGGTGTAGCAATTTTAATTGCCAGTAGTGTATATCCGAAACGTGTTTCGGTCGTTCTTCAGGTGTTTTCCATATTGACGCGGTGGAAATCACCACGCTACCGTAGCAGCGTTTCGAATCGCGCTCGAATTTTGTGTCAAATGGCGTGTGACGGCAGTGCTTACATATGCGCCTGCCCGCCCACGCTGCCGCAAGGTCGCAACGGCCCGTGAACGTCGCAAGAAATCTTTTATAAATAATAGCGAGGAAAATGTTGGGTTACAGCAGTTGATACAAGAGGGCACCGAAAAAACTTGAATTATTGTTTAAAAGCCACATGCTTTCAAATTGTTTAGAAAGCAACCTCATCCACTTAAAAATACTCTCCATTACAACTAATCAATTTGTCTCACCTGTACTTCCACTGTCGAAACATAAACACAGATAAACAAAAACAACACATCACACAGAAGGGCCCAAAAGTGGCAACACTCAGAAGCCGATCCAAGGTCCACAAACCCCGCATTCCATTGAGGCCTGTTACTAATTACATGAATGTACCTTCATACCATGTGACAAAACACATGAACAAAATCATAATGCAACACTGTGAAATGAAAAACAGCAGAACAGAGGAAAAAAATGAACTCTTAACGCAAATAAGACACTTATCTCTCTTGACACAGACAATATGTACACATCAATACCCACTGCAGATATAATTAAACTAAATGAAAATACTTAGTGACATACAACAAACTACCTGCAGACAATATTAATGAAATAACTAAAAACCTTAAAGCAATCATATCTCAACATCACTTTCAATTTGAAAAAGAATTATACTCACAAGAAGATGGGCTTTCAGTGAGATCGCCAGCTTCAGGAACACTGGCAAACACATTCATCAACCGCATAGAAAACACAATCTATGATACTGTCATCACAAAGAAAGCATACAAAATTGTTTACTGGTACAGATAAGTGAACGACATCATCTGTATGATACATGAACCAACAGAGAAAAGTGATAAATTTCATGCATAAATAAACAACATATATAAAAATATTCAATTCCCCATGGAAAAAGAAACTCAAAAGCAAATACATTTTTTGGATATAACAATAAAGAGAGACAACAATAAACACACATTTGACATCTTGAGAACGCCAACAGCCACAGATACACTCCTGTAAATTGAAATAAGAACACCGTGAATTCATTGTCCCAGGAAGGGGAAACTTTATTGACACATTCCTGGGGTCAGATACATCACATGATCACACTGACAGAACCACAGGCACATAGACACAGGCAACAGAGCATGCACAATGTCGGCACTAGTACAGTGTATATCCACCTTTCCCAGCAATGCAGGCTGATATTCTCCCATGGAGACGATCGTAGAGATGCTGGATGTAGTCCTGTGAAACGGCTTGCCATGCCATCTCCACCTGGCGCCTCAGTTGGACCAGCGTTCGTGCTGGACGTGCAGACCGCGTAAGACGACGCTTCATCCAGTCCCAAACATGCTCAATGGGGGACAGATCCGGAGATCTTGCTGGCCAGGGTAGTTGACTTGCAGCTTCTAGAGCACGTTGGGTGGCACGGGATACATGCGGACATGCATTGTCCTGTTGGAACAGCAAGTTCCCTTGCCGGTCTAGGAATGGTAGAACGATGGGTTCGATGACGGTTTGGATGTACCGTGCACTATTCAGTGTCCCCTCGACGATAACCAGAGGTGTACGGCCAGTGTAGGAGATCTCTCCCCACACCACGATGACGGGTGTTGGCCCTGTGTGCCTCGGTCGTATGCAGTCCTGATTGTGGCGCTCACCTGCACGGCGCCAAACACGCATACGACCTTCATTGGTACCAAGGCAGAAGCGACTCTCATCGCTGAAGACGACATGTCTCCATTCGTCCCTCCATTCACGACTGTCGCGACACCACTGGAGGCGGGTTGCACGATGTTGGGGCGTGAGCGGAAGACGGCCTAACGGTGTGCGGGACCGTAGCCCAGCTTCATGGAGACGGTTGCGAATGGTCCTCGCCGATACCCCAGGAGCAACAGCGTCCCTAATTTGCTGGGAAGTGGTGGTGCGGTCCCCTACGGCACTGCGTAGGATCCTACGGTCTTGGCGATCATCCGTGCGTCGCTGCGGTCCGGTCCCAGGTCGACGGGCACGTGCACCTTCCGCCGACCACTGGCGACAACATCGATGTACTGTGGAGACCTCACGCCCCACGTGTTGAGAAATTCGGCGGTACGTCCACCCGGCCTCCCGCATGTCCACTATACGCCCTCGCTCAAAGTCCGTCAACTGCACATACGGTTCACGTCCACGCTGTCGCGGCATGCTACCAGTGTTAAAGACTGAGATGCAGCTCCGTATGCCACGGCAAACTGGCTGACACTGACGGCGGCGGTGCACAAATGCTGCGCAGCTGGCGCCATTCGACGGCCAACACCGCGGTTCCTGATGTGTCCGCTGTGCCGTGCGTGTGATCATTGCGTACAGTCCTCTCGCAGTGTCCGGAGCAAGTATGGTGGGTCTGACACACCGGTGTCAATGTGTTCTTTTTTCCATTTCCAGGAGTGTATAATTACACACGCTTCATCCAACCATCCGCAAAATCAAAAATTAGCAGCCCTACGATACATGTTACACAGACTAAATAAAACCCCACCCAGCAAAGAAAACTACGGAAAAGAATTACAAACAGTACAAGGCATGGCCACAAACAATGGTTACGACACCCATATAGTACAAAACTCGACCAAAAACATCTAAATAAAAATCAAAAAAAGCAGAGAACACAAAAACCAAAGAACCCAACAGACACTACAGCACACAAGGAAACACAAAACAATAACACTCCAGACATGAATAACAGACAAAAATGGTACACTCATACAAACACAATGCAACACACAAGATAGCGAAAATACTAACGAAACAGGGATTGCACAGAGCTTACAGAACAAGAAACACACTCCAATCACATTTACAAACACCGGCCGGAGTGGCCGAGCGGTTCTAGGCGCTACAGTCCGGAACTGCGCGACCTCTACGATCGCAGGTTTGAATCTTGCCTCGGGCATGGATGTGAGTGATGTCCTTAGGTTAGTTAGGTTTAAGTAGTTCTACTTTCTACGGGACTAATGACCTCAGAAGTTAAGTCCCACAGTGCTCAGAGCCATTTGAACCATTTGCCACATTTACAAACAACAGACGAACCAGATAAATACCAAGGTGCAGCTATATAGCAGCTAGAGTGCCAAGAATGTAAATGAGTATTTGACAAGAAGGAACTTCAAAACTAGATACAAAGAACATGTAAGAAGTTGGAAATATGAAAATAGCCATTCTGCCTTCGCCAAGCACCTTATAAAACACGGACATCAGCCATTCAACATGAACAGTTGTTGTTGTTGTTGTGATCCTCAGTCCTGAGACTGGTTTGATGCAGCTCTCCATGCTACTCTATCCTGTGCAAGCTTCTTCATCTCCCAGTACCTACTGCAACCTACATCCTTCTGAATCTGCTTAATGTACTCATCTCTCGGTCTCCCTCTACGATTTTTACCCTCCACACTGCCCTCCAATGCTAAATTTGTGATCCCTTGATGCCTCAAAACATGTCCTACCAACCGATCCCATCTTCTAGTCAAGTTGTGCCACAAACTTCTCTTCTCCCCAATCCTATTCAATACCTCCTCATTAGTTACGTGATCTATCCACCTTATCTTCAGTATTCTTCTGTAGCACCACATTTCGAAAGCTTCTATTCTCTTCTTGTCCAAACTAGTTATCGTCCATGTTTCACTTCCATACATGGCTACACTCCAAACAAATATTTTCAGAAATGACTTCCTGACACATAAATCTATATTCGATGTTAACAAATTTCTCTTCTTCAGAAACGCTTTCCTTGCCATTGCCATTCTACTTTTTATATCCTCTCTACTTCGACCATCATCAGTTATTTTACTTCCTAAATAGCAAAACTCCTTTACTACTTTAAGTGTCTCATTTCCTAATCTAATTCCCTCAGCATCACCCGATTTAATTGGACTACATTCCATTATCCTCGTTTTGCTTTTGTTGATGTTCATCTTATATCCTCCTTTCAAGACACTGTCCATTCCGTTCAACTGCTCTTCCAAATCCTTTGCCGTCTCTGACAGAATTACAATGTCATCGGCGAACCTCAAAGTTTTTACTTCGTCTCCATGAATTTTAATACCTACTCCAAATTTTTCTTTTGTTTCCTTTACTGC
Organism: Schistocerca gregaria; assembly: GCF_023897955.1. NCBI lineage: Eukaryota > Metazoa > Arthropoda > Insecta > Orthoptera > Acrididae > Schistocerca > Schistocerca gregaria. Next base: position 133,110,373 of record NC_064931.1, on the reverse strand, counting down.
TTGCTCAATATACAGATTGAATAACATCGGGGAGAGGCTACAACCCTGTCTCACTCCTTTCCCAACCACTGCTTCCTTTTCATGCCCCTCGACTCTTATGACTGCCATCTGGTTTCTGTACAAATTGTAAATAGCCTTTCGCTCCCTGTATTTTACCCCTGCCACCTTTAGAATTTGAAAAAGAGTATTCCAGTCAACATTGTCAAAAGCTTTCTCTAAGTCTACAAATGCTAGAAACGTAGGTTTGCCTTTTCTTAATCTTTCTTCTAAGATAAGTCGTAAGGTCAGTATTGCCTCACGTGTTCGAACATTTCTACGGAATCCAAACTGATCCTCCCCGAGGTCCGCATCTACCAGTTTTTCCATTCGTCTGTAAAGAATTCGCGTTAGTATTTTGCAGCTGTGACTTATTAAACTGATAGTTCGGTAATTTTCACATCTGTCAGCACCTGCTTTCTTTGGGATTGGAATTATTATATTCGTCTTGAAGTCTGAGGGTATTTCGCCTGTCTCATACATCTTGCTCACCAGCTGGTAGAGTTTTGTCATGACTGGCTCTCCCAAGGCCGTCAGTAGTTCTAATGGAATGTTGTCTACTCCGGGGGCCTTGTTTCGACTCAGGTCTTTCAGTGCTCTGTCATACTCTTCACGCAGTATCGAATCACCTATTTCGTCTTCATCTACATCCTCTTCCATTTCCATAATATTGTCCTCAAGTACATCACCCTTGTATAAACCTTCTATATAGTCCTTCCACCTTTCTGCCTTCCCTTCCTTGCTTAGAACTGGGCTGCCATCTGAGCTCTTGATATTCATACACGTGGTTCTCTTCTCTCCAAAGGTCTCTTTAATTTTCCTGTAGGCAGTATCTATCTTACCCCTAGTGAGATAAGCTTCTACATCCTTACATTTGTCCTCTAGCCATCCCTGTTTAGCCATTTTGCACTTCCAGTCAATCTCATTTTTGAGACGCTTGTATTCCTTTTTGCCTGCCTCATTTACTGCATTTTTACATTTTCTCCTTTCATCAATTAAATTCAATATTTCTTCTGTTACCCAAGGATTTCTAGCAGCCCTCGTCTTTTTACCTACTTTATCCTCTGCTGCCTTCACTACTTCATCCCTCAGAGCTACCCATTCTTCTTCTACTGTATTTCTTTCCCCCATTCCTGTCAATTGTTCCCTTATGCTCTCCCTGAAACTCTGTACAACCTCTGGTTCTTTCAGTTTATCCAGGTCCCATCTCCTTAATTTCCCACATTTTTGCAGTTTCTTCAGTTTTAATCTACAGGTCATAACCAATAGATTGTGGTCAGAGTCCACATCTGCCCCTGGAAATGTCTTACAACTTAAAACCTGGTTCCTAAATCTCTGTCTTACCATTATATAATCTATCTGATACCTTTTAGTATCTCCAGGGTTCTTCCACGTATACAACCTTCTTTCATGATTCTTAAACCAAGTGTTAGCTATGACTAAGTTGTGCTCTGTACAAAATTCTAATAGGCGGCTTCCTCTTTCATTTCTTAGCCCCAATCCATATTCACCTACTATGTTTCCTTCTCTCCCTTTTCCTACACTCGAATTCCAGTCACCCATTACTATTAAATTTTCGTCTCCCTTCACTATCTGAATAATTTCTTTTATTTCATCGTACATTTCTTCAATTTCTTCCTCATCTGCAGAGCTAGTTGGCATATAAACTTGTACTACTGTAGTAGGTGTGGGCTTCGTATCTATCTTGGCCACAATAATGCGTTCACTATGCTGTTTGTAGTAGCTTACCCGCATTCCTATTTTCCTATTCATTATTAAACCTACTCCTGCATTACCCCTATTTGATTTTGTGTTTATAACCCAGTAATCACCTGACCAGAAGTCTTGTTCCTCCTGCCACCGACCTTCACTAATTCCCACTATATCTAACATCAACCTATCCATTTCCCTTTTTAAATTTTCTAACCTACCTGCCCGATTAAGGGATCTGACATTCCACACTCCTATCCGTAGAACGCCAGTTTTCTTTCTCCTGATAACGACATCCTCCTGAGTAGTCCCCGCCCGGAGATCCGAATGGGGGACTATTTTACCTCCGGAATATTTTACCCAAGAGGATGCCATCATCATTTAATCATACAGTAAAGCTGCATGTCCTCGGGAAAAATTACGGCTGTAGTTTCCCCTTGCTTTCAGCCGTTCGCAGTACCAGCACAGCAACGCCGTTTTGGTTAATGTTGCAAGGCCAGATCAGTCAATCATCCAGACTGTTGCCCCTGCAACTACTGAAAAGGCTGCTGCCCCTCTTCAGGAACCACACGTTTGTCTGGCCTCTCAACAGATACCCCTCCGTTGTGGTTGCACCTACGGTACGGCCATCTGTATCTCTGAGGCACGCAAGCCTCCCCACCAACGGCAAGGTCCATGGTTCATGGGGGGGGGGGGGGGCATGAACAGTTATCAGAGTGAAAAATCACAATAAAAAGCCCCTAACATTGCAAGAAAACTTTCATATAGAAAGAGCCATTGCAATAGAAATGAACGTACTCAACGACCAAATCTATATAAGCAAAAAGCTCTGATCATGTTAGCCACCAAAACAATAACAAACCGAGATGAACCAGGATAAATAATTAATGAATCTCCTTCCCCCTTCCCTCCCTCCCTCTGCCTCCCCCCCCCCTCTCTCTCTCTCTCTCTCTCTCTCTCTCTCTCTCTCTCTCTCTCTCTCTCTCTCTGTCTCACTCTCTCACGCGCACACACACACACACACACACACACACACACACATACTATCGTATAATCAATGGTTTATGCATCAATACGTCAGGTAATCATTCCACCTTATCTGATAAGTATTATAGTATACTAACAAGAAACTAAAGGAAGTGTAAAGAAAGACGAGCTTACTAATGTTCGAAATATGCACTACACAGCCAGAAAAGAGCGAAGGTGATGTTAAAAGTTTCAGGCCTGTTGATTCTTTTAGTGACATTATTTTCAAAGGATCAGTTCCGTTTCCTACGAAGAGATCGAACAAAAATTTAAAGTGACATAAGGTAATGACCAGTGAAATCTCGGAGGCTATTGAATCACGATAATTCGCATTATGTTTTTCGTTGCGCTTAGCGAATTTCGTATGTTGAAGTAATTGCAGGGCATTCTAAAGCAGATCTGGCCAAAATGCGCCCCGCTACCGGAGTGGTTAGGAAGAAAAGAAAAAGGAAGATCATTTGCTGGACGTGGCTAGAGCCAAGCAATCGCCTTGTAACACTCCAAGCAGTTTGCTAGCGGGAGCAGTTGCGTTAAAACAGTCACGTTCTGCATTAGAAATACTGTGGCGTCTAATCACTCGTCCAAAGACGGAGAAATGCCGAATGGGAATTTCCTTATTTCCCGTATGGTTTGAATGCCGTGCGAAGTTCTTAAAGTGCCATCGCACTAACTGAACTGACGGCGGCCCCTAGGGAGAAACCTAACTTAGGGTAAGTAGAGTGATGGAAAAATCTTTTACGGTTTAAATAACCAATTGCTTGAGTTTATTAAGTGGCTTTATGCAAGGGGACAATCATTTCCTAACGGATATGGTGCAGAAGATTGATGCTATCGAACAAAAACTTGTCTCGTAACGCAAGGCAGTCATTTGCGCGTCTGACATGGTAGACTGTATTGCAGTAATTGAAACATTTCACCACGAGTTCTCAAACAGATTCAAAGACGATGCACGACTGAAGGCTGATTTCGGTTTCTTTGTCCGGCCATTTTCGCTTTTGTATGGTTATGTACTTTAATAAAATATTACGCCAAGAGCAATGTCCTCGACTGCAGACATGCCGCTACAGTTATTTCGGTGTTTGGTTCAACACGTGTGCGGTATGCGAACTTCATGAAACTGACAAAGTGCCGCCAACGTTCAGGTTTAACAGATTTTAATCTGGTTAACTCCAGGTTTTTGACTGTATCACGAATCATAGTGTCAGATATATTACATATTCTAAAATTGAAGTGTGTATAAATTATAAACAGCACTACTTAATGTTAAATGCCTGTATGTAAGATTTTTTGTCACCGTATTACCACCATCTACTGTACTTACTTAATCAAGCAATGAAAGTTACTGCTCCTACAGAAAAATAAAAAGTTGAAAATACACGTGATTATAAAAATAAGCGGCAAGATTCGCCTCTTATAAGTAGTCGCACTGTGTTGCAAACGCGCAATAGAGCAGGTGGTGGTGGTGAGGAGGGGGGGGGGGGGGGGGAGGGGTAGGGAGAATGCGGAGAGGTCGGCAGATACGGCTGCAGTCGCGGAGCGCAAATCTAGCCCAGGTCTGTATTAAAGAAAACATACAACCGTTTCTCAACTAGATGCACCCAAGCTGTGAACGTATGTTTTAGCACTGGGACTTGGCTAAATTGGTGCTTCGCACCCATCAGCTTCCGAAAAATTTATCGTTGTTAATAAACAACCATTCAGGGTTGCCACTACTGTTTCTGATGTGAGATCAAGTCATCTCCATCTTTACAGGATGATTAAGGTTCCGTCTACGAGTTAACTCTCCACTGTTATGAAAGAGGGTTAGGCTATTTTTCATGTCCAAGGCATTTGACTATTACTAATGAAGAATGTTGCTAGACCTCCATGATCTTTTTGAGATAAATTTCCAAACTGAGGGTAATGCTTGAAAATGCCTAGTGAGGGAAAACAAGCGCTGTATCATTGATAGAGGGGCAGAGGCAAGCGAATGTGTCTGGGCCTTAACCCAGTTGACTAATGTCAGCGCTATGACGTCATACTCTCCTGTGTCAGCATCCAAAGGATTTACACCATAATACAAAATCGAAATTAAAAATCAAAATAACTTTTCCAAATTTTGTCAGTGTATGCTTAAGTATATTACTATTAAGATCGTTATGTCAGAATGATCAAATGAATATCTTACGCAAAATATACGATCTTATGCTTTTCTTAAGCGATACTAAATAATAAAACTAGAAAGCTAAAAATTGGTCAGAATATGCAGCAGTATGTCATAATTAAAAGTTAATCTCAACTTGATCAGAGCAATATTTTGGCCAAAATCTGCGCTTGTACGAAAAAATGAAGCATCTGAATATTAGGCTCAACAGCTGAAAATTCGTATGTAGCCTCAGTTTCGTGTAGAAACATTGAATATATGACATCAGTTAGTTACCTCTATCAGTTTTCAAGTTATTTACTAAAAACCAAACTTGAAACGAAAACGTTCTTATTTATGGTAGATAAAGCATCATTTGTATTTGTAATAGAAAGTTTTAATTACAGCAATCAATTACATTCACTAAATAATGCTGCTGTATCAGATTTCAAGACTATTGTAATTAATAAATGACAAGCACCAGTTTGCTTTTGTTCTGTAATTAACAGTGGTTACAATGAATCTTGAAGAGATAGTTAAGAGGTCATGTTCCACCGTCTGTTCCGTTCTAAAAATTCTAGCCGGCAAAGTTCAGATGCAGTCGACCTAAAACTTTTTCAGCAACGAAAGCAGACTTAACTCTATTTGCATAAAAATTAAGAAGATCGTGAAGTGTCGCAGAGCTCCAACAAAGGGGCTATTTAGATACTGCTAACTGTGCTTAGGGGGGTTGATAGCAGATGTTCCGTTTGGTGGTGCGCTGCGCCCCTATATAAATATAGAGCCAGTGGTAGGACACGCAGGCATCAAACTATACGCGTCAGTAAAACGGCCGCGAGAGTTCTGCCGCTAGAATTGAACTGGAATGCCTTTTCGTTAAAAGTAAGAATTGATCTCTCGAGGACTGCACACGGTACTGAGTCGCTTACATTTCAAGAAAGTAATTGTTTGTGTGCCACCTTTAATATTGACAAAACCGGATGGCGGGATTACCTTTCACTTTTAATGCGAAACATTAGCTTTTTGTGATAAGAAGACAGGGCAGAATATATCTGTTAGTTAAAACTCAAAACTTTTATAGTAATAGTTCCTGATCCCACTGAGAAATTGGCAAGTAGGAACATTTTGTTTCTGTGAGCACAAAGAGTAACGTGGACTCGCAGACACGAAATTGTGGTCAGCATGTTCTGTATCGCTTTCTGGTTGGCCGAAAAAATAGTTTTCAGGCTCTTGAAGACGGGCCAAGGTAGGTGATAACCGCGCGTAGACAATTTAGGTGCATTTTCGTATCGGCATTGCGAACTAGCACATAAATGCGAAGATTTTTAAACTTTAACGTCTACGCAAAAATTACATTCAGCCCTATCAGAATAGACAAAATGCAACTATTCCAAGTATTTCAATCGATAGAGGGTAATACGTCACAAGAAAGTTCAGTACGATAAACACAAACTTATTTTGATTTTGAATACGTGACACACAATTGCGCAAAAACTGATAATAATTTGCGTTCTTTGTAATACAAAAAGGTTATTGACCATTGTAATAGAAGACGACATATGATTACGACTGACTGCAGAAGATACTTCGCCGTGGCACGTACATTCCTCCAAGCCCTTGTAACGCAGCAGCTAATTACTTTGCAGTGTGGGGCGCCTGATCAGACCACACCGGTTCCGCTCTGGAACCACTGCGGCGAACTTCGCCCATCGACAAATCGCGAGAGTAAGGAGAAACACCGTAAACGGCAGATACCTACAGACACAACCTCTTGTAACAGGCAGTTACGTAGTTGGTCGCCTCGCATACATATTACCTTGATATATTCTCCGCATATTTCTCAATGAATTCGCCGTCACGTTGCTGCAGTACGGGCGATGGATTTGCAGTTGCCGATTAAAATGGGACGTAACAAGAGTGCTGCGGTGAATTCCCGATAAGCGCGTTGTAGTTCGGGGCGTACTAGAGTGAGCCAGCCAAGTGGACAGAAATTGTTGGCTCAATTTACGAACATCAGTGTCCGACATGTAACTAATTGCACACAAAAGTTTGAGTTTGGTACGTTCCCAACCATATGGTGGCTATCGAGCGCTGTTCGTCCACTATATTTTGTCTCGGCCCCACTTGACCAAATTGTCTGACCGACATCTCTCTCTCTCTCTCTCTCTCTCTCTCTCTCTCTCTCTCTCTCTCTCTCCCCCCTCTCCCTCCCCGCTCTTTACCCCTCCCTCTCACCCCCTCCTCCTTCAAACACGATTCGGAGCACGAATGCCGCCCTACTCTAAAGCATTCAGTTACCGGCTATGCGGATATGATGCTAGTTCGTTGTACAGTATTAAGGGGACGGGAAAGAAATGTAGTTTCTGCACACGTCGATATTCGTTTGTCATTTATCAGCATATTTTGTACTTCAAAGCCGTATCAAAGACATTTTACTGTTAGAGGGAAATGTTTACTCGTAAATAGTTAATTTTTTCCGGTGAAATGCCCAGCCAAATACTAGAATGATATGCTTGCTGATTTTCCAAAGGTAGTAACGTAAAGTTGCTACAAAAACATTTTCGACGCTTATCCAAGTGCATTACACGTTCGTAAATGCCAAAGGTGGTTCTCTACATACGGATCGGGTAATTCTGATCTTTGACTCGTGTCAGTCAGGAAGACCAGCTTCAGACAATGACATGTTAAGGGCGGAATTGAAAGCAAATCCGTATCACACACTGTTAACCAGCCTTTGTGGACCGTCCAAGAACACCTGCCGCAGTTGGATGAAGACAAAGCCAACCGACGCACCACAGGCAACTTACTGCTCCTGAAGCGCAACACAGAAGCGTTTTTTGATCGCTTGATCACCGAAGATGAAAAATGGGCAATCTGCGAGAATCCCAGATGCAAAAGGCAGTGGCTCTTTCCGAATGAATCGCCACAAAGTACAGCTAAGCCGGGTTACTTCCACAAAAACACGCTTCTGTTTTTTCAATGGAGTCTTCGCGGGTCATTCATTTTGAAGTGCTGAAACCTGGCCAAACTGGGAATGCAGAACTTTAATGGGAGCAGGGCGATATAGTAAATCAGTGTTTAATTGAAAAGTGCTTAGCGATTGTCAACAGAAAAGGCGTTAATCTTCAACACGATAATGAAAGACCGCACTGTGCAAGATGAAAACTGAAAAAATTAATGTACTTGGGTGAAAGACATTGCCTCACCCATCATATTCCTCGTATATTGCGCCATCGACTACCCGTTTATTCCGATCGCTACAACTTTTTCTAAGTGGCAATCAATTTCAAACTGTAAATGATGTCCAAAATACTATCTCCAGATATGTTGCACAAAAGCCGATTGATTTCTAACGATCCGGCATTGGAAAGTTTCACACTGGATGGCAAAAGGTTGTCGATAGCCGAAGGTGATTGCGTCATTGATTAGAAACAAAAACTGGTTTATAGTTCACACTCGTGAGCCAAAACATTATGACCACTGCCCACTACGACATCGAATGCCATCTGGTGGCATTGCAGGCACTTGACGCGACAACAAAAGTAAGTAAGCGGGGCAAACGCAGACGGGAGATAACCCTAGCGTGGATGTGGGCTGCAAATGAGATAAGAGACATTGACAAAGGGCAGATGGTTATTATTATGCAGAGCCTGTGAACGAATATCACGAGAACGACGGAGCTGGTCGAATGTACAGAAGCGTCTGTCGTGAGCATCCGTGGAAAGAGAAGAGACAGTGGAACCATCACTAGACGCAGACTGGTTGGACGTCCACGAATCTTCACAAAACGTGGGGTTCGGCTTGTCTGCTCTATAAAATTGGAGACATGGTGATAAGTGGCATCTCTGCCGAAAGAGCACAATGCTGGTTCACGCACAACTGTATCGGAATACGCCGTTCATCGTACAGGGTGATCAAAAAGTCAGAATAAATTTGAAAACTTAATAAACCACGGAATAATGTAGATAGAGAGGTAAAAATTGACACACATGCGTGGAATGGCATGGGGTTTTATAAGAACCAAAAAAAAGAATATTCACTAAATGTGCGACAGATGGCGCTGTACAGCAAAACGTCAGTAATTGCTACTGTGACGGGTGAGAGGTACGCCGATATGTTACAGAATAGCATCATCCCCAGCCTGGCTGATAGACACCTGCTGGAACGTACGATGTTTATGCAGGATGGCGCTCCACCCCATTTTGGTAGACGCGCAAAAGATCTCTTGCGCGCTTCGTTTGGTGGTGATCATGTGCTCAGCCACCCCTTTCGTCATGCTTGGCCTCAGTCCCTTCGATTATTGGCTTTGGGGTTACCTGAAGTCGCAAGTGTATCGTGATCGACCGACATCTCTAGGGATGCTGAAAGACAACATCCGACGCCAATGCCTCACCATAACTCCGGACATGCTTTACAGTGCTTTTCACAACATTATTCCTCGACTACAGCTATTGTTGAGGAATGATGGTGGACATATTGAGCATTTCCTGTAAAGAACATCATCTTTGCTTTGTCTTACTTTTTTATGCTAATTATTGCTATTGTGATAAGATGAAGCGCCATCTGTCGGACATTTTTGAACTTTTGTATTTTTTTTTTTTTTTTTTTTTTGCTTCTAATAAAACCGCAAGCCATTCCAAGCATGTGCGTCAATTTGAACCTCTCTATCTACATTATTCCGTGATTTATTCAGTTTTCAAATTTATACTAACTTTTTGATCACCCGGTACTTTGCTGAACACGGAGCTCCGCAGCAGAACTCGCCCACCTGTTCACATGTTGATCAAACGACATCGTCAGTTACGATTTCAGTGAGCACGGGACAATCGGGATTCCACCGTCGATCAATGTAAACTTGTTGGCTCTTCGGGCGAATCACATTTTTGCTACACTAGGTCGTTGGTCGTCTCCACAAACGCCGTCATCGAGGTGAACGGCCGCTCGAAACGTGGAGCGCGTCGCGGACGCAGGCTGTTGTGGGCAGTTTTAAATTGAGGGAGACATTCTCCTACTCTTCCATGGGACCTGTGGTAATAATCAGAGACACATCGACAGCGGCGAACCATCTTTTCATACTAGATGTCTTCCCGATGGCGATGTCATCTTTCAACGGTATAATTGCCCGTGTCGCGGAGCCAGAACCGTGCTACATTGATCTGAGGAGCATTATAGTGATATCACTTTGATATCTCGGCGACCAAATTCCCCTGATGTAAATCCTGTGGAGCCGATCTGTGTCGCTATCGGGTGTCATCGCCGCGTACGCAAATCAGCGGCGAGCTATTTCCGCGAATTACATGACCTGTGCGTAGCATCGAATTCCACATACCTCCACAAACATACCACGAAACTGTCGGATCCCTGATACGCAGAATCAGTGATATATTTCGGTCCAAAGACGGACAAACAAGCTATTCAGCACGGCACTGAAAACCAGTAACTACTACACAACAGAACCCACAAAGCGCATCAGATGATGAAACCACAGACAACAAGAAAACAGTGAACGTGAAGAGAAAACAAGGAATAACAAACAATACACTGCAACGAAGATTAAAGAACAACCAATACTACCATAGATTAATTCAACAAAGCAGGTATACAGGGTGTTACAAAAAGATGAGGCCAAACTTTCAGGAAACATTCCTCACACACAAATAAAGAATAGATGTTATGTGGACATGTGTCCGGAAACGCTTAATTTCCATGTTAGAGCTCATTTTAGTTTCGTTCACCTACGCTCAATGGAGCACGTTATCATGATTTCATACGGGATACTCTACCTGTGCTGCTAGAACATGTGCCTTTACAAGTACGACACAACATGTGGTTCATGCACGATGGAGCTCCTGCACATTTCAGTCGAAGTGTTCGTACGCTTCTCAACAACAGATTCGGTGACCGATGGATTGGTAAAGGCGCACCAATTCCATGGCCTCCACGCTCTCCTGACCTCAACCCTCTTGACTTTCATTTATGGGGGCATTTGAAAGCTCTTGTCTACGCAACCCCGGCACCAAATGTACACACTCTTCGTGCTCGTATTGTGCACGGCTGTGATACAATACGCCATTCTCCAGGGCTGCATCAGCGCATCAGGGATTCCATGCGACGGAGGGTGGATGCATGTATTCTCGCTAACGGAGGACATTTTGAACATTTCCTGTAACAAAGTGTTTGAAGTCACGCTTGTACGATCTGTTGCTGTGTGTTTCCACTCCATGATTAATGTGATTTGAAGAGAAGTAATAAAATGGTGCTCTAACATGGAAAGTAAGGGTTTCCGGACACATGTCCACATAACATATTTTCTTTCTTTGTGTGTGAGGAATGTTTCCTATAAGTTTGGCCGTACCTTTTTGTAACACCCTGTATACCAGCTATTCTGTGATAAGAAGTATCTGACACACACGGCCTTAACAGTGTATCTGTTTGAATTTAATGTAAAAGTACATCACTTTCCGCTCCTTCTAATTGAAGCCATGAGTAGAATGTAGGAATTCTATACACCCTTACTGAATTGCAACATGAGATTATTTCGCCGAGAGTATTTACAAATTTTCCACAGATAGTGCTGTATGGTTTTCTGCATAACTTACGGAAATAATAGTAGCCGTTGCTGAGATGTATCCAGTACATTTTTCAGTGTTTCTACAGCGTCTTTAGCTTCGTGTGAAAAGTATGGCTAAGCAAATTAATTGCCATCATTAGGAGTTAGATCGTAAACAGATTTTGAAGTCATAAAAAGTCTATAGGACTGTTCATATCACCGCAGAAAAGTGGAACATGCTGGTACCAAACAGCTGGAGTAGGGAGATAGGCAGCCAATCGCGCGCTATCTCCTCGATTCTGACTTGCCCTACTGATTTCGTTGCTTATCAGGTAAGTGCTGCTCTCGCCGCTAAAATCGCAGAGGGCGTCCTCTGCCCTGCGTGCAACTTGTTTCCCTTCTTTGATGATACTTTTGTCACCGTGCTGCCACATAAGGCAAAACTTACTAAAATACATCTCTGTTCTCTCGAGTGAATAAATATCTCAGAAACACTACAGTCGACGTAATGAAAAAGTAGCTTACATCTCCTTGAGAAAGTGGTTCTTAGCTCGGTTTTCTGCTGTGTACAATGTATACTTTGTAAGTGTGTAAGTCATATGATTTATTTTGTGTGACATATTGATGACTGGGCTGCGATGTCTTTCGCGGTTGATCTGTAAAGAAAGATGCTGAGGCTGTAGTTTGGGACCAGGTAAAGTTTTACAACACACCTGTGCGTAGGAGACTCTGTGGTAGGTATGCCGTTTAAATGGCTCTGAGCACTATGGGACTTAACATCTGTGGTCATCAGTCCCCTAGAACTTAGAACTACTTAAACCTAACTAACCTAAGGACATCACATACATCCATGCCCGAGGCAGGATTCGAACCTGCGACCGTAGCAGTCGCGCGCTTCCGGACTGCGCGCCTAGAACCGCTTGGCCACCACGTCCGGCTAAGAGTTGATGATAGGGCTTGAGTGTGGCGCAGACTCAACGATGTTGTCAACAAGGCACTCTGAAAGCTGGTGGTGGCTCCATAATGGTGCGAGCTGTGTTTACATGGAATGGACTGGGTAACGGACTGGGCCCTCTGGTCCAACTGAAACGAGTATTGACGGGAAACGGTTCTGTTGGGCTGCTGGCAGACTATTTGCAGCCACTCACCGACCTCATGTTCCCGAACAATGATGAAATTTTTGTGGTTGACAATGCACCGCATCATCAGGCCACAATTGTTTGCGATTGGTTTGAAGAACATTCTGGACCTTTCGAGCGCTCGAGATGAACCCCATAGAAATTTTTTTCAGCGAATCGAAGGAATCGATGCATTTATGACTCCGTAGGCGAATAATAATAATAATAATAATAATAATAATAATAATAATAATAAACAGAAAAAGCCAAAGGGGTTTGGAATTCCGCAAAAAACTGCTTCACGTTCTTCCCAGGGCATGACAGAATATGACGATACTGGAAGGATTTCTTCTCTGTATTAATCTACCCATCATTAATGTCGGCTTTCAAAACAGAAGCCCATACTTTCTCTTCAAGCAGCTCCTCAAATATTCTCTGGAGGGTAAGTCCTTCTCCGCTACCCTCCCTCTTTCAGTCCACCAGGCACAGGAAGATGCTCGGATGTGCTACGGACTGTATGAAGGTCGGCCGAATACTCCACCATTTCTTCATGAATTACGATCGTGACTGAAGAACTCGCTGTTAAATTTGTTAGATGTAGCAGATACTCGAAGATAAGTTGATTGCAAATCAATTTCCATCCTCGTATAACATTTTCATGATAACTAGGCCCATCGTGGAGGTTTTTCTGCACATGAACGCTAACGATGGTTCGCTGTTATATCAAGAACTTAAGCGCATGTGATTTTGCTTAAGCCTAGTTCGCTTTCAAAACATACCAAAGCTCTCCTAACAATGAAGGTACACTCCTGGAAATGGAAAAAAGAACACATTGACACCGGTGTGTCAGACCCACCATACTTGCTCCGGACACTGCGAGAGGGCTGTACAAGCAATGATCACACGCACGGCACAGCGGACACACCAGGAACCGCGGTGTTGGCCGTCGAATCGCGCTAGCTGCGCAGCATTTGTGCACTGCCGCCGTCAGTGTCAGCCAGTTTGCCGTGCCATACGGAGCTCCATCGCAGTCTTTAACACTGGTAGCATGCCGCGACAGCGTGGACGTGAACCGTATGTGCAGTTGACTGACTTTGAGCGAGGGCTTATAGTGGGCATGCGGGAGGCCGGGTGGACGTACCGCCGAATTGCTCCTCACGTGGGGCGTGAGGTCTCCACAGTACATCGATGTTGTCGCCAGTGGTCGGCGGAAGGTGCACGTGCCCGTCGACCTGGGACCGGATCGCAGCGACGCACGGATGCACGCCAAGACCGTAGGATCCTACGCAGTGCCGTAGGGGACCGCACCGCCACTTCCCAGCAAATTAGGGACACTGTCGCTCCTGGGGTATCGGCGAGGACCATTCGCAACCGTCTCCATGAAGCTGGGTTACGGTCCTGCACACCGTCAGGCCGTCTTCCGCTCACGCCCCAACATCGTGCAGCCCGCCTCCAGTGGTGTCGCGACAGGCGTGAATGGAGGGACGAATGGAGACGTGTCGTCTTCAGCGATGAGAGTCGCTTCTGCCTTGGTGCCAATGATGGTCGTATGCGTGTTTGGCGCCGTGCAGGTGAGCGCCACAATCAGGACTGCATACGACCGAGGCACACAGGGCCAACACCCGGCATCGTGGTGTGGTTAGCGATCTCCTACACTGGCCGTACACCTCTGGTGATCGTCGAGGGGACACTGAATAGTGCATGGTACATCCAAACCGTCATCGAACCCATCGTTCTGCCATTCCTAGACCGGCAAGGGAACTTGCTGTTCCAACAGGACAATGCACGTCCGCATGTATCCCGTGCCACCCAACGAGCTCTAGAAGGTGGAAGTCAACTACCCTGGCCAGCAAGATCTCCGGATCTGTCCCCCTTTGAGCATTTTTGGGACTGGATGAAGCGTCGTCTCACGCGGTCTGCACGTCCATCACGAACATTGGTCCAACTGAGGCGCCAGGTGGAAATGGCATGGCAAGCCGTTCCACAGGACTACATCCAGCATATCTACGATCGTCTCCACGGGAGAATAGCAGCCTGCATTTTTGCGAAAGGTGGATATACACTGTACTAGTGCCGACATTGTGCATGCTCTGTTGCCTGTGTCTATGTGCCTGTGGTTCTGTCAGTGTGATCATGTGATGTATCTGACCCCAGGAATGTGTCAATAAAGTTTCCCCTTCCTGGGACAATGAATTCACGGTGTTCTTATTTCAATTTCCAGGAGTGTAATTTACCGCAGAGCTTATTAGAAACGGTTACTAAAGGTGTCGTTGAGAGACCGAGAAAATCAGAATTAAAGGACGAGCTACTATAACGTTCGCCAATGTCATTAATGTACAAATTACAGATATTTTCAAGGAATATAAATGGAAAACATCGAAAGAAAGAAATTTACATAGAAACATATTTTCTCAAATTTAGAGAACCAGTATTTCAGACAGACGGTCTGAAATACATCTTTTTGCCGTCGTTACACACTGAAGTGCCAAAGAAACTGGTATAGACATGCGTATTCAGACACAGAGATATGAAAACAGGCAGAATACGGCGCTGCGGTCGGCAACGCCTGTATCAGACAACAAGCGTCTGGCGCAGTTGTTAAATCGGTTACTGCTGCTACAATGGCAGGTTATCAAGATTTAAGAGAGTTTGAACGTGTTGTTCTAGTCGGCGCACAAGCGATGGGACACAGTATCTCCGAGGTAGTGATGAATGGAGATTTACCCGTACGACCATTTCACGAGTGTACCGTGAATATCAGGAACACAGTAAAACATCATATCTCCGACATCATTGTGGCTGGAAAAAGATTTCGCAATATCGGAACCCACGACGACTGAAGAGAATCTTTCAACATGACAGAAGTGCAACCCTTCCGTAAATTGCTGCAGATTTCAATGCTGGGCCATCAACAAGTGTCAGCGTGCGAACAATTCAACGAATCGTCATCGATATGAGCTTTCGGAGCCGAAGGCCCACTCGTGTACCCTTGATGACTGCACGACACAAAGCTTCACGCCTCGCCTGTGCTCGTGAACAAAGACGAGCTGTTGATGATTGACAACGTGTTGCCTAGTCGAACGAGTCTCGTTTCAAATTGTATAGAGCGGATGGACGTGTACGGGTTTGGAGACAACGTCATGAATCCATGTCAGCAGGGGTCTGTTCAAGCAGGTGGAAGCTCTGTAATGGTGTGGGGCGTGTGCAGTTGGAGTGATATGGGACCCACCATACGTCTAGACACTACTGACGGGTGATACGTACGTAAGCATCCTATTTCATCACCTGCACCCAATCATTCCCATTTAGCATTCCGACGGGCTTGGGAAATTCCAGCAGGTCAATGTGACACGTTCACAATTGTTACATAGGGGCTCGAGGAATATTCTTCCGAATTTAAATACTTCAGCTGGCCAAAAAACTCCCCAGACATGGACATTACTGAGCATATCTGGGATGCTTGCAACGTTCGCTGTTCAGAAGAGATTTCCACCCTCTCGTACTCTTATGGGTTTATGCACAGCCCTGCAGGATTCATGGTGTCAGTTCCCTCCAGCACTACTTCAGACATTAGTTGAGTCCATGCCACGTCTTGTTGCGGCACTTCTGCGTTATCGCGGGGGCCCTACGCTCTTAGGAAGGTGTACCAGTTTCTTTGGCTATTCAGTGTATATTTAGTGTTGGTACCATGAGGTCGAGGCAATAGTGATACCCTCACTTCCTCCTTGAGCTTGATAGCAGTGACGAATAAACAAAGATAGTATTGTCCAGCACAGACGCTACAATGGCTTTTTGGTGTAGTTATACCTGTACAAAGAGGTTTGGCTTAAAAAGAACGATTCAGCTTTCCTCTGTTACTACTGACTGCTGTGGTGATAGTTGTAATGACTTCAGTAATTGGTATTTCGAGGTCTTAAAGCTACTCAGTGGAATTTTTAATAAACTTGAAGACGATTGCTTCGGTTACAGAGACCTTTATTTAGTTTTAACACTTGGGATTACAACTTGGTGAACCAAGTTAAGGTTGTCGCTGTTTGGTTGGGCGCAGATTAAACTGGCCGGTTCGTTGTTCTGTAGCTTCGCCGCCTACACGTCAGCTGGCCCTGTTTTACGGATCAGCGAGTATCCTTGCGTTCCCTCTCAATTACTTTTCCTGCTCTCCCTTTCGTCTGTTTGTTCCTTTCCACTTCTGCTTGCACGCTGGAGACCTGTCGGACCCAGTATAAATGTTTCTCAGTAGGACGCTGCTTTTTTTTTTCTTTTTGAAAGTGCAGCAGGTTGAATTACCACTCCAGAGTAATCAGGAAGTGCACTCAGTCTAGAGCTTCAGTAGTTTATTGTGTTTCTGTGGGCCAATTTCCTGCAGGCACACCCTACTTCGACTTACAATACCAGCAAGAAACTATCTCTATATGTAATTCTGCCTGTAATCTACGACGAGCATTCAGCCGCCTCAGTGCCCAAATCCTCTTACACATCTATAGCTGGTCCAGTGAAGCGGTCGTCCCGTCTGCTGTAGGAGCTGTGCTCGATTGAGGGATTCTCTCGCTCCGTTTCTTCCTCTTTTTTAGCGTCCAGTTGCTCATTCGGTAAAAGCGGAGCCCTTAAAGCATCATATTGAAGTTCGTCTGTATGTGTGAGACTTTTAAGGCCCTTTTTTCTCAGGGAGGGATAACAGGTATCAAGTCGGAATTTAGGTCAAATGCTAAGTTCTACGGTCTCTTCGCGATGTTATATATATATATATATATATATATATATATATATATATATATATATATATATATATATATATATATATATATATAAAGCTTTGAAGATAATAGAGTCAATATATACCGCCGTTTGCCATATTTTGATACTCTCAAATTCACTCACCAAAACACTATGGCTCAACTATCTATATGCATAATTACGGCTTTAAGTAACTCTCAGACCGTGAATGCTACTCGTATTTGTCCGGTTTGTTTCTGTCTTTCTTTCTTCGTCATACTTCCCGCTTAAACGGATACATGATAGGAAATAACCCGAGTTTTGAGGCTACGCTTCGTACCTTGTTTTACTTTCGACGAAATATAGTGGCTTTATGAGTCAGACGAATAAATTTGCAACTAAAATCTTAAATATACAGTATGATGGTCGACAATAATACACTCTGAGACAAAAAAAAAGATTCACTACGATGAATTTATCCGAATACGACGAAAATCCGTAGACGTTATGTGCAAACAAACAAATGATTAAAATTGCAGAAAAATTAGACGATTTATTCCAGAGAAACCATCACAAATTGCGTAAGTCCGTGGCGCGGTGGTCCACATTTGACCCTAACGCAAGCATTTACTGAGTTGGCATTTATTTATAGACTTTTTGGATGCCCTCTTGCCAGTTCTGTCCAATTGGCGGGTTAGATCATGAAAATGGAGAGATGGTTGGAGGGCACAATTCTTCAAACGTTGTCTACTGGGAAGTGATCGGGCGACACTACTGGCCGAGGTAGGGTTTGGTTCGAAATGGCTCTGAGCACTATGGGACTTAACTTCTAAGGTCATCAGACCCCTAGAACTTAGAACTACTTAAACCTAAGTAACGTAAGGACATCACACACATCCATGCCCGAGTCAGGGTTCGAACCTGCGACCGCAACGGTTGCGCGGTTCCAGACTGTAGCGCCTAGAACCGCTCGGCCACCCCGGCCGTTGAGGCAGGGTTTCGCAAGCACGAAGACAAGCAGTAGAAATACATCGTTTCTTGAAATTTAAGCCCAGGATGGCTTGTCGTTAAATTCAACAAAATGAGACGTTGAAAATAGTGGTTTTTCTTAACATACGAAACCAAATAAGGAATTCATATTACAAGAACTTATCTGACATTCACACGTTTCTCCACTTACATTGTACTATTTGCCTGTAACTCAGGTCAACCATACCAAGAACTTACACAGACCAGTAACATTAATGTGAGCTGGCCGCGGTGGTCTCGCGGTTCTAGGCGCGCAGTCCGGAACCGTGCGACTGCTACGGTCGCAGGTTCGAATCCTGCCTCGGGCATGGATGTGTGTGATGTCCTTAGGTTAGTTAGGTTTAAGTAGTTCTAAGTTCTAGGGGACTAATGACCACAGCAGTTGAGTCCCATAGTGCTCAGACCCATTTGAACATTAATGTGACCGCCGTCTCTGTTCGGCGTCAACGTTCAGTAACCACTCAGAGGGCATCTGGCAGTACTAAAGTGCGCGTCATTTACGAGGGCGGCTGAGTTTAGGTTCGTTCTGCGCATCTGACGTCACAAAACACAGTCAGCCAATGAACAGAGAACGACTGCAGTGCAGAGCACGGACGAGTATCTTCTGTTTTAGAAACGTTCTGTCATAAATAAAGTAATTGAACAAAAGCAACGTCTTGATAGCAGACTTCCTTTTATAGAAAGTTTGGAAAAAACATTCTTTATACCACCTGCTCCATATTCTATTAATTAATTAAACCAAACAAGCAATAAGCCTCCTAATTCAGGCGATACCAAGGAAAGGTGTTTGTATCATTCTCACTAACCGCTTTTTCGCAATAAAGAACAGCGGTAATTGTTTATTTCCTATTGTACTTAGATGAAACGTGATTAACTCATACTCATACCAGCAGTGGTAGTCGGTATTTTGCGTGATATGTTAAAGCCCTCTGGGAAGGATAATGAACGACGAGCTGCATTAACGTAATTGTTAAAGTGTTTAGCTGCTAAGCAAAAGGCTCTGAGTTCAAACCTTGTTCGGTGCTTAATATTTTCTTTATTTAAAAACAATATCGAAGTATCTTACTTCATCAATTTTATTCGTTTGAATGTAATTTTTTGAAATTTCTTGTGGCAACTAAAATCGACCATACAGAAAGTATGGAGGCAGTATATCTCTGCAAACTCTTCAAAATTTCGTGCAGTGGTTTACTACATGTAATGCTGCACAATAACTGCATTGAACATTGAAACAAAATTAAGTCATTTATGAGCGAAGGTATCAGTCAAAAAGATGTATAAAAATCAAATTTTTGGGCCAAATAGTTTTTGTGAAATCGAATGATAAAGTGTGTCAAAGCAGTCGAAAAACCATGTGTCTGCACAGGCGAGCAGTGCAGTGATTACAAAATTGCGCACAGCACGGAATGCAGGGAGCACGTCTCTGTAGCAGCGAAAGGGTTAATGCGGCCGTGGTGGCTTTAGATAAACTGCGCGCTCCCCCTAAACGTAAGTTTACGAACTATACTATGGCGCTGCTTCTCTTGGCGCATGCAACTGGCAATGCAGCAATCTCTCGCGTCTGGGCGGGCATGCGCGAACCGCCAAGGTAAAAGAATTGAACTATAGCAGTGAAGAGTATACAGGCTATATCAAAAGGAACTTACATGGCTGAAAGTACACGATAATAGAAGCACAAATGTCCTAATAAACATGGGGCCGCAAACGAGCCACTTGCTAGATAATCACGACTGTATGGTTCCACGCCGCCACTGATGGCATTGTTTATAGCATCGTCCGGTTTCGCACTTGAGGCCGTTCTATGTTCACTGTTTGCACAACGGAACATTGCCGAGAGGTGGAGTTGGAATCAAACCATACACGCAGAACGTACAGAACGGATACAGTACACAGTCTCAAAGGGCATCAGTCGCGTTTGAGGAGTGCCTCGTGTACTGTGTTGTAGTTATAATGGAATCGTACAGTAGCGAAGAGTATGCGGATATGCATTTCATGTACGGTAGGGCTTATGGCAATGCGTGGGAGGTTGCAACCCTTTTGCCAAGAAACATATCCTGATCGAAGAGCCGGCCCTGGTGGCCGTGCGTTCCTAGGCACTGCAGTCCGGAACCGCGGGACTGCTACAGTCACAGGTTCGAATCCTGCCTCGGGCGTGGATGTGTGTGATGTAATTAGGTTAGTTAGTTTTAAGTAGTTCTAAGTTCTAGGGGACTGATGCCCTAAGATGTTAAGTTCCATAGCGCTCAGAGCCATTTGAACCGTTTTAACCTGATCGAAGACACCCCGGAAGTCGTACATTTTCAAGGGTCTATATAAGCGCCTGAGAAACGCGGTGGATAGCCATCAAAAACTGAACACAGATCAAATATGAAAACCGGATGGTGTACTGAACTGTGAAAAAAGAAACAATATAGAAACAGTGAAGAGTCCACGCTCAAGATTAGGAACATCGAGGTAATTTGAATAGCCATGGAGTCGTGGTTATTTGGTCATGGTGTTGGACTGCGAAGGGAGAGAGACCTGTGTTCAAATCTCCCTTACGTCCCACTTTTTTTTTCACGAAATTATGAACTTGCCGTCCGATCATTGCCGAATCTGTTCGTTGTATTCAAATGTCTCTGTCGTGGTGTAACGTACGTTTGCTACAGTGATGTGTCACGAAGGGACCTCCAGACGTACGTAGTTCCTATTTTTCTATGCGCAAGTACATGTTATGATTCGTGCGTCCGTTTTGGAAGTTTCGACTCTTCAGTTCCTTCGTTGTAACATAGTTCACACCCTTTTATTTGCTGTCGTTTCTGTGAGAGGTGTATGCAGCATCTCTCCTGCTCTCACCATTCATCACATTTACTAGCGACGAGAATATATTCTTACCACATGACATATTCTGTAACCAATGTGTGTCAGGAAGATCTGCAGCGGTTAAGCACTTGGTGTAGGAAGTGGCAACTGACCCTTAACATAGACAAATGTAATGTATTGCGAATACACACAAAGAAGGATCCTTTATTGTATGATTATATGATATCGGAACAAACACTGGTAGCAATTACTTCTGTAAAATATCTGGGAGTATGCGGGCGGAACGATTTGAAGTGGAATGATCATATAAAATTAATTGTTGGTAAGGCGGGTACCAGGTTGAGATTTATTGGGAGAGTCCGTAGAAAATGTAGTCCATCAACAAAGGAGGTGGCTTACAAATCACTCGTTCGACCTATACTTGAGTATTGCTCATCAGTGTGGGATCCGTACCAGATCGGGTTGACGGAGGAGATAGAGAAAATCCGAAGAAGAGCGGCGCGTTTCGTCACAGGGTTATTTGGTAACCGTGATAGCGTTACGGAGATGTTTAGCAAACTCAGGTGGCAGACTCTGCAAGAGAGGCACTCTGGATCGCGGTGTAGCTTGCTCGCCAGGTTTCGAGAGGGTGCGTTTCTTGATGAGGTATCGAATACACTACTTCCCCCTACTTATACCTCCCGTGGAGATCACGAATGTAAAATTAGAGAGATTCGAGCGCGCACGGAGGCTTTCAGACAGTCGTTCTTCTACATCTACATCCATACTCCGCAAGCCACCTGACGGTGTGTGGCGGAGGGTACCCTGAGTACCTCAATCGGTTCTCCCTTCTATTCCAGTCTCGTATTGTACGTGGAAAGAAGGATTGTCGGTATGCTTCTGTGTGGGCTCTAATCTCTCTGATTTTATCCTCATGGTCTCTTCGCGAGATATACGTAGGAGGGAGCAATATACTGCTTGACTCTTCGGTGAAGGTATGTTCTCTAAACTTTAACAAAAGCCCGTACCGAGCTACTGAGCGTCTCTCCTGCAGAGTCTTCCACTGGAGTTTATCTATCATCTCCGTAACGCTTTCGCAATTATTAAATGATCCTGTAACGAAGCGCGCTGCTCTCCGTTGGATCTTCTCTATCTCTTCTATCAACCCTACCTGGTGCGGATCCCACACTGCTGAGCAGTATTCAAGCATTGGGCGAACAAGCGTACTGTAACCTACTTCCTTTGTTGTCGGATTGCATTTCCTTAAGATTCTTCCAATGAATCTCAGTCTGGCATCTGCTTTACCGACGATCAACTTTATATGATCATTCCATTTTAAATCACTCCTAATGAGTACTCCCAGATAATTTATGGAATTAACTACTTCCAGTTGCTGACCTGCTATTTTGTAGCTAAATGATAAGGGACCTATCTTTCTATGTATTCGCATCACATTACACTTGTCTACATTGAGATTCAATTGCCATTCCGTGCACCATGCGTCAATTCGCTGCAGATCCTCCTGCATTTCAGTACAATTTTCCATTGTTGCAACCTCTCGATACACCACAGCATCATCTGCAAAAAGCCTCAGTGAACTTCCGATGTCATCCACCAGGTCATTTATGTATATTGTGAACCATACGCGACTGGAACAGAAAAGGGAGGTAATGACAGTGGCACGTAAAGTGCCCTCCGCCACACACCGTTGGGTGGGTTGCGGAATATGAATGTAGATGTAGATGTAGATGTAGAACTGCAGGGGCCCGAACCGCACAATAGCTCAGGGTTCGATGTGAGGTGGCTGAGGGGTGAAGTGGACTGCGGCAGTCGTCGTGGGATTATGAACCACTGCGGCTACGGCATGAACGGAGCGTCTCCGTCGTTTCTGTATGTATGTACATGCATACATACATACATATTACACGACCTCGTTGAAAGTGAGAGGTCGATTATTGCGTCTGTGTCGCAGTAAAGAAATTGTTGATTATCAACAACTTGCCACGTCCAATCTCAAACGTAACTAATGCTCACGGCCGTTACGACGAATATTTATAGCAAACAATATTTTCATATTGGCGCTACCAGCATCAGTCTTCCGCGACTGGAGCGAAATTTGAATAGGCGTCTTTCTGATGTAGAAAGACGCCTACCAACTTGTCGCACAACTACTCCTCGGTCTCGATTCTTTTTTTTTCCATTAGCGAATATAGTGGATCATCGCTTAGCCAGTAGCAAGCGAGGACGTTGTTGCAGATGGGCCACGCCGTGCCACGTCAGCAAAACGCCACGCTGAAGCTGCGACTTTTCCTCCTGCCTAGAGTATAGATTATTGTTGTTGTTGTCGTTGTTGTGGTCTTCAGTCCTGAGACTGGTTTGATGCAGCTCTCCATGCTACTCTATCCTGTCAAGCTTCTTAGTCTCCCAGTACCTACTGCAACCTACATCCTTCTGAATCTGCTTAGTTTATTCCTCTCTTGGTCTCCCTCTACGATTTTTACCCTCCACGGTGCCCTTCAATACTAAACTGGTGATCCCTTGATGCCTCAGAACATGTCCTACCAACCGATCCCTTCTTCTAGTCAAGTTGCGCCACAAACTTCTCTTCTCCCCAATCCTATTCAATACTTCCTCATTAGTTATGTGATCTACCCATCTTATCTTCAGCATTCTTCTGTAGCACCACATTTCGAAAGCTTCTATCCTCTTCTTGTCTAAACTATTTATCGTCCATGTTTCACTTCCCTACATGGCTACACTCCATACAAATACTTTCAGAAATGACTTCCTGACACTTAAATCTATACTTAATGTTAACAAATTTATCTTCCTCAGAAATGCTTTCCTTGCCATTGCCAGTCTACATTTTATATCCTCTCTACTTCCAACATCATCAGTTATTTTACTCCCCAAGTAGCAAAACTCCTTTACTACTTTAAGTGTCTCATTTCCTAATGTAATTCCCTCAGCATCACCAGACTTAATTCGACTGCACTCCATTATCCTCGTTTTGCTTTTGTTGATGTTCATCGTATATCCTGCTTCCATTCAACTACTCTTCCAAGTCCTTTGCCGTCTCTGACAGAATTACAATGTCATCGCCGAATCTCAAAGTTTTTATTTCTTCTCCATGGATTTTAATACCTACTCCGAATTTTTCTTTTGTTTCCATCACTGCTTGCTCAATATACAGATTGAATAACATCGGGGAGAGGCTACAAACCTGTCTCGCTCCCTTCCCAACCACTGCTTCCCTTTCGTGTCCCTCGACTCTCATAACTGCCATCTGGTTTCTGTACAAATTGTAAATAGCTTTTCGCTCCCTTTATTTTACCCCTGCCACCTTCAGAATTTGAAAGAGTGTATTCCAGTCAACATTGTCAAAAGCTTTCTCTAAGTCTACAAATGCTAGAAACGTAGGTTTGCCTTTAGGTATTGTGGCATATTGCACCATATTAAGAATATTCAACCATTTTCTCATAAGGCGACGTTTTAACATAAATACGAACACCGATTAAACGTTATTACCATCTGTTTAACAACAGTAGATGGTTACCGGAACACCATTAGAAGCGGATGTTATTTTATGAAACATATATATAGGGTTTTTGAGAAAAAGCGTCACGCCGGCCAGTGTGGCCGAGCGGTTCTAGGTGCTACAGTCTGGGACTGCGCAACCGCTACGGTCGCAGATTCGAATCCTGCCTCGGACATGGATGTGTGTGATGCCCTTAGGTTAGTTAGGTTTAAGTAGCTCTAAGTTCTAGGGGACTGATGACCTCAGATGTTAAGTCCCATAGTACTCAGAGCCATTTGAACACAAAAAGCGTCACATTTTCTACGAGGAATTTGTTGAAACTACAAATAAGCTCCCTATAATTATAGGAGGGCAACGACCTTGTCGCAGTGGATACACCGGTTCCCGTGAGATCACAGAGGTTAAGCGCTGCCGGGCGTGGTCGGCACTTGGATGGGTGACCATCCAGGCCGACATGCGCTGTTGCCATTTTTCGGGGTGCACTCAGCCTCGTGATGCAAATTGAGGAGCTACTCGACCGATAGGAGCGGCTTCGGTCAAGAATACCGTCTTATGACCGGGAGAGCGGTGTGCTGACCCCACGCCCCTCCTATCCGCATCTTTCACTGGGGATGACACGGCGGTCGGATGGTCCCGGTAGGCCACTCGTGGCCTGAAGACGGAGTGTTTTTTTATAATTATAGGAGGATACTCGGCGAATGGACTGACCTGTGCGATCCCCTGCTTACCTCACATACCAACCTTGGTGTTAACATAGAAGCACGTTGCACAGCATGGATTGCCGACAGTGTCGATCATACATCCTATGAAAAATTATGTCCCGCCTTGTATAATGGCCAGGGGACCATATGAAACGGCGCTGATTACAATATAACTACTGTCTTGAATAGAAGTGTCATTTCTGTTCCTCTCGTTGCGTATATCTTTCAGTTACGCTCTGTACCATACTGTAGCAGTTCTCTCTCTGTACAGTCCAACCTTCTCAGTTGCCGCTGTCCGCCTCTGGAACAAACTGCCCCTTACCTTGAGGAAAATTCAATCTCCTGTTGCTTTTAAGAAGAAGTTGAAGCATTTCCTACTATCATCCGCATAAAATTCTCCACAAAATTAATATGCAAGGCCAATCCTCTCATCTGTCAAATAGCAAAGCTAGCGTCTCCTATCTTGCTCCTGAGATGCCTTCCTCTTCATCTATCTCTATTAGCCACGCAGTCTCCTTTTCCTTTATATTTTCCTTAATTATGTTTCATCATGTCTCTCTATTCTTCTCCTCCCTTCACCATGAGTCTCCCTCATACTCCCTGCTGCCAGCACTCCTATCTAAAATCTTTCTCTTCAATAATGTATTTTTCGAGGTGTACCTTTCTAATTGTTTATCTCACTTTTTGTATTTGATGTAGTTTAACATGCCTACTAAAACATATGACTGTAAAATAAGTAGAATGCCTGGTTAGATGTAAGAGAGGGCCTGATGGCCCTAATCTTGCCAGGTTAAATAAATAAATAAATAAATAAAAAAAATAAAAAAACCTACATCTACACCTACATGATTACTCTGCAATTCACATTTAAGTGCTTGGCAGAGTGTTCATCGAACCACAATCATACTATCTCCCTACCATTCCACTCCCGAACAGCGAGCGGGAAAAACGAACACGTAAACCTTTCTGTTCGAGCTCTGATTTCTCTTATTTTATTTTGATGATAATTCCTACCTATGTAGGTTGGGCTCAACAAAATATTTTCGCATGCGGAAGAGAAAGTTGGTGACTGAAATTTCGTAAATAGATCTCGCCCCGACGAAAAAGTCTTTGCTGTAATGACTTCCATCCCAACTCGCGTATCATATCTGCCACGCACTCTCCCGTATTACGTGATAATACAAAACGAGCTGCCCTTTTTACACCCTTTCGATATCCTCCGTCAATCCCACCTGGTAAGGATCCCACACCGCGCAGCAATATTCTAACAGACGACGAACGAGTGTAGTGTAAGCTGTCTCTTTAGTGGACTTGTTGCATCTTCTAAGTGTCCTGCCAATGAAACGCAACCTTTGGCTCGCCTTCCCGACAATATTATCTATGTGGTCCTTCCAACTGAAGTTGTTCGTAATTTTAACACCCAGGTACTTAGTTGAATTGACAGCCTTGAGAATTGTACTATTTATCGAGTAATCGAATTCCAACGGATTTCTTTCGGAACTCATGTGGATCACCTCACACTTTACGTTATTTAGCGTCAATTGGCACCTGACACACCATACAGCAGTCTTTTCTAAATCGCTTTGCAGCTTATACTGGTCTTCGGATGACCTTACTAGACGGTAAATTGCAGCATCATCTGTGAACAACCTAAGAGAGCTGCTCAGATTGTCACCCAGGTCATTTATAAAGATCAGGAACAGCAGAGTTCCAGGATGCTTCCCTGGGGAACATCTGATATCACTTCAGTTTTACTCGATGATTTGCCGTCTATTGCTGCGAACTGCGACCTTCCTGACAGGAAATCACGAATCCAGTCGCATAAGTGAGACGATACCCCATAGGCCCGCAGCTTGATTAGAAGTCTCTTCTGAGGAACGGTGTCAAAAGCTCTCCGGAATTGTAGAAATACGAAATCAACTTGAGATCCCCTGTTGATAGCGGTCATTACTACGTGCGAATGAAGAGTTAGCTGCGTTGCACAAGAACGATGTTTTCTGAAACTGTTGTGTGCATGCTGTAAGACCTTCGGTACACACACCATCAGATTATTTGACTTGTCGCTCTAACGAAGTAGGCGAGTGTCAGCAATATGTCTCGTGGTCTTATCGTGGCGTGTTTATCTTCTGCCGCTAGGTCAGACGATAGAAATGCCACTTGCACGCTTAGAGTAGCAGATTGATGGTGACCAACTTTAAACAGAACTTGATTAATTTTCACATACATTTATTAAAATAATAAAATCATAGAAATAACATAACTTGGTTCTGGTTGCTATTCACAATTGACAATGTCAAGTTTTTTGGTCTTGGTACGTTAATCGTATTCTCACATATTTCTGATACTTGACAAAAGTGTCTATACATTTATCTTCATGGCTATGTACAGGAATATGGTAATCTAATTAGGCGCAGACTGAAACTTGACTATAGACTGGTACAGACTAATGTAGACTGATGCAGATAAATGAAGACTCTAATCGGAGGTCTGTACACTAGTTATAATACCTCGCGCGTTCACTTATCACTGCGCGAGTGTGATCCGCGAGGAGAAAAGGTTCTACGTTAGCAGCAATCTCATTGGCTGCGTTACATATTAATACGCGGATCGGCGGAAGCAGAATTTGGTCCGTCTCTAAGACAGCGCCATCTCGTAGTACGGAGACGGACGCGTGCTGCGCCTGCGCTGTTGTGCTTAGCGGGGCGCGCTCTAGTGGGAAAGTTGTGTACACACTGACTACACGGAACTATGTACACAACAGAAACCATGCTGATTACGTATCAATAGATCGTTCCCTTCGAGGTGATTCATAACGTTTGAATACAGTATATGCTCCAAAACCCTACTGCAAACTGACGTCAATGATATAGGTCTGTAGTTCGATGGATTACTGCTACTACCCTTCTTAAACACTGGGGCGACCTGCTCAATTTTCCAATCTGTAGGTACAGATCGAGCTATCTTACTTTGAAGTGACAAATCACGTGAAAGTTACTTATGTCTTTAGGTTTTGCACTGCAGCGAACCTGAGCGTAACTGCTAGTGGAGTCCGAGCAACATTTTGTTTCTACTTTCCGAAAGAAATGTCGCCGACAGAGATTTATTTCGGTGGGGGAACGCTCGGGAGCCGGACTGCGACCACAGCCACGGAATCGTATCGGCCATTTGTTCTCTCGTTGGACGAGAGGTGCGGGGCGCCGCAGCAAAGCATTCACGCGCGCTTTGAACTGGCCTTCCTCTGATGTTCGTCTGGCGAGCCGTGCATCTGTTTTTGCGCGCCCGCAGCGTGCATATTACCTTGCGCGAACCTCTGTAGTCCTCCACAGCTCCGACATCGAGCGGGGCTAGTGCACGCGACGCATCCAGCCCCGCGTTCCCGTTCTTTCTTTCACTTTGTGCGCCGATTTCGTAACACAGCCACAGATTTCGGTCCTCGTCGAACGATAAATACAGATCGTTGTAACACGAACTCCGGATAACGAACGTCAGCTGCAGTGATAATATCGTAACGAACAGAGGATTTCTTAGAAGAGCTAATGATCGAAAAAAGTCCCACTCGAGAACTTCGGTGTGTTGCTATCAGAGTCAACAACTAGATTCTGAGGACGTCCGAAGTGGCCGAGCTGTCGCAGGTTCGAATCCTGCCTCGGGCATGGATGTGTGTGACGTCTTTAGGTTAGGTTTATGTAGTTCTAAGTTCTAGGGGACTGATGACCTCAGAAGTTAAGTCCCATTTTTTTTTAGATTCTGAGCATCGTTTGCGATGTAATAGAAGTCAGTGGTGGAGTGCAAATGTCCGGAATGAAGTGGCATGTGCTATGTTTTGATCCATTCTGACAGATTAACATTGCGTGCCATGCCGGAAATGCATCCCAAGTCACTGTCTTTCACGTCAAATGCTCTTTAAGAGCTACCATTACGTATCAAAAGACCGAAATACTAAAATCGTCAGGGAGGCGTTGTGAAAAGAGGTCTGCACGGAACTACACACACACACACACACACACACACACACACACACACACACACACACACAAAAGCCGACTTGAACCAAATGGAACACCTTTGGGATGAGTTAGAACGTGGACTCCGCTCCAGACCCCATCTTCCAACATCTCTGCCTTCACTGGTTTAGGCTCCTGAGGAAGAATGGGGCTGCCATTCCTCCATAGACATTGAAGCACCAGCCGGCCTGGGTGGCCGAGCGGTTCTAGGCGCTACTGTCTGGAACCGCGCAACCGCTACGGTCGCAGGTTAGAGTTGGGTTTTTTGGGGAAGGAGACCAGACAGCGAGGTCATCGGTCTCATCGGATTAGGGAAGAACGGGGAAGGAAATCGACCGTGCCCTTTGAAAGGAACCATCCCGGAATTTGCCTGAAGCGATTTAGGGAAATCACGGAAAACCTAAATGAGGATGGCCGGACGAGGGATTGAACCGTCGTCCTCCCGAATGCGAGTCCAGTGTCTAACCACTGCGCCACCTCTCTCGGTCGAATCCTGCCTCGGGCATGAATATGTGTGTTGTCCTTAGGTTAGCTAGGTTTAAGTAGTTATAAGTCCTAGGGGACTGATGACCTCAGCAGTTAAGTCCCATAGTGCTCAGAGCCATTTGAACCATTTGAACATTGAAGCACCTAGTCCGCAGCTCGTGGTCGTGCGGTAGCGCTCTCGCTTCCCGCGCCCGGGTTCCCGGGTTCGATTCCCGGCGGGTCAGGGATTTTCTCTGCCTCGTGATGACTGGGTGTTGTGTGATGTCCTTAGGTTAGTTAGGATTAAGTAGTCTAAGTTCTAGGGCATTGATGACCATAGATGTTAAGTCCCATAGTGCTCAGAGCGATTTTGAAGCACCTAATTGAAAGTGTCCGCAATAGAGTTAAAGCCATCTTAGAGGCGAAGGGTGAACACATACCATATGAACGTCCACTAATAGGTGTCTGCATACTTTTTTGCAGATAGTGCAGTTTGTCTGTCTGCATGTATCCTCTCCTGCGATTCAGCATAAGTACACTGATCAAGCATATAGAAATATGGGAACATATTTTCTGATCGGATTGTTGGAAGAATTACTGATCAAAGTACCGCTTAGATACGATACACTTTGCACACAAGTCGGCAAAATTTATAAGTGAAAGTTTTAAACAGAAGCTACACATTAAACAGTAACAAAACTGTAAAATCTTCTTCACCAGCAAGCAGACTCTCAATATGGGTAGAGGTCATTCTTGGCAACCAGAATAAAATCATAATTTGATTCTTTCACCGACCCAATGCAGATGATACAATTGCTGAAAGGTTCAAAGAAAACTTTCTTCAAACATGTACCCGACTCACCAGTAATAGTTGGTGGTGAGTTTAATTTGCCGAAGATATGTTGGCGAAAATACATATTCAAACATTGAGGTACGCATAAAACATCATCCGATATTGTACTAAATCTATTGTCTGAAAATTATTTCGAGCAGTTCGTTCATGAGGACACGCGAATAGTAGCCAGTTGTGGAAACGCACTTGAGCTCGTAGCAATAGTTAATCCTGAGTTAACAACGAGCATCAAAACGGATACAGGTATTACTGAACACAGGGTTGTCGTAGCGAGACAATATTGGAATCCCCAAACCTACAAAAATAAACGAATAATATACCTATTTAAAAAAAGATAAAAATCCACTTGACGACTTTTTGAGAATCATCTCCTCTCCTTCCAAATTAACAATGTAAGTGTAGACCAGATGTGGCTTAAATTCAGAGAAATAGTATCAGCAGCAATTGAGAGGTTTATACCAAATAAATTAACAAACGAAGGAGCTGATCCTCCTTGGTACACATAACGGATCAGAACACTAATGCAGAAACAACGAAAAAAGCGTGCTAAATTTAAACGGACTCAAAATCCCCAAGATTGGCGATCTTTTACAGAGGCGAGATGCTTATAATAGTTTCCACAACGATACTTTGTCTCGGAACCTGGCAGAAAATCCACGCATGTGATGTATGCTAGTGGCAAGACACAGTCATTGCCGTCTCTGCGCGACAGCAATGGAAATACTATCGACGACAGTTCTGTCAAAGCAGAGTTACTAAGTACAGCTTTTCGAAATTCCTTCACGAAAGATATACGAAGTGAATATTCCAAAATTCGAATCAACAACAGCTGTAAACATGAGTAACGTAAAAACAGATACCCTCGGAGTAGTGAAGCAGCTTAAGCAAGTCTTTCGGTCCAGACTTATACCAGTTAGGTTCCTTTCAGAGAACACTGATACAGTAGCTCCATGCTTAACAATCATATACAACAGTTCAGACACAAAGACTGGACAGTTGCACAGGGCACATCAATATTCGAGATAGGTGGTAGGAGTAATCCACTATACTACAGGTCCATATTATTAACGTCGATATGCAGTAGGATTTTGGAACATATATTGTGTTCAAACATTATGAATTACCTCGAAGAAAACTGTCTGTTGACACACAGTTAACGTGGGTTTAGAAAACATCCTTCCTGTGAAACACAACTAGCTCTTTACTCACACAAAGTGTGGAGTGCTATTGACAAGGGGTTTCAAATTGATTACCTATTTCTATATACCCAGAAGCTTTTGACACGGTACCACGCAAGCGACTTGTAGTGAAATTGCGTGCTTATGGGATATCGTCTCAGTTGCGCGATTGGATTCGTGATTTCTTGTCATAGGGGTCACAGTTCGTAGTAATTGACGGAAGGTCATTGAGTAAATCAGAAGTGATTTCTGGGGTTCACCAAGGTAGTGTTACAGGACTTTCGCTATTCCTTATTTATATAAACAGTTTAGGAGAGTGTCTGAGCAGCCGTCTTAGGTTGTTTGTAAATGATGCTGTCATTTATTGACTAGTATAGTGATCAGAAGGCCAATACAGATGGCAAAACGGTTTAGAAAAGATACCTGTATGGTGGAAAAATTGGCAATTGACCCTGAATAACGAAAAGTGTGAGACCGTCCTCATGAGTGCTAAAAGGAATCCGTTAAACTGAGGCTACAGGATAAATCAGTCACAACCAAAGGCCGCAAAACTCCAATAAATACCTAGGAATTACAATTACGAACAACTAAAAGTGGAAGGAACACACGGAACATGTTGTGGGGAAGGATAATCAAAGATTGCGTTTTACTGGCAGGACACTTAATAAATATAACAGGTCTACTAAGAAGACTGCCTACACTACGCTTGTCCGTCCTCTTTTGGAATACTGCTGCGCGGTGTGAGATCCTCGCCATATAGGACTGACGAAGTACATCAAGAAAGTTCAAAGAAAGGCAGCAAGTTTGGTATTATCGTGAAATAGAGGAGAGTGCCACTGAAATAATACAGGATTTGGGGGTGGACATCATTAAAAAAAGGCGGTTTTCGTTACGGCGAAATCTTCTCACGAAATTCTAATCACCAACTTTCTCCTCCGAATGCGAAAATATTTTGTTGACGCCGACCTACATATGGAGGAACGACCATCATAATAAAATAAGGGAAATCAGAGCTCGCACGGAAAGGTATATGTGTTCGTTCGTCCCGCGCGCTGGTTCAATGAACCCTCTGCCTGGCACGTAAATGTGATGTGCAGAGTATCCAAGCAGATTTATGTGAAATATGGCTGCCATAAGTAGTCACACACGCATAGCAACGGTGTAACGTAGCTCTCTCTCTCTCTCTCTCTCTCTCTCTCTCTCTCTCTCTCTCTCTCTCTCTCGTGTGTGTGTGTGTGTGTGTGTGTGTGTGTGTGTGTGTGTGTGTGTGTGTCAGTAATCAAGATCTGTGCAGAGGGCTGGACAGGTTCCATGGACAAATGTATGACACACTAAAGCAATCATATCCCTTATTATCTGTTTTGTTGCTGTTAATGGGACTTAGTGTTCGTTATCTTCTTTGATTCTACCAAATTTCATGATCTTTCATATTAAATGTTCTGGGCACTGTTGTATTGTGTTTTTGACGAGTGTTTACATTGTTATGAATCACTCTACTCCATAACAACGTTCTCATTACCTGACTGTGCACAAGGCCCGGGCAGTAATACAGATAATGAAAAATATGTTGGAAAAATAAAGGCTAGCGCTAAACCGCACCTGAATATATGCCTCATGCGTTAACTTCTTTAGCACCTTGCTCCGTCACACTCACTACTGATGATGAATAAAAAAAGGCGTTATTTCACTGCTAAACTCTTTACAGTTTAGCCTACTGTGTGCTGATCATACGAATAAAGAAACATAAGCTTAAGAGAAGTAAAAAAAATACGTTTTAGATAAGAGCAAAGCAGTTTTTTTTACAACATCTTGGTCTACGTGTATGCTCAGAGACCTACGTGTGTGTGGCGGAGGGTCACATTCCCCCTTTCCATTTCCAGTCGCGAATAGTTCACGTGAAGAAAGATTACCGGTAAGCCTGTGTGTGGACTTTAATCTCTCTATTCTTTTCTTCGTGGTCTTTCAGCGAGCCGTTCGTAGAAGCAAGCAATTTATTGATTGACTCTTCTACCTCCGTACGCTCTCGGAACTTTGACAATAAAATACGCTGTGTTGCAGAACACATCTCGTGCAGCGTCTGCCTCTGTAGTTGGCTTTCACGTTACTAAATTAACCTGTAACGGAATGCGCTGCTCTCCTATGGACCTTACAGCTTTCCTCTGTCAAACCTGTCTGGTAGAAACCCCAGACCGACGAGCAGTATTAAACTATTGATCGGACGAGGGTTTTGTAAGCTACCTAATTCATGGGTAGACTGCATTTCTCGAGGATTCTTTCGACGAATCTGTCTGACATCTGCCTTACCTGCTATTAGTTTTATGAGGTGGTTCCTGTTTTAATCGCTCCGTACACATACTCATTTTATGGATGTGACTGCTTCCAGTGGCAATAAAGGAACTCATCACAACCACACGATTAAGAAGTAATTTCTTTAGGAACGTTTGATTCTGAAAATTTGTGAGCTGTTGAAAGCGTTAGCTGTGTGCCAGGGCAAGCGATGCTGCATCGACGCACAGTGCGGGGCTCGCCGGAGTGCGATAACGTCCCAGTCGTGGCCTCCGAGGTGGGGGCGTTCCCACCCACGCCCCCCATCTCTGGCGCCGCTGGTCACAGATACCGCCACGGTCGCCCGTCCCCTACCCCACTAACCGCAGCTTCCGTACGAATGCGACTAAGTGGCCACGATAGTTGAGCGCCTTTTCTAAACTGGAGAGCTGCACCGCATCATTACGGATATCAACTGCTTCCTCTAATTCTGCGTCCAAAATTGTTTTCAGATTTCCGCCCTGTTGATTCACATACTTCCAGAGAGGTCTTGTTTCGTGAAATTCAGATTTTTTTTATATCTTTAACGGATAACTGAAATTTTCGTTGGTTATATCAGGAGTACCACAGGGAAGTTGGATAGGACCGTTGCTGTTAACAATATATACATGGTGGTCCATTGATCGTGACCGGGCCAAATATCTCACGAAATAAGCGTCAAACGAAAAAACTAAAAAGAACGAAACTTGTCTAGCTTGAAGGGGGAAACCAGATGGAGCTATGGTTGGCCCGCTAGATGGCGCTGCCATAGGTCAAACGGATACCAACTGCGTTTTTTTAAAAAGTAGGAACCCCCATTTTTTATTACATATTCGTGTAGTACGTAAGGAAATATGAATATTTTAGTTGGACCACTTTTTTCGCTTTCTGATAGAAGGCGCTGTAATAGTAACAAACAGATGGCTCACAGTTTTAGACGAACGGTTGGTAACAGGTAGGTTTTTTTAAATTAAAATACAGAACGAAGGTACGTTTGAACATTTTATTGCGGTTGTTCCAATGTGCTACACGTACCTTTGTGAACTTATCATTTCTGAGAACGCATGCTGTTACAGTATGATAACCTGTAAATACCACACTAATGCAATAAATGCTCAAAATTATGTCCGTCAACATCAGTGCATTTGGCAATACGTGTAACGACATTCCTCTCAACAGCGAGTAGTTCGCCTTCCGTAATGTTCGCACATTAATTGACAATGAGCTGATGCATGTTGTCAGGCGTTGTCGGTGGATCACGATAGCAAATCTCCTTCAACTTTCCGCACAGAAAGAAATCCGGTGGCATCAGATCCGGTGAACGTGCAGGCCATGGTATGGTGCTTCGACGTCCAATCCACCTGTCATGAAATATGCTATTCAATACCGCTTCACCCGCACGCGAGCTATGTGCCATTTTGTCATACAGTGAAACATCTTGTAGTAACATCTCTAGAACATTACGTAGGAAATCAGCATACACTGCACCATTTAGATTGCCATTAATAAAATGGGGGCCACTTATCCTTCCTCCCATAATGCCGCAACATACATTAACCCACCAAGGCCGCTGATGATCCACTTGTCGCAGCCATCGTCAATTTTCCGTTGCCCAATAGAGCATCTTATGCCGGTTTGCGTTACGGCTTTTAGTGAATACGCTTCGTCGCTAAATTGAACGCGTGCAAAAAATTTGTCATCGTCCGGTAATTTCTCTTATGCCCAGTGGCAGAACTGCATACGACGTTCAAAGTCGTCGCCATGCAATTCCTGGTTGCATAGAAATATGGTACGGGTGCAATCGATGTTGATGTAGCATTCTCAACACCGACGTTTTTGAGATTCCCGATTCTCGCGCAAATTGTCTGCTACTGACGTGCTGATTAGCCGCGACTGCAGCTAAAACACCTACGTGGGCATCATCATTTGTTGCAGGTCGTGGTTGACGTTTCACATGTGGCTGAACACTTCCTGTTTCCTTAAATAACGTAACTATCCGGTGAACGGTCCGGACACTTGGATGATGTCGTCCAGGATACCGAGCAGTATACATAGCACACGTCGGTACGGCATTTTGATCACAATAGCCATACATCAACACTATATCGACGTTTTCCGCAATTGGTGAAGGGTCCATTTTAACACGGGTAATGTATCACGAAGCAAATACCGTCCGCTGGCGGAATGTTACGTGCTACCCTGCACTTACACGTTTGTGACTATTACAGCGCCATCTATCACAAAGCGAAAAAAGTGGTCCAACTAAAACATTCATATTTCTTTACGTATTACACGAGTGTGTAATAAAAAATGGGGGTTCCTATTTAAAAAAACGCAGTTGATATCCGTTTGACCTATGGCAGCTCCATCTTTCGGGCCAACCATAGCGCCATCTAGGCTACCCCTTCAAGCTAGACGAGTTTCGCTCTTTGTAGTTTTTTCGTTTGATGCTTATTTCGTGACATATTTGACCCGGTCACTATCGATGGACCTCCCGGTATAAATGATAAAGTAGAAAGCGTCGAATGCTCTTTAATGCTATTCAGATGGTGCAGTTGTCTATACCAAAGTAGCAGCGCCAGAAGATAGTAAGGATATGCACAACGACCTGCAGAGAATTGATGAATGGTGTACACTGTGGGAGTTGATCCTGAACGTAAATAAATGTAACATATTGCGCATACATAGGAAAAGAAATCAACTACTGCACAGCTACATTATTGATGACAAACAGCTTGAGACAGCGTCTGCCATAAAATATCTAGGCCTAACTACCCAGAGCGACTTTAAGCGACCATAAGAAACAAATAGTGGAAAAATCAGACACCAGACTCAGATTCATCGGAAGAATCTTAAGGAAATGTAACTCATCCATGAAAGTAGTAGTTTATGAACGCTTGAGTTTTGTTCATCTATCTGGGATCGCTATCAGGTAGGACTGGTAGAGGAGGTAGAGAAGATCCAACCAAGAGCGGCGCGTCTCATCACGGGATCATTTAGCTGGCGAGAGAGCGTTACGGAGATGCCAAACAAACTCCACTGGCAGACGTTACAAGAGAGGCGTTGAGCATCACCGAGGGATTTACTATTGAAATTTCAGGACAGCACTTTTCAGGAGGAGTCAGACAACATATTACTTCCCCCCACATACGTCTCGCGTATTGAAATCGAGGAGAAAATTCGAGAAATTAGAGCCAATAGAGAGGCTTACCGACAATCATTCTTCCCACGCACTATTCTTGAGTGGAACAGGGTTGCTGGGATCGGATAGTGGTACCGAAAGTACCCTCCGCCACACATTTTTAGGTGGCTTGCGGCGTATGATGTAGATTAATGAGGTGGTACGCTATCGATTTTGGGAGGAAAGAAATGTATGGCTCAACTTCTTTGAAAGGATGTGCAGCGGGACGGGGTTGGTGCGCTGCGTTGCGATTTAATTATTGATGTCCACCTGCCACAGTATAGCGTCCATTCACCACCCGTTGCTGTGCATTCGTAGGTATTATGTAGACGATGAGAAAAGCAGCGTTGAAGAAAACCACCGTCCATACTTACGATTACAAAGTCCGCGCAACTCTAGTAACAAGACAAACCTATAAATCTCTATTAGTAACGGGCAAAGTGGGTGCTTCCTCCCTTCATTGAAAATGTTTGTTTGTTCGTAGTTACTGATGTTTTATTATGGTCCTTTTCATTTATGGTGTCATCAAGCCCACATTCACGTTGGTAGTACATCTGCTACTAGTTCGTGCAGCTTATATCACACGTAAGACAGCCAGAAATGTGCTAAGCCCAACCCGGAATATTAAAAGATTCACACAGGCAATACGCTGTTACAAAATGAGTTCACATTCGGTCCTTTTCAGTGGATTCTTCGAAAGAAGATGCTCGCTAAATGTTCTGTACATGCATACGGAACACGCCTCGCAGGATATTCACAAAGTTCCACACGCGGTTTACTCTGCAACCGACATTCCAAAAGCTCTCAAAACTTCACCGAAATGTCCGTAACTGCATCTGCTAGCACGGCGATATAAACCGAGCGCAATTTAACCTTCATTTCTTCATCTTACAGATAATTTTTTCAGACACATTCAACAATACCTTCTCGTCCAACAGCGACTCCACGACTGACGTAATGCTGTCGCTCACAGGGCATATAACTCATTCACTTACGCGGAAAAGACTTTTCTCTCATTGATTGATCAAAATGATCATCCAGTCAGATTAACATTTTCATGATCAACTTCGCGCGCAAACCGCTTTACTCCAATCAGCATTCGCAGATGCATCTACGTCGTTTCATATTGCAAAATTTCACAAAATAATCCACAAAACCAAACGAAACGAAAATCAAAAGGAAACTATGCTTAAAATATACTTTAGAACTAAGTATCCTCTTGCTCTCTTTCTGGCTGCCTTATTACAAAAGCAGACGCTCCTAGACCTACGTCATCCACCAGTTAGGGGGATTCACCGTTTCCAGGACATCCTGATTACGTAACACATGCTAGTTAGGGATGGTGTAATACATTATAAAATTTAAATTATACACACTCACATTCACTCTTATCTACTCCCACCCTAACACAAAATATAAATACCAACATTTAAACTAGTATTTTCCTCACGCAAGCAAAATTACGTGCGTGGTTCGAAGGGCACCAGGATGAGTTAACCGTACGCCCCTGGCCACAAGACTCGACGGATCTAAACCCAGTCGAGAATCTGTGGAACCATTTCGATCGGGTTGTTGTCAATCATGAAACCTAGCGCAGCTGGCCACAGTGTTGGGTCAACATGGCTCGACGTCCCTATCTGTACCTTTCAGAACCTCACTGATATTCTTCCTGCGCTCTAAGCACTATGGGACTTAACATCTGAGGTCATCAGTCCCCTAGAACTTAGAACTACTTAAACGTAACTAACCTAAGGACATCACAGACATCCATGCCCGAGGCAGGATTCGAACCTGCGACCGTAGCAGCAGCGCTGTTCCCGACAGAAGCACCTAGAACCACTCGGCCACAGCGGCCGGCACTCAGGCTTTTGAGAGGTGATCACAGTGCGACAGGACAGTGTAGAAGGTAGTGTCTCGAAATTCAGCAAAACCATTATACTAATAATTTAAAACAGTGACAAGTGCCTTAGTAGCTAAACATTTCGAGGCGAATTCATTTGTCACAGTAGTTCGGTGTAATTATTTAGTCTACTCGTTATTGTAAAGTCGAATTAGTACCCGTTCGAATAGTATCTCCAACAGTAGACGACTGGTCGTGTATGAACACCGCCTGCTAGGTAGAATTCTGCTCCATGAAGTCATCTTTCTTCTTATCGATGGGCAACGTGACTCGTGAGGTGATCCTGTGACGCCGGCCGCGGTGGTCTCGCGGTTAAGGCGCTCAGTCCGGAACCGCGTGACTGCTACGGTCGCAGGTTCGAATCCTGCCTCGGGCATGGATGTGTGTGATGTCCGTAGGTTAGTTAGGTTTAGGTAGTTCTAAGTTCTAGGGGACTGATGACCACAGATGTTAAGTCCCATAGTGCTCAGAGCCATTTGAACCATTTGATCCTGTGACGGACATATTTCTTACTGATTGTATGAGATATGTATTTGCGACATGTGAAATGTTCCAGGATGTCTTGCCTGGTTAAAAATGATGGATAAAATTTTTTAAGCTGCATCCAGTAAACTGTCCCCAGTTTTGGTTTTCGAGTATTATTCATCTTATACGAGAATCGAAATCATGTATTTTAGTCCTTACTTTTGTCTTAAATAATAAAACTTTACGATGTTTTAATTGTGAATATGTCTTCTTTTGGACTTTCAGGTACTGGTTTTTAAGAAGTACATTGGGGTCCTTACGCAAATCTTTGGAGCTGTCTATCATAGTACCCGTTTTCTCGTTCCATTTTAGTCTCTTATTCAACCTCTTACAGGATAAGGATTGCTACAAGGTTTTCTAAGATTTTTTTAATGACGTTAGCCGCGTTTTGGCATTGAAATCAATGGTCCGAACACACTTCCCTGCCGACCCCGTAAACACTACTGGTGTAGCGTTATCTACCCATGAACCCCCTTACTCGCACTTCTGATTGCCGTAAGAAATTGGGCATGGTGTGCATCCCCACTGAAAGAAAGGATCATCGGTCGTCGTCATATGGTTAACATTAATAAAACCGACAAACTGCACGGACGGCTTCCACACTGGATATGGAGGAAGAAAGATCCTATGAACACGTGCCCGAGAAAGAAAGACGCGCGTGCAACGACAACAGATCGTCCTGGAACACAGTACAGTGCTGCATTGCATCCACGTCACAACAGTCGGCCGTGTGGCCGAGCGGTTCTAGGCGCTTCAGTGCGGAACCGCGCTGCTGCTACGGTCGCAGGTTCGAATCCTGTCTCGGGCATGGATGTGTGTGATGTCCTTAGGTTAGTTAGATTTAAGTAGTTCTAAGTTTAGGGGACTGATGACCTCATCTACATGTACATCTACATACATACTCCGCAATCCACCATATAGTGCGTGGCAGAGGGTACCTTGT
Organism: Schistocerca gregaria; assembly: GCF_023897955.1. Taxonomy (NCBI): domain Eukaryota; kingdom Metazoa; phylum Arthropoda; class Insecta; order Orthoptera; family Acrididae; genus Schistocerca; species Schistocerca gregaria. Next base: position 133,069,696 of record NC_064931.1, on the reverse strand, counting down.
ACCACAACAAGCATCTTCTCTCCCTATTCCACTCCCAAACAGAACGAGGGAAAAATGACTGCCTATATGCCTCTGCATGAGCCCTAATCTCTCTTATCTTATCTTTGTGGTCTTCCTGCGAAATATAAGTTGGCGGCAGTGAAATTGTACTGCAGTCAGCCTCAAATGCTGTTTCTCTAAAATACCTCAGTAGCGATTAACGAAAAGAACGTTTCCTTTCCTCTAGAGACTCCCACCCGGGGTTCCTGAAGCATTTCCGTAACACTCGCGTGATGATCAAACCTATTAGTAACAAATCTAGCGGCCCGCCCCTGAATTGCTTCTATGTCCTCCCTCAATCCGAGCTGATAGGGATCCCAAACGCTCAAGCAGTACTCAAGAATAGGTCGTATTAGTGTTTTATAAGCGCTCTTCTTTACAGATGAACCACATCTTCCCAAAATTCTACCAATGAACCGATGACGACTATCCGCCTTCCCCACAACTGCCATTACATGCTTGTCCCACTTCATATCGCTCTGCAATGTTACGACCAAATATTTAATCGACGCGACTGTCAAGCGCTACACTACTAATGGAGTATTCAGACATTACAGAATTCTTTTTCCTATTTATCTGCATTAATTTACATTTATCTATATTTAGAGTTATCTCCCATTCTTTACGCCAATCACAAATCCTGTCCATATCATCTTGTATCCTCCTATAGTCACTCAACGACGACACCTTCCCGTACACCACAGCATCATCAGCAAACGGCCGCATATTGCTATCCACCCTATCCAAAAGATCATTTATGTAGGTATAAAACAGCAGTGGATCTACCAAACTTCCCTGGGGCATTCCAGGTGATACCCTCATCTCCGATGAACACTCACCATCGGGGACAACGTACTGAGTTCTATTACTTAAGAAGTCTTCGAGCCACTCAAATATTTGGGAACCAATCCCATATGCTCGTACCTTAGTTAGGAGTCTGCAGTGCGGCACCGAGTCAAACGCTTTCCGGAAGTGAATGAATATGGCATCCGTCTGATACCCTATATCCATGGTTCGCAAGATATGTGAAAGAAGGGCGAGTTGCGTTTCGCAGGAGCGATGCTTTCGAAAGCCGTGCTGATGCATGGATGGCAACTTCTCTGTCTCAAGGAAATTCATTATATTCGAACTGAGAATTTGTTCGACAATCCTGCAACAACCTCAGAAGTTAAGTCCCATAGTGCTTAGAGCCATTTGAACCACGTCCCAACAGATCTTCAAAGTGGCCTCCGTGGGATCTCAGCTGTTAGGGATAGTAGCGGTTGTCATGCAGGATACACATAATCGTACTTTGGCCTACACAGTATTAGCGGGCCACTTGTCTGAATCTTGCCCTAGGGTTCGTCTCAATATCCTGTGGAACCCAATCCTCCAAATCTGATGTCTGCACAGTCTGCCGCCTCTCTGAACGTTCATCTGTCTGAAATAGAGGTGGGTCGAACTCGTTCATTCCCGTGAACTACTTCATTCATTTCGCTCTTTGCCGTGAAGCGTTCAAATGAAGTAATTCATTCCCGAAGTACGGAAGCCTGGCGAAGTTGCCCAGTTCGCCGCTCAGCCGCGGCTACGCTCGCTTCGCCTCGCTCGTACAATAAAGCTTCGTAATACTTCATAATTTTACCAACAGATGGCCGCACTATGCAGTAACGTCCACGCAACGTTTTGCGCTCTTACAGCGTCTGAGCTAACTTGAATAGAGCATGGTCGAAGGGGACAAAGGAAAGATAAACAGAGAAGCCCGTCACATATATAGAAGGTATTACATTTAATCTTGCTCGACATTTTCGCATGAAGCGCCCAAAAAAGTCTTTATCTGTCAAGTGAAACATTATTTGTTGTATTCATGGACTGAAAACTAGGGCTACCAACGAAATGCAGTCCAACTTTATGTTCCTTTTAAAATTTAATCCAATATAGAATGAGTATGTTTACCACTGTCACGAAGTCTATATATCTAAGTTAAGTGATTATTCAGAAGTTTTCCTGTAGATTTTATTTTTGTTGAGAATAATAACCCTCCAGATTCAAAACGTAAACTGTCACCTGTAGTCATCGGTACGATTTCAGGTAAAATCCCTCTTTCAGTGTTATTAACAAACCTTTTATTTTCATGTTCGCTGTGCGTGCTCACACAGCCAGCCTCTTCGTGTGTATCTGTAATATTCATTTGTCCGCAAGCACTGCCAACGGTAGGCTAGCGGTAAACGCGAAGTATAACCGAACTGCACAAATAGTCACGGGTAATGATGTCAGCACTGCAGGATGCAGCTGACGCTGCCTTCGCCTCGCCCCTCACCTCCACAACCCATCGCAAAACCTATCGTTTCCCACAAACGCCGCGCGATTCGTCGACAGGCAGTAGGGGGGGGGGGGGGGGGGACTGAAGTGAAGGGAGAAGGAGTGACGTAGCGCCGATGTGATGGGATGAGGGAGAGGGGAAGAGAGTGAGTGAACTAGAAAAAAGTGTGGAGTGTGTTATCTGTGAAGAGTTTGAAGTACCAGTTCATTGAAATTGAGTGGTTAGTTCACACTTCACTGGAGTGAGGCGTTCATTTGAACGATTCATTCGCGAGCTCCCCATCACTAGTCTGAAAGGGCCCATGATCACACAAACGTGCGAGAAGGGCTTAAAATTTTGTGATGTGGTTGGTGTCTGTGGGGGTACTTGTTTTGTATAGACGTGCTGCCTCTCGACCGTTTCTATCTGATTGGCCATACGCGAAGGCCATCTTGGCTTGTCCCTGACATGAACATCGGACCACTATGTTGCTTACAGTACGCTGCGTCAATCACACAACCTGCAACAAGGAAAGAACTCTAGATACGTGGCCAGAGAAACTGTCATTGGTCAGCGCTATCTGCCGTGGCAATGATGCATTTCTGGATACAAGTTCATAGGACGTTTCTCCCTCAATTTCCAGTCAGGAATCCGTCCCTGCGTTTGTCGGTTTTTATTAATGTTCACCCTGTGTATAAGTGCACAATTTTTTTATTGGTGACTGACGTCAGTGTACTGAACATTACATCAGTATTAATGTTATTTGAAGACCAATAAATATAGCTATTTCAATTTGTATGCTCTTCGGTTAGTCAGTACCTCTACATCTACATCCACACTCCGCAAGCCACCTGACGGTGTGTGGCGGAGGGTACCTTCTATTCCAGTCTCGTATTGTTCGTGGAAAGGAGGATTGTCGGTATGCCTCTGTGTGGGCTCTAATCTCTCTGATTTTATCCTCATGGTCTCTTCGCGAGGTATACGTAGGAGGAAGCAATATACTGCTTGACTCCTCGGTGAAGGTATGTTCTCGAAACTTCAACAAAAGCCCGTACCGAGCTACTGAGCGTCTCTCTGGCAGAGTTTTCCACTGGAGTTTATCTATCATCTCCGTAACGCTTTCGCGATTACTAAATGATCCCGTAACGAAGCGCGCCGCTGTCCGTTGGATCTTCTCTATCTCTTCGATCAACCCTACCTCGTACGGATCCCACACCGGTGAGCAGTATTCAAGCAGTGGGCGAACAAGTGTACTGTAACCTACTTTCTTTGTTTTTGGACTGCATTTCCTTAGGATTCTTCCAATGAATCTGTCTGTCATCTGCTTTACCGACGATTAATTTTATATGGTCATTCCATTTTAAATCACTCCTAATGCCTACTCCCAGATAATTTATGGAATTAACTGCTTACAGTTGCTGACCTGCTATATTCTAGCTAAATGATAAGGGATCTTTCTTGGTGTGTATTCGCAGCACATTACACTTGTCTACATTGAAATTCAATTGCCATTCCCTGCACCATGCGTCAATTCGTTGCAGATCCTCCTGCATTTCAGTACAATTTTCCATTGCTACAACCTCTTGATATACCACAGCATCATCCGCAAAAATCCTCAGTGAACTTCCGATGTTATCCACAAGGTCATTTATGTATATTGTGCCCTGCGGCACACCTGAAATCACTCTTACTTCAGAAGAATTCTCTCCATTGAGAATGACATGCTGCGTTCTGTTATCTAGGAACTCTTCAATCCAATCACACAATTGGTCTGATAGTCCATATGCTCTTACTGTTTTCATTAAACGACTGTGGGGAACTGTATCGAACGCCTTGCGGAAGTCAAGAAACACGGCATCTACCTGGGAACCCGTGTCCATGGCCCTCTGAGTCTCGTGCATGCATACCTTCCAGCATTTGTGACAAGAGCAAGCCATTAATGCTCACTTTCCCCTGGGCAGCCCTGCGGTCTAAGACGCCATGGTACCGTTCGCGCGGCTTTCCCCGTTGGAGGTCCGAGCCGACATGGCTGTGTGTGTTTGTATAGTAAAGTCGCCATACAAAACTGGCTGAGTGTGAAGCAGTTTGTTGTTGTTTCCCAAGCGGGGTTGTTCCCCCACTCAGCTCACCTTAACGATCATGTACTCCGCCTTCTAGCATTCATACAGAAACGGGTGACGAGGGTCTGCAGTGGCATTTTCTTATTATTCTTATGGCGCTATATCGGTGAATGTCACTACACTAAATTACGGTGAAGCGTAGTCTTGTACACTGCTTGTAGGTGGAGGACCATTTTCGATGCGAATATTTCATTGCAACGATGACTAAATTCCAAACATTCGTGATTTTGAACCAAGTTTTGTTTATAAAGTAAGTCTTCGTAACGCAAAGAACCTTCTGTGTCTCGCAGTATGGCGTTCACATTCTGTACTGTAAGACTCAGGCGGCCGTTGCAGTCTGAACACTCATGCAGTGGTATTTAAAAATATAGTTAACATTCGTCAGTTGTTTTACACTTGCTTTTGTTTAATGAGACCTGCTAGACACTGCACCACGCAAAAACTCAAGCATGAAGCCGGGTCTTAAAACCTTTTTTTAATTAATAAATTACTGATAGACGAACACGGATGACTAGCAACTGTGTGTGTTAACTTGCCCTACATTTTCAGTAAAGAGTCCTAAGTCATAAGGGCAGTCTAACAGTTTCTCTCGTGAACCTCTGTACTGTCCTACAGCCGAAGCAAGCATTTCAGCAAACTACAGAATCGTTGCTATTAGCTTTATGTAGCCTTTTTGGGGGGATTTTCCCCCTTCCTTTTTCGGAATTTAAAACAATATTGGCAGCTGTTATAGTAAGCCCGATGAACCTGACTTAGTTACGGTGAAAGATGCAATGCAAGCTGGCAGATAAATAGGTAACAAATTCTGAAATAAAAATAACTTTATACGCTACGTTAATCGCAACCTGAGAGATTGGGGGGGGGGGGGGGGGGCTAACAAAGGTGGTGGTGGTGGTGGTGGTGGTGGTGGTGGTGGTCGCGGCGGCGACGACGACGATGACATCGTTGTCTCGGTCACGGTTGAAGGAACGACCCAGAGTTTCTTAATGCACTAAAACTGATTTGAGACCAAAGGTACCGCAGTTGACTTAATTAGGAAATTACATCGAAATACGCCCTTACTGAAATGGGGACGTACAGTAACTAAACTGAATTACGAGAACACAGTGCAAGTATTCCCTTCCTACGAGTTACGATGGTTTCCACGTTCTTCGCTTCGCTCCCCCACCCCATATTTTCCCTCTCTCTCTCTCTCTCTCTCTCTCTCTCTCTCTCTCTCTCTCTCCAAGTTGTCAACAGGGTTGTTACAGGGTGTCCCAAAAGAATGACCCGATTTTAACTTGTAATAATATTGAGACAAATGTAACTAGGTAAATGAAACACCGCTAGATGCAATCGGCATGGTCTAGAGTTTCAGAAAAAATCCACTAGATGCCGCTATGAACGCTGACTTGGAGCGTGCAGCCAGTTCCACGCAATATGGCGTCCGCGCAAAAGAATGTATATTGTGTTCTTGCATTTAGTCGTACTCAGTGTTCGCAGTTCAGCTGGCATTTCATATTCGATTTCTTGCCAAACCACCATCACCACGGAACATTCGACGGTGGTGTAAACAGTTTGAAGAAACAGGGTGCCTCTGTAAAGGCAAAAGTCCTGGCTGGCCACGCGTTCCCGAACAAACAGTGGAACAAATCCGACGAGCATTTGAGCGGAGCCCCCACAAGTCCACGCGCCGTGACTCTGATAATTTCATCCTTCAGCAAGATGGCCCGCATCTCGTGGTCGTGCGGTAGCGTTCTCGCTTCCCGCGCCTGGGTTCCCGGGTTCGATTCCCGGCGGGGTCAGGGATTTTCTCTGCCTCGTGATAGCTAGGTATTGTGTGTTGTCCGTAGGTTAGTTAGGTTTAAGTAGTTCTAAGTTCTAGGGGACTGATGACCATAGATGTTAAGTCCCATAGTGCTCAGAGCCAGCCAGCAAGATGGAGCGCCAACACACTGGCACAACAACGCGTGCAGTTTCCTCAATGCCAGCGTGTCTCAACGTTGGATAGGGCGTACAGGACCGCGAGACCAGGCTTTACACTCTTGGCCTCCTACGTACGGACTTAACACCATATGATTTCTTCCTGTGGGCATATCTTAAACAATGTCTTTACGTTCCTCCCTTACCTCGTGACACTGATGAACTAAAAACCAGCCCGGCGGAGGTTCGAGTCCTCCCTCGGGCGTGGGTGTTTGTGTTCGTCCTTAGGATAATTTAGGTTAAGTAGTTAGTAAGCTTAGGGACTGATGACCTTAGCAGTTAAGCCCCATAAGATTTCACACACGTTTGGACATTTGAACTAAAAACCAGAATATGAGCTGCTGTACCTTCAGTGACAGAAGACACCTTACGCTCAGCTTGGGCTGAATTCGGCTATCAGCTAGATGTCGTCCGTGCAGTCAGTGGAGGACTTATTGAACATTTATGATGGATTTTTATAAATTTCTGTCTTTTATGAGTAATTTAGTATACAATTTGATGGTGTTACGGTCGGACGGTGTGGCCATGCGGTTTTAGGCGCTTCAGTCTCGAACCGCATGACCCCTATGGTCGCAGTTTCGAATCCTGCAACGGGCATGGATGTGTGTGATGTCCTTAGGCTAGTTAGGTTTAAGTAGTTCTGAGTTCTAGGGGCAGATGACCTGAGAAGTTGAGTCTCATAGTGCTCAGAGCCATTTGAACCATTTTTGTTGGTGTTACGCCCTTCTTCCTAATAAATATTTCTATTTAAAATCGGGTCATTCTTTTTTAGGTTTAAGTAGTTCTAAGTCTAGGGGACTGATGACCGCAGATGTTAAGTCCCATAGTGCTTACAGCCATTTGAACCAAATAGGCATTGTGTACATGCTGCTATCACCCTCAAAGAGAATTCGGTTTCTATGAATGCCAATTAATCGCAGACTGTTGAAAATTATTATATGGAAACCAAGACTGGCTTTCCCTGGAGAAGGCAACGTGCTCCTTTTCTCCATGTATGTGTGCTACGGAGTGGAGCCATCGAAACTTATTAACTACAGGCACGTTAGGCGACATGAAACACTTCGGTAAAAGTGTAGAAGGCGTGGGTGGAATGGGGGTCGGGGGCGGGTCGGTGAGAGCGAGCTGGGGAGAGGGAAACAGGGGGAGGGTGGATGGAACAGCTTGTTCAGCGTCCGCGGCGCTGAGTGGTCACCGCTAAGCCCCCGGCGCTCCCGGGCTTTCAGGCCACAAGGGAAAGGACACTCGTTTTAGCACGGCCGTCAGCTGCGTGAGAAAAGCAGATTCGTCTTGGAGCAAACGTTACCGCCTTTTAAGGACGCGGACCCCTTTCCTCCGCCGCGCGCGCACACTTCCCACGACACGCGGAAGACCTGCTCCTGAAGAGGTTCATCTGCGATATTACATACGTAATTACTACACTGAATGTGGTGTCACCGCCAGACTAAGTGGTAGCCTTTAAATCGGCCGCGGTCCGGTAGTATACGTCGGAACTGCGTGTTGCCCCTACCAGTGATTGCAGACCGAGCGCCGCCACACGGCAGGTCTAGAGAGACTTCCTAGCACTCGCCACAGTTGTACAGCCGACTTTGCTAGCGATGGTTCACTGTCTACATATGCTCTCATTTGCAGAGACGACAGTTTATCATAGTCTTCAGCTACGTCATTTGCTACGACGTAGCAAGGCGCCATATTCAGTAATTAGAATGAATTCTGAACAGACAATAATGTGAATCATGTACCGTCAAGAGCGAGGTTCATCATTAATGGATTAAAGTTAAGTATCAAACTAATTACATTTGCTTTCTGAATTCTAATTCCTTGTCATGTTCCAGATCTCACGTCAGTATAGTTCTTCCCTCCTCACGCCAGCCTGCGTGAGCTAAAACGTGTGCATTTCGGCCTCCACTAGTAACACGGTGTTGGCTCTTCAGCCAACACAAAACTGAAAATAATCTCGTCGTTGTCTTTTGCAGTTACAGCCATACCCTACAAGCGGAGCGTACTTTCAGTACAACTATTTCCATCCCCATCCCCCTTTCCCTGTTCAGTTCGAGAAGGGCGCGTTGGAAGAATAAGTGTCGGTAAACCTACGTAGTAGCTCAGATTGCCCGGATTGCAGGCCGTGGTGGCCGAACGGTTCTAGGCGTTCAGTCCGGAACCGCGCCGCTGCTACGGTCGCAGGTTCGAATCCTACCTCGGGCATGGATGTGTGTGATGTCCTTAGATTAGTTAAGTGTAATTAGTTCTAAGTTTAGGGGACAAATGACCTCAGATGTTAAGTCCCATAGTGCTCAGAGCCATTTGAACCATTGCCCGGATTTTATCGTTGTGTTCACTTCAAATGGTTCAACGCACTATGGGACTTAACATCTGAGGTCATCAGTCCCCTAGAACTAAGAACTACTTAAACCTAACTAACCTAAGGACATCACACACATCCTTGCCCTAGGCAGGATTCGAACCTGCGACTGTAGCAGTAGCGCGGTTCCGGACTGAAACGCCTAGGTGTTCATTTCTCAAAACGTATGTAGAGATGAATGTGGGGATGAAGAAATATGTTCCCACCCTCTTCCCGGAACGTCCGCTCACATAATTTCAGTAATAAACATCGCCTTGCCGCGCGGGATTAGCCGAGCGGTCTCTGGCGCTGCAGTCATGGACTGTGCGGCTAGTTCCGGCGGAGGTTCGAGTCCTACCTCGGGCATGGGTGTGTATGTGTGTGTTTGACCTTGGGATAATTTAGGTTATGTAGTGTGTAAGCTTAGGGACTGATGACCTTAGCAGTTAAGTCCCATAAGATATCACACACACAAACATCACCTTCCTTGTAGTATCTGCAACTGGAATTTGTTAAGCATCTCCGATACACACTTAATAAAATGTTTCTGACTATTATGCCGTGGTGCGAGGAATTTCTTGTTGAAACCCAATGTACCGTCCCCATCTGTTAGGAAGCGAGGTTCATAAATTCGATTTCACAATAATCAAGTACTTATTTAAATTACATGGTAGAAGCTGAAGATGAGATGAGAGATACCATACTGCGAGAAGAATTCGACAGAGCACTGAAAAACCTAAGTCGAAACCACGTCCCTGGTGCAGACGATATTCTGTCAGAACTACTAATAGCCTTGGGAGAGCCAGTCATGACAAATGCATTTCATTTGGTGTGCAAGATGTATGAGACTGGCGAAATACTCTGACATTCAAGAAAAATGTAATAATTCCAGTAGCAATAAAACCAGTTGCTGACAGGTGTGAAAATTAAACTATCCCTTTAATAAGTCATCCTTATGAAATATTAATACGAATTCCATACAGAAGAATGGAAAAACTGGTAGAAGTCGACCTCCGGTAAGATAAGGTTAGATTTCGAAGAAATGTACGAACACGCGAGGGAATAATGACGCTAAGATTTATATTAGAACAGGGCCGACCACGGCGTACCCAACTTTACGTATCCAGCGTCTCCAGGCCGCGGGTGGGTTACTACGTAGACTGTCGCTCGACTTTGCCAGGCCCTTCTCGGATGTACACGGAACAAAACGATGACATTCTGCGGTCGGCTTAACTCTTTGCGTTCGGCAGAATCGTGGTGTCGACGTTATTTACCCATCGCTATTTATTTGTGGTACGATAGGCGTCAACAGGACCAGTGGCTGTTTCCATGAAAAGGGCAGCCTAGCGGTCTATCGTCACACTCCTTTAAAATGAATGGGGATGACAGAAGAGAGGGATGAGAATTCTCAATTCGCATAAGTGACAGGTACCGCTTATTTGCTGTGAAACGACATTACAACACTACGCAGAAATAATTTAAACTTTCAGACGACAATGATAGGCAAAAAATTACAGCGATCGACAACCGGGATTCATTGTATGTACATCATAAAGCACTTTGTGCGACAATTTTGTGCTAAATTTGCAGACATGGAGTACTTCAAGAATATGATGTACGAATAGTAAAATTTCTGAAGTCGCGCCCATTATTCCACTTTCAGTTGCAACAGAAATGAATGAAGTGTATGGAGACTTCATATATTACTGCAAATTACACTATGTGATCAGAAGTATCCGGACACCCCCAAAAACATAAGTTTCTCATATAAGGTGCATTGTGCTGCCACCTACTGCCAGGTACTCCATATCAGCGACCTCGGTAATCGTTAGACAGAATGGGGCGCATCACGGAATGCACGGACTTCGAACGTGATCAGGTGATTGGGTGTCACTTCCCTCATACGTCTGTATGCGAGATTTCCACACTACTAAACATCCCTCTGTTCACTGTTTCTGGTGTGATAGTGACAGTTGAAGAGGGTCATAATGTGTAATATGCAGACATCTATCCAGACCATCACACCGGAATTCCAAACCGCATCAGGATCCACTGCAAGTACTATGACAGTTACGCGGGAGGTGAGGAAACTTTGATTTCATGGCCGAAATGCTGCTCATAAGCCACACATGACGCCGGTAAATGCCAAACGACACCTCGCTTGGTGTAAGGAGCGTAAACATTGGACGGTTGAACAGTGGAAAAACATTGTGTGGAGCGACGAATCACGGTACACAATGTGGGGATTCGATGGCAGGGTGTGGGTATGTCGAATGCCCGGCGAACGTCATCTGCTGGCGTGTGTTGTGCCAACAGTAAAATTCGGAAGCGGTGATGTTATGTTGTGGTCGTGTTTTTCATGGAGGGGGGTTGCATCCCTTCTTTTGGGTGGCACTATCACAGCAGACGCCTACATTGATGTTTTAAGCACACTTCATGCTTTCTACTGTCGAAGAGCAATGCGGTGATGGCGACTTCATCTTTCAGCACGATGGAGCACCTGTTCATAATACACGGCCTGTGGCGGAGTGGTTACACGACAATAACATCCCTGTAATGGACTGGCCTGCACAGTGTCCTGAACTGAATCCTACAGAACACCTTTGGGATGTTTTGGAACGCCGACTTCGTGCCAGGCCTCTCCGACCGACACCGATACCTCTCCTCAGTGCAGCACTCCGTAAAGAAGGGGCTGCCATTCCCGAAGAAACCTTCAGCACTTGTTGAACGTATCCCTGCGAGAGTGGAAGCTGTCATCAAGGCTAAGGATGGGCCAACACCATACTGAATTCCAGCACTACCAATGGAGGGCGCCACGAATTTGTAAGTCATTTTCAGCCAGGTGTCCGGATACTTTTGATCACTTAGTGTACATTGGTTAAGTCAAGGGGCATCCACGGAACTATTCTCGATTTAAACCTCGCTATTGTTGAATTCATGAAGGAGAAAGGAGTGTAGGAACGAAAGCTAGAACATCTGGAATGTTTTGCAGACTTCGAATTTTGAGTGGACTTGACTGCACACTGCCAACAGTAGGATACTGCGAGGTAAGTTCTTTCTGATTTGATGAAGCTAAAAGTGCAAAAATATTTCGATCGACGTACTTGTGTGATAGACGTTTTTCGATTATGAAATTAAAACAAGTGGCGATTACGTGGCAACTTGAGTGCGAAACACTGTGAAATTGTCTGCGACAGTTTGTATCAGGTGAAAATTATATTGTTTCCAGTGCGCCAAAAATAATTAACACTAAAAACTTATTTTGTCTGTGATCTATGTTTTTGAGAAATTTAAAATACAAAATAAAGTCGTATGCCGTAAGGCTGTACTGCAATTTAAATGCGGCGCGCTTTGTCTCCCTTCGCCCTCCGCGCGCTCAGACAGCGCGACAAGGGGCTGGGGGAAATATGAGGCGAGGCTGAGCGCGCGAGCCGAAATTTTGGCCACCACTACCTTTAACCAAAGGGAAAAAATGGCGTATGAGTTTAAGTTCAGGGAGAAGAAATGGAAATCTTGAGGTTGCCGTTGACATTTTAATTCTGTCAGATATAGGGCAGTGCTTGAATGGAATGGGCAGTGTCTTGAATGTAGCATTAAAGATGAACATCAAGAAAAGCAAGAGAAGGATAAGGGAGTGTAGTCGTATTAAACCAGGCGATGCTGAGGGCTTAGAGAAGGAAACGAGAAACTAAAAGTACTAGATATGTTTTGCTGTTTGGGCAGCAAAATAACTGAAGATCGCTGAAGAAGATAGGATACAAAAAGTGGATTGAATTGCAAGAAAAGCGTTTCTGATGAAGGTTTATTTGTTAACATCAAATATAGACCTAAGTGTTCGGAAGTCTTCCCCGAAGACATTTGCATGGAAGTGAAACATAGACGATTAACAGATTCTGTTGTGCTTGGCAGGAGAGCCAACCGTATGGCTAAAGAAGGCCGATATGCACGCGTTTTAGCTCACGCAGGCTGGCGTGAGGTCTGGAACATGACAAGGGAATTAGAAGTGAGAAAAACGGACGTAGCTGGTGGAATACTTAACTTTAATCCATTCATGGAGAACGTCGCTCTTTATGGTACATGATTCACAATATCAATAGTACGGATACTGGCGCCTTGCTAGGTCGTAGCAAATAACGTAGCTGAAGGCTATGCTAACTATCGTCTCGGCAAATGAGAGCGTAGAAGTGAGTGAACCATCGCTAGCAAAGTCGGCTGTACAATTGGGGCGGCGAGTGCTAGGAAGTCTCTCTGGACCTGCCGTGTGGCGGCGCTCGGTCTGCAATCACTGATAGTGGCGACACGCGGGTCCGACGTATACTACCAGACCGCGGCCGATTTAAAGGCTACCACCTAGCACGTGTGGTGTCTGGCGGTGACACCACAGATTCGGCACGAAGTGAATAGCTTTCGAAATGCGGTAGTAGAGATGAATGCTTTAGATTAGATGGGTAGATCATGTAACTAATGAGGTGCTGAATAGAACTGGGGAGACAAAAAATGTATGGCACAACTTGACTAAAAGATAGTAGAATGCATTATGAGATACCAAGGGCGCACCAATTTAGAATCGGGGGGAAGTGTTTGGCGGGGGTGTGGGAAGGGGGAGGGGTAAACGTCGTAGAGGAAGACCAGGACATGAATACAGTAAGCAGATTCAAGATGATATAGTAGTAGTCGTCGTTATTCCGAGATGAAGTAGCTTGCACAAGATAGAGTAGCATGGAGGGTTGCATCAAATCAGTCTTTGGGCTCAGGACAACAGCAAAATTTAAATTCAAAACAAACATGGAATATTATTTCAACTTGACTCGTGAAAAACAAAAAGCACAGAAAATTGGTTCAAATGGCTCTGAGCACTATGGTCATCAGTCCCCTAGAACTTAGAAATACTTAAACCTAACTAACCTAAGGACATCACACAACACCCAGTCATCACGAGGCAGAGAAAACCCTGCCCCACCGGGAATCGAACCCGGGAACCCGGGCGCGGGAAGCGAGAACGCTACCGCACGACCACGAGCAGCAGACACACAGAAAATTAACACGAAATACAGGAGTTAATTAGGTGGTACTTCGACGAATGAATAAAATCTAAGTTCCTCATCTGTGCAACCCGCATTTTGGAATATAAAGTAAATGACCCAATGAATTCCTCATACTAAGATGCACAAACAACCAGATAAATGCGACCTGCTCAGGTGCGGACTCTGAAATATGAAACGAAGTTCTAGGCGACTGATGACCTCAGAAGTTAAGTCGCATAGTGCTCAGAGCCATTTGAACCATTTTGATTTGTTGAAAAAAGCAACACCTAAACTTCACAGTCAGCAAATGATAGCTAGAGCGGGACGGCTCCCAGGAAACGTATGATAAGAACACAGAGCTCTCTGTTCTCAAACCGAGCTCCCTTTGGTGTGACCGCAGCAAGCTTGCAGCCAATGCGACGAACTTAAATGTGCCTCAAAGCATGAAAATAGAGAGGAATGCGGTAAATGGAGGACACAGGACACACATTGTATAGAAGGGGAGGAAATATGTAGGATTGGCCGACAGTGACACTGTTGAGAGGAACCAAAATCTCTCACTTTTCATGGGAACAGAGAGGTAGGATTGTTGTTGACATCCACGCTGAACAGGTAACAGCTGCATCTCAAGTGGGCACTTGTGGATCAAGTCACCGTAGCGACTGGATGTCGGGGATTAGTTTCCGGAAACAGTAACTTCTGAATTCGCCGGGCAGGCCCTTGAAACCACGTCAGAATTACCACCCAACTCGATCACAGCCTTCTTGCTAGAAGTCCACAGTAGACAAGGGATGTCCCGAAATCCACAGATTCCAGTGAGAACCTTTCATCCACCACAGTACTGCACCTCAGTCAGTGCTGCCTGCTTTGTATGTGAAATACAATTTAACTGAACTGATAGAGGATTGGAAAGCGGTCTTTATAAGTCATGTTACAAACTTCACTGTCTTGATAAAAACATTAATTACGCATTTTCTTTCTCTTTTCAGGTACGTTCAACGTAGTATCTACACTTCAGTCGGTATGTGAGAGGCTACTAATTTTCACATATTAGTGTTGCTAAATTTTCAGGATATTCGGATTTGGTATTGACAGCAATACTTTTTATTAAGCTTGCAGAGAAGCGACCGTCTGAACAATAAGCATCAGTTTTACTTCATACGTTGACTTTACACATTACTTCAACCATGAGCAACAAAAATCATAAGCATGAGTGATTCTCGCTGTAGTTACATACGTAGTGCAGTGAGCAACACGTTTGTTTGCATGGCCATCCTCCGTAGCAAGGACAGAAATATTTGTTGGTAAATAAAAACTGTCTTTTCTTGCTGCATGTAATTTATTTTTTTCCGATGCTTTTCGCATTTTTCTACTCTAAGGTATCTGAAGTGGGATCTAGAACGGTACATTTTTCTTTCGATTTGTGTTATTTTTAGATTATCAAACAGTTCACGTTTCTTGTGTAAATAACTAATTACTTACAGTTTGTTGGCATCTGCGTTTCCTCTGTAGGTTGCACTACCACTTCATTTCCGAAACATAAGCACATTTTTATATTCCGAAATTTTTCGTTCAGGCTGATCACCACGTTTACCCATGCTTTTGTGGTGCTCTATTACTCTTCCTCCTGTTTGGTTAGTTTGCTTACGTGTTGCCAACCTAACGAAGTATATGCCGAAAACTAACGTCTATTCATGATATGAAGGTGGTAGCTTTTCTTTCCGACATGTCCGAAAGAACAGATACCATTTTCATATAGTTAAGGCTAACCGGCCATTGACCTCCTTCTGTGCTGGATGCACGCGCATTGCCCGAACTCTCACGGGACTCGCTAAGATTGGCGTCCTCGGTGGCGCTTCAGTCCGGAACCGCGCGACCGCTATGGTTGCAGGTTCGAATCCTGCCTCGGGCATGGATGTGTGTGATGTCCTTAGGTTAGTTAGGTTTAAGTAGTTCTAAGTTCCAGGGGACTGATGACCTCCGATGTTAAGTCTCACAGTTCCTAGAGCCATTTTTGAACCCGGTAAGATTGTCTTCCGCGAGTAAACGTGTAACGGGCAGGGACACTACGAATGAAGTGTGTTGACATTAAGTTGGGAATGTGGGTCTCACGGGGAGCGTGCAATGGATAAATCCCTGCAGTCGGACTATCTTCTGTGCCCTCAGTGACTCAGATGGATAGAGCGTCTGCCATGTAAGCAGGAAAACCCGGGTTCGAGTCCCGGACAGGGCACACATTTTCAGCTGTAACCCTTGATGTATATCAACGCCTGTGAACAACTTAGGGTCTTGATTTAATCATCATTTCATTCTATTCATGATGTTTATATCTCGTGTGTGTGTGTGTGTGTGGGTGGGTGGGTGGATGAGTGGGTGGGTGTGTGTGCGATCGCTCACACGCACACACACGCTCATGCTTCAAAGAATATTTTTCGTTAATACTTCATGTCTACATCTTTAAAATATGTTAAATAGATATTTATCACTGTGAATGGAGGAAAATATATCTAAATTTACATGTAAATACATCTAAATTCACAAGGCTGAATAGTTATTCAATATGCAGTGTGTTTATAAAGTCTATGAAAAATTTCAAAAAATCGGTACATATAAATGACCATGAACAAGGAAAAAATAATACAGTGTGTGAAAGACTAACCCTGTTTTTTGCAATGTTTATTAATGTTCTGTGTGTACACCCTTGGTCACAAGGAAATCCAAATCTGACCATACCTGGAAGAGCATATCGAGAGAGGTGGTAAGAAAAAAATGTTCAAATGCGTATGAAATCTCATGGGACTTAACTGCTAAGGTCATCAGTCCCTAAGCTTACACACTACTTAACATAATTTATCCTAAGGACAGACACAGACACCCATGCCCGAGGGAGGACTCGAACCTCCGCCGGGACCAGCCGCACAGTCCATGACTGCAGCGCCTGAGACCGCACGGCTAATTCCGCGCGGCAGAGGTGGTAACAACAGCTGGATGCAGTGTGGTGTCGCAAGTTTTCGGTGTTCTGTGATAGAGCTAGAACATTAACGTTCATCCACGTCAGCGGCTGCAGCACAGCCTTTCCAGTGGTGTGGTAACGTCTCATAGAGGTACTCTAGTGCACCATTGTGGAAATGTGGAGGGGCATCATATTATTGGAAGACCGGATCGATATCAGTTTCGGTTTGTGGCCTGAGCCACAGCTGCAGTGTCTCGAGATAGCTGTCACGATTGAGAATTTTATTACATAGAAGGAGGTTCCATAACGTGTTTTGTTAGACACGGCGCAGAACCTTCTCGGAATCGTTAATGTGTTTTGTGATTTCTCTGTCCGCCAAAAGGAGCTGTTGTGTCGATCGACTTTTCCCGAAAGACTGAAAGTGCCTTCGTAACTGAAGATTAATTTCCTTTCGAAGTCATTTTTAAGACGTTGGTTGGTTGATCGGTTGATTTTGGGAAGGGACCAGACAGCGAGATCGGTGTCGTAGGATTAGGGAAGAATGGGGAAGGAAGTCGGCCGTGCCCTTTCAAAGGAACCATCTCCCCATTTGCCTGAAGCTATTTAGGGAATCCACGGAAAACCTTAATCAGGAGGGCCGGAGGCAAGTTAGAACCGTCGTTTCAATATGGTTTTTCATATCAATGCAGAAATGTAGACGGCAAAATTAGACTTAATTATTTATGTGTTAAAAGAGCAGCAGTTTGTTCTGCTTCACTCTTAATCACTTCTGAAGGTTTAACGCACTGCTGGCTGGCGGATCTTCAGTTCTGCACTAACTTGATGGGCAGCCTTGTAGGACTTCGCAACATGGCCCTAACACGGTTCACTATCGATTCTGACACACCTGGTCGATCCCAGCGCCTTTCATTTCGCAAAATACTATCCTCCTCGAATTTGTTGTATCATTTCACTCCGCTGTTGTAAAACTGCTGGTTTCTTGCGAAACTTGCCACGGAAATGTTTCCACACGCAAACCATCGATTAGCAACGACCAGATACCGACACACACAATGCCTTCTGTGCCTGCTCTGCCTTCTCTACGTGGTTCGTCGCTTTTTTAAGCAACTATGGTCGGTAGCTCCCCTGCCGGTGGTTCTCCTCATTAACTTGCCGTGACCCTCTTAAAAAAGAATCTGACAGTTTGTGTCTCATATACTGTATCACTTGTTACCTTATGTTTAAACATTTACTTACAAACGTTTTCAAAATACACTACTGGCCATTAAAATTGCCAAGAAGAAATTCAGATGATAAACGGGTATTCATTGGACAAATATGTTATACTAGAACTGACATGTGATTACACTTTCAGGCAATTTGGATGCATAGGTCCTGAGAAATCGGTACCCAGAACAACCAACTCTGGCCGTAATAACGGCCTTGATACACCTGGGCATTGAGTCAAACAGAGTTTGGATGGCGTGTACAGGTACAGCTGCCCATGCAGCTCTGACACGATACCACAGTTCATCAAGAGTAGTGATTGGCGTATTGTGACGAGCCAGTTGCTCGGCCACCATTGACCAGACGTTTTCAATTGGTGAGAGATTTGGAGAATGTGATGGCCAGGGCAGCAGTCGAAAATTTTCTGTATCCAGAAAGGCCCGTACAGGACCTGCAATATGCGGTCGTGCATTATCCTGCTGAAATCTAGGGTTTCGCAGGGATCAAATGAAGGGTAGACTCACGGGTCTTAACACATCTGAAATGTAACGTCCGCTGTTCAAAGTTCCGTCAATGCGAACAAGAGGTGACTGAGACGTGTAACAAATGGCACCCCATACCATCACGCCGGGTGATAACGCTAGTATGACGATGACGAATACACGATTCCAATGTGCACTCACCGCGGTGTCGCCAAACAAGGATGCGACCATCATGATGTTGTAAACAGAACCTCGATTCATCCGAAAAAAATGACGTTTTGTCGTTCGGTCACCCAGGTTCGTCGTTGAGTACACCATCGCAGGCGCTCCTGTCTGTGATGCAGCTTCAAGGGTAACTGCAGCCATGGTCTGCGAGCTGATAGTCCATGCTGCTGCAAACATGGTTGAACTGTTCGTGCAAATGGTTGTCGTCTTGCAAACGTCCACAACTGTAGACTCAGGAATCGATACGTGGCTGCACGATCCGTTACAGCCATGCGGATAAGATGCCTGTCATCTCGACTGCTAGTGATTCGAAGCCATTGGGATCCAGCACGGCGTTCCGTATTACCCTCCTGAACCTTCCGATTCCAAATTCTGCTAACAGTCACTGGATCTCGACCAACACGAGTAGCAATGTCGCGATACGATAAACCGCACTCGCGATAGGCTACAATCCGACCTTTATCAAAGTCGGAAACGTGATGGTACGCCTTTCTTTTCGTTACACGAGGCATCACAACAACGTTTCATCAGGCACCGTCGGTTAACTGCTATTTGTGTATGAGAAATCGGTTGGAAACTTTCCTCATGTCAGCACGTTGTAGGTGTCGCCACCGGCGCCAACCTTGCGTGAATGCTCTGAGAAGCTAATCTTTTGCATATCACAGCATCTTCTTCCTGTCGGTTAAATTTCGCGTCTGTAGAACGTCATCTTCTTGGTGTAGGAATTTTAATGGCCAGTAGTTATTTCATAGACTTTATAATTAACGCACATATTCCCGCTGTAGATATGTTGCGAACACAATAAAAATTATGGTATAACTAGTTATCGGACTGAATTATGTATCTATCTTAGTAAAATTGCTCGTTCGTAAGTTTCGTATTTAGGTATGCCAGATTAAAAAGTTGTAGAATAATAAAAAAAATTTACGAGCTTGTGGTTGTTTTACATCACAATGTGTTTTCAGCACAGCTTAAAAGAAATAGTGTTACGTGTTTAAATATTGTAGTAAGTGAACAGTGGGTTTTTGGATCGGCGGACCACACACTCCCTCTCCCTCACCCTGGTCAGGTCATTGTCGACAACGACCTAAATACCGCAAAGGACACCACAATGCGCTATCATAACTGAATTTTACGTTTCAGTTTAGGAACAGAATACTTTCTGCAAACATATAAAAGAAAACGGTATATGTTAATTCTATTGAATATTTATTTACTGATGAAAATGGCCTTATATCACCAAACCTAAGTCATTTAAATTGAAATAAACTTTTATGAAAGATAGCCAAGACGATGTTTTTTTCGCCTACTCAAATCATTTCCCAGTCTGTCTCTCAGCGTCAGTATCTTAGAAGGTATTTGTTGTTTACTGAGCAGCTTGAAACGAAGAATGGAGCGAAAAGGGTTCTGTGAGAATTACACGCACAGAAATTTGATTCAGAATAAGAATGTAATTGCTACTATCGTCTTTAAATGACCGAGCTGTAGCCCACTGACCTACCAGGGCACTGTTTCGTTTCTGCTCAAAGCCACCTGAGAGGAAACGAAGTCTTGGAACTGAATTCGTGTAGCCGATCGCCAGACGTGCTCGGAGAACGTGATCAGTGTGTCACTAGTCTTCAGACAAAATTCCCAATTCCGTGTTCGCTCTCTGGGTTTTAATGCAGTCGAACTTTGTGTGAATGCGTGCGTTGACGTTATGACATACGTTTCTTATACGCCTTTTTTTAATATTTAAAACAGGCGTAAAAAGTCAAATTATGCATTTTTAAGTACTTAACGTCCGTAGTTAGGTGCTTCAAAGTCAGCGGAAATGAAATGAACGAATTTGGCTTCAAACGACCTTATTTTGCGAGACAACAACTGGTAAAGTACACTCACGTTCAGAAAAAAAGCCGTGGCACCTTGAGCGACTAGAGATAGGACGCTCATATTCAGAGGACATGTGTCTAGGTGTGGTCTGCAGAAATGATAAGCATTTAAATCATGTAGGGGACCGGCCGTTGTGGACGAGCGGTTCTAGGCGCTTCAGTCCGAAACCGCGGTGCTGTTGCGGTCGCAGGTTCGAATCCTGCCTCGGGCATGGATGTGTGTGATGTCCTTAGGTCAGTTGTAATATTTCTAGCTTATTCAGCCATTATATTAGGCTCAAAGAACCTGTGGATATGCAAGAAGTATGTAGATAACGAAATGTGTTGTGAGGTACCTGTGACAGATGTTAGATACGGTACCCGTGAGAAAGACCGCCTGCATAATGCTACTGCTCTGTAATTAGCTGCTGTGTTCGGAGCAAGGGCACCATAATGTTAAAGTGCACTTATTACTTAAACTACTCTTTGGAATGAGTTCACTTTTTGATATAACCATCTCTCAACAGCTGACTATCAATCAGTCATTTTAGAATCATTAAAAACAATTTAAATCAAAAACAAAAGGCTGACGAAATTGCAGACGAAGCACTTAGGAAGCGTTCGGGTCACGCCTTTCCTGGTATGGCGCGCGAAGTGTTTCGGGCTGTTCGTCACTCTGGATTAGGCAGTCGAGATGTACACTAGTGTTGTCTGTGGCAGGATGTGTTTGCCAGTATTCAGTATTAACAGATTCGCTCCGGTAGTCATGAGGCACAGACACGTGTCACAAATAGTGTAAAGATACATTTTCGTAAACATTGTGTTTGATCGTGTACTTTGCTGTATCAGAAGGTGTTGTATTAAGATCATGCAGTCTTCGCGAGTGGCATCCCAATGCAGTGATACATTATTTCAGAACAGAACATCGCTAAAAGTCAGTTTCAGCTTCAAGATACAGAACCTACGACCTGCGTGCTGTTGTCTGCGCTGGGGACATCAACTTGATGGTAGCAGGTTAGTGAATTATAACAGAGCCTTCGTATTCCACACAGCGCAGTGGAAACAACTACGCGCCTCACGTGTACTGCATGCACAGAACAAATGTGCTCAGTGACACGTCATCTGCAGTAATGCATAGGAGGTAAAGGATATCGATCGTTATTAACACCAACAATCAATTTATTCTTCCTTTCTAGCCGTACAGTTAGGCTTAAGTAGTTTTAAGTCTAGGGGACTGGTGACCTCAGATGTTAAGTCCCATAGTGCTCAGAGCCATTTTAATCATGTAGGCCCACGGGTTCAAGGTCAACATCGATATCGCGCCGAAACACCACCTACCGGTAAAATGTGCCTACGGCTGTCGTTGACGCTATAAGCCGAAGGTAATGGATCACTGTAACTTAGCAGACGTATACGCCTGTCGTGCCGTCAAATCAGTAACTTCCAAAGAGGGCACATTATGGGCATGAGAGAGTGTGATGCCTCCATCCGGTGAACTACTGCTCGTGTGGGGCGAAGTGTTTAGCCAGTGCAACGGGAGTCTCCAGACTGGTTCACGGAAGTCCGTAGAACACGAGGAAATGAGTCAGGTCTCACACCCAGACTACCCCTGGAGAAGACGACGCCCCATCTGAATGGCATTGCAAGATAGATATGCGTTCTCCTTGGCTCTGGGAACACATCGTTCACTATCAGCGGTGTCCGCCCCCGGTAGATGAGTGGTCAGCGCGACGGACTGTCAATCCTAAGGGCCCGGGTCCCATTCCCGGGTGGGTCGGAGATTTTCTCCCCT
Organism: Schistocerca gregaria; assembly: GCF_023897955.1. Lineage (NCBI taxonomy): Eukaryota > Metazoa > Arthropoda > Insecta > Orthoptera > Acrididae > Schistocerca > Schistocerca gregaria. Next base: position 133,047,427 of record NC_064931.1, on the reverse strand, counting down.
CAGGGACTGGGTGTTGTGTTGTCCTAATCATCGTCATTTCATCCCCATCGACGCGCAAGTCGCCGAAGTGGCGTCAAATCGAAAGACTTGCACCAGGCGAGCGATCTACCCGACGGAAGACCCTCGTCACACGCCATTGTCATTATTACTATCAGGAGAGACAGTCCGTCGCTGTTTATTACGACAGGCGTTAAGTGCGCCTTTGTAACGACGTCACTGAGGACAGGAATGGCATCATATAGTGTTTTCTGACGAATCCAGATTCTGTTAGTTGGTTCGCCGCTGACGGGGGAAGTTGCATCACAGTGATTGCATTCGCACAAGACATACAGCGCCAACTAAAGGCCTTATGGTGTGAAGTCCTATTGGGTACAGCCATAAAACATAGATAGAGCGTGTCCTGGACGCTGTGACCAATCTGACATACAGTGACCCGTAGCCTATTTCTGCATAACATCCCAGACGCCATTTTTCAGGAAGACAATGCAGGAGCACATGCTGCTGCCCGAACAGGTGTCTTCTTGGTGTCACACAGAATGTCGGCAATCGAAAATGTGTGGAGCACGGTGAAGCGACGGGTACTGCGCTACTACAGAAGAACTTTGAATGGCTATATCACAGGACGCCATTCGTGCCTTACACGCGTCGATGCTATCGCTCATGAAACAAGTTATCAGGGCCCATGGCGGAACCTGTGCCTACTAGGCAACATGATACATGCTGAGCCGAGGTGATTGAAACGCTAATTATTTCTGCAGAACATATAATGTACATGATCTGTGAATATGAATGTCTTATCTCTAGTCGTTCAAGGTGTTCCGTTTTTCTCTGAACGTAACTGTAAATATGATACATAATTAGTTGGAATTATATGAAGTAGTAATTTTGGGCGATATACGAATCTACGCGTATGTGTGAAGGAGGGAAGGAGGAGAGAAAATGTGAGCTGAAATTTTTAATCATGCCTGTTTCGGGTATGAGAGCTAGAAAACCATTTAGACCATACCCACATTGACAGGCATGAAACTTCCTTTTATGAACACAGTTCTAAAGAAATTTACATGCCTGTGTTCACGTCGATACCTGATAATACATAACTGGCCATTAAAATTGCTACACCAAGAAGAAATGCAGAAGATATACGGGTATTCATTGGACAAATATATTATACTAGAACTGACATGTGATTACATTTTCACGCAATTTGGATGCATAGATCCTGAGAAATCAGTACCCAGAACGACCACCTCTGGCCGTAATAACGGCCTTGATACACCTGGGCATTGAGTCAAACAGAGCTTGGATGGCGTGTACATTTACAGCTGCCCATGCAGCTTCAACACGATACTACAGTTCATCAAGAGTAGTGACTGGCGTATTGTGACGAGCCAGTTGCTCGGCCACCATTGAACAGACGTTTTCAGTTGGTAAGAGATCTGGAGAATGTGCTGGCCAGAGCAGCAGACGAACATTTTCTGTATCCAGAAAGGCCCGTACAGGACCTGCAACATGCGGTCGTACATTATCCTGCTGAAATCTAGGGTTTCGCAGGGATCGAATGAAGGGTTGAGCCACGGGTCGTAACACATTTGAAATGTAACGTCCACTGTTCAAAGTGCCATCAATGCGAACAAGAGGTGACAAAGACGTGTAACAAATGGCACCCCATACCATCACGCCGGGTGATAGGCCAGTATGACGATGACGAATTCACGCTTCCAATGTGCGTTCACCGCGATGTAACCAAACACGGATGCGACCATCATGATGCTGTAAACAGAACCTGTATTCATCCGAAAAAATGACGTTTTGCCTAATCGTGCACCCAGGTTCGTCGTTGAGTACACCATCGCAGGCGCTCCTGTTTGTGATCCGGCGTCAAGGGTAACCGCAGCCATGGTCTCCGAGCTGATAGTCCATGCTGCTGCAAACCTCGTCGAATTGTTCGTGCAGATAGTTGTTGTCTTGCAAACGTCCCCATCTGCTGACTCAGGGATCGCGACGTTGTTGTACGATCCGTTACAGCCATGCGGATAAGATGCCTGTCATCTCGACTGCTAGTGATACGAAGCCATTGGGATCCAGCTCGGCGTTCCGCATTACCCTCCTGAACCCACCGATTCCATATTCTGCTAACAGGCATCGGATCTCAACCAACGCAAAGAGCAATGTCGCGATACGATAAACCGCAATCGCGATAGGCTACAATCCGACTTTTATCAAAGTCGGAAACGTGATGATACGCATTTCTCCTCCTTACACGAGGCATCACAACAATGTTTCACCAGGCAACGCCGGTCAACTGCTGTTTGTGTATGAGAAATCGGTTGGAAACTTCCCTCATGTCAGAGCTTTGTAGGTATCGCCACCGGCGCCAACCTTGTGTGAATCCTCTGAAAAGGTAAGCATTTGCATATCACAGCATCTTCTTCCTGTCGTTTAAATTTCGCGTCTGTAGCACGTCATCTTCGTGGTGTAGCAATTTTAATGTCCGGTAGGGTAGTTGGAATTATATGAATTAGTACTTTGGGGTGATATAAGAATCTACGCTTATGTGTGGAGGAGGGGAGGAGGAGAGAAAATGTGAGCTGAAATGAGAGCTAGAAAACCACTTAGACCATACCCACATTGACAGGCATGAAACTTGCTTGTGTGAAATCAATTCTAAAGAAATTTACATTCCTGTGTTCAAGTCGATACATGATAATCCATGCAATGTAAGTCCAGCCGAGTCACGATGCGTCTCTTAGAATATGAAATGACCTTATTAAAATTCCTGTCATGTCGTCCTGATATTATATTCAGTGAATTCCAAAATAAATTATCGGTTTTACTCTGATGAGCGAAATCCGATTTATGTCTTTGCTGACGACACCCTAATGCAATCCAACAAATGAAAAGTTTAGATGCTTTGTATTGAAAAGTCTGATAAAGTATATGTGTTAGTCTTTCAACATACAGTTATCCACTCCATGTTTGTAACAAACATCCGTAATTGTTATGGCTCAGTTTCATTAATGTTCCTTCTGGAGTTTCAAATTCAGAATTGGGACTCTTTAGTAATCGTCCAGTGCTACGTCCTGTAAGCATGTTTCCTGGTATTTAATGCTGCTCTCTCGGTTTTGGTCGCCCTGTAGTGTACCTTTCTATCGTCGTTTTGCATTATTCAGTTAAATTTGCCGTTCCTGCGGCTCCAACAACTGTACGCTGCACTTAGCATGTTCTCCCACTAGTGCGTGACAGTACCTCATTTACTTTCGTTCATACATGCATGCGTGACACAACCGCTTTTGCTTCGTCTACGTTACCATACACAAATTATTAGTCCATCCTTTCAGGTCATTTTTGGTGTGAAACTCAGCTTACTCTTCACGACGTTCCCATGTTTATTCGAAAAGCAATGTTGATCCACAGTATTCAACAGCAGCAGCCGAAATCTATCTATTACCTCGTCGAAGGCGAAGAACTCTGTATTGATTTAACAACTACGATAACCGCTTGAAAATTTGTGCCCAATAGCTGCCAGCTGTGTCATAATTCTCTGGTGTAGAATTCCTATTTATTCTGCTAAAGCGGCAAAAACCTCTAATTAGGGTAGTGCGTAAGTTAGTAGCGTTTTTCTATAAGTTACATAAACACGACAGATACATACATCAGAGACTTCAGTCATCAATAACATATTATCCTTCACTATTGCCGGCCGCGGTGGTCTCGCGGTTCTAGGCGCGCAGTCCGGAACCGTGCGACTGCTACGGTCGCAGGTTCGAATCCTGCCTCGGGCATGGATGTGTGTGGTGTCCTTAGGTTAGTTAGGTTTAAGTAGTTCTAAGTTCTAGGGGACTGATGACCTCAGCAGTTGAGTCCCATAGTGCTCAGAGCCATTTGAACCATTTGAACCTTCACTATTTACAACAGTCATCGAGCGAGGTTGCGCACAGGTTAGTACACTGGACTCGCATTCTTGCCATCAAGATTTAGGTTTTCCGTGATTTCCCTAAATCGTCATACGCAAATGCAGGGCTGGTTCCTTTGCAAGGCCACGGGCGATTTCCTTCTCCATCCTTGACGTCTGAGCCTGCCGCGGTGGTCTCGCGGTTCTAGGCTCGCAGTCCGGAACCGTGCGACTGCTACGGTTGGAAGGTCGAATCCTGCCTCGGGCATGGATGTGTGTGGTGTCCTTAGGTTAGCTAGGTTTAAGTAGTTCTAAGTTCTAGGTGACTAATGACCACAGCAGTTAAGTCCCATAGTGCTCAGAGCCATTTGAACCATTTGAACCTTGACGTCTGAGCTTGTGCTCCGTCTCTAATGACCTAGGTGTCGACGGGACGTGAAACCCAGTCTTCCTTCCTTCTGTCCTTGCAGCAGTCTGCCAGCTATGGGGTAACATTCCGATTCCGCGACTGTAGAAATCGCGTGGTTTGCATCTTGGAATGCATCTGCAAGACGTCTCAGTAGTTGACAAAAAATGTCAGCAGTGATGGTGACTCCTCAGGGAACCAATTCTTAGTACACCACATCGTAGCTGTTGCATCAGATTCATAACATCACCTGTGGTGAATGCGCCCGGATCAAAATTTGTACGGGAAGTTGCCGCTTTGTTTGGGAACAACTATTCCTTTCTTTACCTTAAGTTAGCATAAAGAGACGATTGGTAGTCACCAGTAACGATACAGAACAGGAATGGTTGGTGATGTTCGCGATCCAATTGATGACAGGAAGGAGAGGTGCCCATAACTGGTGAGCGAAAATACTATGATCACCTTCTTAATAGCTTGTTCTTCCGTGTTTGCAACGAATATCACTGATTCTGCGTATTAGGATTCCGTCAGTATGTTTGTAGGTTTATGGTGGTATGTGCCATTAGATGCTTACACACAGGTCATGTATTTTGCGTAAATAACGGGGCACTGATTTGCGTACGCGGTGATAGCACCTGATAGCGACACAGATGGGTTCCATAGGATTTACATCAGGCGAATGTATTAACGTGGTTCACTGTAATCCTCCTGAAACCATTGTATCACGGATCTGGCTCGGAGATACGGACAATTGTACTGCTGAAAGATGACATCGCCGCCAGCCGGAGTGGCCGAGCGGTTCTAAGCGCTACAGTTTGGAACCGCGCGACCGCTATGGTCGCAGGTTCGAATCCTGCCTCGGGCGTGGATGTGCGTGATGTCCTTAGGTTAGCTAGGTTTAAATAGTTCTAAGTTCTAGGGGACTGATGACCTCAGATGTTAAGTCCCATAGTGCTCAGAGCCATTTGAAAAATATTTTAATCCACCATACACTACAGTGGCTTTCTGAGTATGTATGTATGTTTGTAAATATAGACCTTGCAAATCAACGAAGTATGGGGTTTATGGAATACAACCACATGGCTGCCCAATCACCGTTGAACTCCTGCCATGTCTCACTCTCGAGACGTAAACTCGACCAACGTGTCAATCGAGACCCATCCGACCAAATGACTTTCGCACATTGCCCCGTAGCCCATATTTTATGGCTTTGGCACCACGTTTTCCTGTTACAGGATTTGCGTCACTGATGATTGGTTTTGGAATTCCATCTCGTCCTGCAATTGCCTTCATGTGGAGTTCCGTTTGTATTGTTTTGGTGCTGACAAGGTTCGCGAGTTCCGTATTCAGTTCTGCAGTGTCTTTTGCGTCTGTCATCCTCTGATTTTTCGTCATAATACTCTTCAGTGACTGACTGCAACGATCAGTCAGCACATTTTCATATACACTCCTGTAAATGGAAAAAAGAACACATTGACACCGGTTTGTCAGACCCACCATACTTGCTCCGGACACTGCGAGAGGGCTGTACAAGCAATGATCACACGCACGGCACAGCGGACACACCAGGAACCGCGGTGTTGGCCGTCGAATGGAGCTAGCTGCGCAGCATTTGTGCACCGCCGCCGTCAGTGTCAGCCAGTTTGCCGTGGCATACGGAGCTCCATCGCAGTCTTTAACACTGGTAGCATGCCGCGACAGCGTGGACGTGAACCGTATGTGCAGTTGACGGACTTTGAGCGAGGGCGTATAGTGGGCATGCGGGAGGCCGGGTGGACGTACCACCGAATTGCTCAACACGTGGGGCGTGAGGTCTCCACAGTACATCGATGTTATCGCCAGTGGTCGGCGGAAGGTGAACGTGCCCGTCGACCTGGGACCGGACCGCAGCGACGCACGGATGCACGCCAAGACCGTAGGATCCTATGCAGTGCCGTAGGGGACCGCACCGCCACTTCCCAGCAAATTAGGGACACTGTTGCTCCTGGGGTATCGACGAGGACCATTCGCAACCGTCTCCATGAAGCTGGGCTACGGTCCCGCACACCGTTAGGCCGTCTTCCGCTCACGCCCCAACATCGTGCAGCCCGCCTCCAGTGGTGTCGCGACAGGCGTGAATGGAGGGACGAATGGAGACGTGTCGTCTTCAGCGATGAGAGTCGCTTCTGCCTTGGTGCCAATGATGGTCGTATGCGTGTTTGGCGCCGTGCAGATGAGCGCCACAATCAGGACTGCATACGACCGAGGCACACAGGGCCAACACCCGGCATCATGGTGTGGGGAGCGATCTCCTACACTGGCCGTACACCTCTGGTGATCGTCGAGGGGACACTGAATAGTGCACGGTACATCCAAACCATCATCGAACCCATCGTTCTACCATTCCTAGACCGGCAAGGGAACTGGCTGTTCCAACAGGACAATGCACGTCCGCATGTATCCCGTGCCACCCAACGTGCTCTAGAAGGTGTAAGTCAACTACCCTGGCAAGCAAGATCTCCGGATCTGTCCCCCATTGAGCATGTTTGGGACTGGATGAAGCGTCGTCTCACGCGGTCTGCACGTCCAGCACGAACGCTGGTCCAACTGAGGCGCGAGGTGGAAATGGCATGGCAAGCCGTTCCACAGCATCTCTACGATCGTCTCCATGGGAGAATAGCAGGCTGCATTGCTGCGAAAGGTGGATATACACTGTACTAGTGCCGACATTGTGCATGCTCTGCTGCCTGTGTCTATGTGCCTGTGGTTCTGTCAGTGTGATCATGTGATGTATCTGACCCCAGGAATGTGTCAATAAAGTTTCCCCTTAATGGGACAATGAATTCACGGTGTTCTTATTTCAGTTTCCAGGAGTGTATGTTGTGACTTAGCGGATGATTATTTTCCATTTTCCCTGTGTACGATATAAATATACGATACGGTGCCCCTTGAAACGCTGAACAATGCGGCTCCCTTAGTTACTAAAGCAACCACCAAACGAACACCTACAATTTTCCGACGTTTGAAAGCTTTGACATAACGTACTCACAACTACATTACTGGCCATTAAAATCGCTACACCATGAAGACGACGTGCTACAGACGAGAAGAAAATGCTGTGATATGCAAATGATTAGCTTTTCAGAGCATTCACACAAGGCTGGCGTCGGTGGCGACACCTAGAACGTGTTGACATGGGGAAAGTTTCCAAGCGATTTCTCATACAAAAATAGCAGTTGACCGGCGTTGCCTGGTGAAACGTTGTTGTGACGCCTCGTGTAAGGAGGAGAAGTGGGTACCATCACGTTTTCGACTGTGATAAGGGTAGGATTGTAGCCTACCGCGATTGCGGTTTATCGTATCGCGACATTGCTGCTCGAGTTGCTCGAGAGCCAATGACTGTTAGCATAATACAGAATCGGTGGGTTCAGGAGGGTAATACGGAACGCCGTGCTGGATCCCAACGGCCTCGTATCACTAGCAGTCGAGATGACAGGCATCTTATCCGCATGGCTGTAACGGATCGTGCAGCCACGTCTCGATCCCCGAGTCAACAGATGGGGACGTTTGCAAGACAACAACCATCTGCACGAACAGTTCGACGACGTTTGCAGCAGCATGGACTATCAGCTCGGAGACCATGGCTGCGTTTACCCTTGACGCTGCCAGTAGTGTACATAGAACAGGGTTCCGACCACGACCTGCGCAGTAAGGAATTGCTTTTTGCGAGGTACCCACCTAGAAGTGTCCGTTTCATGCAGTTCCCTCCTCAACGTTTACTCGGAAGTTGGTTTAGAGTGAATTCACTGAAAGCGTCAGTTTCTCTAGGTCGGAAACTGACTGTCACTGACAAGGGGACACTTGTCTCTGATCCATGTCTCTTGGGATCATTTTATGACAATATTTCTGTACCATGTTCCATGGCTACAAGAGATACATAATTCCTTGAAGACATGATGGTGAACTGTGAAGCCTCCTCTGCTGTTGGATATAAAAGACGAGTAGATGACTACGGAGATTGCCCCACGCTAGCAGTCAACAATTAACTGATATCAATAATTAAATGAAATCAAACATAAAAGGTATAAAATTAAGGGGTTATGTACGAGGCGTGTTTTTTTTAAGTAAGTACCGTTTTGAAATTAAGAAAAAAAAGGACGTGCTAAGATATCTCAATAATTTTATTTTTACATGAAAGCATGTACCTTAATCTACTTTTCTACATAATTTCCGTCAATATTGAGGCACTTTTCATAACGTTGTACCAGTTTTTGAATACCCTCCTCACAGAAGTCTGCCGCCTCACTTGTTAACCACTGCATCACCACTGTTTTGACTTCGTCATCGTCTTGAAGACACTGACTGCCCAGGTGTTTCTTCTGGTGCAGGAACAGATGGCATTCACTGGGCGCAAGATCTGGGCTGTACGGAGGATGATCTAGATTTTCCCATCGAAAAGATGTGATGAGATCTTTGGTCTAATTCGCTACATGCGGACGGGCATTGTCTTGCAGCCAAACGTTGCCCTTGCTCGACTTCCATAGACTGTTACTTTGATTCTGGTGTGACGTAGGCCACCCATGTTTTATCGCAAGTAACAGTCTGGCTTAAGAAAACATAACCGTCGTTGTGGTACCGCTCATGAAAAGTCAATGCACTGTCTAAACGTTTGGTTTTGTGCACATCCGTCAACATGTTCGGTACTAACGTGCGCACAATTTTCGGTAATTCAAGTGCTCGGTCACAGTGCCATACAAAACACTACGAGAAACATTAGGGAAGTGATTCCGCAAGGAGGAAATCGTAAAGCGTCTGTTTTCTCTCACTTTATTGTCCACTTCCTGCACCAAACTTTCATTAACGACCGAAGGACGCCCACTCCGTTGTTCATCATGCACATTTGTGCGGGCTTCTTTAAATGCTCTCACCCACTTTCTTACCATTCCATCACTCATAATGTTTTCTCCGTAAACTGCACAGATCCTACATGAATATCGATCGCTTTTAGGCCTTAAGCATTAAGAAATCTTATAACAGCCCATACTTCACAGTCGGCGGGACTCACGATTATCGGAGGCATCTTAAACACTTAGTACACAACGTAAACAAGGAAGAATCAGACTGTAATGGCGTCAGTGAGTAGATTAAAGTATAGGCTTTCATGTAAAACTAAAATTATTGAAATATCTTAGCACGTCTTTTTTTTATTTCAAAACGGTACTTACTTAAAAAAAACACTCCTCGTATGAATGTAAAAGACTGATTATATGATCAAAACATGAAGGAAATGTCTTTATTTCAGTGCTGTTTACAAAAACCAAAACAAAATTACAAATCTCAGGGCCGATTTGACTGGGAGTGGACATGACTCAGTTATTAAGGAGAAGGAGGGGGGACGAATCTTCTCACCATTATTCGTTATAATTCGTCGTATACTACTGTCTGCGGCAGGCGCTGCGTCGGTACGGCGCGAGCGGAGAGATTCGGCTGCCGTCGTAGGCAATCGCGGCTTTGCGGTCACACCCGTTGTCGGTTGCGCGGCCGAAGCTGTGGTATTACGATGTCGGAAGGCGGATGTTAGCGGTGAATGGAACATACCTCATGTCCTCTCGCTTCCGCGACATCTCCCTGACTGCCACTTCTCGCTCTTCATCCACCTTTCCACTCAACTCCTCATCGAAATTTTCTTCCTTCCAGCGTTGTCTTGACGGACAAAATTTTCAAAGCAGCCCAATGACATCGCTGTTTCGTGGCCACTCCTCTCCGTGCAGGGTGAAAATTTCCTATCTGGCGTGGGCTGGTGTGTGCCTCGTGAATTGCCATCTTTCACACGATTTCACATTCTTACCATGTTTTTCTGCATTCCGAGGCTGTTGTGAGAGCAGCTACACAACACTTCTTTTTAAACGCTCTCTCTGCGTGCGGGCTAGACAGACTCTTGTTTGGGCTTCGTCTCAGAGACTGCTGGCGTCCGTGGTTCATAAGGAACGTCCTTACTGTTGAGAAAAACATCCTCTTAAGAACGCTAAAAGCTTTTGACAATGTTGACTGTAATACTCTCTTTCAAATTATGAAGGTGGCAGGGGTAAAATACAGCGAGCGAAAGGCTATTTACAATTTACACAGAAACCAGATGGCAGTTACAAGATTGAGCAGGCAGTAAAGGAAACAAAAGAAAAGTTCGGAGTAGGTATTGAAATCCATGGAGAAGAAATAAAAACTTTAAGGTTCGCCGATGACATTGCAATTGTCAGAGACAGCAAAGGACTTGGAAGAGCATTTGAATTGAATGGACAGTGTCTTGAAAGGAGAATATAAGATGAACATCAACAAAAGCAAAACGAGGATAATGGAATGTAGTCGAATTAAATCGGGTGATGCTGAGGGAATTAGATTAGGAAATGAGACACTTAAAGTAGTAAAGGAGTTTTGCTATTTGGGGAGCAAAATAACTGATGATGCTCGAAGTAAAGAGGATATAAAATGTAGACTGGCAATGGCAAGGAAAGCGTTTCTGAAAAAGAGAAATTTGTTAACATCGAGTATAAATTTAAGAGTCAGGAAGTCGTTTCTGAAAGTATTTGTATGGAGTGTAGCCATGTGTGGATGTGAAACGTGGACGATAAATAGTTCAGACAAGAAGAGAATAGAAGCATTTGAAATGTGATGCTACAGGAGAATGCTGAAAATTAGGTGGGTAGATCACATAACTAATGAGGAGGTATTGAATAGAATTGGCGAGAAGAGGAGTTTGTGGCACAACTTGCAAAGAAGAAGGGAGCAGTTGGTAGGACATGTTCTGAGGCATCAAGGGACCATAAATTTAGCATTGGAGGGCAACGTGGAGGGTAAAAATCGTAGAGGGAGACCAAGAGATGAATACACTAAGCAGATTCAGAAGGATGTAGGTTGCAATAGATACTGGGAGATGAAGAAGCTTGCACAGGATAGAGTAGCATGGAGAGCTGCATCAAACCAGTCTAAGGACTGAAGACCAAACCAAGATAAAGAACGCTGATGTCCTTTCGCACACCTCCCTGCGCGAATTCTCCGCTCTTTGCGTACACTCCTTCCTGTGCCTGTGGGGTGCTGAAATTGTCGGCACATTCCTTATTTCTAAGGAAGATTAAATGACTGCCGCGAGGCCAGAAGAACTCGCATGCTTTTGCGCATGCATTCTTGACGTTCCGTCCTAATGGCTGCAGGTGTCCATCAGTTCTCAGAACGCTTCTCACTGTCAACCAGCCCCTTCACAACGCGTCCCTTCTTGAGCAAGGCGAGGGCGTCTGCCCAGCTTCTCGCCATATGCTTGCATAATGGCTGCAGTGTCCTGCCGGCCATGTGGCCGAGAGGTTGAAGGCGCCTCAGTCTGGAACCGCGCGACCACTACTGTCACAGGTTCGAATCCTGCCTCGGGCTTGGATGTATGTGATGTCCTAAGGTTAGTTAGGTTTAAGTAGTTCTAAGTTCTAGGGGACTGATGACCGCAGATGTTCAGTCCCATAGTGCTCAGAGCCATTTGAACCATTTTTTGCAGTGTCCTCTCCTCAGGCGCTCTTCCCAAGATGTCCGGCTCCCTCCTCCTAGGCTGCTGCCGCTGCGAGTTGGCGAAAGTTCCCACAGGCGGAGATATTACAACGTGTTGGGTATTACACATTGATACCCCAACAAATCAGGCAGTTTCGTGCAGAGAATGGTCATGGAAACGCTCAACCTTTCCTTTCTTGGATTGTATCACTTTTCTACGTCAACCGTTATTTCTCCGCTGGCTTCATACAACCACTTGGCATATACATGCTATGTCACTGTCATTTCTTCAGTCAGGAGTGGATGGCCGCATGATCGCCTGTTATCTGTTCGATACCATATACAGCATTTCAAGATGACCAGTGTGTTTTTTTTAAGGCTGCATTTAACATTTTCTCTTGTAAACCTAATATTCCACAGCCGTCATTGCTAGTGCTGTCGTAACACCTTGCTCGCAGTGGCTCATCAATGGTGTAGCGTATTCTGCCTTGCTAATAGTGCTGTTTAGCGAGCGAACAACGAAGAACATGGTGGATTCATACTTCGCCCTGCTGATACAAACAAGTCACTGGACCGTATACAAGGCACCTTAAAATAAGGACTCCAATTTTTGTTCGCATATAAATCATGATTATTGGCATTGGATGTTACATTGATGGAAAGGATAGACTTTTAGGTACATAATCACCTTTGTGATCGATGCACATCTGCATGTATACCTTTTCATAGAACTCTCACGACACCTTGTACAGGTGGTGCTCGACTTTGTTTTTCAACTCTTAGTCGGTCTGGAAATGTGTCCACTTAGGCATGAACTGAACACAGGAAACAAATGAAAATCACTAGCTGCTACGTCTGGGCTGTAGGGAGGAGGGGGGAGGATGGGTGGGAGCATTCCATCCAAATTGGACCAGCAGATTGTCTGTTGCATGTGCAATATGGGACGAGCGTGGTCATGATGGGAAGCGGTTCTAGGCACTTCAGTCTGTGACCGTGCGACCGCTACAGTCGCAGGTTCGCATCCTGCCTTGGGCATGCATGTGTGTGATGTCCTTAGGTTAGTTACGTTTAAGTAGTTTTAAGTTCTAGGGAACTGATGACCTCCGATGTCAAGTCCCATAGTGCTCAGAGCCGTTTGAACTATTTTTGAAAGTCACTCCATTTGACAGCATTTCCTTCCTTCGAATTTTAATGGCAGGACACAGTCGTTTTAAAGTCTCACAGTAGCCAGTAGCATTTACTGTTGTGTGAGTAGGCATAAATTTGCACAGTACACCATTTCTGTCCCAGAATATATTGGCCATCACTTTGCCTGCAGACATACAGTGATTAAACTTTCGCGGATTCGGTGAATTGGAATACCGCCACTGACGACAATTTTACCGAGTTTCAGGTGTCGTGTAGTGTACCCAGGTTTCGCCACCATTGACATGTGAATTCAAACATTCCTCTCCCTGTTCTGCATAGCGCTGCAGGAATCTGCAAACCACTTAAACATGTTGCCGTTCATGGTCTTTCGTAGAATTTTGGAGACCCTACTCGCACACACACGGGATTATGCCAATTTTCGGTCAAAATATTGTCATTCTTACTCTTACTGTCTTCAGGGATCCATTCACTCAGATCGCGAACTGTCACAAGCCGATCTTCAACCATTTCTTCCCCCACTTTTTGCAATTGTTTCGGTCGAAACTGAAGGCTGACCAGAAGGCTGTTTGTCATGGACGACTGTACGTCCATCCTTGTGCTCGCTGACCACTTTGACACGTTTTTCACATCCATACGATGTGACCCATAGACTTCCCATAACTGGGGATGAATGTCAGTCAGGGTACCCTTGGCACTCGAAGAACGGGTCACTGCACAAGACTCCCACTTACTGGCAGAAGTGGGCAGCAGCTCCATCGCGAACGGCTGCCTAGTCAAGAATGAACGTCGCAGTGAGCTCGGATTGGCGCGGATTTGAATGGGAAGGGGGAAGCCAAACTATACACCAGTGTTGCCGGACCTCATGTAAAAGCGTTTTTTTCAGAGCTCCAGCGCCTTGGAGACCTTATTTTATGATCACTCCTCGTAGCTGGCTGGGTGCAGAGCGCCGCACCACCAATGGTACTCGCTTAAACGATATGAGCAACATGTTATGACAGAGTTGACATTAAAGACAGCAGTTTTGATATCAAGAAAGACACTGTCATTCTAATACTTTACAGTGTGAGAGAATTGATTTCAGTCCTTTTTATATTCATCTTTTGTTTGTTTATATGAAATTTGTATGGAGCATGACTTATCGAAACAGATCGTATGCGTTACAATGGAAAATGGGAACGAATAGCTTTATGGCAAGAACGGAACAATATTTCTGTCTTTGAGGAGGATGACGAAGAGACTGTCGATATAATTAGGATGTCAACCGGAACAACTAATGTGTTTGAACCTCTCGGTAAATAACTTGTTTCGGCAGTGGGGAAACATTTATCAGGAAATTTTCAGATAGTATAATATCAGATAAATCTTCGTCATTTCAAGTTTATCATTGGAACAATATTCCCAAACTTCAATCATTTGGTGAATAGCGCAATATGCATAACGAAAGCATCTATCCCCAGTATGTCTAAATAAAACAAGTAATTGCTGTAAAGTGCCTGAATGCATTAATTTTTCTTTTATCAAATGTGACTGGTGTAACTAAAATGCTTGTTTTTACGATTTAATAGACATTTCGCATTTTTGTAACAACTTGTTCTATATTGACCACATAATGACTTGTACGTGTTACGCTTAAGGCTATTTGGAACCACCAAAGGTACCCCAAGGTAGTAAATCACAGACACAATGCAGAAAGAAGGCATAGGCAGTAGCGTTTAGATTACCAGAGATAAATAGTGACTCTAGAGCCGTGCAAACTGCAAACATTCTGCGTAGCAATCTCAGGATAGAAGTTTCACTTAGAGAATTAACTGATAACTCAGTCCACCGCCTAGACGCTGCCGTAAAGGCGTCAGTGTAGATGATGTCCACGGCACGTCTTAGCAGAGACAGCAAGATTGTAACTTGGTGCTGAGAACTGCAACGTGGGTTTGCACAAGTTAGACAGCTATTACAGCAGTCTCCACCCACAAAAGGGCAGAGGGCGGGGCCAGGTGGCGGTAGAAAATGTTGTTGATGGCCATAATAGGAGTGGCAGTGACGTTCAGCTGTCAGCTGAACGCCGCAGATACCTAACTTGGAGTTTAATGTAAAATCCAAAAGCATATACTGAGTAGAAGTAGGGGAGGAATCTAAATGTGGTTGGCCAGAGGCGTACATGGTACCAGCAATTTGCGCACTTGACATTCAAACTGAACATGCCAACTCGGTGACCAGGACTAACCCGATGTATCGCGTGTGCAACATTGGCTTGAATTTTCTGATGTTACTGTTTTAGTCTTGACGTGTGTGGCGTAATGAAAGTGTGTTACTCGCATATGCTGTTTAAAACTGCCACAGCGTTTTATTTTGCTTAGAGACCCAGCTATGCAGGAATACGTTAACATATTTCGGATCAGATGAAATGATCATATGGCATTGATGGCCTACCTGGGGAAGTTCGGCCACCGATTTTCAAGTCTTCTGACACCAAATTGGGCGACTTGCGTGTCGTAGAGATGATGAGTCTGACAACACAACTCCAAGTCCCCGAGCGGAAAAAATCTCCGACGCAGCCGGGAACAAAACCCGGGCCCGCTCTGTGGCAGTCAGAACCACTGAACACACAGCTAATGGGGCGGACTTCCATATATATTATCCTCAGCTACAACGGCGTACAGGAAATCTAGAGGGTAGTAACCACCCTTGCTAATGGCATTTGAGTCCCAGCTTGCATGAGTTAATAAGTTTAATTTTGTGAGTGAATAATGAAAACTAGCAATTTCTCTACAACCACAATTAACGGGAAGACTGCGGTTAAAGTCCCCATCTTGCTGTCCACATTGAGGATATCTGTGCATTGCGTAAACTGCTTAAGGAAAATGGAGGTTTGATTGGTTTGGAAAGGACACGGGCGATGGCTCTATAGCACACTCTCTCCTGGAATGTTAACTCCGTATCACTAAACACTTGTAATATTTACGACTGCAGTAAGGTATAAAGCTTACCACTGTAGATCTAATAAGGGTAAATATTTGTGTAAGCTATAAATTATGACTTCCTTTGAGTAAAATGTGGATTAGTAAACTTTACAATGATTTAGTAGTAATTTAACGTTTTCTCTTCGTCAATGTTCTAGAGTTAAATGCGATGAAGTCAGTAGTTGTGACGGAAGCTGTGTACTAGGAAAAATACTTTCTGGCGATGTACGAAGGTTGCATGGCTCTGACTGACCGTGGGGTCGGGTGTGCCTTCGTCATTGGCGCCCGTGTCTTTCGATATTGGCTTCTGGCACACTGCTCAGTGTTTACAGCCGTGCTCTTGACCCTGTATCAGGCCACGGTTTACATCTGGCGACACAGCCTCTTCAGTTATGTCTTCTGCTCAGACTCACTCAGCACCCTTCAGAGTCTATGTGCGCTGTACACTGCCCTTCCCTTAGTGCAGCGGGTCCAGGAAAACCGTCACTTGCTTACTATTGGTGGAGCCAGTGTGATGTTTGAGGGGTTCCTGCTCATGTCTGTCTGCCAGGAAACGAGGCTGCTGACGATGCTGTCAAGGCTGCAGTCCTCGTATACCTCGGCCCGCGAGTTCCTATGTTCCCTCCGATGATCTCTGTGTTGCCGTCTATCAGGAGGTGGTGTCCCTTTGGATTCGCCAATGGCCCTCGCTTCACGGGAATAAGCTCAGGATTATTAAGCCTCTGCCAGTAGCTTGGACGACCTCCTCTCGGCCCTCCCGTCGGGAGGAGGTCATTTCAACTCGGCTGCGCATTGGGCACTGCCATTTTAGCCACCGTCGTTTGATAAGTGGCGCTACCCCACCACCACTTTGTACACATAGTGTCCGTCACTTCCTGATGGAATGTCCATTTTTTAACCGTTTACGTTCCCGCTTGGGTTTGCCGTCTGATTTATCGGCCGTTTTCGCAAATGACGCTCGGACTGTCGACCGCGTTTAACTTTTTATCCGCCAAAGCAATATGACGAATGCCATTTAATTTTTAGTTTTGGACCTCCGTGTCTGTATGTTGTCTTTATAGACCTTTTTCCACCTGCCTATTTTAACTGTCTTCTAGTATGTCTACTGGAACTGGCGTGTAGTCCTAATTATTCTATGTCTTCATGTTGTATAGTTTTGACTTCGGCGCGTATGACCACAGTTGTTTTTTTTCCCTAAAGCAAAACAAAAAAATCAAAACCTGCAGACTAGAAGCTGTAGGGATTACTTCGGTTCTTCATGGTTAATACGGAGCCACAAAAATCACCCTACTAGGTCCAATTTGATTAAAAATAAAATTTCATGCCTCAAGAAGCAGTATGGCACTGCACGAATTTTTAGCTGTGAAATATGTGTTTGATACTTTGAAATTTAATAAAGCCTACGACACAGTCAGAGACTTTAGAAAATAGGGTGCAGCGCAGTCCTTAATATTAACATTCCATCGCTGCTGAGAGAGTTAGCGACTTAATTTTCTTCCTTTGTGGAGACTTGCCGCGCCGGCTGCCGTGGCCGAGCGGTTCTTGGCGTCACAGTATATATAAAACAAGTGTCGGGCACAGTTGTTAGATCGCTTACACCTACTACAATAGCAGCTTATCAAGATTTGAGTGAGTTTGAACGTGATGTTATAGTCTGCGCACGAGCGATGGGACACAGCATCTTTGAGGTATAGATCGTGGCGACTTTCCCGTAAGATCATTTCACGAATCTGCCAGTAAAACATCAAATCTCCGACAACGCTTCGGCCGAAAAAACAAAGATCCTGCAAGAACGAGACCAACGAATACTGAAGAAAATCGTTCAACTTGCCAGAAGTGCAACCCTTCCGCAAATTGCTGCAGATGTAAGTGCTGGGCCATCAACATGTGTCAGCATGTGAATCATTCGACGAAACATCATCGATATGGGCTTTTGGGGCTGTAGGTCCACTCGTGTAGCCTTGATGACTGCACGACACAGACCTTTACGCGTCGCCTGGGTCCGTCAACACTGATATTGGACTGTTGATGACTGGAAACATGTTGCCCTGTCGGACGAGTCTCGTTTCAAATTGTATCGAGCGGATGGACGTGTACAGGTATGGAGATACCCTCATGAATCCATAGACCCTGGCCGTCAGCAGGGAGACTGTTCAAGCTGGTGGAGGCTCTGTAATGGTGTGGGGCGTGTGCAGTTGGAGTGATATGGGACCCCTTAAACATCTAGATACGTGTCTGACAGGTGACGCGTACGTAAGCATCCTGTCTGATTACCTGGATCCATTCATGTCCATTGTACATTCCTACGGACTTGGGAAATTCCAGCAGGACAATACGACACCCCACCTGTCCACAATTGTTACAGAGTAGCTCCAGGAACGCTCTTCTGAGTTTAAGCACTTTCCATGGCCATCAAACGTCAGAGACATGAACGTTATTGAGCAAATTTGGGATGCCTTGCAACGTGCTGTTCTCTTACGGATTTGTTGACAGCTCTGCAGGATGCCGTGCTGTTCTCCATCTCAGTATACTCTTACGAATCTATTGACAGCCGTGCATGATTCATGGTGTCAGTTCTCTGCAGCACTAGCTCAGACACTGCCACGTCGTGTTGCGGCACTTCTGCGTGGTCGCGGAGACCCTGCACGAAATTGCTTAAGTCTACCAGTTTCTTTGGTTCTTCGGTGTAGTACATAAAAATAATTCTTCGAGCCAGTCGCAGATCTGTGGAGATACTCCGTAAGATAATCTCTTAGTTATTTGGAGAAGATTTGGAACACTATCCAACGCCTTTGGGAACTTCACGAAGTCGTACTGTATCTACTCACCTGCGTGCATGCGCGTACTACGCTATGCAGTCACCTTAATGTGCCCACTGCCTACATTCGACGTCACCGTAAAATAACCAGTCACAGACGACAGATGGGAGCACTAGCAGTAGAGGGTATATAAAACTTGGGGGGGGGGGGGGGGCAGGAAACAATGGAATCGTTGTCGTAATGCGGAAATCGAGCGATTTATCTGATGTCCAAAAAGGCATTATCATTGGTTTTCAGACCAAGGCTGGAAGCATTTCCGAAACAGCCAAGTTTGTAAACAGTTCGCTTACCGCCGTGGTTAAGGTGTACCGTGCATGGCAAAATGGCGCTATCGAAAACCGGCGCCGAACAACTGCACCATGGGCCATGGATGACAGGGCTGAACGATGGCTCCTCAGATGACGTACAATTTTCGAGGCACTGACAGCCCAGATGGACCAAGTGACTATCCAAAACTGCCTCCTCAACCACCGTTCAGCGGGCGTTACTGCGTACGGGCATCCACAGGAGGTGCCTGGTTCATGCACCCATGCTGGCTGCTATTCATCGGCAACGAAGGCTGGAATTTCCACGCCAATATTGCGACGTACAATGAGTGAGGAATGTTACCTTTACAAAAGAATCACATTCAATGCTCGATCGGACAGCCGACCATTGGAGTGTTGGGTGTGAAACATCTGGTAGCAGACTCTCTGAAAAAATCGTCGAAAGGGTCCAGGCTGGAATCTTTCCCTCGGTGGTCTCGTCACTCTGTAAGGCACACAATTAAGCACCTACCCTTGGCCACCACGTCCACCCTTACATTTATTTGGTTTTTGACCAGCACGACCGCATTTACAAGCAGGATAGTGCAGCGTGTCACACAGGTCGCTACACTATGTGATCAAAAGTATCCGGACACCTGGCTGAAAACGACGTAAAAGTTCGTGGCGTCCTCCATCGGTAATGCTGGAATTCAATATGTTGTTGGCTCGCCCTTAGCTTTGATGACAGCTTCCACTCTCGCAGGCATACGTTCAATCAGGTTCCTTGGTGACTCGCAGCCCATTCTTCACGGAGTGCTGCACTCAGGAGAGGTATCGATGTCGGTCGGTGAGGCCTAGCACGAAGTCGGCTTTCCAAAATATCCGAAAGGTGTTCTGTAGGATTCAGGTCAGGACTCTGTGCAGGTTAGTCCATTACAGGGATGTTGCTGTCGTGTAACCACCCCGCCACAGGCCGTGCATTATGAACAGGTGCTCGATCGTGTTGAGAGATGCAATCGCCATCCCCGAATTGCTCTTCAACAATGGGAAGCAAGAAAGGCTTAAAACATCAATGTAGGCCTGTGCTGTGATAGAACCACGCAAAACAACAAGGGGTGCAGGCCCCCTCCATGAAAAACACGACCACACCATAACATCACCGCTTCCGAAAATTACTGTTGGAACAACACACGCCGGCGGATGACGTTCACCGGGCATTCTCCGTACCCACACCCCGCCATCGGATTTTCTGTCAACAGAGTATTGAGAAATAGATTTCAGAAGGAAATACACAAACTATGCGAGTCTTGAGGGTTGCTCAAAACTTCCTTCCAACAGTTCATAATTCGTGGCTGATCCATTGTTGAACGCGTCTCACAATGAAACAACATTAGGCTCTCTGGTACACCATCCGAATACACACTTATCTGATAAGAAGTATCCGGCCACGGAGCAGTTGACTTTAATATTGGGTGTGTCCACTATCCGCCTCTCCGACGATTTTAAATATACAGCGGACACATTCATTAAGGTATCTGAATGTCTGTGGAGGGATTGGAGCCCACTTTTCTTCAAGGAGAGATGGTAGTGAAGTAGGACATTTGGGTATGGAATGATGTTCTGTTCAGGTCGAGATTTCGAGCAGATCAGTCCATTTCAGGAATGTTACGTCCACAAACCATTGCCTCACACGCTCTTCTATGGCAAGGTCCATTCCCGTGCTGATGCGAACAATCATCGCCTTCGACCTGTTACTGTGCTGCACACAGGACAAAATCCTGTAAATCGCAATAAGGGGACTGTTGTGGTTGGCAGGAGAGCCAACCGTATGGTTAAAGGAGGCCGAAATGCACGCGTTTTAGCTCACGCAGGCTGTCGTGAGGTCTGGAACATGACAAGGGAATTAGAATTGAGAAAAACGGACGTAGCTGGTGGAATACTTAACTTTAATCCATTAACGGAGAACGTCGCTCTTTATGGTACATGATTCACAATATCAATAGTACGGATACTGGCGCCTTGCTAGGTCGTAGCAAATAACGTAGCTGAAGGCTATGCTAACTATCGTCTCGGCAAATGAGAGCGTAGAAGTCAGTGAACCATCGCCAGCAAAGTCGGCTGTACAACTGGGGCGAGCGCTTGGAAGTCTCTGTAGACCTGCCGTGTGGCGGCGCTCGGTCTGCAATTACTGAAAGTGGCGACATGCGGTCCTGACGTATACTAACGGACCGTTGCCGATTTAGAGGCTACCACCTAGCAAGTGTGGTGTCTGGCGGTGACACCACGGGGACAACTTCCTGACCCCAAAGAACCCCCTCACACCATAACACCACCTCATCCATACTTCACTGTCGGTATTATACACACTAGTCAGGCAGGACATTATGAACCGATATAAACCCGTTCAGGTGAAAACAGGGTCTCCTGACGAAGAATGACGCACGGTGCGTGAAGTATCAGTAAACGTGCTATCCGTCTGTAGAACGGGGAAAGCGCACGATATATCTGAGTGTGACCGAGGGCAGGTTTTGATGCCCTGGAGACTCGGCACGAGCATTTCGGAAACTGCACGACTTGTCGGGTGTTCCAGAAGCGCTGTGGTGTCTTCAGCGCGTGGCGAAACCAAGGTGAAATCACGTCCAGACGACGTAGGGTTGGGCGTCCACCCCTCTTTACAATTGCCGGACGTATTAGGCTGGGCAAACCTATATACACGACAGGCGGCGAACTGTAGCGGAACCGCTACGGTCGCAGGTCCGAATCTTGCCTCGGGCATGGATGTGTGTGATGTCAGGTTAGTTAGGTTTAAGTAGTTCTAAGTTCTAGGGGACTGATGACCTCAGAGGTTAAGTCCCATAGCGCTCAGAGAAATTTGAACTTTTTTGAGCTCGCCTGACCAATGCATTCTGCTGTTACTGCTTTCCTATAGACAACACAACAGTGTCCGGTTAAGTTTGATCAGATAGTTTACGTTATTGTTATCCGCTAAGCGCACAATGGAGAAAGCCAGGATACGTAATTTATAGTGATGCATAGCGAAAATACAGCCCGACAAATTCAGTTATGCCTTCCGTACCAATTTCAGTACAATTTATTTAAAACTGAACTTTGAGTTCCATTTTATGCTTCTTTCT
Source organism: Schistocerca gregaria (assembly GCF_023897955.1). Classification (NCBI taxonomy): domain Eukaryota; kingdom Metazoa; phylum Arthropoda; class Insecta; order Orthoptera; family Acrididae; genus Schistocerca; species Schistocerca gregaria. The sequence continues at coordinate 133,025,319 of NC_064931.1, read as the reverse complement.
TTACCCCCGTATGGTAATGTGCCTTAGAGGTAGGGAAACCTACAGTTCGTCAGTCGGTATTAAATCAGCTGGTGTAGTTACGTCCGTTGTCTACTTGGTACCATCGCTTGTTATTGGCATACACGTCAGAATTTCCAGTCTCATGTTCCTGTGATTTTAGAATTTTTGCCTCGTTACTCCAAATAAGAAGGTAGCACAGTTCAAACACGTAGCGAAAGTGACGTGCAAACAAGAAGTCTTGCACCAGGCTGGAAGTCACTCCACCCGTCCTGTGGATTTACTTGCAAATACAATTTTTTAAATTTACACTACAGGCCATTAAAATTGCTACACCAAGAAGAAATGCAGATGATAAACGGGTATTCATTCGACAAATATATTACACTAGAACAGACATGCGATTACATTTTCACCCAATTTGGGTGCATAGATCCTGAGAAATGAATACTCAGAACAACCACCTCTGGCCGTAATAACGGCCTTGATACGCCTGGGCATTGAGTCGAAAAGAGCTTGGATGGCGTGTACAGGTACAGCTGCCCATGCAGCTTCAACACAATACCACAGTTCATCAAGAGTAGCGACTGGCGTATTGTGACGAGTCAGTTGCTCGGTTGAACGATCTGGAGAATTTGCTGGCCAGGGCAGCAGTCGAACATTTTCTGTATCCAGAAAGGCCCGTACAGGAACAGCAACATGCGGTCGTGCATTATCCTGCTGGTATGTAGGGTTTCGTAGGGATCTTAAGAAGGATAGAGCCACGGGTCGTAACACATCTGAAATGTAACGTCCACTGTTCAAAGTGCCATCAATGCGAACAGGAGGTAACTGAGACGTGTAACCAATGGCACCGCATACCATCACCCCGGATGATACGCCAGTATGGCGATGACGAATACACGCTTCCAATGTGCGTTCACCGCGATGTCGCGAACCACTGATGAGACCATCATGATGCTGTAAACAGAACCTGGATTCATCCGAAAAAATGACGTTTTGCCATTCGTGCACCCAGGTTCGTCGTTGAGTACACCATCGCAGGCGCTCCTGTCTATGATGCAGCGTCAAGGATAACCGCAGCGATTGTCTCCGAGCTGATATTCCATGCTGCTGCAAAAGTCGTCGAACTGTTCATGCATATGGTTGTTGTCTTGCAAATGTAATCATCTGTTGACTCAGGGATCGAGACGTGGCTGCACGATCCGTTACAGCCATGCGGATAAGATGCCTGTCATCTCGATTGCTAGTGATACGAGGCCGTTTGGATCCAGCAAGGCGTTCTGTATTACCCTCCTGAAGCCACCGATTCCATATTCTGCTAACAGTCATTGGATCTCGACCAACGCGAGCAGCGATGTCGCGATACGATAAACCGTAATCGCGATAGGCTACAATCCGACCTTTATCAAAGTCTTAAACGTGATGGTACGCATTTCTCCTCCTTAGACGAGGCATCACAAGAATGTTTCACCAGGCAACGCCGGCCAACTGCTGTTTGTGTATGAGAAATCGGTCGGAAACTTTCCTCACGTCAGCACGTTTTAGGTGTCGGCACCGGCGCCAACCTTGTGTGAATGCTCTGAAAAGCTAATAATTTGCATATCACAGCATGTTCTTCCTGTCGGTTAAATTTCGCGTCTGTAGCGCGTCGTCTTCGTGGTGTAGCAATTGTAATGGCCAGTAGTGTATGAAGTGGTTACTGGTGAATAAAAGGCTAAGAAGCGAGGGAACCGTGCTTCCTCGGAAACTACTTTAGTAACCTACTACTGTGTTTTTGTATTTATTTCGGTATTTGTCGGAACTGTACAGCTTCACCCTTAAAACAGGTTGTACTCGTGGCTTTCAGAGCCCTGATAAAGGATTAGCACGCTGCAGTGCAGCATGTATCATTCGTGGCTTGCATCTCTGGAACTCAGTTGCGGTGCAGCGGCAGCGACCACAATTACCTTGCCTTTGAACGGCTTAACGCAGATCTCGTAATCGGCTTGTCTGGAATTGTCTCTTCCCTCGCTGAAACAAACTTACCCGCTTCGGGCACAGGGTGCGCTAACAAGAATCGGAGCTTAGTCGGGGCAGGAGGTGCTGACATCCTGCGGACAGCACGGGACATTAATAATGCGGAGCATTCGTACGGACGAGCGCCGACAAGCGCACGGCCGCTGTCAAAATAAATTCCACACCCACAGGCCGCATCTGGTAATTTGGGGAGAATGGTCCCGGAATTGCAATATACCAGTCGATCGTATTCACCCCCCCCCCCCCCCCCAGTGACCCCTTTCTCTCTCTCGGCCATACAGCCTGTAAACCTTCTCATCAAATATTTAAAAAACCTACAGAACTGGCGATGTTCGCTTGTGTTTGATAGCCTGGGGTACTGCTATGTTCAGTTCATCCACATTCTACCTGAGGGATAGGTGTGCAAGACTTGTGTTTATTTAGTTATTTGTCAGCAGCTCGTGGTCGTGCGGTAGCGTTCTTGTTTCCCGCGCCCGGTTCCCCGGGTTCGATTCCCGGCGGGGTCAGGGATTTTCCCTGCCTCGTGATGGCTGGGTGTTGTGTGATGTCCTTAGGTTAGTTAGGTTTAAGTAGTTCTAGGGGACTGATGACCATAGATGTTAAGTCCCATAGTGCTCAGAGCCATTTTTTGTTTATTTATTAATTTTTTGTCGCCATGAAGCTTTGTGTGGTGTCACCGCCAGACACCACACTTGCTAGGTGGTAGCCTTTAAATCGGCCGCGGTCTGTTAGTATACGTCGCACCTGCGTGTCGCCACTATCAGTGATTGCAGAACGAGCGCCGCCACAGAGCAGTTCTAGAGAGACTTCCTAGCAGTCGCCCCAGTTGTACAGCCGACTTTGCTAGTGATGGTTCACTGCCTACTTACGTTCTCATTTGCCGAGAAGATAGTTTAGCATAGCCTTCAGCTACGTCATTTGCTACGACCTATCAAGGCGCCATTATCAGTTACTATTCATATTGTGAACTATGTGCCGTCAAGAGCGACGTTCATCATTAATGGATTAAAGTTAAGTATTCCACCAGCTACGTCCGTTGTTTCTAAATTCTAATTTCCTTGTCCTGTTCCAGACCTCACGCCAGCCTGCGTGAGCTAAATCGCGTGCGTTTCGGCCTCCTCTAGTAACACGGTGTTGGCTCTCCTGCCAACCACAAAACTTTGTCTCTAACTGTACACTATGTGTGTAAAATATTCTTGACCTGGTGAATAAATGACACTGATGTCAGTAAAACGGCCTTGCCGCAGTGGATACACCGGTTCCCGTGAGATCACCGAAGTTAAGCGCTGTCGGGCGTGGTCGGCACTTGGATGGGTGACCATCCAGGCCGCTATGCGCTGTTGCCCTTTTTCGCGGTGCACTCAGCCTCGTGATGCCAATTGAGAAGCTACTCGACCGAATAGTAGCGGCTTCGGTCAAGAATACTATCATAACGACCGGGAGAGCGGTGTGCTTACCCCCCCCCCCCCCCCCCCCCTATCCGCATCCTCCACTGCGGATGACACGGCGGTCAGATGGTCCCTGTAGTCCAATACGTTGGTACAAGGTACCAAATACCTTCAGTCAGTCGCAAATGTGAGCTGTGCAGTAGCTTTGATTTTTGAACTAGTATGGTTAATTGCCTCCATAATCTTACTCAAAGTTCGCAGAAGTTTATAAGGAGTCCACCCCTCCATTTACAATCAGTGAACAGGGAGGGTGGGAGGGAGGGAGAGAAAGGAGGGAGTGGCAGTCAGCGACTAAATTACTTAAAATGGATGACACTTTATGCATTTGGAAGAAATAGTACGGTCTATTTTAATTATCAAATTCAGAATTAGAATGCTTAATGTGGGCTTGGGGTGCCGCATGATTACCAAAACCAAATACAAGGAAGAATTTCTCACCTGGTTTCAGACCAGCTGCAAAAGGAACACAACTGATTTTGCCCACCGATTTGATCCTATGGATGGGAAATCGCTCAACCACTACAGGAACGACAAAAAAAGAATGGGCTAGAATTAGTGACCCAGCATTTTAAAAAATGCTGTTGGTTTCTTTTGCTTGAAATGATTTAGCCAGTGTTTTGTGAAATACAAAAGGGTTACTTGTTCTTTACTACTGTCACTGATGAAACAGAACATCACCACCACCTGCTTACCCGGCCAGGGTGGCCAAGCGGTTCTAGGCGCTACAGTCTGGAACCGCACGACCGCTACAGTCGCAGGTTCGAATCCTGCCTCGGGCATGTATGTGTGTGATGTCCTTAGGTTAGTTAGGTTTACGTAGTTCTAAGTTCTAGGGGACTGATGGTGGTGGTGGTTAGTGTTTAACGTCCCGTCGACAACGAGGTCATTAGAGACGGAGCGCAAGCTCGGGTTAGGGAAGAATTGGGAAGGAAATCGGCCGTGCCCTTTCAAAGGAACGATTTAGGGAAATCACGGAAAACCTAAATCAGGATGGCTGGAGACGGGATTGAACCGTCGTCCTCCCGAATGCGAGTCCAGTGTGCTTACCACTGCGCCACCTAGCTCGGTAGGGGACTGATGACCTGATTAAGTTAAGTCCCATAATGCTCAGAGCCATTTGAACCATTTTGAACCACCTGCTTAATAACTTGTTCGTTCGTCTTTCGAACAAAAGCATCACAGATTCTGCGCATCAGGGATCAGAAAACTTAAGTTTGCAGAGGTATGTCGCACTATATGTCTACGCGCAGGTCATGTAATTCCCGTAAATAATAGGCCGCAGATTTGCGTACATGACGGCCTAGATGGATTCCATAGGATTTGCATCAGGCGAATTTGGTTCCTCGAGATATCAACGTGGGTTCACTGTAATGCTCCAGAAACCATTGTAGCACGGTTCTGGCTCCGAAACAGGGACAATTATGCTGCTGAAAGATGACATGCAAGTCGGGGAAAACATCAAGCATGAAGGGATGGAGGTAGTTCGCAGCTGTCAGCGTGTCTACGATTACTACCACTGGTCCCACGCAAGCGCAGGAGAATGCCTCCCATAGCATAATAGTACTCCCGCCATCCTGCATCCGTGACGCACTGCACGTTTGAACTCGACGTTCACCTCGATGACGGCGTTTGTGCAGACGACCGTCGACCTGGTTTAGCGAAAATGTGGTTCACCCGCAGAGCCGACACGATTCCATTGATAGACGATCGGCTAACGGTGGTCCGGAGCTCATTGCAGTCGTAACTGACAATGTCGTTGAGTCAACGTGTCAACACGTAGGGGTGGTGAGCTGCCGACTCCATGCCCAACAGAACGGAGTGCTCCGAAACACTTGTGCGTGCACCAGAATTGTGATCTTTCGTATAGATGCCACAGATCACCATCTATTCTATTTTATAGAGCAGATATGCCTCCGAATCCCACGTTCTGTGAAGAGCCATGGACGTCCAACCATTCTGCGCCTAGTGGTAGTTTAGCTGTCCTACCTCTTTCCGTAGCTGCTATCGACAGTAGCACGTGGACATTCGACCAGCTTCGCCGTTTTCGAGATATCTGTTCACATGCTCTGAATAATAATAATAATAATAATAATAATAATAATAATAATGTAAATGCCTTGTGACTTGGGCCTCCCGTCGGGTAGACCGATCGCCGGGTGCAAATCTTTCGATTTGACGCCACGTCGGCGACTTGCGCTTCGATGGGGATGAAATGATGATGATTAGAGCAACACAACACCCAGTCCCTGAGCGGAGAAAATCTCCGACCCAGCCGGAAAATCGAACACGGTCCCTTAGGTTTGACATTCTGTCGCGCTAACCACTCAGCTACCGGAGCGGACAACAACAACAACAATAATAATAATAATAATAATAATAATCTGCCCTTTGTCAAAGTCGCTTATCTCAATGGATTTCCGCATTTGGAGCCCATATCTTCCGCTTACATACTTTTGTTACAGCGTCACTTGCCCGCGGTATCCAACGTCGCGGTGAGCAGTGGTCATAATGTTTTTGGCTCATCTGGGTAATGCTCGAATTCTGTGCAAGTGCGGACGCAAAAATACTTAGAGAGAATGGAATGCGGAGAAAAAACGCGGTGCACGTGCCCTCAAAAGCGCTTTGGAAAGGGGAAAATGGAGGCATTTTGGCAATAAATTGTCGGCAAGTTTGCCATGTTTCTAAAGGAAAGAAGGAGATTAGGAACTAACATTCCATCGACAACGAAGTAATTAGAGACGAAGCAAAAGTTCGGACTGAGAAGGATGGGACAAAGAAACTAAGTCCTTTTCAAAATAACCGTCCTCAAATTTTCATAAATATTTTAGGACAGGAATTTTGAGCCGCTCGCTGTATTCTCGAATGAACACGTACTCGTAGTGTCTTAGCACTGCGTCGTCTCGGTCTCGGTGTCCAGTTTTTCATTCACCCCCCTCCCCACTCCCTCCAACCCAAATCCGTGACATTGTTAAATTTGCATTTTGCACACATTTTAGAAGTCCACTCCAAGAACTCAGTCAAGTTACTGGAAAAAAGTCTGAAAAATATGTAAGGGTAAATCAAAAATTTTCCGTTCGAAGACCGTCAGTCTAGAATCGGTATGCCAATTCGGCAGAATCGCAGTAAGCATTGAGGTAGTCATCACACAAGTACACCGGGTTGAAGATAACCGTTTGGTAAAACAGTGTGTCCTGCTGCCTGATGTGATCCGTAATTACTTGCTGCACGTCCTCGTCCGTCAGGAATCGTCAACCCGTCAACCCCTTTTTAAAGGAACCGAAGGCGTAATAATCGCATGGAGAGAGATCAGGACCATAGGACGGTTGCTCGAGGGTCTCCCACTTGCTTTGGTGTAACTTCTGAAATACGACATCTGCGATTTGGGAACATCGACCAGCGTCTTGTGCCGAATCTCGACTAGCACGGAACCTGTTTCGCAATTCCACAACTGTGGTTTTAAACAGAGGTGCTGCCCCATACGCGTTCTTCATTCTCCGATGGATGTGTACCGGTATTTTTCCTCTCATATACCAGCATCAGAGTAGCGCTACGTTGAATACGCGCTGCAGCAACGCCCTCAAATGGAAACTTTTTGAGCGACACTTATATGTTCACTTTAAAAGAAACCGCGTCGAGCCCGCCGATGTGGCCGAGCGGTTCTAGGCGCTTCAATCTGGAACCGCGCGAGCGCTACGGTCGCAGGTTCGAATCCTGCCTGGGGCATGGATGTGTGTGACGTCCTTAGGTTAGTTAGGTTCAAGTAGTTCTAAGTTCTAGGGGACTGATGGCCTCAGATGTTAAGTCCCATAGTGCTCCGAGCAATTTGAACCATTTTTTGATACCGCGTCGAAATATATAAACTGGTGTTCAAAATTTAAGCAACAAACCACTGTTTCCCCGTCTTGTGTCTAATTCACCGTCCAATCATGCAAATTGTCAACGGATGTCCGTACAGTCATGTTCTGCGCGGAAAATGGCGTTCCGGTCAACGGACAACTACGTCAGCTATGACGTCAGGGCTGTCAAATGGGGTAGTGTTTGCCGGGTAATCCCACATCCACAATCGCTGTGTACACAGTAACAGATGGTGCAGTATGGAACAAAGAAGACGCCTACCAGACAGTCTCCGGTGCATTACCTTAAGAATAATGGAAGCAGGACAGTTGCAAACTGATAAGACCCGATGGCTAAATGTGAATTGTTGTGTTGTTTATCGGATGTGGCAACAATTTATAGAGAACGAGACAGTATCCCGAAGACGAGGGCAGGGCCGACCACCTGTGATATCAGAAAGAGAGGACTGTTATTTGGATGTAAGGGCACAACTGTACCGCCTTAGTACTGCTCGGCAACTGGAATCTGACCTCGCAGCATCCACTGGACGTGTTGTATCGAGACAAACGGTGTACAAAAGGCTTCTGAAGAGTAGCCTTTATTGTTGGAGACTTGCTCTACGTTTAACTTCGGCGCGTCTTCACAGAAGGGAACGTCTAGAATGGAGTCATCAACATGCCATCTGGGCGGTCGAACTGTGGGCTAATGTTCTTTCCACAGATGAGTCCAGATTTGGTCTGGGGACTGATTCTCGAAGCTTTCGCGTCTGTAGGGAACGTGAAACAAAGTTTCGAGACCCAAACATTATGGAAAGAGACCGATACCGTGGAGGATAGCTAATGTTGTGGGCAGGGATTATGTCGACCACATCGGCACCTGTTCATGAAACTGTATGGGTGAATTGGCCACTTTTAACTGCTGTCAGGTATCGTGACTACATCTTGGGACCTAATGTGCGGTTTTTGAGAGGTAGTGCGGACGCGACTTCGTATTGATGGACGATAATGATCGATCTCATAGAGCAATAGAGGTTGATGTTTTCTTGGAAATGGAAGATAGTGCACGCATGGCGTGGCCTGCTCGCTCTCCAGAATTGAATCCCATAAAGCATGTCTGGGGTGCACCAGAGAGATTAGTTGCATCACGTCAGCATCCATCAACCTCTCTCCAAGACTTGCAAACAGCTCTGCTGGAAGAATGGGCGTTATTGCCTCAACATGAGATTGATGATATGGTTCACAGCATACACCGTCGTTGTCAGGTCTGTATTGCTCCCAGAGGTGGTCACACCCCGTATTGAGCACATTCACGAGTTGTCGGGATGTCTGTGGAAATCCGTTAAGTTGGAAAAAACGAAAAACATTTTTGTCTACCGTTACGCATATGCAGTTGTTTACGTTCTGTATTCTGTACATTGCTTCTACTTTACTATCACCTTTTTATACTGTTTTGTGGCAAAATAAATACAACCTTGAAAATTTTCCGTTTGTTCCTTTAATTTTGGACACCATTGTATATATGTATTAAAGAAAAACATAGTTCCTGCACCAGGTCGAGAAATACTCTCATTGCTCCATAGATAATCCTCCTGGTAACTTTAATATAATCAGGTATTTCGCTATGTCCTCTAAGTTCATGAAACGTGGGTTGATAAGAAAACTCTCTCAGGAAGTCGTTCAGAACAGCACGAGATGTTGTAACTACCACAGAGCCATTTTCAGCAGCAGATCACATCAAATTCTAAAAGTAGATGATCAGATACTTGTCCGACCATTCAGATTTATGTTTTCCGTTGTTTCTCTAAAACTGTAAGATCGATGTAATACAGAAATCCGTCAAGTAGGAAATATAAGATAGTTTGATTTGACAGCATTAAACCGTTTCCCACAAGGTGCCTAACTATCTTGCAGACACAACGACGGACGTGAATGATTGTTCCGTCAGAATCACCCAGAACAACTGACGGAAGATAACAAAGGTCAGAAGGACAGCACACGAAAACCTGACGCACGTGAGGTTCTAACAGGAATAGCTGAACGTGGTGTGCTTACAATCAGATAACACACGTGCCGCCCTTTGAGTATGACGGAACGGGCTCTAAAGCGTCCTGCCGGCCTCGTGAGTAGGAAGTCGGTGTTTGAGTGCCTCCAATACAAAGCCTATGTTCTGTACTTGCGTGATTCAAAAGAATGTGTGATGACTAGAAAGGTGTGTGAGAAGGAAATACGCATTAATAAAAAAATGACCACAGCACTATGGGACTCAACTGCTGTGGTCATTAGTCCCCTAGAACTTAGAACTACTTAAACCTAACTAACCTAAGGACATCACACACATCCATGCCCGAGGCAGGATTCGAACCTGCGAACGTAGCAGTCGCACGGTTCCGGACTGCGCGCCTAGAACCGCGAGACCACCGCGGCCGGCTACGCATTAATAATAATAATAATAATTGTTTACTACTAAAAGAGTTCCAAATAACTAAAAAGATATGTAAATGGGCGAGAAGTCGAATGGCAATTTAAAATTTAAAAACATTGGTCACAATACTCCGAAGATAAAGCCATATGTCGGCACTACAGTGTCACACAGCAGCTCACAACCTCTCAGGGCAGGTCCTATGATGGTTGATACATTAATCATGTTCTGCTCGTCAACACACTAGTTGCTGCTGGCTCCGTTGTCACTGGTTGTCCGTTGGTTCCTTTTTTCAGTCCTTATTGGTTTGTTTACCTAAAAAAAAGGTTGCTCTTCGCTTCATTTCTACTCACTGTGTTGTGAAACGTCTGTGTCCGAAGATAAACCTTATTATTCAGTATTCCTTAACTGTTTCTAAAACATTGTTTCCATTTTTCTTCTTGATCGTGCCAGATGAAGTAATTCTCATTAGAGCTGTTCTAGTTACGTGAGTTCTGTGTTAATACGATTGTGCGAATGAGCGTGCCTTCAGTCCTAAACAGTTTTTTATACTGCGTGACTATAAATAAAATCGATCAATTCCAGCCGCGCGGGATTAGCCGAGCGGTCTTAGGCGCTGCAGTCATAGACTGTGCGGCTGGTCCTGGAGGAGGTTCGAGTCCTTCCTCGGGCATGGGTGTGTGTGTTTGTCCTTACGATAATTTAGGTTAAGTAGTGTGTAAGCATAGGGACTGATAACCTTAGCAGTTAAGTCCCATAAGATTTCACACATTTCCTCGATCAATTCCAATGACTGGTTCCTGATTGGAAATGGAGAAAAAAAAAGGTCGCATGAACATGAGTCCGGAAACGGACGGTGTACGCGCAACGACAATAAATCATCCCGGAACACAGTAAAGTGTGCACCATTCCTCAAGGATTGTCTGCCGTCCACAAATGACGATTATACAGAGTGATTATGCCAGTTCTGCAAAAGGTTGCTTCGCCGGTATAGAGGAGTAATGGTGATGGTCTGGTGAAAAAAACGATTCATATAATCCTTCCTATAGAGGTAAATCAGCTGCTGATAGTAGTTTCACTCGTTGCAGGGGATAGAGATAGTAGCAGTTGTCATGCAGGATACACATAATCGTACTTTAGCTTAAATCATGTTGGTAAGCCACTTGCCTGGAGCTTGTACCAGGGTTCGTCTCCGTATTCTGTAGAACTCGGCCCTCCAAATCTTGTGTACGCGCAGTCCGCGCCTCCCTGCACGTTCGTGGTTCTGAAAGGACCCATGATCACAAGAACGCGCAAAAAGGACTTTAAATGTTGTTTTATGTGTTTGGTGTCTGTCAGGGTACTTGTTTTGGTATAGCTATCCCTCGACCGTTTCCATCTGCTTAACCGCACACAAACGCCATCTCGGCTTGTTCCCCACATGAATACGTGACCAATCTGCCGTTTATAGCACGCTGCGTCAATCACGCAAAGAACACATGGCACGTAGTCAGAGGAGCTTTCATTCGTCAGCGCCATCTACCGTGGAACGATCCATTTCTGGACACATACTCATAGCACCTTTTTTCCTTCATTTCCAGTTAGGAATCCGTTCATGCAGTTCGTCTGTTTTATTGATGGCCACACTGTATAAAATACCGTTGTATTGGTAAAATACGAGGGTCATCCAATGAAAACTGCCCCCTTTTTTTGCAGCCGGTAAATATTCGTAGGGAAGTGTCCTTTTAAGTTTCTCTAATTTATACTCTTCTGCACATGTGTGATATTCGGGATTCCGACAGATGGCAGAGCTGTACTGTACCATCAAAATGGCGCCTACGGAAGACAGTCGTTACAATCGACGTGCTGGAACTTAATTATTGGATGCGGAAAAAGAAACCATGTTGAACATCCACGACTGCTTCTGTGAAGTTTATGGTATTGATACAGTTGGTAATACTAGTGCTGGGTGACGGGTAATAGGGTTAAACCGAAATGGTGAAACTGAGCACAACTATCGGTTACGTTTGCATTGCATCACAATTCGTCAGTTTGCTGTACAGCTGCTGGTGAAGATTGGAAGTGCGTGTGCAATGGCTGTGACCCTTCGATTTTCGAAGTTTTGCACAAAATCGGTTCCATGAATGCTCGTAGCAGACCACAGGATTCAGAGCAAAGAGAATTCTCGTGAACTGTTGCTGCAACTTAGATGCCAATGGTGAGACATTTCTGTCGTGGATCGTCACATGTTACGAAATCGGGGTGCATCACTTTCACCTGGAAACGAAAAGGCAGTCGCTGAAGCGGCAATTCGTGCAAGAAGTGGTTCAAGGCAGCTCCCTCTGCCGGCAAGGTCAAGGCGACAGTTTTTTATTTTTTTTATTTTTTTTATTTTTTTAAAAATTTGAGATAGAAACGATGTCATTCTGGTAGATGTGTTGCCAAATGTATCAACCATCAATTCAGAGGCATACGTCGAGATTCTGAACAAAGTGAGGAACCATTTGACATGTTCTGTCTGACAAGAATCGAAAACAAATCTCGCTTCAAAATGGAAATGCACACCCACACACAAGCTTCTGAACCCGGGAACACATTGCCGAATTTGGTTTGACATTATTGCTCCATCCATGCAATAGTCCAGACAGACAGACATACATACATCAATCTGTTTGGCATGTTAAGGCTCGCCTACGTGGGATATACTTAGAAAACCAATAGAACGTAATTCATGCAGTGAAACCTGCCTATCAGCATAGGAAAAGAGCGTTTACCAACAAAGAACACATGTTTTACCATAATGTTATGCTCTTACAGTATGTGACGTAGACTATGGAAATAAATAGTTATGTAAGTTAAATGTGTACTGATACTGTCACCAAAGTGTAACTCTTAAGAATAAATATGTTCCTTAAAAGAAAATTGTGGGACGTTATTTATTAAATAAAACTCGAATAATCACTACAGTGTCCCGATGAGAGATTAATAATAAATGTTTTCTTTCTTTGCAGGTATGTACAACGCAGCACGTGCTCTTCGACTGTTACGTAAGACAAAAAAAGAAATATAGTTTTGTTTATTAGCTTTGCTACATTTTCAGTGTTTCTGCGGTTGCCATTAACATGAGAAGCATGTAGAATACTTCGTATGTGGAAACAACAATAATTCCACCACTACTGCTTATTTTACACAATGTCAAAGCTTTTAATCCTCGCCGGCCGCAGTGGCCGATCGGTTCTAGGCGCTTCAGTCTGGAACCGGGCGACCGCTACGGTCCCAGGTTCGAATCGTGCTTCGGGCATGAATGAGTGTGATGTCTTTAGGTTAGTTCGGTTTAAGTAGTTCTAAGTCTGGGGGACTGATAACCTCAGGCATGGACTGTACGGCTGGTCCCGGCGGAGGTTCGAGTCCTCCCTCGGGCATGGGTGTGTGTGTTTGTCGTTAGGATAATTTAGGTTACGTAGTGTGTAACTTAGGGACTGATGACCTTAGCAGTTAAGTCCCATAAGATTTCACACACATTTGAACATTTTTGAACCTCAGATGTTAAGCCCCATAGTGCTCAGAGCCATTTGAACCAGTTTTAATCCTCCTTCCTGAACTTTAATTTCTGTCTTCGAAGTTCTCCCTCATTTCCTTAAAAGCTTGTTCAATGTACAGATAGAGTAACATCGGGTATACGCAACAACACTGCCCCACTCCATTCTCTCGTCAGCTGTAAAGTTTACCGTCTGGCTTTGTCTTTCATGTCATTCGCCTCCAGTAGTTGTTATTTGATTTCTCTACAAGTTGTAAGGAACCGTTCGGATCATGTATTTTATCCCTGTTTGTTTCAGAATTTCAGTAAGTGTTCCGCACTATAGAATTCGTAATGCCGAATACGAAAAAAGAAGAAAAAGAGGTCAAATGGCTCTGGGCACTATGGGACATAACTTCTGAGGTCATCTGTCCCCTAGACTTAGAACTACCTAAACCTAACTAACCTAAGGACATCACACACATCCATGCCCGAGGCAGGATTCGAACCTGCGACCGTAGCGGTCTCGCGGTTCCAGACTGTAGCGCCTAGAACCGCACGGCCACTCCGGCCGGCAGAAAAAGGTCAATTTAGAGGCTTGCGTCCTGTGCCTTCGTCCTGCAGAAAGAAGGTGAAGAGGTGAGGTTGTTTTCACGTGGAAACATCTGCATCTACTGAAGAGCGAAAATACAGCAGGACAAGTGGTTATATTAGTCTCCGCGTTGAGAACCGTCGTCTTGCAGACTCCCAGACGTCAAGAGTGAATAGCTTCGTTATAACTTTACGCTTAAAAATATCTAAAGAAACCGTTGTGTGTTAACGACGTTGACTCACCAAGACTCGTTCTCTTAAGCTAAAGCTCAGTGCAGAGCGAGTTCAGTATTCACGCGTAACTCCTCATATGCGCGTATTTCCAGATGAAAGCTAGTTTATTTAATTGGCGATGGGACATGCAAAGCTTAATCTGCGACAAAATACAGCACAAAGAGTAAGAAAGGCAATGGATGTGTCCTTTGACGATGCAACGGCCTGACAAAGAACAGCAGCGCCGCAAGCACGTGGTAGCAAATACTCGCAGTGAGCGGCACGAACAGGCGCATTGTGTATGTAGCGACTTTTATGAGCCGCCGACACACACGCAACGTAGTACTCCACCTGCTTTCTGCAGCCACTGCCTTTTGTGCTACTGTTCGGCCAGCTGCAAAGTTCACCGTCTGGCACGAAGATAGTACGCCTATCAGTGAAGTAATTCTAATGTTAGTACTTTTGGCGCATAAAAGTAAGTCTGATCTGCACAACACTCAGGATTACACGACTTTTTAAAGGAGGGCGATTTATTGCCAAAGGGGACTTTCTCAAAGTTGGTTAAGGGTTACCAGGAGTCTGCTCGCCAAACTCAAACAGAAAAGAAATTGGTGAGTGAATTAAAAAAAAAAGAGGGGATATCAATGTTTTAGGAGGTCGTTACAGACGGAGCACAAATTCATATAAGGGAAGGATAGGACGGGACAGGACAGGAGATCGGCTCTGTCCTTTCGGAAGGACATCACCCCCTTCATTTGCCTTAAGGGGAGTAGGACGTCAAACGGGCTGACTTGGAGCAGGAGATGCGCCACACGACATTTTAACTTCCACTGTCTACACTTTTACAAATAAATTCATAAAACTTTGTCAGCATGACCAGGAAGGATTGAGGACTCGAACTCATAGCACTGGAAGTTCAGAAACGTAGCAAAATACCTTTTTTTGAACACGTGAAATTTCATCATTTTCTCACTTACTACTGGCTGCATTTGTTGCTATATGTACACTTTTCTTCCTAAGTAAGAGTGATTCTTCGAAGAATTTTGCCCAGCATACAGACAGGTCTCACACGTGTATGAAGCTCTAGAATTTTCCAAATATATTAAAAACTGTGATAAAAATTGAGATAATTAACTATAAAATTTGAGTTTTTTCTAAACATGAAGTTTAAAATATAACAGTTCATTCATTTTTCCATAAATTAAATAAATTCTAGAGTTTCATACACCTGTAACTATGGTTGGTGTGCTGTGCAAAATTCATTGAAGAATCTCTCGTACTTAGGAAGAAAAGTGTACCTGTAGCAAGAAATGAAGCCAATAGTAAGTGAAAAAAATCATGTAATTTCACATGTAAAAAAATTTATTAAGTTACGTTTTTGAACTTCCACTGCTATGAGTATGAATTCTGAACGCTTTCTGGGTACAGGACAAGGATCCGAAACTCTGTCCACATGAATACAAGTGTAATGTGCTGCGAATACATAGAAAGAAAGATCCTTTATCCTTTAGCTACAATATAGCAGATCAGAAACTGAAAACAGTTAATTCCATAAATTATCTGGGAGTAGGCATTAGGAGTGATTTAAAATTGAATGACCATATAAAATTAATTTTCGGTAAAGCAGATGCCATACTGAGATTCATTGGAAGAATCCTAAGGAAATGGAATCCGAAAACAAAGGAAGTAGGTTACAGTACGCTTGTTCGCCCACTGCTTGAATACTGCTCAGCAGTGTGGGATCCGAACCAGATAGGGTTGATAGAAGACATACAGAAGATCCAACGGAGAGCAGCGTGCTTCGTTGCAGGATCATTTAGTAATCGGGAAAGCGTTACGGAGGTGATAGATAAACTCCAGTGGAAGACTCTGCAGGAGAGACGCTCAGTAGCTCGGTACGGGCTTTGTTGAAGTTTCGAGAACATACCTTCACCGAAGAGGCAAGCAATATATTGCTCCCTCCTACGTATATCTCGCGAAGAGACCATGAGGATAAAATCAGAGAGATTAGAGCCCACACAGAAGCATACGGACAATACTTCTTTCCACGAACAATACCACATCTTAGCGGGTTATTTAGCTCTTCCCATTGAACGAAGAAGTTGGACGGTGGTTGACTGATAACATTTTATCACATCTGTTAACTCTCCACTACGCTGATATATGTAATCAGGGATTAAGGTGTTTAAGTGATATCAGATCCCAATGACTTCCCTGGATGTCGCTAATCGTTCACGCCTGCGATACTCTGCCTGGACACCAGAATTAATATCTTATTGCACTTCTCCACTGGTATTTTTACTGTGGTGCGCAAAAATCGTACGAGCATTTTACTCTGCATTTTCTCCCTTATTGGCTTCAAAAGGCTAATGTGTTGAAAGTGTGAGTGGACACGGTTTTCTGTAACATTCAGTGTTTTTTCACAGAACACCACTTCACACGATGAATTACAAATTCCAACAGTAAATGCAGGGGGAGACTGGAGGAACGGTACGTACTTCGAGGTTGATAGTATCTGTGATTAGGCACAAAAAAACTTCATGTGGACATAAGCTCTATTGCGAATAGTTTCCATGATACAACAGATTGAATGTAAGTTGCTATTCATTTTCTGTATTATTCCGTACGTTGTTATTGTTTGCCGTGCGGGATTAGCCGAGCGGTCTTAGGCACTGCAGTCATGGACTGTGCCGCTGATCCCAGCGGAGGTTCGAGTCCTCCCTCGGGCATGGGTGTGTGTGTTTGACCTTAGGATAATTTAGGTTAAGTAGTGTGTTAGATTAGAGGTTGATGACCAAAGCAGTTAAGTCCCATGAGATTTCACACACATTTTTTGTTATTGTTTACAATGTACCATTGAAGTGTATAGAAATCAGAGACGAACAATTTGATATAAGATACTTGCGGTCTATAAAGTATTTTCAGTATTCTCTCGCTCTCTCAGCGCAAACTATTAGTCGCAGAGAAAGAAATGAACAAGACCTTTTTTTTTTTTTTGAAGAAAATTTAATGTAGTTTAGTTTTGTACTGCAGCACGTTTTCACTAGAGGACAGGTGTTTAGAATTATTAAAGAAAAACGAACGTTACAACTCACATTAAAGGCCTTTTATCTCGAAAACTATTCGGAATAGGGCACATGTCAATATTAAGTTTTTTCTTCAGAATAACCAACACCATCACCCTTTAAAGCATGTACCTTTCCTTCTGATTAACCCTGTACAGCATCGTATTGCTGTGATAACGAAGGAAAACGCCCGTTGCCAGTCCGATACTGACGATGAAAAGTCTTCTCCCACCACGATTCAAATCGTGCCTGAGTGAAATATTTTATTCCTCATCCGCTTTGTGTTCGTATTAAGATTCTTGGAATAGTTTCAATCTGTATTCTACTCTGATACGTAGTACACGTCGTCTTTTGTTTTGGTGCGTGGGAGAGGAAAGAGGGGAAGTCTGGTCGAGATAAGTGCTTAGGTCCGTCCGTGATGTAACACCGCGCGCAGAAACCATTCAAGCGAGTCCTGTCCGCAATACCGCTTTAAGCTGCAACCAAAGGCTTTTAATAGCTCGCGGTCCACTGAAAAAGGAGGCCCCATTCACACTCTTACTATGCGAAAAGTGGAAGTCAGCCTCGCGATTGAGATAACCCTACGGATTGAAATACACCCAATGCTCTCAAATAAAGATGCGAAGTCTACTCTGATGTTGGTTTAGAGCGCTACGCAGTTAATACTTGTCATATAATCCGGCTATTACTCCGTAGCGGAATGGCTGGTGCAGCTTGAGCAATAAACTGGCTGGAGTGACTGCCACAAGCGAGCCGCCGCACACCAATCAAGTTTCGCAGCTGCACCTAGCGGTGTCCAATTGTCCACTTAAGCAATTGGTCGTGTACCACTGCTGTCGTCGAACATGAAAAATAACGCTTACTGCTGACTTACGGCTCTGCATATCGGAACAGGGGAACAGGGGGAAATACGACCGTTGGGGTCAGTCGTGACATCTTCATATCTTCAGATTGTATCTTTACCCACACACTCCCACTCCCTGCAAACCACATAACAGCAAATGTCGGAGAATACTTTATACTAACTTAGGAATTCCTTCTCCTACTTCAGTCTTGTATGAACCGGAGGAAAATTAATAATAATAATTCTTACCACGGATGCAACAGAGTTATTACGTAGTATCCCTTAAATACTGACAGAGCAGGGAGGCACATTTGTGAGACACCGGACTCGCATTCGTGAAGACCAGGCTTCAAATATACGTCCATACGGCCAGATTTAGGTTATCTGTGGCTCACCTAAAACGTTTATGGAAAATGCCGAGTTTGTTCCTTTGAAAGCTAAGCAGTCGGTTTGCATATCTGTCCTTGCCAAGTACAGATTTTTCCTCCGAGTGTAACGACCTCTATTGTAGAAGGGACGTTATATTCTGATCTTCCATCAGATACCTGTTCTCGAGAACAGCTTCGCCTTTCTCCTAAAAATTCCCATTTAAGTACCCTAGGAATATGTTACACTTTCTATTGGTCTATCCCGACCTGCTACGACGCTACCAATACATATTTGAGCATCTCCGATGTTCGCTGCCCTACTCATATGTGTAGTATGCATTTTACGTAGACCATTAGGGATAAATTGAATAGGGTACATTTCATTACCCGAACCGCGCTAGAAAAGCAAGGAAACTGATCAAATTCAAATTTTCAAATAGCAAACTGGTACAAAATTAGTGACCTTAAATAGAAAATTGGTGTTTCCTGTATAGAATGTTTTTGTCGGAACAATATTTACTATCAGTCAGTATCGCAGTTACAGTATTTTTGTCATTACAGCTTACAGTTTATTTACGAAATCATCTTTAGATCAAGATGAGGCTGGCGAACATTAATGTTCGTAGTCGACGACTTCTCCCCTCTCACTTGTCCTGAGATGGAGATAGTTGCTAATCAATCTATAACTAGTAATTTTTTCGTAATTGTAACACGGAAGATGGAGGTAGTCTGATAAATAAAAAGTAACTAATTTCATGAGACAACATAGCATTTAGTGATAGGAAGATCCACGTAACATCGTTCGCCGAGTAATTATTTTACACAACCGTTCGATGATTCATTGGTTCTGCGCAGCTATAAACTGGGAATAAAGTACCGGGTGATCAAAAAGTCAGTATAAATTTGAAAATTTAATAAACCACGGAATAATGTAGATAGAGAGGTAACAATTTACACACATGCTTGGAATGACATGGAGTTTTATTAGAACCACCCCATATTGCTAGACGCGTGAAAGATCTCTTGCGCGCGTCGTTTGGTGATGATCGTGAGCTCAGCCGTCATTTTCGTCATGCTTGGCCTTCCAGGTCCCCAGACCTCAGTCCGTGCGATTATTGGCTTTGGGGTTACTTGAAGTCGCAAGTGTATCGTGATCGACCGGCATCTCTAGGGATGCTGAAAGACAACATCCGACGCCAATGCTTCACCATAACTCCCGACATGCTTTACAGTTCTGCTCACAACATTATTCCTCGACTACAGCTATTTTTGAGGAATGATGGTAAACATATTGAGCATTTCCTGTAAAGAACATCATCTTTGCTTTGTCTTACTTTGTTATGCTAATTATTGCTATTGTGATTACATGATGCGCCATCTGTCGGACATTTTTGAACTTTTGTATTTTTTTGGTTCTAATAAAACCCCATGTCGTTCCAAGCATGTGTGTCAATTTGAACCTCTGTATCTACATTATTCCGTGATTTATTCAGTTTTCAAATTTATACTGACTTTTTGATCACCCGGTACTTTAATTTCCCTGAACGTTATATGTGCACGTGAGTTCTGTCTGTATAAAAAAAACCTGTTTTATATGATGTCCAATTAACAATACATGTAGTCGCCAGTAGTGAAGATACAACTATACTGCAGGAAAAGACAACACCACCTCACTGTATTCAGTAACACAAGCGAATAATATGTGCACACCGAGGGGTTGGAGTGTTACTCATTGATTTGTCCGGTCACGGACGATGAGCTGGCGCTCTGGAGGGCTGCCAGTTCACCCCCTGTTTTGCTTCTATAGCCAGTAAATATAGTGAGTTTACAGGTGAACTGTGTTTGAAACACTTATTCTAAGATATGACAGTGCCCACCTACGAGTACATACTCCGGTTGAACAGCTTTAGCCATATAAACGGGGTCGAATTGTGGGACTGCGGGGAGTTGGATGGATGTACTCTATGTGATCGAAAGTATCCGGACACCTGGCTGAAAATTACTTAAAAGTTCGTGGCGCCCTTCATTGGTAATGCTGGAATTCAATATGGTGTTGGCCCACCCTTAGGCTTGATGACAGATTCCACTCTCGCAGACATATGTTCAATCAGGTGTTGGAAGGTTTCTTAGGGAATGACAGCGCGTTCCTCACGGAGTGCTGCAATGAGGAGAGGCATCGATGTCTGTCGGTGAGGCCTGGCACGAATTCGGCTTTCCAAAACATACCAAAGATGTTCTATAGTATTCAGATCAGGACTCTGTGCAGGCCAGTCGATTACAGGGATGTTATTGTTGTGTAATCAATCCGCCACAGGCCGTGAATTGTAAACAAGTGCCGGCCTGTGTGGCCGAGCAGTTCTAGGCGCTACAGTCTGGAACCGCGCGACCGCTACGGTCGCAGGTTCGAGTCCTGCCTCGAGCATGGATGTGTGTGATGTCCTTAGGTTAGTTAGATTGAATTAGTTCTAAGTTCTAGGGGACTGATGACCTCAGATGTTAAGTCCCATAGTGCTCAGAGCCATTTGAACCATTTTATGAACAGGTGCTCGATAGCAATAAGGTGCTTAAAACGTCACTGTAGGCCTGGGCTGTGATAGTGCCACGCAAAACATTAAAGGGTGCAAGCCCCCTCCATGAAAAACACGACCACACTATAACATCACCGCCTCAGAATTTTCCTGTTGGCACTACACACGCTGGCAGATGACGTTCACGGGGCATTCGCCATACCCATACACTGCCATCGGATTGCCGCATTGTGTACCGTGATTCGTCACTCCACAGAACGTTTTTCCACTGTTCAATTGTCCAATGTTTAAGCACCTGACACTAAGCGAGGCTTCGTTTGGCATTTAACGAAGTGATGTGTGGCTTATGAGAAGCCGTCGACCATGAAATCCACGTTTCCTCACCTCCCTCCTAACTGTCATAGCACTCGCAGTGGATAATGATGCAGTTTGGAATTCCTGTGTGATGATCTGGATAGACGTCTGCCTGTTACACATTACGACCCTCCTCATCTATCGGCGGTGTCTGTCAGTCAACAGAAGTGGTCGGCCTGTACGTTTTTGTGCTGTACGTGTCCTTTCACGTTTCTACTTCACTATCACAACGGAAATAGTGCACCTAGGGATGATGAGGGGTGTGGAAATCCCGCATACAGGCGATAACACAAGTCAAACCCATCGTCTGTCCACGTTCGAAGTCCGTGGAGCGCCCCATTCTGCACTCTCACGATGTCTAATGACTACAGACGTCACTGATTCGGAGTAGCTGGCTGTATAGGTGGCAGCACAGTGCACGTAATATCAAAAACGTATGTTTTTGGGGGTATCCGGATACTTTTGATGGCATAGTGTACTATAATGATGCAGTACCTGTCACTCCACTTATCAATAAAAATGACCTTTTTCTTGAGTGTGTGCGCATCTTTTTCTGGCAGTATATTTCTGTATAGTAACATAGCTTTAACTAAAATGATAAAGTTCACCAGTTGTCACCGAGCGCTTACAGTGTGGTAGAGATTACTGTCTACGATTATGTAAACCTATTAACGATGAAAGGTTGCGAAAGCTCAGTAGCAATATCAGACAATCTTTCATTATAAAATTCGCAACTAAGGTGCACGTGATCCGGCATGCCGCTCCTCTGGAGTCATTATGAGCAGGAAGACGGGGAGATAAACAGAGCCCAGTTAGTGGTGTATGCTCCCGCTGCTGACGGCCGCCCCCAGAAATAGAATCCACGCTCATTTCTTTCTCCCACACAAAAACCTCGGAGTGGCGTGTGGCTACGGATTAAAAGCAGTTTGTGGCATTTATCCTTGTCCGGGAGCCTCCTACTTTATTGTAGTGACAGGGATGTCATTTCCGTTGAGGTGCTTCACTACTGCGTCAGCGATAAATTAGAGTAGTTTAGTTCTTTCCGTGTTTTATGAATTATCTTCGGAATATCTTGCTATGCTTTAGAACGTGTATATTTCCTGTGGGATGTAATGCATTTTTACGTACAAGTGTAATAACAGCGGGAGTCATTCTTGTCTTGTTTTTAAATGCTGCCGCTACCACGTCTAGTGTTTCAAACAGTTGACCCCAAAACTTTCACGAGTTTACATGAGATGTTAACCTAACAGGGGGAGTGTTTGCCGTGAATATATACATATATATCTACATTTATACTCCGCAAGCCACCCAACGATTTGTGGCGGAGGGCACTTCACGTGCCTCTGTCATTACCTCCCTTTCCTGTTCCACTCGCGTATGGTTCGCGGGAAGAACGACTGCCGGAAAGCCTGCGTGCGCGCTCGAATCTCTCTAATTTTACATTCGTGATCTCATCGGGAGGTATAAGTAGGGGGAAGCAATAAATTCGATACCTCATCCAGAAACGCGCCCTCTCGAAACCTGGACAGCAAGCTACACCGCAATGCAGAACGCCTCTCTTGAAGAGTCTGCCACTTGAGTTTGCTAAACATCTCCGTAACACTATCACGCTTATCAAATAACCCTGTGACGAAACGCGCCCCTCTTCTTTGGATCTTTTGTATCCCCTCTGTCAACCCGACCTGGTACGGATCCCACACTGATGATCAATACTCAAGTATAGGTCGAACGAGTGTTTTGTAAGCCACCTTCTTTGTTGATGGACTACATTTTCTAAGGACTCTCCCAATGAATCTGAACCTGGCACCCGCCTTACCAACAATTAATTTTATATGATCATTCCACTTCAAATCGTTCCGTACGCATACTCCTAGATATTTTACCAGTGTTTGTTCCGCTATCATATAATCATACAATAAAGGATCCTTTTTTTCTATGTATTCGCAATACATTACACTTGTCTATGTTAAGTATGTAAGTATACAACTGCCACAGAATATCTTTCTTTATGATATTAGTGAGTGGTAATATGCAAATTGTGCTAGTCTCTTCACACTTTCTTCAGTAAAATCAGTTATCACGCTCAAATAAAGGTTTGCACCGGAGAAAATTGGTGATTCACATCTGGTGTGCTAGACCATAGGCGAAATACTCTAAGATTTCCAGAAGAATGTAGCAATTCCATTTCCAAATAAAGCAGTTGCTGACAGGTGTGCAAATTACAGAACTGTCAGTTTAATAAATCATCGTTGCAAAATACTAACAGGAAATCCTTATAGAAGAATTTAAAAACTAGTAGTAGCCGACCATGGGAAAGATCAGTTTAGATTCCGGAGAAAGGCAGTAAGACGCGAGGCACTACTGACCCTACGATTTATCTTAGAAGATTGGTTACAGAGAGACAAATCTAGTTTTAATTGCATTTATAGACTAATAGAAAGCTTTTTGACAATGTTGACTGGAATACTCTTTGAAATTCTGAAGGTAGCTGCTGCAACTTGCACAAAAACCAGACGGCAGCAATAAAAGTCAAGGAGTACGAAAGGGAAGTAGTGGTTGGGAAGAGAGTGAGACAGGGTTGTAGCCTATCACCCATGTTATTCTATTTATACAATGAACAGGCAGTAAGGGAAACCGAAGAACAACTCTAGTAAGAATTAAAGTTTACTGATGACATTGTAATTCTGTCAGATACAACAAAGGACTTGAAAGAGCATTTGAACGGAATGAACAGTATCTTGAAAGGATGATACAAGATGAGCATCAACAAAAGCAAAACGAGAATAATGGAATGTAGACGAATTAAATCAGGTGATGCTAAGGGAAAAGAGATTAGGAAACGGGACACTTAAAATAGTACATGTGTTCTACTATTTAAACAGCAAAGTAAATTATTATGGCCAAAGTAGAGAGGATATAAAATGTAGACTGGAAATGGCAAGAAAAGAATTTCTGAAGAACAGACAATTGTTAACATGAAATATAGATTTAAGTGTTAGGAAGTCTTTTCTGAAGCTTTTTGTCTGGAGTGTAGCCGTGTATGGAAGTGAAACGTGGGCGACGAACACTTTTTAAAAAAAGAGAATAGAAGCTTTTCAAATGTGGTGCTACAGAAGATTGTTGAAGATTAGATGGATCAATCACGTGACTAATGAGGAGTACTGAATACAACTGCGGCTAGAACTTTGTAGCACAAGTTGACCAAAGGTTAATAAGAGACATTCTGAGACATGAAGGGATCACGAATGGGAGGGAAGTAGCTGGGGAGGGGGTAAAAATCGTAGAGAGAGTTAGCAAATTCAGAAGGATGTAGGTTGCATTAATTATTAGGAGAAGAAGAGGCTCGCACGGAATAGAGTAGCATGGAAAGTACCGTCAAACCAGGCTTTGAAGACGACGACGACGACAACAATATGATTCACAACTGAAGTTCTTACCTACTTGCACTCCCACAAGCGTGGAACATTTATTTTCGCATATTTCCTTTCCATACTGCTCTGTAATGTTGGTTATATTATATCTTGTACATAGCCATTCTGTTTCAGATTAATACACTACTAGCCATTAAAATTGAGAAACCACGAAGATGACGCGCAATTTAACCGACAGGAATAAAATGCTGTGATATGCAAATGATTAGCTTTTCAGAGCATTCACACAATGTTAGTGCCGGTGGCGACACCTACAACGTGTTACATGAGGAAAGTTTCCAATCAATTTCTCATACACAAACAGCAGTTGACCGGCGTCATCTTGTGAAACGTTATTGTGATGCCTCGTGTAAGGAGGAGAAATGCGTACCATCACATTTCCGACTTTGATAAAGGTCGGATTGTAGCCTATCGCGATTGCGGTTTATCGTATCTCGACATTGCTGCTCGCGTTGCTCGAGATCCAATGACTGTTAGCAGAATATGGAATCAGTGGGTTCAGGAGGGTAATACGAAACGCCGTGCTGGATTCCAACGGCCTCGTATCACTAGCAGTCGAGATGACAGGCATTATCCGCATGGCTGTAACGGATCGGGCAGCCATGTCTCGATCCCTGAGTTAACAGATGGGGACGTTTGCCAAGATAATAACCATCTGCAAGAACAGTTTGACGACGTTTGCAGCAGTATGGACCATGAGCTCGGACACCATGGCTGCGGTTACCCTTGACGCTGCATCGCAGACAGGAGTGCCTGCGATGGCGTACTCAACGATGAACCTGGGTGCACGAATGGCAAAACGTAATTTTTTCGGATGACTCCAGGTTCTGTTTACAGCATCCGTGTTTGGTGACATCGAGGTGAACGCACATTGGTAGCGTGTATTTATCATCACCATACTGGTGTATCACGCTACATGTGTTACGACCCGTGGCTCTATCCTGCATTCGATCCCTGCGAAACCCTACAATTCAGCAGGATAATGCACGACAGCATGTTGCAGGTCCTGTACGGGTCTTTCTGGATACAGAAAATGTTCGATTGCTGCCCTGGCCTGCACATTCTCCAGATCTCTCACCAATTGAAAACGTCTGGTCAATGGTGGCCGAGCAACTGGCTCGTCACAATACGCCAGTCGCTACTCTTGATGAACTGTGGTATCGTGTTGAAGCTGCATGGGCAGCTGTACCTGTACACGCCATCCTAGCTCTGTTTGACTCTATGCTCCGGCGTATCAAGGCCGTTCTTATTGCCAGAGGTGGTGGTTGTCGGTAGTGATTTCTCAGGATCTATGCACCCAAATTGCGTGAAAATGTCAGTTCCAGTATAATATATGTGTCCAATGAATACCCGTTTATCATCTACATATCTTGTTGGTGTAGCAATTTTAATGCGCAGTAGTGTCACTTGCAAAATTAATCAACAGTTGTTGGGAAAATTTATCACTGCTCCTGTTGCTACATTTCTATTCGGAATCAATCTGGTGCTTGAATAATCAGCAAACAGAACTATTTGTTTTATTGGTATAAGAGGTGAGGTAATTCATATACAAAGTGTTAGGGGAAACATGCAAATCTTTTTATTGGTGACTGAGGATGGCGTACTGTAGAACATTACATCAGTATTTAATTCATTTGCACGCTCATAATTAAAGGTATTAGGAGTAGTAAGTTCTTAGGTTGCTTAGTACTTCCAAATACACTGCTGTAAAAAATGAGCACACCCTTTCAGAAGTTTCCAATTCGCTCAAGACTAAGTGTTGCAACAGTGCCTATGGAGTACATGAAATGATTACATTTACGCATCAATGGCACAAGCGTTTCTGAGGTGCCAGGCACGACCCATGCTGAAACACCCATATTAGTAAGTGGTGTAGCATCCATAGGTGGGAGTGCACACGCTGATTCTGGCATCGAGGCGATCGTACAGATTGCGAATACTGTCTTGAGATATGCCATGCCACGCCTCCTCGAATTGTTCACGTAGTTCTGTAACAGTTCCTGTTGAGGAGATGCACAAGTCTCTTCTCGTCCCATCATATCCCACACGTGCTAGAGTGGAGACGAGTCCGGAGATCGTGCTGGCCAGTGAAATTGCTGCACATCTTGCAGAGCACATGGAATTTCACAGGCAGTGTGTGGGCGATAGTTATCCTGTTGTAACCACACGTCACCCTGCAGTTGCAAGAACGGCAAAAGAACGGTTTTAACAACATTCTGCACGTACCGAGTGTTGGTTAGCGTCATCGTCATAAACGCCGAAGGTAAACGAGAGTCGTAGCTTATCGCATCCCGGACAATAAGGCCTGGGATGGGGCCACTCTGTCTTGAACGAAGACACTCTATGAGACAGCGGTCCTGTTCTATGTCGTACGCAGAAACGACCATTGCCTGCGTGCATAAAAAAGATGCTATCATCGTGAAGACCACAGCGCACCATTCCGTTTTCGAGGTGATCCGCAGGACGGCGCATTCGAGCCGTGTACGTCGATACTGTGGCGTGAGTGGAAGACGCGCTAGAGGTGTGCGTGCCGTGGTCCCTCCGCTAATAACCGGTTCGTAACAGTTCGTGTTGACACGCCTGAGCTCACAGTCCCTCTTATGCGTTCTGTTGTAGCTACACTACTGGCCATTAAAATTGCTACACCACGAAGATGACGTGCTACAGACGAGAAATTTAACCGACAGGAAGAAGAAGCTGCGATATGGAAATGATTAGCTTTTCAGAGCATTCACACAAGGTTGGCGCCGGTGGCGACACCTACATTGTGTTGACATGAGGAAAGTTTCCAACCGATTTCTCATACACGAACAGCAGTTGACAGGCGTTGCCTGGTGAAACGTTGTTGTGATGCCTCGTGTAAGGAGGAGAAATGTGTATCATCACGTTTCCGACTTTGATAAAGGTCGGATTGTAGCATATCGCCATTGCGTTTTATAGTATCGCGACATTGCTGCTCGCGTTGGTCGAGATCCAATGACTGTTAGCAGAATATGGAATCGGTGGGTTCAGGAGGGTAATACGGAACTCCGTGCTGGATCCCAACTGCCTCGTATGACTAGCAGTTGAGATGACAGGCATCTTATCCGCATGGCTGTAAATCGTGCAGCCACGTCTCGATTCCTGAGTCAACAGATGGGGACGTTTGAAAGGCAACAACCATCTGCACGAACAGTTCGACGACGTTTGCAGCAGCGTGGACTATCAGCTCGGAGACCATGGCTGCGGTTACCCTTGACGCTGCATCACAGGCAGGAGCGCCTACAATGGTGTACTCAACGATGAACCTGGGTGCACGAATGGCAAAACGTCATTTTATCGGATGAATACAGGTTCTCTTTACAGCATCGTGATGGTCGCATCCGTGTTTGGGGACATCGCGGTGAACGCACATTGGAGGCGTGTATTCGTAATCGCCATACTGGCGTATCACCCGGCGTGATGGTATGGGGTGCCATTGGTTACACGTGTCGGTCATCTCTTGTTCTCACTGACGGCACTTTGAACAGTGGACGTTACATTACTGATATGTTACGACCCGTGGCTCTACCCTTCATTCGATACCTGCGAAACCATACATTTCAGCAGGATAATGCACGACCGCATGTTGCAGGTCCTGTACGGGCCTTTCTGGATACACAAAATGTTCGACTGCTTCCCTGGCCAGCACATTCTCCAGGTCTCTCACTAATTGAAAACGTCTGGTCAATGATGGCCGAGCAACTGGCTCGTCACAATACGCCAGTCGCTACTCTTGATGAACTGTGGTATCGTGTTGAAGCTGCATGGGCAGCTGTACGTGTACACGTCATTCAAGCTCTGTTTGACTCAATGCCCAGGCGTATTAAGGCCGTTATTACGGCCAGAGGTGGTTGTTCTGGGTACTGATTTCTCGGGATCTATGCACCCAAATTGCGTGAAAATGTAATCACATGTCAGTTCTAGTATAATATATTTGTCCAATGAATTACCGTTTATCATTTGCATTTCTTCTTGATGTAGCAATTTTAATGGCCAGTAGTGTATATGCAATCTGCCACTGTTGTTCTTACAACGATCCTGGCGGGCGTCTGTATTGCTTGGACGTCCAGAACTTCGTCTACGCGTGTCAGAATGTTCACGAGACCACTGACACCAGCATTGTCTTACAACAAACGCATCACATCTAACTTGTCTGGCAGTGAGAGGACGATCACGCCACAAGGAAGGCCACAATTTAACCTCTTTGAACCTCATCCGGTTGGCTGTAAGATGTAAGAATGCATCCCGTGGCAGGGTTGCCTTCTTGCTTTACACGTTTTCACTACATTGAGCCTTTTGGCTATGAGGATTCCCGATTAAAGGGTAGACACAAATGGCACACAGGTAGCTATGCCACTCCGTTGTCTGTTGGTACCCCTAGATGGCATATGCTGTCATCGGGTCGAAATCGACGTTGGCTTTTCAGGCGCACAATCTTTTTTTTTTCCCCCGGCTGTGTATAGGTGGCAAGAGCAAGACATTCATGCTTATTTTCTTCTGGGCAGCAAGTTGTATGTTGAAGTGTGGACGCACGGACGCAAAATGGTTAGTCTATACTGACGGACGTAGTTCACACACAAGGGGACCGTCGAACCTTTTAAACAAGGAATTTGACAAATCTTCTCCTTGTTGTAGAGTGACCTGTTCTGCCTACACTGATACAATAGCTCCCTACTTAGCATTCATATACAACCGCTCGCTCACCGATAGATCTGTACCTCCAGATTGGAAAATTGTGCAAGTCGCCCCAGTGTTTAAGAAGGGTAGTAGGAGTAATCCATCGAACTACAGACCTATTTCATTGACGTCGGTTTGCAGTAGGGTTTTGGAGCATATACTGTATTCAAACATTATGAATCACCTCGAAGGGAACGATCTATTGATACGTAATCAGCATGGTTTCAGAAAACATGGTTCTTGTGCAACGCAACTAGCTCTTTATTCGCACGAAGTAATGGCCGCTATCGACAGGGGATCTCAAGTTGATTCCGTATTTCTAGATTTCCGGAAGGCTTTTGACACCGTTCCTCACAAGAGACTTCTGATCAAGCTGCGGGCCTATGGGGTATCGTCTCAGTTGTGCGACTGGATTCGTGATTTCCTGTCAGGAAGGTCGCAGTTCGTAGTAATAGACGGCAAATCATCGAGTAAAAATGAAGTGATATCAGGTGTTCCCCAGGGAAACGGTCTGGGACCTCTGCTGTTCCTGATTTATATAAATGACCTGGGTGACAATCTGAGCAGTTTTCTTGAGTTGTTCGCAGATGATGCTGTATTTACCGTCTAGTAAGGTCATCCGAAGACTAGTATCAGTTGCAAAGCGATTTAGTAAAGATTGCTGTATGATGTGGCAGGTGGCAGTTGACGCTAAATAATGAGTTTCAAAAGAAATCCGGTGGAATTCGATTACTCGATAAATAGTACAATTCTCAAGGCTGTCAATTCAACTAAGTACCTAGGTGTTAAAATTACGAACAACTTCAGTTGGAAAGACCACATAGATAATATTGTGGGGAAGGCGAGCCAAAGATTGCGTTTCATTGGCAGGAAACTTAGAAGATGCAACAAGTCCACTAAAGAGACCGCTTACACTACACTGGTTCGTCCTCTGTTAGAATATTGCTGCGCAGTGTGGGATCCTTACCAGGTGGGATTGACGGAGGACATAGAAAGGGTGCAAAAAAGGGCAGCTCGTTTTGTATTATCACGTTATAGGGGAGAGAGTGTGGCAGATATGATACACGAGTTGGGATGGAAGTCATTACAGCATAGACGTGTTTCGTCGCGGCGAGATTTATTTACGAAATTTCAGTCATCGGCTTTCTCTTCCGAATGCGAAAATATTTTGTTGAGCCCAACCTACATAGGTAAGAATGATTATCAAAATAAAATAAGAGAAATCAGAGCTCGAACAGAAAGGTTTAGGTGTTCGTTTTTCCCGTGCTCTGTTCGGGAGTGGAATGGTAGAGAGATAGTATGATTGTGGTTCGATGAACCCTCTGCCAAGCACTTAAATGTGAATTGCAGAGTAGTCATGTAGATGTAAATGTAGATGTAGAGTACCTGTCTAGTGGCTTTGCATACGACGGCCTGCAGTGTCCGAGAAAATCCATTTTGAAGTTTCATACGTACTATACCCGCAATGTTTTTAACGTTTCGACCAAGCGAGTGGTTAAGGTTCACAAGTACCGCGCTGGCAGTAGGGGTTCAAATCCCGCCTGTGAATATTTGTTTTTCAGCTTCATCTTACAGAATACCATTAGTGTATATACTACGCAAAATAATTGAAAAGTGGTTTTTTAGCCGTAGTAATATCATTAAAAATAAGTGGCTACAGGAGACACTCTACAGATGTGTATTTAATTGGCTCCAGAATAGCTTGCAGAGTTGTCTTACTCGCTATCGCTAGCAAAGCTTGTTGTGCTAAAACAAAGTTCCGGACTGTATTTTTTGTAGTAGCAACCGAAACAGAAATTCGTAGAGCACCGAGAACATTACATGAAAGCTCCTGCCTTCCACGCACACGAATTTTTCAGAAGCCATACGGAAAAACACAGTTCGTTTGAACTCAATAAGATGGTTCTTTCTTTGATCAAATTCTATGCGAACCATTCCTGTGAAAGCAGGTGCACTGAACTGATGTAGAATTAAATAATGTATTCTTATAGAATCTTCCCTCAACGCGATTTCTCTTTTAGTCAATAGCAAGTCGTGGGCATTTTAAATTTTTCTCTTGAGCATTTTAACTTTCCTGTTAAAATAAGCATCGCAGAGGTGGCAATCCATACCGCCGGTGTGGCAGCCCTGACGCTCGCTTGGTCGAAGCCTGACGAACATTAAGCCTCTTCTACACGCCTGTCTTGTATCAGCTGACCAAACGAGACAAGTGAGTCTACTCAGTGCCCTTGGCGTTTTGTTCCTGCACTGAGTCTCGCCTCTCTCTCAAGTGGTGATTTTCGTTTACACGTCAGAGTCAAAATAGCGTGTGTTGTGAGAACTGTATGCTGTGCAGTTTGACACATGAACGGCGAAAGTGAGGTCATGAGGGACTAACTCTTTTACGAAAAAATCGAGATATAGTAACAAACAAGGAACAAGCAATAACAGTAGTTTACTGATGATCAAAACAAAATTCATAGAAGATATTCTTGTCGAAGGTTGTGTGGTTAACTGTCTGCATTTTTGGGAACTGAAAGATCAGGAAAATTGTCGTCCAAACCTTTCAGAATATGTATATTTATTTGCTCGAAGAAATATGTACTTGCAAACGCATCAAACAGTGTCTAGAAGGTCGCATCTTTTTACTTTATCCTTTGTATCTTGTTAAGCTGCAAATAACACCGAATAGTTGTAACTCATTCGCTGCTGAAATAATTTTCATTAAACACAGTTATCTATTTACGCTATATTTATAGACTGTGTAGGTTTCTTCTCTGTGAAACGCAAATAACTTTTTGCTTTCATACATTTCATCTTTCTTGTAGGAGAACACTAACAGGAAAATTTCCAAGATCTCATACAACCATCCCAGTGTCTCCTGGAAATAAAACAGCACAATAAAGTGTAAGAAGACGCGAAAGCACAAAATCAATTCCTATAGTAGGAGTGAGCTCGGCCAGAATGGGTTATCTTCTAATGTTAGCAGACGCCACCACCATCCCTTGTTTCTGCCTATGTGCATTGCGCAGCATAATCGAAAATTTAGAACTCCACAATCAGCGCAGTCTATCAAAAAAAGTTTGCATCACCTCGATTGCGAGATTTCCGGAACCTCTACAGAAAATTGGAATATAGATCAACATAAACATGATTTCCTCCCTTTTTATTGCTCATGAAAACCACACATTTCATGTTGTACCACCATACAGCGAGACCTTCAGAGATGGTGGTCCAGATTGCTGTACACACTGGTGCCTCTAATAGCCAGTAGAACGACCTGTTGCATTGATGCATGCCTGTATTCACCGTGGCATACTATCCGCAAGTTCATCAAGGCACTGTTCGTTCAGATTATCAAACTCCACAACGGCGATTCGACGTAGATTCCTCAGCGTGGTTTCTGGGTCATGTCATCCATAAAGAGCCCGTTTAAATCCATCCCAGGGATGTGCGTTAGGGTTTATGACAGGAGAACATGCTGGTCACTCTAGTCGAGCGATGTTGTTATCCTGAAGGAAGACATTCGCAAGATGTGGACGATGGGGGCGCGAATTGTCGCCCATGAAGACGAATGCCTCGCCAATATGCTGCCGATATGGTTGCACTATCCGTCGGAGGATGGCATTCACGTATCGTACAGTCGTTACGGAGCCTTCCATGACCACCAGCGGCGTACATCTGCCCCACATAATGCCACCCCAAAACAGCAGGGAAGCTCTACTTTGATGCACTCGCTGGACACTGTGTCTAAGACGTTCAGCCTGACCGGGTTGACTCCAAACACGTCTCCGACGATTGCCTGGTTGAAGGCATAAGTGACACTCATCGGTGACGAGAACGTGATGCCAATCCTGAGCAGTCCATTCGGCATGTTGTTGGGCCCATCTGTACTGCACTGCATGGTGTGGTTGCAAAGATGGACCTCGCCATGGACGTCGGGAGTGAAGTTGCGCAGCAGCAGCCTATTGCGCACAGTTTGAATCGTAACACGACGTCATGTGGCTGCACGAAAGGCATTATTCAACATGGTGGCGTTGCTGTCAGGATTCCTCCGAGCCATAATTCGTAGGTATCGGTCATCCACTGCAGTAGAGTAGCCCTTGGACGGCCTGAGCGAGGCATGTCATCGACCGTCCCTGTCTCTCTGTATCTCCTCCATGTCCGAACAACATCGCTTTGGTTCACTCTGAGACGCCTGGACGCTTCCCTCGTTGAGAGCCCTTCCTGGCACAAAGTAACAATGAGGACGCGATCGAACCGTGGTATTGACCGCCTAGGCATGGTTGAACTACAGACGACACGAACCTCCTTCCAGGTGGAATAACTTGAACTAGTAGGCTGATAGGCGCTGCTCATGCATGGTTGTATATATGTTTGTGCGGGTTTAGTGACATCAAAGGGACTGTGTCTATGATACAATATCCGCAGTCAACATTTATCTTCAAGAGTTGTGGGAGCCGGGACTATGCAAAAGTTTTTTCGATGTGTGTAGTTTTGACCAATTCTATCTGATGGTTATAATTAAAGCGCACTTACTTACGGTGGTCCAGTTTTGCCTGCAATTCTCGTATGGCAACGAAAGTTGCAGTTTGCGATGGAAAAAAAATGAGTTCCATTTTGGTCACCACACGCAAATCTGGCGCTGTACGCCATCTCGTCGACGTCTTCGGTGCTCATATTGAAATAGTGTAATCGGTGGCTAATAATTAAATCAACTTCATGTATTTCTCACTATTTTTTATCTTTTCTGCCGTCCCGTTCCTAATCCATTACATATGGAAACATTTGTATACGTCTTTCCTGCATTCACAGCGCCGGATTTGCATGTGGTCTCCAAAATTTGAACTCTTTTTTTTTTCAGCGTAAATGGGTTGCGCATTAACTCATTAGAATACCTACCACATTTCGCTGCCATACGAAAATTACAGCCCACATTGGACCTCTGTGAACAACTGCACTTCAGCTATAATCACCCGAAATTTTGTGTAGGGATGTATGACAATTTTTTTAAACACATTGTATGGTTACAGGGAACGTATCATCCTTCTCTGAAATTACAATCGTCGGCACCTGACACACCAATCGGCCGATTGCTCGTCCGTCAAAAATGAAACATTCAGTTAGAAGGTTTTAAATTTCATACACTAATAGATGAATGATCACCCCAACGGTGGGCAACTTGGAAAACAGTTCAGTAGCTGGATGTTCTCAAAAAAACAAGAACTTTAGCTCCACGATAGTTAACACGCTATTCTGGCGCATCTAGGATGTATTTATTCCAGATGCCTTCCTCACAGGCCGATCGTCTCACTCAGTGTGTGGTATCTTTTGTCTCACTGACTCTTTCATTCCACGTAAGACTCCATATCCTTCATAACAAACTGCTGTCTCAACTACGAAGTTCCACGGTTATTTACAAGCCTAGTACTCAAAATAGGGAACTACGAAATCTAAGGAATAACCCGTCACCACGTTGTTGTTGCAGTGAGCAAACAGAAGTAAAGTCGGAAGAAACCATTAGTTTTTAAGCTCGGTATTCTTATCTACATTATTTGCGGCAGGAAAGATATTGTTAATTTTGATTACAGCTTCCGAAGTTCTCGTCTTGAGGAAAGGTGTTTATTAGAGGCGAAGTTTTTCGGTTCGATATCTATTTCTTGATTATCCTATTTCGCAAATATTTATAGTAGAATTCAAAAAAGAAATCTAAAATTTTGCTGTAGATAGAGACTATGTTCATCAGATTACTTGTAAATTAGTACTACTAAGAACCTTCAGCTCATTATTCACGTGTTGTATTAGTTAATAAATGTTTGATGAAAACAGTTGTCTTAACGTATATAAAATCTGAAGTACTAGTTCATAAAATTATCCGTGTAGAAGACCGAAACTTCTGTGCTTGCGGATGTCTTACATGCGGTTGCGTTAGCCTTGTCCATTCTAACTTCAGTGGAAGTCATAACCCAAGGAAGCTGCGTGAACTATTCAAAGCTTTAGAAACTTTCCGTTTATCGTTGAGGCTAACAATAGCACAACATTTAGCATATGGAGACATTATGTAACTTCCATCATGATTAATTCGAATCGTTTCTCATTCTTCTCATTTTAAGTACGTTGCAAAATTACCGGCCCTGTAACAATATTATTACACGTGGTTTTTAAACTGGGCTGTCGATAGTCTGGTCTTCACTCGTATAAGTTTCAAACAAAGGAATTGAACTTACTTTGTATACAGAGGCAAGGAATACGCATGTTCACAGTTGCGTCAAATGCAGGAAGATTATTGGATGTTCTTGAAGGTTTATAAGTAGTTTTTTTATTATAAATTAAGTGTTTTTCTTTTGAAGTTGCCTTGCCAAATTTTTTCGCCTTTCCCTTTTCAGTGAACGCCAGCATAATCATGAAGAATCATTATAGATCAGGCTGTGGTATAAAGACCTGATTGTTATAACTATCGAATGACTGACGGAAGCAGGATATGTCCTGAATATTTCGTTCGGCAAGTATCTAGTATAAACACTTCGTGACGAACTGCTGAGACTGTGTATCTAAGAACGTATGTGCAACGTATGACAAATTTGGAGAACATTTCATCTCTGAAGAAGAACGTCTGATATCTACATAATACATAGTATGTAAATTCAACATTTGCATCTGGCGGTAACAGCTAAATCATGGCAGTGTTGTAAACCAAAAGTATCGAAACTCCCCAGCAACTGAAAAAAAAAAAGCGGAAGGGAGAAAATGCGTACCTCCAACGTAACCTTAAGCTCCTAAACAGGGTATCTACCCATTTGCAGTTGGTGACACCCACTTTAGAGTCACTTTGAAG
This sequence comes from Schistocerca gregaria, assembly GCF_023897955.1. NCBI lineage: Eukaryota > Metazoa > Arthropoda > Insecta > Orthoptera > Acrididae > Schistocerca > Schistocerca gregaria. Next base: position 132,989,201 of record NC_064931.1, on the reverse strand, counting down.
CGGAAATAAATACACTAGTGTTGTTGAAAACATACTTGCTTAAGGTTGGCAAATGACCTCTATTCACATTTTGGCTACACTATATGACATTCCTGTGTGTAATTACGCAGACACTCGTTCAGTGGATTTGTGCTGGCACAGTTGATTGAACTATCTGAGCTTTGCCACTTTTATGTAACATAGTACTAATTCCATAACCGAACGCTTGTGGTCCCTTATTGTTCGCGGGTTTTGCGATTAAAATTCCGTGACGGCCACAAATCTCTTACTGCAGTTCAAATTCCTGGCAAAATCGATGCGACCGTAGAAACGGGTATGTCACATACTTGAAAAAGGAAATGAGGAAATAATCTGACACTGCCAGCGTAGCAGATGACTAACTGGGTAGTTAATTGCTCAATTCACTGTTGCATTCTCGTCGAGACGCAGTATAGCTGTCATTGCGTTCATACTTAGTCCACTGGACACCCGGAATGAAGACCTGTAACTACATTTCCTGCGGGTATTTCAGAGTATTTTACCTCGATTGGATCACAGTGGATACAAATTAAATGGCTGCGGATACAAATTAAATGGTTGCAGATTGTATTTCGTAACAGTTCTGATTAGTTCACAAATATTAAAATTTCATCTGTTTTTCATTCTCGTACAACTATTCATGCGACGGAAATTACTCTTGTTAAAGTTCGGTGGGCAATAGTTTTACTGTTGGTGCGGATACACTGAGATGACAAAAGACATGGGACAGCGATATGTCCATACAAAGATGGCGGTAGTATCGCGTACACAAGATAAGAAAGGGCAGTGCATTGGCGGAGATGTGCTCCTGTGCTTCATATAAATTTTTCCGTCGTGATTACGGTTGGACAACGGGAATTAACACTTTGAACACGGAATGATAGTTGGAGCTTGTAATGGTACATTGATTACGTAACCATTACGGCACCTCACCTCAACCTCTCGATACCAGCAATATTCTACTGTGTTTCTGTAAAATAGTTAACATATTTATGTGACAACATTCAGGTTTGATTTCATTGATGTAGAGGTACTTCGATACATCGATATTTATATATTGCAATGATATTATTCTTATGTGTATTCTTTCTTTTGTCACCATGATCTTTGACTTACTTCTAACTCTGATTTTTGGCCGCGTAATCGGTTATTAGAAAGTCAAGCTTTGGTCGTCATGTTAAAAAGACGCAAATTGTAGTAAGTTTATGAAATGTGAACTTTAACAGTGAGGAAGGTATTTTCAAGTATGTTTTATATTGTGAAGTGATGTTGTGGAACGAGTTACGTGATATTGCAACAAAAGTAATAAAAAAGAAGTGTAACTTAAATTCGGAGTGCTCATTACTTTTTTTACATCACCATTTTCCTAACTTGCAAAAGTTTAATCTTCAAGAATGGATTATGAAACACATCTATAAATCTTTTGAATATCGCAGAATAACACTTAGGCCTCTTTGCATCCGAGCCGGCCGAGGTGGCCGAGCGGTTCTAGGCCCTACAGTCTGGAACCTGGCCGACCGCTACGGTCCCAGGTTCGAATCCCGCCTCGGGCATGGATGTGTGTGATGTCCGTAGGTTAGTTAGGTTTAAGTAGTTCTAAGTTCTAGGGGACTGATGACCTCAGCAGTTAAGTCTCATAGTGCTCAGAGCCATTTGAACCATTTTTGCATCCGAGCTTGGAATCATCACCACCTAGAGTTTCGACAATCGAGCCATGAATTCACAACGAGACCAGCGTGGGAAACAGGAAAAGATGAGTGCCTAGTTTATCCACTATTTCAAGAAATGACTTTATTAACTGTGTTCTAATGACACCTGCCACATAATATAACTTTGTTGTTGCCCGAAAATGCGGTATTTGGCAGCGTGAGCAACACTACAATCACAATTAATTTTTGACCTTTGTTGTGGTAGGGTTGTTAGAAGCTTGAGGCAAGGGATATTCCATTTACAAAATCGTTAGGGAATTCAATATTCCGAGATCTACAGGGGTCAAAAGTGTGCTGAGAATAACAAATTTCAAGCATTGCCTCTCACCACGGACAATGCTGTGGCCGACGGCCTTCACTTAACGACTGGGAGCAGCGCCGTTTTCGTAGAGTTGTTAGTTGTAAGAGACAAGCAAATAAATAATCGTAGGAATCGATGGGAATTACGACGAATGTATCCGTTACGACAATGCGTCGAAAACTTGCGTCGGTGGGTTATGTCAGCAGACGACCGACGCGAGTGCCTTTGCTAACAGCACAACATAGCCTGCAGCGCCTCTCCTCTGCTCGTGACCGTATCAGTTGGACCCTAGAGGACTGATAAGACTTCTTAGTAGGGTTCGAGTGTGGCGCAGTCGAGTGCGGCGCTTATATCCTCTTCGCATTGAGGCCGCTGCTGTCGCGTTGTCGTCCTGGAGAGGGGAGGTCAGCTTGCAATTGGCTGACGTCTCTGCTCTATCGTTCCCGACTGGAGTGCCCGCCCTTGACATTACGTCGTAACATCACCATTGCAGGTTATTAACGTACCAGCATTTCACGTTTACAATTGCTTATCTCGCACGTAAATTGACCTTTGATCTTCAGTTAATCGCTAATATACGCTTCAAATGGCGCTGAGCACTATGGGACTGTACTGCTGAGGTCATCCGTCCTCTAGAACTTATAAGTACTTAAACCTAACTAACCTAAGGACATCACACACATCTATGGCCGAGGCAGGATTCAAACCTGCTACTGAAGCGGTCGCGCTGCTCCAGACTGTAGCGCCTAGAACAGCTCGGCCACTCTGGCCGGCGCTTACACACAGGGTGTTTCAAAAATGACCGGTATATTTGAAACGGCAATACAAACTAAACGAGCAGCGATAGGAATACACCGTTTGTTGCAGTATGCTTGGGACAACAGTACATTTTCAGGCAGACAAACTTTCGAAATTACACTAGTTACAATTGTCAACAACAGATGGCGCTGCGGTCTGGGAAACTCTATAGTACGATATTTTCCACATATCCACCATGCGTAACAATAATATGGCGTAGTCTCTGAATGAAATTACCCGAAACCTTTGACAACGTGTCTGGCGGAATGGCTTCACATGCAGATGAGATGTACTGCTTCAGCTGTTCAATTGTTTCTGGATTCTGGCGGTACACCTGGTCTTTCAAGTGTCCCCACAGAAAAAAGTCACAGGGGTTCATGTCTGGCGAATAGGGAGGCCAATCCACGCCGCCTCCTGTATGTTTCGGATAGCCCAAAGCAATTACACGATAATCGAAATATTCATTCAGGAAATTAAAGACGTCGGCCGTGCGATGTGGCCGGGCATCATCTTGCAGAAACCACGAGGTGTTCGCAGTGTCGTCTAAGGCAGTTTGTACCGCCACAAATTCACGAAGAATCTCCAGATAGCGTGATGCAGTAATCGTTTCGGATCTGAAAAATGGGCCAATGATTCCTTTGGAAGAAATGGCGGCCCAGACCAGTACTTTTTGAGGATGCAGGGACGATGGGACTGCAACATGGGGCTTTTCGGTTCCCCATATGCGCCAGTTCTGTTTATTGACGAATCCGTCCAGGTAAAAACAAGCTTCGTCAGTAAACCAAATGCTGCCCACATGCATATCGCCGTCATCAATCCTGTGCACTATATCGTTAGCGAATGTCTCTCATACAGGAATGGTAGCGGCAATGAGGGGTTGCCGCGTTTGAATTTTGTATGGACAGAGGTGTAAACTCTGATGCATGAGACGAAACGTGGACGTTGGCGTCATTTGGACCGCAGCTGCAACACGGCGAACGGAAACCCGAGGCCGCTGTTGGATCACCTGCTGCACTAGCTGCGCGTTGCCCTCTGTGGTTGCCGTACGCGGTTGCCCTACCTTTCCAGCACGTTCATCCGTCACGTTCACAGTCCGTTGAAATTTTTCAAACAGATCCTTTATTGTATCGCTTTTCGGTCCTTTGGTTACATTAAACCTCCGTTGATAACTTTGTCTTGTTGCAACAACACTGTGTTCTAGGCGGTGGAATTCCAACAGCAGAAAAATCCTCTGTTCTAAGGAATAAACCATGTTGTCCACAGCACACTTGCACGTTGTGAACAGCACACGCTTACGACAGAAAGACGACGTACAGAATGGCGCACCCACAGACTGCATTGTCTTCTATATCTTTCACGTCACTTGCAGCGCCATCTGTTGTTGAAAATTGTAACTACTGTAATTTCGAAAGTTTGTCCGCCTGAAAATGTACTGTTGTCCCAAGAATATTGCAACAAACGTTGTATTTCTATCGCTGCTCGTTTAGTTTTTATTGCCGTTTCAAATATACCGGTCATTTTTGAAACACCCTGTATGTTACCTAGAGAAATGTGAAGTTACCTCTTAAGGATAGGATGCGATAATGAAATTTCTATACAAAGTTTACGCCGCGCATACTCAACTTGAATAATTATCCGTTAGAATGTTGCTAGGTTCGGTCGAGGCTGTCGCGTGTGAAATGCAGTGAAGTGTACTGTTGTGGAGGAAATATGGGGCTCGCAAGAGCTGTAGCGCACAATACCGTAAGCTGCGATGACGGCTGTCTGCGCCGCTCGCTGCTGACAAATACAACTCTCGTTCTATCTGGATTGACCTTCGCAAGTCAAACTCTCCCTACGCCTTGATGAAGTCAAGGACTCCTATTCGCCCCTAGTCTAACTATTGGTGTGGTACACCGGTTAGATACCCAGTCCACCACAATGCCACTCAAAAATTCGCTCGCATGCGTTTAAGTATAACTCTGTCCGTTCACACCGCACAATGAGTGTGGCGGCCAACACAGTGCACAACGCTTAATCGCAAGACTCAATATAGAGTCACACTCCGATTCGCTCTCGACAGAGGTGCTCTCCCAGTGAAGTTCTGAGGAGAGACTTGTTCCTCGCTCTTTGAGTACACGTACGAGCGCGCACGCTCTTGTTACATGTTCTCGATCCAACAGCGACAACAGAACGGCCCCTCTCCACGCCAGATGTGAAGGAGTATATCTTTCGGTCTCTTCCATTACTCCTTCGCTCAAGGCGTCAGAAATATCGTCTGCCAATCAGCATTGCTCGTCTAAAACGGGAGAATGACGTTTCGTTTAAGGTGACCAATCTGGAAATCTGCAGCATCAGCGTTTGGCGTTTTCTGTCTCCCTGTGAAAACCTCTGAAACTGCGTGCTATGTTTGTAAAGAATGCATAGGCTGGGCGCTCCGACACAATGTGGCGGAATTTAATTTTAAGCCGAACACGGTGTCGTTCTTTCTTTCACTCGGGCAAACGCTGTCTGCTCTACGATCATTCACCATCCGACGAAGATAGGATGGCTCATCCTCTGAAGGGACCAGCCTCCCGGCGTGCGGTCTGCCTCTCCCGAACTAAAAGCTCCTGTGACCGTCGTGTCTGGAATGCGTGTGTGTGTACGCCAGCCTCGAGTATTTCAATCTCGGTGCACATTTGCGATTTACTAGTTATTTGCATATCGCTTACATCAATTCATACAACATTCACTATACCTTATCGAGTTTGGTTTCGAATAAAGCATCTTGATGGGCAGAGTATGACTGTGAGGACGGAATATGTAAGCAATGAATGTCAGGAGACCTTACACGACTTACACAAGGTGTGAACAGAAATGGACTAGAGCTGACCACAGATTATTAAATAGCTGTGGTTTATCAATTAGACCAGTGGCGGTGACACCAAACTTCATGTGAGCGATATTTACAAAAGATGAAATGGAACCCCTGACATATCTAAAATCGTCTCTTCGTCGCCCGACTCCATCGCATAATTTGAAGAATCCTCCACAGGAATAAGAGTGTTCGTGTGGCTCAAGAGGTTAAATGGTTCAACTGGCTCTGAGCACTATGGGACTTAACATCTGAGGTCATCAGTCCCCTAGAACTTAGAACTACTTAAACCTAACTAACATAAGGACATCACACACATCCATGCCCGAGGCAGGATTCGAACCTGCGACCACGTTGTAATATGGGCGTTTCAGCATGGGTCGATACCTTGTATCTCAGAACCGCTTCTGCTGTTGATACGTAAATTCAATCATTTAATGTACTCTGTATGCACTATTGCAACAATAAATCTTGAGTGAATTGGAAATCTCTAAGAGTTTATTAATTATCTACTCTGTGAGTGTAACTGAGATTTTATTTGATGTATGGCTTGGTTTTGAACCTGGCTCTGAAATACTGGAAGACGAGCGTAGAACCGCAGTGAAGATGAGACTTGAAAAACAAATCGAATCCTGTTGTAGATTATTCCTAAAAGCAGGAAGGGATCTTAATGTCAGGATTTCGTATAGTGTTGCTGCGTGAACAGACTCGTGTTTCTCAGAAGTACTAAGTGATTTGTACCTTCCAAGTGACCTGGATTCTGGCACATGGTATCAAATTAGACGACTCCATAGCGGCGTTAATAACAAGACACTTTGCGATCCCGCACTATGGAGAGGATAAGAAGTAAAATGCCAGAGTCTGGTGCTGTTATGAACCGACGGACGGAAATTTCATGTCCTGCCGCGCTGGCGAACTAGAACGAGACATGCAGGGCCATGCATTTACTGAATTTTTAAGTATATCTGTAGGTTCTCTGGGAAATCATAAGGCGAAGAACACGTTCTCGTGTTCCTCGACATTATCTACATCTACGTGATTACTCTGCTATTCTCAATAAAGTGCCTGGCACAGTGTTCAATGAACCACCTTGAAGCTGTCTCTCTACCGTTCCACTCTCGAACGGCACGCTGGAAAACGAGCACTTAAGAGAAATCAGGGCTAGCACAGAAAAATTTATTTTATCGTGATGATCATTTCTACCTATGTAGGTGGGTGCCTACAGAATGTTGTCGCAATCGCAGGAGAAAACTGGTGATTGAAATTTCATGAGAAGGTCCCGTCGCAACGAAAAACGCCTTTGTTTTAATGATTGCGACTCCAATTCACGTATCATGTCTCTGACACTATCTCCCCTATCTCGCGATAATACAAAACTAGCTGCCCTTCTTTGTACTTTTTCGATGTCATCCGTCAGTCCCACCTGATGCGGATCCTACACACCACACAATACTCCAGAATAGGGCGGACAAGAGTGGTGTAAGCAGTCTGTTTAGTAGACCTTTTGCACTTTCTAAGTGTTCTGTCAGTGAGCCACAGTCTTTGGTTTGCTATACCCACGACCATATCTATGTGATCTTTCCAATTTCGGTTATTTGTAATTGTAATTCGTAAGTATTTAGTTGAATTTACAGCCTTCAGATTTGTGTTGACTTATCGTGTTATCGAAATTTAGCTGATTTCTTTTAGTACTCATGTGAATAACTTCACACACTTTTCCTTATTCAGAGTCAATTGCCACTTTTCGCACAATACAGATATCTTATCTAAATCATTTTGCAAGACATTTTGATCATCTGATGACTTTACAAGACGTTAAATGACAGCATCATCTGCAAACAGTCTATGTCAACATAGATAAGGAACAATAGAGGGCCTGTAACACTCCCTTGGGGAACGCCGGATATTACTTCCGTTTTATTCGATGACTTTCCGTCTATTACTACGAACTGTGACCTTTCTGACAGGAAATCACGAATCCAGTCGGACTACTGAGGCGATATTCCGTAGGCACGCAGTTTGGTTAGAAGACGCTTGTGAGGAACGGTGTCGAAAGCCTTCTGGAAATCAAAAAATATGGAATCAATTTGACATCCCCTGTCGATAGCACTTATTACTTCATGAGTATAAAGAGCTAGTGGTGTTTCACAAGAACGATATTTTCTGAAACCTTGCTGCCTATGTGTCAATAAACTGTTTTCTTCCAGCTACGTCATAATGTTCGAATACAGTATATGTTCCAAAACCCTACTGCAAATCGACGTTAGTGATATAGGCGGCCGGCCGGAGTGGCCGAGCGGTTCTAGGCGCTACAGTCTGGAATTGCGCGACAGCTACGGTCGCAGGTACGAATCCTGCCTCGGGCATGGATGTGTGTGATGTCCTTAGGTTAGTTAGGTTTAAGTAGTTCTAAGTTCTAGGGGATTGATGACCTCAGATGTTGAGTCCCATAGTACTCAGAGCAATTTTTTTTTCTCCAGTTCTGTTGTTCAGTGCTGCTTTGTGCAGTCACAGAAAGAGTGCCTGGTAATCTCAGGTTCTCGGCTTTGCCAGTACTGTACTTTACGAACAGTGTCTATTATACTGGACATTTGTAGTCTCTAATAAATTAAATAGGATAATAAACAATGGTAAATAGCTACTGCAATCTAATATTGAGAGAATTATGTGTGAAACGCAGAATCAGAAGTAACTACACTGTTAGTAATTTTTGAGAACATTTCTCTTGGAGAGCACTTTTTTTTAAACTTAAAAATGAACATGAACAGCGTTCACGGAGACATAGCGTCCGCTCGTTTCACCGCCACCGTCTACCATCATGGTGGTAGGCCTGAAGATAGTCTAAAGCAGTCCGAAACCGGTAACATGATAAAAAAAGGTTTCTTGCGCTTGTGACTGTTCATTTTCATTTTTAGGTAATAAAAAGCTACACTATTAATTAGCTTAAAAGGGAAAAGTAAAAGCAACGGAGGAAACATCGCCATACCTCAGCAACAATACTCATAAGGCCAGTAAAATGTGACACTACATGATCGTCCACACTCTGAGGAAGTAACGCAGAGAGATATCACAGCTTAATTTCGTAGGTAGAGAATCTTCTCCCGTAAGTCAAGAGGAATTTCCACGTGGTGGGCGTGGCCCCTCTGTGCACGACGTCTATTTATATCCATGCCACGTGGCACGGAAACAGTCATCCTACGGCACTCAAGCTCATGCCGAGCACCACCAGTAGAACATTTCTGGGCGTAGCTGGTGCTATAGTAAACTACAAACAAGTTAGAAGGATTCTCAGTTTAGTCGAAACCTGTAACGTGTAATGATAGCTATCATTCGGATGGAAGGAAGATTAGTGTTTAACGTCCTGTCAGCCGCTGAGACTGTTTTCATGGTATATTTTTAGCTTCCAGGTATTCAGCAGCAGGTTGTAGTAAATTGTACTGCTTGAGGCTTTCCCGACGCAATAATACCGAGAATCGGTCCAGATTTGCTACTGCATTCGAGACTTGCTTGCAGACGTAACTCGACACGTCGCTCTTAACTCTTTGAACCCCTGTGGTTTCTACCTCAACCCACAATTTTATTCATTTTGTTTTGGAGTACCAGTGCCTTTAGCATCAACCACCGATGTGACCAAATCCCTGAGTCAGGGCTTTCGTAACATCGATGGTTTGGGGCAGAAACCACTGCGGCTTAAAAGGTTAACGGAATGTTATCTGTAGGTGTAAAGGTAATTTCGGGGGTTCTATAGGACCGTTACTGTTTACAGAGTATGTAAATGATCCAGCATAATGCGCTCGAAGCTCTTCAAGTTTGAAACTTCCTGGCAGATTAAAGCTGTGTGCCGGGCCGAGACTCGAACTCGGGATCTTTGCCTTTCGCGGGCAAGTGCTCTACCAACTGAGCTACCCAAGCACGACTCATGCTCCGTCCTCACAGCTTTAATTCTGCCAGTACCTCGTCTCCTCTTCAAGGTTGTTAGCAGTTGTGGTTGTCTATACTAAGGTAGCAACGCCAGAAGACAGTAACGATTTGCAGAAGGATCTACAGATGACTGATGTATGGTGCAGGCTCTAGTTGTTGATCCTTATCGTAAATAAATGTGACATATTGCTGTGCTGCAACGGCTGAAAGCAAGAGGAAACTACAGTCGCAATTTTCCCCGAGGGCATGCAGCTTTACCTTGTGGTTAAATGATGATGGCCTCCACAACAACAGCAACATTGCACATACCTAGGTAAAGAAATCCACTACTGATAACTACACTATAGATGACAAATTACTAGAGTCATTAACCACCGTAAAGCGTGTAGGAATATGCATCAGGAGCAACTTTAAGTGGAACGGCCACATGAAACGAACAGTTAAGAAAGCAGATGCGAGACTGAGATTCATACGAAGAATATTAAATAAATATATTTCGTTCAGTGGAGAAGTGGCGCTTGTTCGACCGATTCTTGAGTATTGTTAATCATTTCGGGACACTTACCCGGTAGGAACGGTAGAAGCGATAGAGAAGATCCAACGAAGAGTGTCCCAGAGATGATCCAACCCCAGTGGTGGATGTTACAGGTGAGGCGTTGTACATCACGGAGAGGTTTACTATTGAAATTTCGAGAGAGCACTTTCCGGGAAGAGTCGGACTACATGTTATTTCCTCCCACATAGGCCGGCCAGTATGGCCGAGTGGTTCTAGGCGCTTCAGTCTGGAACCGCGCGACCGCTTCGGTCGCAGGTTCGAATCCTGCCTCGGGCATGGATGTATGTGATGTCCTTAGGTTAGTTAGGCTTAAGTAGTTCTAAGTTCTAGGTGACTGATGAGTTCAGATGTTAAGTCCCATAGTTCTCAGAGCCATTTGAACCATCTTGAACCTCCCACATACGTCTCGCGAAATGACCACAACGAGAAAAATTCGAGAAATTAGAGTAAAATAGAGTTTTACCGTCAATCATAAATGTCCCACACCATTCGCGAATGGAACAGGGAAGGGAGGGATCAGTACCCTTCGCCACACGCCTTCAGGTGGCTTGCGGATTATTGCTGTAGATGTAGAACTGCTGTAAAGGTTGTCGGGCGTTGCGTGGGATCGTATTGTCTAAACTGCTCTGTTTTTCTAACAGGCAGCTGGTCATCATGGTCACTGTGTGCGATCCGATGAGACGCTTCAGGAGCTTTCATGTTGTGGAAAACTATTTTTCTAGGATACTCGTAATCCATAAATGATAACATATCGCTACCAATGTCAGTCAAATCCAACGAAATTGGTCCGTCAATCAGTAGCATACGTTTCTTTCCATGTACGACATAGCTAAGTTACCTACACCACCGCACACATCTTCTGTAGATGTCTGTATGCATCAAAGATACTTGAAAATATTATTTCGGTATGAAAGGGCCCGCCCGGTTAGCCGTGCGTTCTAACACACGGCTTTCTGGAATGGGAAGGAGCGCGTGGTCCCCGACACGAATCCGCCCGGCGGACTGTTTCGAGGTCCGGTGAGCCGGCCAGCCTGTGGGTGGTTTTTAGGTGGTTTTTCAACTGCTTCGGCCAATGCGGCCTGGTTCCCCTTATTCCGCCTCAGCTACAGTGTTGCACTCGTCTGGAGTGAGACATTCCCAGGGGAGGGGTGAAGTGGACTGCGGTAGTCGTCGTGGGGTTGTGGACCACAGGGACGGAGCCTCTCCATCGTTTCTAGGCTCCCGGTTAACATACAATACAATAGTTATGAAAGGGCAGCGTATCAAGCAGTACCAACTAAGAGACTGGAAGGTTAATCTTTCTGTACGTTAGTGAATCATTCTTGCCAGGGAAACACCCCCCCCCCCCCCGCTCCTATCGCACCCCCTTCAATTTAGTGGTAAGATTGTCCAATGGATAGCCCGTCAGAATCTGAACACAGAGCAAGCACGAAAACAGGAAGAAGGTGTAGTGAACTGCGAGAAAGGAAGCAAAATAGACACAGTGAACTGTCCAAGATTAAGATGTGCGCCATCGAGTGAATCTGAGTAGCCTCGTCGTTGTAGTTACATTGTCACGGCGTTGGACCGTAAAGGGAGAGATCCGTATTCAAATCGCTCTTGTGCCCCATTTTTTTCCACAAAATTGTGAACTGTAAGTCCGGTCATCGACGTGTCTGCTCGCTGTATTGAAATTTGTGTCTGTGTCGTTGTCTAAGGTCCGTTCGCAACAGCGAGGTGTAAGGAAGGAACCTTCAGACGTACGCACCTCCTACTCATTCCATACAAGTACCACATGTTAAGGCTCTTGCACCCCAGAACCTTCAGCATCGCAACGGATTCTGTAGCTGCAGGTTATGGCGGGTCATAGCCCATCGAACATAGGCCGGTGTGAGGTGGAGCGTACATTATTAAGTTAAGTAGTGGTTTTGACTTTGTACATATGTACTGTTTGTGTTTTCCTTTTCTTTTTGTTTATAAATGTATAGCTATGGTGGTCTTTTAATCATTGGCAAAGGTCTTCTTAGGCACTTGTGGGTTTTGCTGTTGTTCTGAAGAAGGTGTAGTTATCTAGCCGAAACCTGGGTTAACACTAGGTGCTTTTTTCGCCATCGAGGCGGGTTTTTACTTTTTTAATATAAACTCTTGCATTCCGTTTTGAAATTTCTGACTCTTGAATTCCTTTGTTGTAACGTACTTCACACCCATCAGTTTGTTTTCGTTTCTGTGAGAGGTCTTTGCGGCATCTCACCTGTTATCTCTACTCATCACATTTACTTGCGACGGTGATATATTCTTACCACGTAACTCGTATTCTGTAACCAATGTATAATATGACAGTTCCCAAGACTACAGAAGGAGAACAGACACGTTAGTGACCGAACAGACAGTTCATATGTTTGTGACAACAAAAACTGCGAGAGTTCAACACCGATCTCCAGCTCTGCTGTCTAACACAATGAACACATAACCACGAGGCCATGTTTCTTTCATTGCACATCTTAAACTTGAACCGTTCACTGTTTCTATTTTGCTTCTTTTTTTTTCACAGTTCAGTACACGTTCTTCTTGGTTTCTTGGTTGATCTGTGTTCAGTTTTTGACGGAATAGCCATTGGGCGACCTTACCACAAAATCTGATGGGGAGTGAGATGTGGAGTTTCCCATATTAGTCAGACGAAGAACGATTTGATGACACACAACCCGGCTAAGCGAAGAGAGCAGCTCCGTGCCGTGTTGTGCTCCAGAGGGAAACTGATTGAGCTTTCGTGTACTCAAAGAAAAAATGGTTCAAATGGCTCTGAGCACTATGGGACTTAACATCTATGGTCATCAGTCCCCAAGAACTTAGAACTACTTAAACGTAACTAACCTAAGGACATCACACAACACCCAGCGATCACGACGCAGAGAAAATCCCTGACCCCGCCGGGAATCGAACCCGGAAACCCGGGCGTGGGCAGCGAGAACGCTATCGCACGACCACGAGATGCGGGCGTACTCAAAGAAAAATTGTACTTTATACGGGATGCAGATAACACTACACAGAAAAAGTGTGAGCGAAATCGCCCTGGCGCACCGCTTCGCATGCCCGCTGCCTACTTTCTATGCAGCACTCGCAATCTTGGCTGCCACAGCTTCAGCATCCAATCGTCTAGCGCGTTTCTCGGGCAGCGCCTGTGTGATAGGCTTCTCTGCCCCACACATCCCGAAAGATGACGGAATATTCTATTCGCCGAGGAAACTTAAGACTCTCACTTTTTATGGTACTTACCTTTCAGTGGCAGTTAAGATAAACTAAGTGATTTACAAATGCCTTGTCTAGTTAACTCTTTCAGACTCTCTGGCTGCAGTTGTGTAGAATAACTTTTACCGTGTCTTCACTGCAACAGAAGAATTTCTTTCCAGTGGAAACCTGAGGTAAACATATGTGAATGTTAAACTTTTTCATTTCACGCAATCCGCCTCTGTAGCGCAGCGGTAGCGTTGCCGTCTACCACGTAAGGGGGCCCGGGTTTGATTCCCGACAGGGGACCGGGTGTTGTGTGTCCCTCATCAGTTTCATCATCATTTACACGTAAAGCCGGCCGGAGTGGCCGTGCGGCTCTAGGCGCTTCAGTCTGGAACCGCGTGACCGCTACGGTCGCAGGTTCGAATCCTGCTTCGGGCATGCGTGTGTGTGATGTCCTTAGGTTAGTTAGGTTTAACTAGTTCTAAGTTCTAGGGGACTGATGACCGTAGATGTTAAGTCCCATAGTGTTCAGAGCCATTTGAACCATTTTTTTTGACATTCAAGTCGCCGAAATGGCGTCTAACAAAATGACTTGCAATACGGTGGCCGAACCCCGAAGTGGTTTCATTTCATCATGCGCAAGTGCTGCCAATTGTTTGGCATCACAATGAAAATATCAGCAAGTCAGTTTACCAATGTGCAGCAGCCCGTGACTACCGAAATACACGATGTGGTTGGTTCGGTATGCTCCACCGTATAATTGAATATTGTTACTGCTATTTCGCATGGTAATTATTGAATGATCATTGTACTACATATTACAATACGGAATATTGCGTAATTAGTTATTTTAGTCTATAGAATGAAACCAAATGTACAAAGTATCTTATGAAAAAGGATGCTTATTTTTGTATAAATCTTACGTCTGAAATCATTAAAAGATCACACAAGAGCATCACCATCTGAAGAAATTTTCCGTCCGCCAGAAAAAAATCAGGTCTGAAAGGGTTTAATAAAGAATCTGTAAACGGATAAACGTGTCGCTTAAGTAACGCACAGATCGTTGAGAAGTCTCGGTATAGTCATCTCCACTAAGTTGCAACAGAAAGAAGCAATCTTCTTTTTTTCTTGCAAGCGAAACTCCCCATCGCACCCCTTGAAATTTAGAGTCAAGATGGCCCATTGTATAGACCGTCAAAAACTGAATACAGATCAAGCTGAGAAGAGGAAAAAAGTATACTGAAATGTGAAAAAAAAAACAGAATAGAAACGGTGAACGGTCGAAGCTTAACAAGTGGAATATTGAGAGAAAATGTGCAGCCGCGGTGTCGTGGTTAAATGGTCACCGTATTGGACTGTAAAACAGGCAACCCGTGTTCAAAACTCCCTCATGACATTTATATTTTTTCACAACATTTTGAACTGTCCATCCGGTCACAGAAATATTTTTTCTCTTTCTGTATCCTTGGCAGTTGTCATACTAAGCGTTGGTTATAGAATATGAGCCATGTGATAAGCCGTCGCAAGTAAAAGCGATGAATAGTGAGAGCAGGCGAGATACTACATAATCGTCTCACAGAAATGAAAACAACAAATAGACGGATGTGAACTATGTTACAACAAAGGAATTCAAGAGTAATAATTTTCAAAAGGGGAACGCAACTTCAAAAACGTTATAAACATGTCTTTTGACAGAGCACAGAGAAACTGTGTGATCGTGAAACTGTTGCGTTCATTTGTTGCAGCTTATGTGACAAGCTTATGTTTTCGTCATTTCCTTGGGAGTGATCACATTTACATTCATACAAACACCTATATCGGGCAAGGAGGCTTACCTCACTCACCCACTCAGCAGGCGTACAAATAAGGTACGTCAGTAAGAGGTTCCTGTCATATGACACACTTACTGTCAGAAATGCCGTGTATGACACACGAGACGTGTTTTCCGGCGGAGGATTCAGTTGACTTGTCGCCTCTCCATCAAACATTTGCGGTTCCCATTCGAAAACCACTTCCTTTCGGCTGCTACTATAGTAGCTGAGCAGAATCAGCTGTCATTACAGGTACCTTCCATACACCTCTCTGTTGCAAACGGACGTTACACCACAACACAGACACAAATTTGAATACAGCGAACAGCAAAAACAAAAACAAAAAAAATTTGGCACGATGGAGGTTTGAACACGGCTCACCCGCATGGCAGTCCGTCACCACTTAACCACGACGCCATTTTTATATTGGGCTGCTCTAATTGCATTTCTTGTCATTCGACCGTTCACTGTTTGTATTTTACCTTTTTTTCACAGCTCAGTACAACTCCTTCCTGTTTCCATGCTTGATCTGTGTTTAGTTTTTGATCGGCTGTCCACTGGGCCCTCTTACTACAAAATTTGAGGGGGGTGGGGGGTTGCGACGGTGAGTTACGAAACATGGCTCTGAGCACTATGGGGCTTAACATCTGAGGTCATCAGTTCAAAATGTTCAAATGTGTGTGAAATCTTATGGGACTTAACTCCTAACGTCGTCAGTCCCTAAGCTTACACACTACTTAACCCATGCCCGAGGGAGGACTCGAACCTCCGCCGGGACCAGCCGCACAGTCTATGACTGCAAGCGCCCCAGACCGCTCGGATAATCCCGCGCGGTAGGGTCATCAGTCCCCTAGAACTTAGATCTATTTAAACCTAAGGACATCACACACATCCATGCCCGAGGCCTTTGCCCCGCTTCAGAGCGGGTTCGGCCGTGTTATTCCGGATTTGGCAGTGTTAGGTGCAGAGGGTGGCTGGATGCCCTTCCTGACGCAACCCGAACCCCCCTGGGCCGAAATTAGTGTACCCCAGCTGTATGCGTCTAGTGTAAGCCGTGAAAAAGTGCGAACGTATTCAAATGTCTGTGAGTCGTGTAACTGAGGCAGAATGAGGGGACCAGCCCGGTATTCACCTAGTGGGATGTGGAAAACCGCCTAAAAACCACATTCAGGCTGGCCGGCGTAGCGGCTCTCGTCGTTAATCCGCCGGATGGAGTCCAGGAAGCAGCGCATTAGCACTCGCGGCTACCGTACGGGTAAAATCCTCAAGTTCCATGTAGCATAAAAAAATGACTGATCGGTACAAATGGACATCGGAGTAAAGAGGTAAAGTCTGTACGCACTTCTAATGTTGTTCAGAAGTGATCCAAAAAAACTGTGGAATAGTTGAAAGGGTATCGAATAGCCATTATTGAAAACTAGTAGCAATTGTTATTAGAATCCAATTAAGTCTTGTGATTCTGTTTACGAGTAAATTTATCTAAAAAATTGCGTTAACTTATTTGTAAGAATAAATTAATGTAATATTCAGCAGACAGGTGCACATACTGAATCACAACTTTTCTTACGAAGTCAGGCGTAGAGTGATCACTTTGAAGGACACGAGAATGGCGCGTATCAGCGTCTGAAGGGGAATAGGGACACATCGTTGGTCTCCATTTGGCCGACTGGTCGAATCGTGCAGTATTCAGATTAGTGTGGCATTCAGACGTGACAGTGGCCGATGTTGGACTGCATGAGAATATGAGGGCAAGCACACTCATTGTATAGGTTGTGGTCGACCACAGCTGACCACTACAAGGAAGGATCACCGTATTGTGCACTGAGCAGTTCGCAGGCGCTTCTCACCTTAGGCTGCCATCCGAGTAATATGCTCCCTGCAACATTGAATCATCCCGCACCATTGACCGGAGAGTAGCAGCGGCCTGACAGTGGAATTATCGTCCCGTGCACAGCCTGTCGTGAATACCACAATACAAACGGCTGCAATTGGAGTAGTTCCGGGACCGGGAACCGCCCCTGCTGTGTAATCGCGTCGCGTTGTGTTCAGCGATGAATCGCGGTTGTGCACTACCCAGGATGACCATCGTAAGCGAGTATGGCGGCGAGCTGGGAAGGAGTCCTTTTCTTCCAATGTATTGGGGAGGCACACCAGCGACAATCCTGACTTCATGGTGTGTGGAGCTATCCGGTATAACTATAGGTGGCGGCTGATACAGATTGAGGGAACTGTGACGGCGCAATGGTACGTAGCAGACATCCTCCGTCCTCATGCGTTACCTTTCATGCGACAGTTTCGTGTTGCCATTTTTCAACAGGACAATGCTCGGCCACACGTGACACGTGGCTCTGTGAACAATCTGTGTGGTGGTGAGGCAATCTCGTGGCGAGCATTTGCACCATTTAGCTTTAGATAGAAACTGTATGAAACAAACTCGGACGTAAACTCCATCTCAAAGCCAGTATCCAGCGTATCAATGACGAGTTACAACAAATGTGGGCCAGGAGAGGATAGAGCGGCCTTATGACACCCTTCGCAATGGAATCGATGCGTGCGTCCGAGCCAGAGCGGATGCAACGTCACCTACATTTACATCGATACTCCTCAAGCCATCGTATGGTGCGTGGCGGAGGGTACCCTGTACTACTACTACTCATTTTCTTTCCTGTTCCACTCACAAATGCAGCGATGGAAGAACGACTGTCTATATGCGTCCGTATGATCCCTGATCTCTCGTATCATACCTTTGTGGTTCATAAGCGCAATGTATGTTGGCAACAGTAGAATCGCTCGGCATTCAGCGTCAAATGCCTGTTCCCTAAATTTTATCAATAGTGTTTCTCGAAAAGAACGTCGCCTTTCCCATTTGAGTTCCCTAAGCATCTCCGTAACACTTGGTGTTCCTTCAATCCGACCGGGTACAGATCCCAAACAGGCGAGCAGTGCTCAAGAATAGGTCGCACCCGCGTCCTATATGCGGTCACCTTCACAGGTGAACTAGTCCTTCTTAAAATACTTCCAACAAACTGAAGTCGACCATTCTCCTTCCCTACCACAGTTCTCACAGGCTCGTTCCATCTCATATCGCTTTGCAACGTTACGCCCAGATATTTAAATGACTGGACTGTGTCAAGGAGGACACTAGCAATACTGTATCCGAACGTTACAGATTTCATCTTCCTACTCATCCTACATTTTTCCACATTTAGGGCTAGCTGTCATTCGACACACCAATGGAAAATTTTGTCTAAGTCGTATCTCCCTACAGTCACTCAACTTTAGACACCTTACCGTACACAACGGCAGCATCAGCAAATGCCCGCAGATTGCTGCACGCCCTGTCCGCCAAATAATTTATTTATATAGAGGACAACAGCGCTGCTTCCTGGACTCAGATAGGCGCGCGGGCGGAATCCTCCCAGCGGATTAACGACGAGGGCCTGTATGCCGTCAGCCTGGTTGTGGTTTTTAGGCGGTTTTCCACATCCCACTAGGTGAATACTGGGCTGGTCCCCACGTTCCGTTTCAGTTACACGACTCGCAGACATTTGGAAACATTTGCACAATTTCGTGGCTTACATTAGACACAGACAGCTGGGGTACCCTAATTCTGTCCTGGGGGTTTCGGGGTGGCGACACAAAGGGCATCCGGCTACCCTCTGCAACTAACACTGGCAAATCCATAGTATCAAGGCCGACCCCGCATTGAAGCGGGACAAAGGCCGAAAGGAAATGATGGAGAGGACAACAGCGGTCCTATCACACTTCCATGGGACACTCCTGATGATACCCTTGTCTCTGATGAGCACTCGCTGTCGAGGACAACATACTGGCTTCTACAGTATAAGAAATCTTAGAGCCACTCTCATATCTGTGAACATATCCCATATTCTCGTACCTTCGTTAACAGCCTGCAATGGGGAACAGAGTCAACTGTTTTCCGATAATCTAGAAATATGGAACCTGCCCATTGCCACACTTCTGAGTTCATAATGCCAATTTTTCTGCAAATTTGAGTCAATATTGTAATCATTTAAATAACTTTACATGACGTCTCAACCCATGCCGTTTCATTTCGCTTCCTCCTCCTCTGGATGCTCCATTTATACTGTCCGCTAATTTACTTCAATTTAAATTACTTTATAACTGCCGGCCGTAGTGACCGTGCGGTTCTAGGCGCTGCAGTGTGGAACCGCGAGACCGCTACGGTCGCACTTTCGAATCCTGCCTCGGGCATGGGTGTGTGTGATGTCCTTAGGTTAGTTAGGTTTAAGTAGTTCTAAGTTCTAGGGGACTAATGACCTCAGAAGTTGAGTCCAATAGTGCTCAGAGCCATTTGAACCATTTTTGAACTTTATAACTGACGTTCGAAATAGTCGAGTGGTAGGGCGCAGTACCACATACTCGGTGTGTTGTCTGTCTTGTAGGTACGTGCACTTCCTTGTCAACACCGCCACTGCTGCTGCAGCCTCTGTCAGGGCAACGTGTAACTAAATACACTAACAGAGCACGCCTCATGGACAAAGTGAAACTTTGCCACGTGTTTCTCCTCATTTCTCCCAAACTCTACAGAGACAATCCCATGATACTGTAGGACCAGCACTTCCAGCACAGTGGCTATAATGGAGATTCTGCCTTCTACACAAACTCAGAGTTGGTACTGGTGCTATACACGCTCTCCCAGAGCGAGTGCCTCTGCAGAGTTTGGGAAAAATGAGGAGCATGTTGGAAGTTCAGACATTTTCGACCCGTGAGGTGTACTTACCTTCATTGGCCACTGAAAACTAAGGGCATGTATGTGGGTTAAAATTACTGTCTGGCATACAATTTTATCTCGTGATATTTAACCCTCATTAAAATAAGAGATACCCGTGGAAAAGTGTGGCTAGTTTTTTCTTTAACCTGCAAACAGCACGCTGTCTTGGATACAAACGTACAACGATTTTAGCTCATTCAAAACTCTTTCAGAAGAAACTGCTTAAGCTATTTCCGTGTCTCATCCTAAGCGCTTTTATTTTCTTTTTAATTACTCAAGCCAGAAACTGGACTTCTTAGTTCAGTATATAATGACAAGTACTGCAAGAATATCTACATAACGTTCCCCTTCCCACTCTTCTGTGCATGAATTACAAAATTTTAAAAACGTCCATGGTCGCATCGTTGTTTCAGTAAAGGTATGGTTTTCAAAAAGTAAGGATAATTCAACGGACCTCCGTCGTTACAGACAGAGAAGTGCACTGAGGCGTAGAGAGGTTTTTGAATGTTGGTTTATGGGCAGCATGATTAGAAAAGGAATTGTGTGACAAGTGCCATGATAAAGTAACAGCATACATACTGTACAAGATTAATTTATTTTAAAATAAGAGTTCTTCAGTACTGGTGACTATACACGTGAACTGAAAACGTTCGCAGAAAGCTCAGTCTGGTAATTTACAGTAAGCAAAACTGTAATATTTCAGTGACGAGACATTCAGACAATAATTCTTGCTGTAATTAGATAGTGACAAGAAGCGTGCCGCGGAAAAAAGCAGACCGTAAAGCTGCTGCTGTTTCGTGCCTCCCGGAATAAAGCCTGTGAAACCGTGCAAGGGAAAAAATAAATGGCATAGGACTACGCATACTCTGAAGATACGAATCTCCTGAACAACGAATACATTTGCCTCCGACACAAAAACTGTGGAATGGAGAAAAAGAGTAGGAAGGAAATTTAGATGCATTGCGCTTCGCGAATCACGGCGGAGTATGTAAATCCTTTCCTTGTCTTTTGCTTGTTGTGTAGCCGTTGGCGTCTGATCTGAATCAAGGCCGTTTTTTGTCATGATGAAATAAAGCGCGCACCAAGGAAAGAAAAAAAGTTCTCGGTATGACTCAAAATGACGTTGTAGCAATGACATCTTTTCGTTCCATGAATAGATGTTGCTCAGTAACGTAAATCAATTGTGGACTTCATCGGCGGTATATTTTCTTTACATGGGTTCTGAAAATAGTCGTGTTGGTTCAAATGGCTCTGAGCACTCTGAGGTCATCAGTCCCCTAGAACTTAGAACTAATTAAACCTAACTAACATAAGAACATCACACACATCCAGGATTCGAACCTGCGACCGTAGCGGTCGCGCGGTTCCAGACTGTAGCGCCTAGAACCGCTCGGCTACCCCGGCCACCACATACGTAAACTCATTAACCGCAGGTAAAGGCCTATGAAGAATCTGTTCCTTCAGTTGCAACGATGAAAAATGGGTAGGACCTCCCGAAGGCTAGGATATTGGAAGATTGGTGATTAAAGTTGTATGAAACAGATTACGTCATACGTATATCAGAAGAAAGAGTACGGCCCATTTTGGATGAATAATACACCGTAAGAAATATTTCTTAGATGGGAGCCGCATTTGTGGAGTTCTAACCATAAACAAATTCGGAAACGTATTTTTCAACAATATTTGGACAAATGTGATAAGAATAAAACTGATTTTGTCCATTTGTTAGCTACTATGGGTTAACTATGGGTCCAAACCAGAAACTAAACAGGTAGCAACACAGTGGATGGAAATGGGTGGACTGTAACACAAAAGTCATATTTATTTAAATCAACAAGGCAGGATAGCCATTGTTTCTTGGAAAGAAAAAGGTTTCTGTTAATTGTATTCGTTAACGTAAAACAACTACTACCATTACGGACTACCGAAGCTCCATAAGGATAATGTTCCCATGAGACCTAATGTCAGTGCAATTGGTTCTCCTAATTATAAGCTGGCCAAATACCTAACAAAGTTGATGACTCCTATAGTTGGACGGTGTGAACATCACATCAAAAACTCCCAGATGTTCATTGAGAAAATCCAAGATATTAGAGTTGGTCCAAATGACATTTTAGTCAGCCTGGACGTGGTGTCGCTGTTCACAAAAGTTCCTGTGGAGGACACTTTGAAAATGCTGGCGGATCGTTTTCCTCCTGAAAGTGTAAAGTTGTTCCGGCACGTGATGACGACCACCTACTTCTTGTATGGTAATAAATTTTATCAAATGACAGACGGTATGGCAATGAGATCTCCGTTGTCTCCATCACTGGCTAACTTTTTTATGGAGAATTTTGAAGAACGTGCACTAAATTCGGCTCCCCTCCGTCCATCCTTATTTTATCGTTACGCTGACGATACATTTATGATCTGGCCACACGGCGCAGAAGCACTCCAACAATTCATGGAACACATGAACAGCATCCATCCGAACATTCAGTTGACTGTCGAGATGGAGAAGGAAGGGAGACTGCCTTTCTTAGACGTTTTAGTACAACGACAGGCGGACGTGCGTCTTGGCCACTCTGTATACCGTAAGCCGACACATACTGATTTGTACCTGAATGCGCAGTGTTCCCATCATCCTGCTCAGAAGAGAGCCGTTTTGAACACGTTGGTATATAGAGCCAAAACTCTTTCTGACGAGGACCACTTAAGGTCCGAGATTAATCACCTGAAGAACGTGTTCCGAAAGAACGGCTATGGTGCACGCGATATAAAGGCAGCGTTCTCCAAAAGAAGGAAACGTGAAAATGCTGCAACTTCACAGGATGAAACACCGATTGCGGTTCTTCATTTTTGTGGCGCAATTTCCAGCAAGATAGGAAGAATCTTGCGTAGACGTGGTATAAGACCGATTTTTCGTCCTCCTAAGAAAATTAAGGAGATGATGCGCCCTGTTAAGGATAATCTCGGCCTCAGGTCCCTGGAGTTTATAATATACCCTGTGAGTGTGGAAGCAATTTTATAGGTCAGACTATTCGTACCGTTTCCGACCGCTGTGCAGAACACAAACGCCATATTAAAAATAGAGAGCTGGAGAAATCAGCAATTGCGGAGCACAGCCTCACGAACAAACAAAATATTGTACGATGAAAGTAAAATTCTGTCCCATGCCTCAACGTACTGGGATTACGTTATTAAGGAGGCTGTTGAAATAAGAATGAGCCAAAAGAACTTTAACCGCGGTAGCGGATACCATCTGAACCGTGCGTGGAAACGAGCGCTTGATGCAGAGAAGCAGCAGAGACGTTCCTTCCAAGGTTTACATTCAAACGGAAGCGGTGGCGCCACCGGCGCACACAGTGACACCGTCTGCGACAGCAGTACGTAATCGCCAACCAATCATAAGCCGACCAATCAGAAGCCGTCTTCGGGCTACCATAGCAGCAGTGGAGACAGTCAGCTCCTGACGATGACGATGGAGGTAATCGTCGAAAGCTCGAGATTTTATCTAGAACTGACGCGGCAAGAATACCGAGAATGTTTTATACGTAAGTGCCGCCGCGAAAAACTTCGTTCCCATACTACCAGATATTCTGTAAGCTTTTTGGACAAATTTAAACGCTGGAAGAAGTCTGCATCCCATCAGAAAATATTATCTTACAGCTGCACACGAAGGAGATTTGCGGAGGGAAAAGTGAAGTATTTGGGGCATCCTCCCTATTCACCACATTTAATATCTTACTTTTCGACATATGAAAATATTAGTGACTAGAGGTTTTTTCAGTCCAGTAGAGGCTATGGATATCTCTGAGGGTTGCACTTGAGACTTCCCAGAACCACACCTGAGGATAAGCGCATTTTTTACGTGAGGAAAAGGCTTCTCCTGGTCAGCCGACAGCTGTTAGCTTAGTTTTAGTATTTTATTAATCATTTTCTACATTTAGATCATAACCGAATTCCAACAGCTATATGCATATCTCTTATACAGCAAAATTTGTTAGTCGAAGTATAACGAATAAGACAGATCTTTATGTAAATGTTATCGGTTGGCAGGTAATTCGAGGGTTGGAACGTCAGTAGTGGCATCTATTTCTTTACAGCTTGTACAAAATAGATACGTGTTTCAAAATTTTACTGACCTTGAAAGTAGTCACCAGCATTGGGTATAACCCGTTGCCGGCGATGTGGAAGTCGTACGATACTCTTAGCAGTGCCAGTTGTGTTGACTGTTCGGGCGGCGCGATCTATTGCCCGACGTATTTGTAGCAGTTCTGAAGCGAATGCCGTGAAGTGTTTCCTTCAGTTTAGAAATCGAGTTGAACTCAAAGAGGGCTTAAGCCAGGGGAGTGCAGTAGGTGGTATAGCACTTAGCAGCCCCATCAGTCAAACAAATCAGTAACAGCTTGTACTGTACGTGCTTGAGCATTGTTCTGCAAAATGGTCAGGTCCTGCAGAAAGTGTAATCACTTCTGTCTCTAAGCGGGTCGTAGGTAGTGTTCCAAAAATAATTCACTGGACAGCTGATAGGAGGGAGAGCGCTGTGCTTGTGGCACAGTTTAATGCGCCGGTGCGATTCATGCGGTCGTCACATTGCACACGTGCTATTAGCTAAATTGGGTGCAGTATGTCTGTTTGCTGATCAGAGATGTATGCTATGTATCACCTGTTCCAGAATACAGCAGACACCCAGAATCTTTGCGACAGTGCGGCGTTGCAATACATGCAATGAGACCAGTGTGCGATTTGCAAGGGGGGGGGGGGGATGGGGGGATTACCCCCTCTGCATGAGACCATCCCCTCCTCTGGTTTTAGTTCATGCATCACAACCTGGCATGTTTATTTCCCACGCACTGGAGTAAAATTTTACATATAATTTAAATTTGTGGAGCCGAACACTGAAAGTTCTTTCCGCAGTCTTACTTTTAATACTATTAATATGTTTGCTTATTAATTCTGAAAAAGTGTTATGTAGTAGTTAAGCATTTCAAAACATTTAGAACTAAATCATCATTCTCATGTTGTCATTGTTGCTTTCGTCTAAGGTGCGTCATCCGTTTACTTGCGGGCTTGCGAGGGAAGTAGTGTGGCAGTCATACCGCAGCAGTCGTACAGCAGAGTTGGGTGAGCTGGGGGCTGAAATTCCCACCCCGGCCCGGTGCCTTCGCGAACATTTACCGTTAGGCCACCTTTTGGCAACGGTATGGCGCGGACTAACGCGCCTGGGACGTAACCACAAAGTAGTGCGAAGTGAGCAACGTTACCTACCAGACTTGATCGGACAATCTGACTTCGCTAACCGCGAACCATGTGGATGGAGCTTAACACAGGCTCCCCAGCATCGCGTACTCCCAATTAATTGGTGCCGTTCGTTCGTTGCCTCGCGTCGGCCAAACAAACGGCGATCTTCACACGTTCCCGCATAAGTAGCTTCATTAGTGAGTTGAGTGCGTCTGTCCTGTAAGAACTACGGAATTTCAGGATGTCATTCAAACAATGCAAAATTTCTGATTTCCTTAAGAGCAGATTCGAGGTGCTGGAACATCCACCATACCGTCCAGACCTGGCTTCAAATGATTTTCACATGTTTGGACCCTTAACGGAAGCTCTACAGGGAAGAAGATTTAAAAGTGATGAAGACGTCATTGCTGCGGTGCAAAATTGGTTACAGATGCAACCTAAAAACGTATTTTCTGATGAAATAAAAAAAAAAACCTCGTAAAACGTCGGGAAAACTGCATTGAAGTACAGGGAGTTTACGTAGAAAAATAACGCATGTTTCAGTTTTCTATCGTCAGAATAAGTACAGCTTTACACAAATGTGCCTCTACTTTTTGAATACCCCTCGTATACCAGTATGTAGATGATTTTGTAAATAAGCTTTCCCCACAGTCGTATAATGAACAGAGTAAGAGCATATGGGACCAATTATGTGATTGGATTGAAGACTTCCTAGATAACAGAACGCAGCATGTCATTCTCAATGGAGAGAAGTCGTCCGAAGTAAGAGTGATTTCAGGTGTGCCGCAGGGGAGAGTCGTAGGGCCGTTGCTATTCACAGTGTACATACATGACCTTGTGGATGATATCGGAAGTTCACTGAGGCTTTTTGCGGATGATGCTGTAGTATATTGAGAGGTTGTAACAATGGAAAATTGTACTGAAATGCAGGAGGATCTGCAGCGAAATGACGCATGGTACAGGGAATGGCAATTGAATCTCAATGTAGACAAGTGTAATGTGCTGCGAATACATAGAAAGATAGGTCCCTTATCATTTAGCTACAAAATAGCAGGTCAGCAACTGGAAGCAGTTAATTCCATAAATTATCTGGGAGTAGGCATTAGGAGTGATTTAAAATGGAATGACTATATAAAATTAATCGTCGGTAAAGCTGATGCCAGACTAGGATTCATCGGAAGAATCCTAAGGAAATGATATCCGAAAACAAAGGAAGTAGGTTACAGTACACTTGTTCGTCCACTGCTTGAATACTGCTCAGCAGTGTGGGATCCCAACCAGATAGGGTTGATAGAAGAGGTAGAGAAGATCCAACGGAGAGCAGCGCGCTTCGTTACAGGATCATTTAGTAGTCGCGAAAGCGTTACGGAGATGATAGATAAACTCCAGTGGGAGACTCTGCTGGAGAGACGCTCAGTAGCTCTGTACGGGCTTTTGTTGAAATTTCTAGAACATACCTTCACCGAGGAGTCAAGCAGTATATTTCTCCCTCCTACGTATATCTCGCGAAGAGACCATGAGGATAAAATCAGAGAGATTAGAGCACACACAGAGGCATACCGACAATCCGTCTTTCCACGAACAATACGAGACTGTAATAGAAGGGAGAACCGATAGAGGTACTCAAGGTACCCTCCGCCACACACCGTCAGGTGGTTTGCGGAGTATGGATGTAGATATAATGTACTTTTAAATATATAACAAGGGATGGCTTTTCTGATAGTGCATACGCGTGAATTGTGAGTTTCGGCATTAACGTCTGTTTATAAATAACTGTTTAACCAAGGGCAACGCCACGGTCCATGCTAGTAACATATATAATTATACTAAACCCCTAGGACATTTCCCCCCCCCCCCCCCCCCACTGGTAAAATCACAAATGGCACACTGATGAGACAGGCGTCCTTCGCTTTGATCAGTTATTAGAAGCTACGTTGTAGCTATGCTGTTCGGCTGTGTATGTCCATAAAACAATAAATATGCATTTCCAACTATTGGTTCCCTGTCTCTGTATAATCGGTTGTGGACTCACTATCAACTGTCACACTTTGAGCCAGAAGGTTTGAGACAACGTGTACACCGGCCACGCAGTCAACGTTTTTGCAGTGGGTTTGTGTTACAAGACGATAATCCGTGCATACACGGCGCGCGCCTCGCGACCACATTCAGCCAGGACGCAGTAATCAATCAAACGGAATGGCCTGCGATATCTGCTGACATTAACCGGACTGAGCATGCATGGAACCAGTTGAATCGTGCATTGCGTCGTTGCAGGACCTTTTCTAACAAAATGGAAGCAAAACGGATGACTTCAGATGCTTCCTGTCGAAGAGTCGGACAGTCTCGAATAGCAACATTTCATCTGCTTTGTGGGAAGCCTGAAACACCACCGATTATATCCCTTTATTGGGTTTTGCGTAATTTGTCGAAGCCGCCAAGCAGTTAATTACACTCCTGGAAATTGAAATAAGAACACCGTGAATTCATTGTCCCAGGAAGGGGAAACTTTATTGACACATTCCTGGGGTCAGATACATCACATGATCACACTGACAGAACCACAGGCACATAGACACAGGCAACAGAGCATGCACAATGTCGGCACTAGTACAGTGTATATCCACCTTTCGCAGCAATGCAGGCTGCTATTCTCCCATGGAGACGATAGTAGAGATGCTGGATGTAGTCCTGTGGAACGGCTTGCCATGCCATTTCTACCTGGTGCCTCAGTTGGACCAGCGTTCGTGCTGGACGTGCAGACCGCGTGAGACGACGCTTCATCCAGTCACAAACATGCTCAATGGGGGACAGATCCGGAGATCTTGCTGGCCAGGGTAGTTGACTTACACCTTCTAGAGCACGTTGGGTGGCACGGGATACATGCGGACGTGCATTGTCCTGTTGGAACAGCAAGTTCCCTTGCCGTTCTAGGAATGGTAGAACGATGGGTTCGATGACGGTTTGGATGTACCATGCACTATTCAGTGTCCCCTCGACGATCACCAGAGGTGTACGGCCAGTGTAGGAGATCGCTCCCCACACCATGATGCCGGGTGTTGGCCCTGTGTGCCTCGATCGTATGCAGTCCTGATTGTGGCGCTCACCTGCACGGCGCCAAACACGCATACGACCATCATTGGCACCAAGGCAGAAGCGACTCTCATCGCTGAAGACGACACGTCTCCATTCGTCCCTCCATTCACGCTTGTCGCGACACCACTGGAGGCGGGCTGCACGATGTTGGGGCTTGAGCGGAAGACGGCCTAACGGTGTGCGGGACCGTAGCCCAGCTTCATGGAGACGGTTGCGAATGGTCCTCGCCGATACCCCAGGAGCAACAGTGTCCCTAATTTGCTGGGAAGTGGCGGTGCGGTCCCCTACGGCACGGCGTAGGATCCTACGGTCTTGGCGTGTATCCGTGCGTCGCTGCGGTCCGGTCCCAGGTCGACGGGCACGTGCACCTTCCGCCGACCACTGGCGACAACATCGATGTACTGTGGAGACCTCACGCCCCACGTGTTGAGCAATTCGGCGGTACGTCCACCCGGCCTCCCGCATGCCCACTATACGCCCTCGCTCAAAGTCCGTCAACTGTACAAACGGTTCACGTCCACGCTGTCGCGGCATGCTACCAGTGTTAAAGACTGCGATGGAGCTCCGTATGCCACGGCAAACTGGCTGATACTGACGGCGGCGGTGCACAAATGCTGCGCAGCTAGCGCCATTCGACGGCCAACACCGCGGTTCCTGGTGTGTCCGCTGTGCCGTGCGTGTGATCATTGCTTGTACAGCCCTCTCGCAGTGTCCGGAGCAAGTATGATGGGTCTGACACACCGGTGTCAATGTGTTCTTTTTTCCATTTCCAGGCGTGTATTATGATTATATGACCGTGTGATTAATGGATGAAAGGCTATCGGCTTTTCTGCTATTGTTTCTGGGGTATTTCAACCAAGTGCGGCTGTTCTGAGACTGAATAGTGGAATGGTTGAAAGTTTGTCTATTATTAAGGACCACAAAGGTTGCGATGTACAAACTGACACGTATTGTCTACTAACACACAAACTCTGAGGCAGTCGCTACCTTCGCCTTACACGTTTAGTTACGGTTATGTCTTTTATTAGTTGCTGATTTTAGGTACTTCGTCACATGCAATGATGATGGTTAACATTCACAACACTCCTCACTGCAGTCCATGGTTGTTGATGTCCGACGCGGTTGACGCGAAACACGAAATTCGGCACTTCATTTTTCATACTCCGGTGAATTTACTGGACCACCATTCTTGACCGTCTCTCAAGTACTACTTCTCACTCGACACTAGTCTCACTGCCTCCTGCAGCGCTCAACAATCGATTCCTGTCTGTTATCGACCTGGGCCTCGGATACTAGCATCTATGTTCGTGGGATCACGGATCCCTTACAAGCCTGAAAGGAGAATTCTAGCGCGTCACACTACACAGAGGGGAGCAACATGATACTGTGTGACACCCAGAAGGAGATTCTGATTTCACACGTGATGAAATTTAAACATCCGAATAGGCTGACTTTTTTAGTTATTTTTTTTTAAATTTCCTAATGAAGCTATATTTTAGTACATATGCAGAATTCTTCCATTCCTTACTTGTCTTGAAACTGAGACCATACACGCTAGCAAATAAGATAATTGTGCAAAACTTTCTTGAGCATTTTCTAACGGAACAGTGAGTGTGAATTACCACTTTGTATGCAGTTCTAAGTTTTGAGAGCTTTGAAGTCGGTTTCAGGAAACCCCTGAGAAAGAAAACATTGAGTCACCGTTTACTTGTATGCTAAACAAATATATAGGTCAGTGCTACAGCCTTTCATTATTTTTCATCAGAATAGTGACAAATTTCAAATGGAAAGAGGGTTTAGGCATGTCACCGTAACTATTGTCAGCATTCCTTGAAATTTTAAGATCATTGAACAGGGAGTGCGAAGTCGGCGACATTCTATTGTTTATCCGTTGAGCAGATAAACTACAGGAACCAATTGCAAGACTTAATAGAGCAAATCTGAAAGTAGGCCTGATCAACAATTACAATAGAAATAATTAACCAGCGCAGGCTGGTGTGGCCGAGCGATTCTAGGCGCTACGGTCTGGAACAAGTGCGACCGCCACGGTCGCAGGTTCGAATCCTGCCTCGGGCATGGATGTGTGTGATGTCCTTAGGTTAGTTAGATTTAAGTAGTTCTAAGTTCTAGGGGACTGATGACCTCAGCCGTTAAGTCCCATAGAGCTCAGAGCCATTTGAACTATTTGTATTAACCAAGCAAAGCAATAACAACGGAGGACAAATTAATAATTAAGTTCTGTAACGCGTTGATGAGGTTTTGTTTTACTGCAATGGAAGACTGCAGCAGGATAGAAAGGAAAACATACTTAAGAGCAAAAATGTAATGCTTTTGGTAAATGAAATAAGGTTTTAAAAACTAAGTTTCCGTTTTCTCTGGAAATGGATTTGAAAATTTTGTCATACGGCAGTGAAACAAGGACTTTAGTGCAAAAACCATGAGGAAACGGAGAGTCGTTCAGGGAGATGCATGTTGGTAATTACTGGGAGGGACTGTAAAACAAAGAAATGAAGCTAGGAGTGGTTCGGAAAGGGAGACGTAATTACGGCTGTATGAAGAGGAAGTGGAGTGGCTTTGACATCTAACGAGACGACGGAATGGTAGAAACGCCAAGCAAGTTCTCGCCAGGATTCCAAGAGATAATAAAATGGCAGAGACGACGAAGCAATGGAAGTTGTGGAGATGACAGAAAACGTGCAGAAGAGTATAGCGGAGAACCGAAATTCCTGGATAAATCTAGAACAGGCAAACGAAACTGATCCGGAAAATACTTCGTGCTCGTTTAAATAAGCAACCCAGCTTAAATATCCATCTCCCGGGGCATGTGATGTAAGTTGGCTTAACTATCTTAAGGT
Source organism: Schistocerca gregaria (assembly GCF_023897955.1). Classification (NCBI taxonomy): domain Eukaryota; kingdom Metazoa; phylum Arthropoda; class Insecta; order Orthoptera; family Acrididae; genus Schistocerca; species Schistocerca gregaria. The sequence continues at coordinate 132,958,114 of NC_064931.1, read as the reverse complement.
GTATGAAAAATTTTCTGTCCCAATGTTATTTTGCCTACTCTGTACAATAGCCATTAGTGTATGTTAAATGTCTGCTACTGCTGCAGATGATGATGATGATGATGATGATGATGATGATGATGATGATAACACTGTTGAGCAGTTTGGCACATGAAATAGTAGCATTTGTGTTGTTAAAGTATGCAGCTATAATGAGACGCTTAGAACCACTCAAACACGTGGTGTCTCGTCGAAACACCACCGCAAAACTCCCTGAAGACCAACTTTATCCCTGTTGTGTGATAAGTTATGTCACATACAAATGACATTTCTCGCAACAGAAGATGTGTGTGAAATCTTATGGGACTTAACTGCTAAGGTCATCAGTCCCTAAGCTTACACACTACTAAATTATCCTAAGGACAAACACACACGTCTGCTGGCACGTTACAGACATCCTAAATTAATTCAGACTTGGTTTTAGTTTCATTTATTCCAATGCTTTTCAGCTTCGTGTTATAGTCTTTTGTTCCTTATGATGGTTACGCGTAGCTGAGTGATATCACACGTCTGTTTCGTTTGCATTGTTTTCGCAGCGGGAGGCCGGTATAGGCCGGTGTTACATTTGGTCGTAATATAAAAATTGAGGCAGTTAAATCAGGGCGGACGTTCTCGCTAAGTGGACCTAATAACGATGCTTAGCGTCACCGATAAATCAGTGACACGATTAATTATCTCGCTGCCGCGCTAACTCGCAGGGCTCGTGTTCATCGGCATCAAGTACTATTCGTTGTTCGCTAATATACATTTACGCATTTCGTTAATTTTCTCTGCCACGCATGCGAGATTACCCATCATTCAAAAACATTATCTAACCACACTACATGAGAACGGCATAACGTAAAATTAAGCTGTCCACTTAGACGTCAGTGTATGACAGTCAGGACAAATAAACAGCACCATCATGAGAAAGATAAAGGTAATTCCGCTGTTGTGACATAAAGGAGAATCGTCATCCGTTCATAGCATTTATCTCCGAAACAGCCCAGATTAACAGCATGGAAGAGAGAGAGAGAGAGAGAGAGAGAGAGAGAGAGAGAGAGAGAGAGAGAGTTGAAGAAAAAAAATGGCTCTGAGCACTATGGGACTTAACATCTGAGGTCATCAGTCCCCTAGCACCTAGAACTACTTAAACCTAACTAACCTAAGGACAGCACACACATCCATGCCCGAGGCAGGATTCGAAACAGAGACCGTAGCGGTCGCGCGGTTCCATACTGAAGCGCCTAGAACCGCTCGGCCACATCGGCCGGCATTTGAAGAAAAAGCTTAACGATATACCATTGTCAGGGTCGTTAGGTACATAGAAGTAAATCAGTTGGTCAAAGAAGTTGGATGCAACAGTGTTGAAGGAAGTGTCCAGGTATCCGCCATCAGTGGCTTAGAGAAACCAAAGAGCACATAAGCGGAAAAAGCCGAGCGACCATTGGTTGCCAGTAATCTCAGTGTCTCAAGTGTCGGTTTGCAGTTAATAGGAAACTTTCTCTAGGCTTGTACACAGGGTGTTACAAAAAGGTACGGCCAAACTTTCAGGAAACATTCCTCACACACAAATAAAGAAAATATGTTATGTGAACATGTGTCCGGAAACGCTTACTTTCCATTTTAGAGCTCATTTTATTGTTTCTCTTCAAATCACATTAATCATGGAATGGAAACACACAGCAACAGAACGTACCAGCGTCACTTCAAACACTTTGTTACAGGAAATGTTCAAAATGTCCTCCGTTAGCGAGGATACATGCATCCACGCTCCGTCGCATGGAATCCCTGATGCGCTGATGCAGCCCAGGAGAATGGCGTATTGTATCACAGCCATCCACAATACGAGCACGAAGAGTCTCTACATTTGGTACCGGAGTTGCGTAGACAAGAGCTTTCAAATGCCCCCATAAATGAAAATCAAGAGGGTTGAGGTCAGGAGAGCGTGGAGGCCATGGAATTGGTCCGCCTCTAACAATCCATCGGTCATCGAATCTGTTGTTGAGATGCGTACGAAGATTTCGACTGAAATGTGCAGGAGCTCCGTCGTGCATGAACCACATGTTGTGTCGCACTTGTAAAGGCACATGTTCTAGCAGCACAGGTAGAGTATCCCGTATGAAATCATGGCGGTGAATCGAGGAAGTACAGTACATACTGACGAAACTAAAATGAGCTCTAACGTGGAAATTAAACGCTTCCGGACACATGTCCACATAACATATTTTCTTTATTTGTTTGTGAGGAATGTTTTCTGAAAGTTTGGCCGTACCTTTTTGTAACACCCTGTATACTTGAGTGTCTGTTCACCAGACACCATTCGTGATGACGCGGTTGGTGCATACATTTATTTGAAATAGAGACTGAGAAAAGAAATGGAAGGGGTCGGTGGAATTCTTGGCTTCTAGCCGCACAGGACGTTGTGGCATTTAGTGGCGAAAGTGGAAAGTGTGTTCCGGAGCGGTACTCGAACCCGGATTCGCCGCTTTTGATGAGTGGTTGCCTCAGCCGCTTCTGCTATCCATACGCCGTTTCTGACAGACTCAATTTCCAGCGTATGACACGTTTAATGCAGCGTCGTTCGTCCGTCAATCATCTACTCGCAAATTGCTGATTCCCCTAAAAGTTAGGACGATATCAGTGCATCTGCATCCGTCTCCAAGGAGCCATCGCGCTCATAGACAAATGTATATATTTGGGTAGTGCCTGTTTTGTCAGACCGCAAAACATCTAATTAAACTGTCCACTTAGAAGTAGGTTTCTGACAGTCAGTACAAATAATCAACACCATCGTGAGATAGATAAAGGTAATTCCGTTGTTATAACACAAAGGAAAATCTTAATCAGTTCATAATATTTAACTCCGAAATAGCTCGTGTCCAACAGAACAGATACAACTCAAACATTTACTTTCCTGTAAGATGTGACGACTCCTGATGTTTGTTTCAGTGCGTATGCACTAACGTCGTCCGAACTCCTGCAGGAATCAATAATTTGCGAGTAGTGGGTTAATGAACGTGGGACTGCGCATTGCAGTGGGCGATAAGTTCAAAATTTGAGTTGGTCAGGGACCGTGACCGGATGCCCGAAACGGTTGAGACAGCCGCTCATGAGAAGCGATACATCTAAGTTCGTCCCGGTGCGGCACAAATTTTCAACTTTCGTCATTGCATTTCCACAATGCCGCTGAAAGTCGCGAATTCCCATCCATCCCTCTCCTTTCTTTCCTCATTCTCTATTTCATAAAAATTTGAAACTACCTCCAGCAGCTGTTCCAAGAAATACCCCGCGGGCAGGAGCGCTGACGAGGGGAGGTGACGTCACGCGCGCTAGGGCTCTACGGGCACAAGTGAACAGATGTGCCTCCACTTGATTAGTTCTCGTGAGTGTGTTTTGTGACAGCGACATAAATGTCTTGTCGCCGAAGCCCACAGCCCGTTTCACTAGAAGAAACGGACGTCCACAGTGCCTGGTGTGTCACAAAACGCATGCTTCTGCAAATAATTAAGATTTAAAGCATCGTTACAATCGCCTTGATGATCGAATGGTGCCAACTCTGACATCTTCTCATCTTCTGACATTACATAGAGTACATACACAATCATTATTTATATTTGCCATTACAAAAGATGAAATGGAAATTCAACGTTTTCATACCATTAGAAAAAGCTTACTGTTATAGTCCTGTTTCATTATGACACTTTCACACATACGGTGTTGACATTGTAGTGGATTCCACACAGATTAGTTATAAATAAGATGTAAAACAGGTTTGTCTCAAATGAATACAATACAGTTGAAATGCACGTGCCGGCCGCGGTGGTGTCGCGGTTCTAGGCGGCCGGCACGGTAGCTCAGCGTGTTCGTTCAGAGGGTTACGTGCCTTCTGTAATAAAAAAAAAACTGAGCTCATCGATCAACAACGAACTTCAATGGATGTCTTACGACGTCCGCCCCGAGCAGATGCAACGAACAGAAGCGAACAAAATGAGATTAAAAAAAAAAAAAGGCGCGCAGTACGGAACAGTGCGATTGCTACGGTCGCAGGTTCGAATCCTGCCTCGGGCATGGATGTGTGTGATGCCTTAGGTTAGTTAGGTTTCAGTAGTTCTAAGTTATAGGGGACTCAGAGCCATTTGAACCACTTTTTTTAAATGCACGGTGTGTAAATAGTTACGTCCACACACAGCTTTCCACTGATGCTTCTCAGAGGTTGAATTGTATGATAGTGCACATTTCTGCGTTTGGTTACTTTTACAATATGAGCTGAATACCTAATGGATCCACATCCTAATAATTCCAGAAATTCAATTTGTACTTACAATAATATGGATCCATGATGTATTCTGCTCGTCATATTAGCTCAAACACGTGCAGAAATGTGCACTGTTAAGCAGTTCAACCTCTACCAAGTATCAGTGGTGTTTTATGTGTGTGGACATCCCTACAAGGTGCTTTTGAACTGTATTGTTTTCCACTGGGGCCGAACCACACAATAACCCTGGGTTCAGTGTGGGGCGGCGGAGGAGTGGGTGGCCTGCTGTAGCCTGTCGTGGGGTTGTGAACCACTGAGGTCTACGGCGGGACGAAGCGTCCCCGTCGTTCCTAGGTCCGCAGTTAAAAAAAAAAGAAAAAATGGTTCAAATGGCTCTGAGCTCTATGGGACTTAACATCGGAGGTCATCAGTCCCGTAGAACTTATAACTACTTAAACCTAATAACCGAAGGACATCACACACATCCATGCCCGAGGCAGGATTCGAACCTGTGACTGTATCAGTCGCGCGGTTCCGGACCTTTTTTTTATATAGTTGTTCGTGGCGGACGTCCCCTGACGCCCGTTGAAGTTCATTTTTGAGCCATTAACTCAGATTTTTTAATTACAGAGGGCTGCTAACCCTCTGATCGAACACGCTGAGCTACCGTGCCGGCATGGACTGAAGCGCCTAGAACCGCTCGGCCACCACGACCGGCTGTGTCCAGTTCAACACTGTACACAGACTGCAAGTTTCTCAGGAGAACGTCTCTGAAGTTTGTAAGGTAGGAGATCAGGAACTGGCGGAAGTAGAGCTCTGAGAACGGGTCCTGAGTCGTGCTGGGGTATCTCTGTTGGTAGAACAACTGCCCGCGAAAGGCAGAGGTTCCGATTGTAAATCTTGATGCAGCACACAGTTTTAATCTGCCAACAAGTTGCACATAAACACACACTCCGCTGCACAGTGAAAATTGCAATTCTCTCGAAAAATTTATGCGGAAAACAATAAAATCAAGAAATATTGCGCCAGCTGGTTCAGATGGTTCTGAGCACTATGGGACTTAACTTCTGAGGACATCAGTCCCTTAGAGCTTAGATCTAGTTAAACCTAACTAACCTAAGGACATCACACACATCCATGCCCGAGGCAGGATTCGAACCTGCGACCGTAGCGGTCGTGCTGTTCCAGACTGTAGCGCCTAGAACCGCTCGGCCACCACGGCCGGCTTTACGCCAGCTGGACAAAGGTTACTCGTTCATTTGGTCTGTCGACACATCCACACAGCCGTATCATCGCCTACTAGCTGTTACATTTTTCTGGCCTTCAATTTGTAAGTCTCATTAATTTAATGCAGATTAAATTAGAAATGGAGCGATGTGACGAACAGCTGTGCCCGAGGCGGCATTTGGAGTGTAGCTGCAGTTGCCCGTGACGTCACAGCCGTGTCACTTGTGCTCGCCGCTACTCGTAGCGTGCTCGCGGCAGCCGTGTACCCTTACAACCACAGCAGGCGGCGGAGAGGTGCTGCCCCACGGGCAAGTGAGCGCTTCTCAGCTCACGGGCGAGCGCACGAGCTAGACCAACCTGACCTACAGTGTGCACTGAAAAGGGAAAAAAAACATCATCCGGTGAAATTATCTTGACATTTGCATGCACAGTGCGCCGAAAGAAAACAGGTGAAAGACACTGTTGTTGTTGTGGTCTTCAGTCCTGAGACTGGTTTCATGCAGCTCTCCATGCCACTCTATCCTGTGCGAGCTCCTTCATCTCCCAGTACCTACTGCAGCCTACATCCTTCTGAATCTGCTTAGTGTATCCATCTCTTGGTCTCCCTCTGCGATTTTTACCCTTCACGCTGCCCTCCAATGCTAAATTTGTGATCCCTTGATGCCTCAGAACATGTCCTACCAACCGGTCCCTTCTTCTAGTCAAGTAGTGCCAAAAACGTCTCCCTAATCCTATTCAATACTTCCTCATTAGTTACGTGATCTACCCATCTAATCTTCAGCATTCTTCTGTAGCACCACATTTCGAAAGCTTCTATTCTCTTCTTGTCCAAAATATTTATCGTCCATGTTTCACTTCCATACATGGCCACACTCCATACAAATTCTTTCAGAAACGACTTCCTGACATTTTAATCTATACTCGACGTTAACAAATTTCTCTCCTTCAGAAACGCTTTCCTTGCCGTAGCCAGTCTACATTTTATATCCTCTCTACTTCGACCATCATCAGTTATTTTGCTCCCCAAATAGCAAAACTCCTTTACTACTTTAAGTGTCTCATTTCCTAATCTAATTCCCTCAGCATAACCTGACTTAATTCAACTACATTCCATATCCTCGTTTTGCTTTTGTTGCTGTTCATCTTATATCCTCCTTTCAAGACACTATCCATTCCGTTCAACTGCTCTTTCAAGTCCTTTGCTGTCTCTAACAGAATTACAATGTCATCGGCGAACCTCAAAGTTTTTATTTCATCTTCATGGAATTTAATACCTACTCCGAATTTTTCTTTTGTTTCCTTCACTGCTTGCTCAATATACAGAATGAATAACATCGGGGAGAGGCTACAGCCCTGTCTCACTCCCTTCCCAACCACTGCTTCCCTTTCATGCCCCTCGATTCTTGTAACTGCCATCTGGTTTCTGTACAAATTGTAAATAGCATTTCGCTCCCTGTATTTTACCCCTGCCACCTTCAGAATTTGAAAGAGAGTATTCCAGTCAACATTGTCAAAAGCTTTCTCTAAGTCTACAAATGCTAGAAACGTAGGTTTGCCTTGCCTTAATCTTTCTTCTAAGATAAGTCGTAAGGTCAGTATTGCCTCACGTGTTCCGATATTTCTACGGAAGCCAAACTGATCTTCCCCAAGGTCGGCTTCTACTAGTTTTTTCCATTCGTCTGTGAAGAATTCGCGTTAGTGTTTCGCAGCTATACAGTACTGCCATTAAAATTGCTACTCCAAGAAGAATTGCAGATGATAAACGGGTATTCATTGGACAAATATGTTGAACTAGAACTGACATGTGATTACATTTTCACGCAATTTGGGTGCATAGATCCTGAGAAAGCAGTACCCAGAATAACCACCTCTGGCCGTAATAACGGCCTTGACACGCGTGGGCTTGATTCAAACAGAGCTTGTATGGCGTGTACAGGTACAGCTGACCAAGCAGCTTCAACACGATACCACAGTTCATCAAGAGTAGTGACTGGCGTATTGTGGAGAGCTAGTTGCTCGGCCACCATTGAACAGATGTTTTCAATTAGTGAGAGATCTGGAGAATGTGCTGGCCAGGGCAGCAGTCGAACATTATCTGTATCCAGACAGGCCCGTACAGGACCTGCAATATGCGGTAGTGCATTATCCTGCTGAAATGTAGGGTTTCGCAGGCATCGAATAAAGGGTAGAGCCACGGGTCGTATCCCATCTGAAATGTAACGTCCACTGTTCAAAGTGCCGTCAGTGCGGACAAGAGGTGACCGAGACGTGTAACCAATGGCACCTCATACCATCACGCCGGGTGATACGCCAGTATGGCGATGACGAATACACGCTTCCAATGTGCGTTCACCGCTATGTCGCCTAACACGGATGCGTCCATCAAGATGCTGTAAAAATGACGTTTTGCCAATCGTGCACCCAAGTTCGTTGGTGAGTACACCATCGCAGGCGCTCCTGTCTGCGATGCAGCGTCAAGGGTAACCGCAGCCTTAGTCTCTGAGCTGATAGTCCATGCTGCTGCGAACGTCGTCGAACTGTTCGTGCAGATGGTTGTTGTCTTGCAAACGTCCCCATCTGTGGACTCAGGGATCGAGATGTGGCTGCACGATCCGTTACAGCCATGCGGATTAGATGCCCTTTCATCTCGATTGCTAGTGATACGAGGCCATTGGGATCCAGCACGGCGTCCCTCCTGAACCCACCGTTTCCATACTTTACTAACAGTCATTGGATCTCGACCAAAGCGAGCAGTAATGTCGAAACGGCAATCGCGACAGGCTACAATCCTACCTTAAGCAAAGTCGGAAACGTGATGGTACGCATTTCTCCTCGTTACACGAGGCATCACAACAACGTTTCACCAGGCAAAGCCGGTCAACTGCTGTTTGTGTATGAGAAATCGGTTGGAAACTTTCCTCATGTCAGCACGTTGCAGGTGTCGCCACCGGCGCCAACCTTGTGTGAATGCTTTGAAAAGCTAATCATTTGCATATCACAGCATCTTCTTCCTATCGGTTAAATTTCGCGTCTGTAGCACGTCATCTTCTTGGTGTAGCAATTTTATTGGCCAGTAGTGTACTAATGATGTGTTGCTGTCACACACGGATGAACAAACATTACACACAAATGTGTCAAAAAGTCGAATTAAAAAAAGTGACTTGAGATTAAGAGATTTTTATGCGAGTGATTAAATTGCCTGTGTTTTTGAGTTGGTGTTCAGTACGGCGCACTTACTAGGTTTGCGGCCGGGGCGGGGGGGGGGGGGGGGGGGGAGATTGAGAGAGAGAGAGAGAAGAATCGACGAAGTGGGCGTGGTTAGTCACGGGATGCTTCATTGCAGACGCTGCAAGATGAGTTGTGCATGACGGAGTAGTTTACCGGAAAAAATTCAAGAACGTACGTCCCAAGAAGGGTCCCCAACATATTAATTTCTCTCACAGACGCTTCTCGTAGTGACATCGACGAGAAAATCATAAAAATCAGCGCACTTAGAGAGATTTTTCGACCCTAGTTCATCCCTCGCGCTATTTGCGAATGGAACATGGAAAGTTGAGGGAAAAGGCTAGGTAACCAGAAGTACCTATCGCCACCCATCGTAATGGCTTGCGGAGTGCGCATACAGACGTAGATTTAAACTGAAGCATTCTTCCCTATTTATAAGCTTCCCTGTTATTTTCTAAACACTCCTTAAGTATGCTGGCTCAGAGATTTGCCGTCTTGAATACGGTGCCGGTCTTAGTTACATGTGGCTTATTGTCATATCTGTGCCCCTTGAGAGTTTAATTCTTTGGCTGTTTCCGTAGAATGCGTCTTTGACTGTTCTGATGACGTGTGCTATACACTTCCGATGTCTAGGTTGTTTTTAACATTACGAAGCATGGTTTGTATCTTTGTTGGTCGAGTGTGAAATAAATATGATGCTATGTCTACGTAGCAGTATACAGATTTTCCGGAGGATGAGCAGATAACCGACCTTGCTCGTTTTTCTTCTTCTTCTTCTTCTTCTTCTTCTTCTTCTTCTTCTTCCTCTGGCAGCTTGATCTCTTCCATAAACCAAAGGCTCTTTCTGACAGTCTGAGAGCTGTATGCCGGCCGCGGTGGTCTCGCGGTTCTAGGCGCGCAGTCCGGAACCGTGCGACTGCTACGGTCGCAGGTTCGAATCCTGCCTGGGGCATGGATGTGTGTGATGTCCTTAGGTTAGTTAGGTTTAAGTAGTTCTAAGTTCTAGGGGACTAATGACCACAGCAGTTGAGTCCCATAGTGCTCAGAGCCATTTGAACCATTTTTTTTAGAGCTGTATTAGCAAGATTCGTTATCACGGTGGAAAATAGGAATCTTCAACTCAACTGAATTCTCGTAAACAATCCATCTAAACAATTTGGTTGTATCCTGCTTCAGAGTGACCACAAGCACAGTTCCCTCAAAAATGTTAATTTCTTACGCTTGATTCAGTCCTTAACCCTTTCAGACGGTCTGGCTACAATCGTGTACATAAAGTTTTACTGTGCCTTAGCTGCGACAGAAGTATTAGGGTTGGGTTTTTTGGGGGAAGAGACCAAACAGCGAGGTCATCGGTCTCATCGGATTAGGGAAGAATGGGGAAGGAATTTCGGCCGTGCCCTTTCAAAGGAACCATCCCGGCATTTGCCTGGAGCGATGTAGGGAAATCATGGAAAACCTAAATCTGGATGGCCGGACGCGGGATTGAACCGTCGTCCTCCCGAATGCGAGTCCAGTGTGCTAACTACTGCGCCACCTCGCTCGGTGACAAAAGTATTCTTTACCGGTGAAAACCTGAGCTACACATTTGCGACTGTTCATCATTTCGTCATGCGCAAGTGCTCCAACTGTTGGGCATCACTGTGAAAACATCGGCAAGTCAATGTAGCAGTCTGCAGAAGCTCGTGACCACTGCATTCCACTGTATAACTGAATATTGTTGGTACTTTGCGTGGTAATTATTGAATGGTCATCTTACTATTCAGTACAATAGAGTATATTTCGTAATTAGTTATTTTGGGCCATAAAATGAAGCCAGAGGTACAGCGTATGTTTTGAAAACGAGTACATATCTTTGTAGAAATCTGACATGTAAAATCATTAAAAAATCGCCTAATGGCGTACCACATAAAGAAAAAATTTTCCGTCCATCAGAAAAAATTCAGATGTGAAAGGGTAAAATTACCCGAGTCGGTTTATAGATACAATGTCATAAGATTTTCTTCGGGTAGTTTTGATGTATTTCGTACGGATACTGTCCGTATTATTTGTGTTTATCAAATTAGACATTCGCGTGAGATTTCTTCGCATCTGTAGGGCTGAAACGGTCGTCAATAGCATGTGTAGGTTCCTAGCGAACGTAGTATTACACTGTTGTTACAGGAAAAGAAGACGAGCTCCGTTGTTCTGAATACTCACATACATGAACAAACACCATCATATTTCGGTTCCGATACTGTATATGAAGAAACGCTCTAATTCTTGTGAATATGAACTTAGGCAACGATCAAACTTACTTCTGCAAGTGCTCTTATTGGAAATTATTTTTAAGAAAATTTTGATTCCATTATAACAAGCAATCCTTTTCACAATCTGGTGATGAAATAGCAGTGTGATAAACGTGAACAGTCTAAGTTAAAAAAAGATACTGTTACTCTGCATTACGGTTCAACAAAGAATTCGTGACTGTTGTGGCAATTTAACTTTGCAAACGTAAGACTTTCTAATTACTGAAATATTTTTCTCAGTATTTATAATGTTTAAGTACGTCTTGCCTACCTGTCTGGGAAAAAGCAGAAATCTGGTCACGTAACTCGGATCGTACTAAGTATAATGCGGTTCTTTATCCTGTCTAGAGGCATTATTACTTTATCTTATGCTTTCTGCTTCATATTACATCAACTGAACGCTCCATAACATTAATGGTTGTTATATAACTGAATCTAAACAGCTTTGCCTTCAAAATTTGGCTGATCACAGGAGTAGATAATACGCTTTCAGTCAGCTTGTAAAAGTTCCAATTTTTACACATCCCGATTTTGTGCACATAGCCCAATCCACCCACTGTCACGAGTGGTAGTGGCGGTCGCGCGGTTCTAGACTGAAGCGCCTAGAACCCCTCGGGCACTCAGGCCGGCCGGCCGCTCGTAGAAGTTACAATTTTTACACATACCGATTTTGTGCACATAGCCCAAACCAAACACTGTCACGAGTGGTGGTGGTGGTGGTGGTGGTGGTGGTGGTGGTCGTCGTCGTCGTCGTCGTCGTCGTCGTCGTCGTCGTCGTCAAAATGGAAGTGAGCGTTTGGCGTCATTGGCCGGGAGGCCCCTTGTGGGGCAGGTACGGCCGCCTTGGTGCAAGTCTTATTACATTCGACGCCACATTGGGCGACCTGCGCGCCAGATGGGGATGAAATGATGATGAAGACAGCACAGCATCCAGTCCCTGGGCGGAGAAAATCCCCGACCCAGCCGGGAATCGAACCCATGCCCGTAGGACGGCAATCCGTCACGCTGACCACTCAGCTATCGGGGCGGACAGGTGGTGGTGGTGGCGGCGACGGTGGCGACGACGATGACAACACAAACACCAGGAAAGTTTGTGATGATGAAACTTTGGGGTCTGGAGCGAAGTTTACATTCTAACTCATCCAAAATGTGTTCACGTCGGGATTACGAGCCGGTCAGTCCGTTTCAGGAGCGGTATGGCGCACAAAAAATTGCCTCACAGATGCTGCTTTTTGAGAGGGTATTGTCATGCTGCTACAATCAGTAATCGTCTCCGAATTGTTCCTCCACTGGACGCACTACGCAATGCTATAAAATGTGTTTATATCCTTTGGCATTTAGCGTTTTTTTTTTTACAGGGTATTTGAGGGACCTCACCATTACCACGAAAAATAACCCCATACCGTAACTCCACCTCTCCGTCCTTTACTAACGGCACTACACACGATGACATGCAACATTTTCCACGTATTCGCCAATCTCCGACCCTTCTATCGGACTGCCAAAGAGCATAGCGGGAGTGATCACTACAAATCACCCCTTTCTAATCGTCCACCGTCTAGTGGCGTCCCTTTCTACATTACATCAAATGTCACTCAGCACTGACTACATGCACTGAGCTTAGGAGGAGCTGATTGGCCACTGTAACCCATTGTTCTTAGCTCCATACGCACAATCATTCTACTAGATGGCCTGCTGGCAGCAATTCGGAAGTCACTAGTTGTTCCTTCCGCTGATTTCATACGATTCTTTACAACCACTCCCTGCCATGCTCCACTGTCCTTGTCCGACAGTAGGTATGTTTAAAAATGGCATAGGTGGACAAAAGTACGTGTACAATCAATTCGGAGTTCGAGTCACCGATCGAACATTGTCAGGTTCCGCCCAGCCACTGACAAATGTTAGTGTACTTTCTTGCGCCAAATAAGAGGCCGTCCTCGCAGTATCACCTGTGGTGAAGATCAAAAATACCGTGCGTGATGTAATCTTACCCTCCCACGTATCACTATTAAATTTTTCTTAGTGTCTTCATTAGCTTCAAAAGCTTCGAGAGGCGCAAGATATACAAAATAAAAATTGTTTACTTACCTTCATTTTCTATTTGTGTTGTTGGCTCCAATTCTTGAGTCTAGGTGTACATTCTTGAGGCTGAAATTTTGATTTAACGTTATAGGTTCCTAATTAGTAAATAACTGATGAAGATTTGCCTGAATTTTATTCTTTTTCACATTTTTTTTTCAATATCACACCGTCTTAACAATTTCCACTTCTATCACACCACAAGTTACATTACTAGTGACACAATCAATAACACATCTGATTCCACCAGAGGCGTGCCCACCACTACCTACATTCTGCGGTATTCACAATACTCCAAAGACTTTACAAAGCAAAAGAGTTTACATACTTCCTTGACTAAAGAAGAATCGTCACGAAGTTAAAACATTATTTTATAAATCAATCCAGAAAAAAAATTAATAATTGGCGTTAGATTGTGCGATTATTAATATGGATTTTAAGCATGCCAGATTTTTCTGAAAGAAAAATAATTTTAGCTGTATAGATTGTAACAACTTAATTTGTTTTATACATTCTAGTCAGAGACACAATACATCGTACACAAAATCAAATGGAATTCCTTTAATGAAACAGCCGAACACGTTTACCTATACATGAATCGATAGTATACTTGGTATAGGTTATTTCTACAAAAAAATAAAAAGGTAATATTTAAGGAGGGTGTCCCATTACAGTGACTGTAAGAGAAAATTTAAAGCTATTCCTTTCCTATACTGTAAAGGAAACATTCGATGGAAGGCGGTCACTTCAAGTGCAACGATGAATTTATGATTTCTCCTCTCCCCTGTTCTGTTCGCGAATAGACTGTTGCCTCAGTTTGAGCTCGAATTTCTCTCACCGAGCGAGGTGGCGCAGTGGTTAGCAAACTGGACTCGCATTCGGGAGGACGACGATTCAATCCCGTCTCCGGCCATCCTGATTTAGGTTTTCCGTGATTTTTTTCCGTGATTTCCCTAAATCGTTTCAGGCAAACGCCGGGATGGTTCCTTTGAAAGGGCACGGCCGATTTCCTTCCCAATCCTTCCCTAACCCGAGCTTGCGCTCCGTCTCTAATGACCTCGTTGTCGACGGGACGTTAAACACTAACCACCACCACCTCGAATTTCTCTCGTTTTATCGTCTCGGTCATTTAATGGCCGATATGTGAAAGGATGTAATTAGTTGCTTGACTCTTCTTGGGACGAGAGCTCTATATTTTAACAATAAGCCCTTTTTCTGACGCACAGCGCCTCTGCTAACCTGTTAATTATACCCGTTATGGCTCCCAGACTTATACGCGGCAGGGATAGTGGTAATATTTAATTATTCACACTCATTTCATGCATGAGCTGGGACAAGTTCTACGACAAGAGAACGGTAATTCGTGAATCAAAAAATGACTCTAAGCACTATGGGACTCAACATCTCACGTCATCAGTCCCCTAAACTTAGAACTACTTAAACCCAACTAACCTAAGGACATTACACACATCCATGCCCGAGGCAGGATTCGAACCTGCGACCGTAACAGCAGCGCAGTGCCGGACTGAAGCGCCTAGAGCCGCTTGGCCACACCGTCCCGGAAGGTATTTTTCTGCGAATAAATGATGTTGCATTCGGGCAATAATTTAGAACACAGCGGGTAACATTAAATTTGAATTTCATACGGATAATCTGTCGTTACATATGTTTGGTATTATGAAAATATACGCTCATTATCGGCTTTTAATAAACCAAAGAGCAAAGATCGTAACTCTGTATAGAATTCAAAATTCATACGATGTAACTCGTAATAAAATGTGAATACCCCAACTCATGTGCCAATATTGCTCGCATCGCGAGCAGATGTGTGACCAAATAATAAAAGCGAAGAACATTTACAATTTCTAATACTAGTGAAGCTATCTGGGATTTCTAATAACAGAATAACGTTCAGAACACTTAACACGCGTGTAGAAATACGAGTATAACACCAGCTACGGTCGTCTTAATTCGAGGGGCTCACTTAAATCACTTTGGAATAGTGAAGGACTGCTTTCTTTAACATCGCCCCAGTCGGTTCCGTCCTGAAACCTACGTCATATTGTTGCCAGCATTAGTATATGGGCACTTGTGTTTCTGTGTTTCCCAGGCAGCAACATGTTTGTTTGTGCATCACATTCCTATAACACATTGCATGATACTTTTAGAAATATGACACAATATGTATTTTCCCTATGATAATGCAACAGTATAACGTGAAAGCCAACAAAGCTTTGTTTTACGGGTGGAAGATGGTATAAAAGCACGATTTTATCGTACAGAATAATCTAAAAAATATCATAAAAACTTCCCATTCATAGTCCCAGACTATGGCCCACCACTATTCACACGCATTGCCAAGATACCTCATAGGCTCTCCTCTATAGATTGTAAATCAGTACTTGTAAATGGGCAGTAAGATCCCTTTCGGTCGAAACTGCAGGTCGTAGCGTTATCCAGCTGAAAAATGTGGCTATCAGCAAGTCTTCACACATCCGGATCAACTGCGATTGCAACAGATCAATGTAACGATTAGAAGTCATTCAGATGTGCATTTATGGCACGTGTAATGTACCTTGCATACATAATATTATCCAAATCATAACACTAACACCAAATCTTTATTCCTCGAATTTGGCCCCCTCTACGAAGGTCGCACTAGCAATATTTAAGTCCATCTAATCAAATCATCAATGAAAGTCACCTGACCCACTTCAGAGGCCAGGATGTGTTTTGTTCACAGAAATCCTATCCGCCTTCCTTGTAGTTCATGTTGTCTTACCTTAAATACAAACAATCCGTCTGTTGTCAGAATCATCTTCAACATATGACGGTGGCAGGCACCTTAACGTCAGCCAATATTTGAAACGAGTGAAAGTCCTGCACCTTTCCTTTGTACCAGATTGATTGGTTACAAGTTCTTCCGCCTGCCCATACTGTCGATACCACGCAGCACACTTCATAAAGTTATCTTAACACACATTTTTGTTACTGTTGTGCACATAGTCCCGTGTAGTCAGCGCGTACACAACTTTCCCACTAGAGCGCGCCCCGCTAAGCACAATAGCGCAGGCGCAGCACTCGTCCATCTCCGCACTAGGAGATGGCGCTGTCTTAGAGACGGACCAAATTCTGCTTCCGCCGATCCGCGTATTAATATGTAACGCAGCCAATGAGATTGCTGCTAACGTAGAACCTTTTCTCCTCGTGGATCACACTCGCGCAGTGCTACCTGAACGCTCGAGATATTATAACAAGTGTACAGACCTCCGATTAGTCAGTCTGCGTTAGTCTGTAGTCAAGTTTGTCTGTGCCTAATAAGATTATCATATTCCTGTACATAGCCATGCAGAGAAATGTATAGAAACTTTGTCAAGTATCAGAGATATGTGAGAATAAGATTAACGTACCAAGACCAAAGGAACTTCAGATTGTCAATTGTAATTAGCATCCAGAACCAAGTTATTTTTATACTTGTTATTATTTTAATAAATGTGTGTGAAAATTAATGAAGTTCTGTTTAAAGTGGGTCACCGTCAATCTGCTACTCTAAGCGTGCAAGTGGCATTTCTATCGTCTGACCTAACGGCAGAAGATAAACACGCCACGATAAGACCACGAGACATATTGCTGACACTCGCCTACTTCGCTAGAGCGACAAGTCAAATAATCTGATGGTGTGTGTACCGAAGGTCTTACAGTACGCACACCACAGTTACTTTAACATATTAACAATTTGGAAATCCGAGGCACACAACTCCTTATAATACTTGTGCTTGCACCACACCAGAAAGAGATTCTCCACGGAACATTGCAGTGATCTCTGATGTGTTGTGTAGACAGGTCTCTCCAGTACACACACTATTCGTTTACCCATCGCAAGTAGTAACAGCAGTTGTAGTTACAACTTTGAACATGGCTGACGTTTGCAGCAACCGTATATACAAATTTGAAAAATATGTAAAAATCTGCCAACCGGTTGCATAAGCTTTCTATATGCCTTGACCAGGTTTCGTCACCTCTAAGGGTAACTTCTGATGAACATATGATGGCAGATTTTTACATTAAAAAAAAAAAAAACAGTTTTAACTCTTACATCGATTAGGAGTAGGTTTACATGATGTAACTGTGTATTTGCAATTTATAAAGTGTGTATTCTGTGTTGCGTAAACTCCTTGATCTATGGAAAGAAAACTGGAGGTTTGTAACGTATATATGAAAAAAGCAAAAGAATATGTGGAAATGATAAATTATTATAATATGAATATGTTTATTAAAAGAAAATGTTTGTCAAAGGCGGGTTCATACTTAGGGCACTTGTAAACGCTGTAGGGAAGTCCCTCCGCATGGCGCGATGTAAAAGGTGGGTTTGGCGGTCGAACTGAGCCGCACCTTTGTGTGAATGACACGCAGTGTGTGGCTAGCCTTAGCACGACGATGCAAAGAGAGGCAATTGGAAGCTGCATTATAAGGGGAGACTTACCTCGGATGTGGATCTGGCTATTATTTGCTACTCTCGGCATAAAGGAATGGCTCCAATATGTTGAAAATCCGACGCCAGGAAGAGATTTTATGGAGCATTCGAACATCGGGAGCCGTGAGTACAGTTAGCCGCCATGTCGCTTGCCACCAATCTTCACCATTGCTTCACAGACTTTATATGGGCATGGACCAGTTAATTTGTGCGTTCTTTCAATAATAATCACATAAAACATAAATTCGTGTCCGGAACCATATTTTCTATCCTGATCACGAAACTGCGTAGGGTCCTCACCTAAGTGTTACTAAAACATAGTATCCTGATTTAAATGAACAATTCTTGCAGTCATGTGTTTAAAAGTGGTTTATTGTCTAAAGTAGAACGAGTAGTAAAGGTTAAAGCTAAAACCACAAAAGTGAAGTTGGATAGGCTTTTGCTAAAGTATCCTTAGTTTATTATAAAATATAGTTTTGCAGGATTACAGTGCAAGAGTGTGTAAATATTATTGCAAAGAATACCTGCTTCACAGGTAATTAATGTTGAAATACATATAAATCCTTAATGAACAGATGTACGGTAGTATTGCTAGAAGAAAATTACGCAAAATTTTAAAGAGGGTGTATTTTTGGTACCCATCATGAAAGGTTCCTTTTTTTTGAAGTTGATTAAACCCATTGTTGTATTTTATTGTCTTGTAAAGTAATTTATCAACTATTCCAAGTGCCGACCGAAGTGGCCGAGCGGTTCTAGGCGCTGTAGTCTGGAACTGCGCGACCGCTACGGTCGCAGGTTCGAATCCTGCCTCGGGCATGGATGTGTGTGATGCCCTTAGGTTAGTTAGGTTTAAGTAGTTCTAAGTTCTAGGGGACTGCTGACCTCAGAAGTTAAGTCCCATAGTGCTCAGAGCCATTTCAACCATTTTGAACTATTCCAAGTGAAGTGAATGATTAGCTTTTAGAGTTAGTCTTGTATTGTGATAATGAAAGAGCTTTGCCTAGTGAAACAATACTAGTTTATGGGTCGCCATCACATTCTCCACCTATTGATGACAGTAATAGTTCAATTTTTTCCTAAGGAAAACTGCTATATGTAGAGGAGCTTAAACAGTGTATTTGTGATGTTACTCATCTTTATTTCTGTTTCTCATGTCAGTCAAGATAGAAGCCCTTATTTCCAAATTTAGTTCTGCACTTCATGAAGTGACATTTCAGTGTTTGATTAAGTAATGCTCTTGAAGATCTCTGTTATTAGTTTGAGCTTCGTGCAAATTTACTCCTCATAATTTACCGGTGTGTGTGCGTTATTGGTAACTGCTGCTACACACAGTACAGCGTGCACTGTGTCAGTTTGTATCCTGTTTGCTATTCAAAGGGAAATCTCAACAAAAGTAACTTCAATAACTAATATCCAATTTTATCAAATATGTATTTCCAAATCAATGTGCCTAATTGGGCTGGCGACCGTTCATTTTTCTCTTTCATTTATGATTTTACACTTCCGTTAACTCCCAATATTACAGCCCGCTTTGCTTTTCTGTTATTTCACCAAATTCAAAACTATAGTCAGATACCCTTGTCGATTAGCCACATGTGCGGTCGAACTTGGAAACCCTCTAAGAGGATAACATTAGCGTGTTTCACGGCACGTTTGCGCTATACAGTGTCTTTTATATCAAATTCCTACACTGTGACATGAGCTGTGTGAACAGAACTGTGCGTACTGGGAAAGGCTGGAATCTGTTTTTGACGTTTAAATCCAAGGGCCTTTATACTCACTTCCTACGTTGTAGTTTCAGAAACATAAAACTAAGAAACATTCGATTCGCGGTAAGGACTTGGCTGGAGGAGTGCAATCGCTAAATATCTGGCACCGTGATTGATAAGGTGAGCCACATGTTTAAATCGACATCGTACCTGAAATCGTCGTTTGATTATACATGGTCCGGTCACATTACTGTGACTAACACCTATATTCGACGTCAACGTCGGGGTAATCTCACGTCAGGACATGCTCATTGGGTTTTGGGCCAGAGGCGGAGGCATTTCCGAAACTGCCAAATTTGTAGCCGGCCGCAGTGGTCTCGCGGTTTTAGGCGCGCAGTCCGGAACCGTGCGACTGCTGCGGTCGCAGGTTCGAATCCTGCCTCGGGCATGGATGTGTGTGACGTCCTTAGGTTAGTTAGGTTTAAGTAGTTATAAGTTCTAGGGGACTGATGACCACAGCAGTTGAGTCCCATAGTGCTCAGAGCCATTTCAACCATTTTTGAACCAAATTTGTAAACTCTTCGCGTGCAGCCGTGACAAAGTACACTACTGGCCATTAAAATTGCTACACCACGAAGATGACGTGCTACAGACGCGAAATTTAACCGACAGGAAGACGATGCTGTGATATGCCAATGATTAGCTTTTCAGAGCATTCACACAAGGTTGGAGCCGGTGGCGACACCTACAACGTGCTGACATGAGGAACTATTCCAAGCGACTTCTCATACACAAACAGCAATTGACCGGCATTGCCTGGTGAAACGTTGTTGTGATGCCTGGTGTAAGGAGGAGAAATGCATACCATCACGTTTCCGACTTTGATAAAGCCTATCGCAATTGCGGTTTATCGTATCGAGACATTGCTGCTCGTGTTGGTCGAGATCCAATGACTGTTAGCAGAATATGGAATCGGTGGATTCAGGAGAATAATACGGAACGCCGTGCTGGATCCCAACGACCTCATATCACTAGCAGTCGATATGACAGGCATCTTATCCGCATGGCTGTAACGGATCGTACAGCCACGTCTCGATCCCTGAGTCAACAGATGGGGACGTTTGCAAGACAACAACCATCTGCACGAACAGTTCGACGACGTTTGTAGCAGCATGGAGTATCAGCTCTGAGACCGTGGCTGCGGTTACCCTTGACGCTGCATCACAGACAGGAGCGTCTGCGATGGTGTACTCACCGACGAACCTGGGTGCACGAATAGCAAATTTTTTTCGGATGTATCCAGGTTCTGTTTACAGAATCATCATGGTCGCATCTCTGTTTGGTGACATAGCGGTGAACGCCATACTGGCGTATCACAGGGCGTGATGGTATGGGGTGCCATTGGTCACACGTCTGTCACCTGTTGTTCGCATTGACGGCACTTTGAAGAGTGGACCCTACATTTCAGCAGGATAATGCACGACCGCATGTTGCAGGTCCTGTGTGTGCCTTTCAGGATACAGAAAATGTTCGACTGTTGCCCTGGCCAGCACATCTCCAGACCTCTCACCAATTGAAAATGTCTGGTCAATGGTGGCCGAGCAACTGGCTCGTCACAATACACCAGTCACTATTCTTGATAAACTGTGGTGTCGTGTTGAAGGTGCATGGGCAGCTGTACCGGTACACGCCATCCAAGCTCTGCTTGACTCGATGCCCAGGCCAGAGGTGGTTGTTCTGGGTACTGATTTCTCAGGATCTATGCACCCAAATTGCGTGAAAATGTAACCACATGTCAGTTCTAGTATAATATATTTGTCCAATGAATACCGGTTTATCATCTGCATTTCTTCTTCGTTTAGCAATTTTAATGGCCAGTAGTGTATATCGTGCATGCTAAAATGATGTTATCTAAAACCGATGCCGAGGCAAATCTGGTGCACCACGGGCTGTGGATGGTAGGGGTGAGCAACGGCTGCCGAAATGTTCACGGGCGAACAGGCGTCTTTTTCTGTAACCCATTTAACGACATCGAGCCTCACCTCAGACCTCTCACTCGGCAATACGCTCTCAATACAGCGATGTAATTGCTACCTTTAACAAAAACAGTCTCACGTTAAACGTTAACAGTCCCTTTGCGAAACGGTTATCGTCAAATTCCAATTAACTTCCTGTTACAACATTCATAACTAACGCTCGACAGCTGTGACAGCAGGTTTCCGATGCAGGCAAACGGCAGCTGACAGACATGTTGACATACGGCCTGGGATGTCACAGAGTTCTGCCCACGCCAGGGACGCCGAAACACGCAACCGGTGTCAGGTGCAAGTCTTTGCCCGTGAGGCCCGGCAGGTACATTGCTTAGTCATAGACAGATGTTCCCTGATTGCGCAAAAGCGACCGGCACCGTTGTGTTGCAAACTTCGACTTATTCTTGTTTTAGGCCAAGTCGTGTTTGAGCTAATTTTGTGCTGCTGGTTTCAGCATGCCGGGCTCTGCCACGAGTTGTTCCTTAAATCTTTACGATTCCTTTCCCCGCTGTAGCAGTTGTAACTCTTGGGATTACTCTTTCCGTAGCTGTCGCTTCCTTTACTGCTCCTAGATGAGCAATTCCTTTCGTCCAGAGAAATTATCCTGTCAGCATGAGCGCGGCAACGTCAGACTTCTCGTGGTATTGTAGGCGTTCCCGCAGAAACTTGCTGTATGAGTATACTGCGACTGATCAGACGTTTACACACGAGACACACGCAGGAAAATTTTCGTGTAATTTGGATACGTTCTCTAACACAAATGAAATTTGAGACAGAATTTCCATTATGTGAGCCACTAAACCACGATGTCTGTTTATTAGTGTAAGTAGCCCCGTCACACGGAAAAATATCTGAATTGAAAAAGGATTAAAGACATAGAGAAGTTGGTTTACTCCAGTCCGTGACATATTAAAGGCTGGCAGCTGTGGCCGAGCGGTTCTAGGCGCTTCAGTCCGGAACCGCGCTGCTGCTCCGGTCGCAGGTTCGAATCCTGCCTCGGTCATGGATGTGTGTGTTGTCTTTAGGTTAGTTAGGTTTAAGTAGTTCTAAGTTCTAGGGGACTGATGACATCAGATGTCCAAGTCCCATAGCGCTTAGAGCCATTTTAACCATTTGAACATGTTAAACGGAACGGCAAGATGACAGCAGATAAAGTAACAGCATTGCTTGTTTAGGAAACCAAGAAAGCAGTTCGAATCTCAAAATTCTTCCAGGGAAAACTACACAAAGAGAGAATGGGAGCTGTTAAAGAGCCATGAAAGTTCTAGAGATTCGTTGTAAGAGGTGTCATAGACCGTAGCATTTCTCAGCTTAACGAAAGCACTTAGTATTCGACCACAATATTATTGCACCTGGAAATGAGGCCGTTTCGGTTGTCTTATTGTGAGTCAGCGCGTAAACGGCTTGATGGTTTATGCACAACTGACGTGAAAGGATTCAAAGTGCGATGCATTTTCCTTAGTCAGCACTGTACTTGCCTACTTTAACGTCACCGCGTGAGTCTGATAACGGCCAAGTGCAATAATATCGCCGTTGAGTACTACGTGGCTCATAACGTCAACCACAGGAGTTCGTGGCATCAACTTTGGCGTCCGTCGTTACCACATCCTTTCAAAGCGAAGGAATCAATAGCTAGGCTGAAACTGGAAAGTGGGAGTCCAAAGTAATTGAGGTCTTTGCGTGAGCTTACCTTATATTGTGGCAGTATACTGCGGCAGTGTTCATAGTACCAAAGAACTAATGAGGCATAGTAAATGAAAGAGAAAACGGGACACACTATTGGGCAACGAATGAGACGGACCGCTGTGTCTCCGACCGTTTCATAATCTGTTTATTGTGCCTCCACAATCAAAAACAGTCTGCTTTGCCAAGCCCGCAGGGAAGCTACACTGCCCCAACCATGTCACATCTTTATGTAGGGGCGAAGGCCCTTTTAAGGTCTATGGATGCCCTCTCGATGTGGCCCAGCGCGCAGACATGTAGATAAACGTCTCCCTTTGCACTCAAGGAGCAAAATAGCTGATGGGATATAAAATGTAGACTGGCAATGGTGAGGAAAGTGTTTCTGAAGAAGAGAAATTTGTTAACATCGATTATAGATTTAAGTGTCAGGAAGTCGTTTCTTATTTGTATCGAGTGAAGCCATGTAAGGCAGTGAAGCATGGACGATAAATAGTTTGGACTAGAAGAGAATAGAAGCTTTCGAAATGTGGTGTTACAGAAGAATGCTGAAGATTAGATGGGTAGATCACATAACTAATGAGGAGGTATTGAATAGAATTGGGGAGAAGAGTAGTTTGTGGCACACCTAGACCAGAAGGGATCGGTTCGTAGGACATGTTCTGAGGCATCAAGGTATCACCAATTTAGTACTGGAGGGCAGCGTGGAGGGTAAAAATCGTAGAGGGAGACCAAGAGATGAATACACTAAGCAGATTCAGAAGGATGTAGGCTGCGATAGGTACTGGGAGACGAAGCAGCTTGCACAGTATAGAATAGCATGGAGAGCTGCATCAAACCACTCTCAGGACCGAAGACCACAACACCAACAATAACACTGCACTCAAGCTGAGCATCAAAAAAATTCGAACGGAATCAGATTTTTCCAACGGCTGACCCTATATTGGGATTTTTAATAAGAGTGATTGATGGTAGGTACATAATTATGAGATATCGCTAATTGTCCTGTTTTTCCACAACACAGTCGTAGTTTCTGAATTTTGTGCGTAATTAATTTATTGGGAGAGATTTGTATACTAAGTTTATGTACTTGATTAATATGCATCTAATCGACCCATGATTGCTGTCATTCAAATCGTTAAAATGGCTCTGAGCACAATGGGACTTAACTTCTAAGGTCATCAGTCCCCTAGAACTTAGAACTAATTTAATCGAACGAACCTAAGATCACCGCATACATCCATGCCCGAGGCAGGATTCGAACCTGCGACCGTAGAGGTCGCGCGGTTCCATTCTGTAGCGCCTAGAACCACTCGGCCACCGCGGCTTGCTGCGATCATTCAATTTTTAATTTTAATTTGATAAAGTGTGAGAATTGTGCTTGGAATTTAGTTGTACTGATTTACACTGATCAGCCAGAATATTATGATCACCTACCTATTAGGCGTTATTTCCACCTTTGGCACGGATGACATCGTTGACGCGTCGTGGCATGGAATCAGTGAGGCCTTGGTAGGTCTTCGGAGCGAGCTGCCATCACATCTGCACATACAAGTTACTTTACACGGTGTAAAGGGGGGGGGGGGGGGGGAGGAAAGGAAGGATGAGCTCTGACGCTACGTTCAGTCACATCCCAGATGTGTTTAAAAAAAGTTCAAATGTGTGTGAAATCTTATGGGACTTAACTGCTAAGGTCAACAATCTCTAAGCTTACACACTACTTAACCTGAATTATTCTAAGCACAAACACACACACCCATGCCCTAGGGTGGACTCGAACCTCCGCCGGGACCAGCCGCACAGTACATGACTGCAGCGCCCTAGACCGCTCGGCCAATGCCCCACGGCCCAGATGTATTCGATCGGGTTCTGATCTGGCAGGTTCGGGGGTGGGGGGGGGGGGGGGTGGGGGGGGGGGGGCAGCACATCAATTGGGCCGGCCGGTGTGGCCGTGCGGTTCTAGGCGCTTCAGTCTGGAACCGCGTGACCGCTACGGTCGCAGGTACGAATCCTGCCTCGGTCATGAATGTGTGTAATGTCCTTAGGTTAGTTAGGTTTAAGTAGTTCTAAGTTCTAGGGGACTGATGACCACATATGTTAAGTCCCATAGTGCTCTGAGCCATTTTGAACATCAATTGGAATCTCGGCACTGTATTCCTCGAATCACTCCATCACACTCCTGGAGCGTTATCTTGTCGAAAAATGCCACAGCCGTCGGGAAACATGATCGCCATGAAGGGTTGTACGTGGTCTGCAACCAGTGTACGATACTCCTTGGCCGTCACAGTGGCTTACACGAGCTCCACTGGACCCATGGATGCCCAAGTGAATTTTCCCTAGACCATATCTGAGACGTAGCCAGCTCTTCTTCGTCTCGCAGTACAGGTCCAAGGAGCTGTTCGCCTGGAAACCGACGGATTCGCGCCCTCCCATCGGCATGATGAAGAAGGTTCAAAAAATGGTTCAAATGGCTCTGAGCACTATGGGACTTAACATCTGTGGTCATCAGTCCCCTAGAACTTCGAACTACTTAAACCTAACTAACCTAAGGACATCACACATATCCATGCCCGAGGCAGGATTCGAACCTGCGACCGTAGCGCTCACGCGGATCCAGACTGAAGCGCCTAGAACCGCACGGCCACACCGGCCGGCGATGAAAAAGGTATCGGGATTGATCATACTATGCAACGGTAGGCCAGTGCACCAACGTACAGCTCCGATGGTCACTTGTCAATTTTTCACAATTGCCGATGTCGTAGTGTTAACATTGGCACATGCATGGGACGTCTGCTGCGGAGGCCCATCATAATGAGTGATCCGTGAACAGTGTGTACGACACATTTATACTCTGGCCACCACTAATGTCTGATGTTAGTTCAGCTTCAGTTCGCAGCCTGCCCTGATTTTTACCAGTCTGCCCAACCTACATCGGACCTCTATAATGAGGGGTGGCCGCTCAACCCCTCAACATCAGGACGTGGTTCTACCTTGGTTTCGTAACGTGTTCAACACACGTATGAACGCACCCCTCTCAAGTCGTGCAGTTTCGGAAATGCTCGTACCGAGCTTCCGGGCCACCGTTACTTGCCCTTTATACTTTTATACAGACACCGTATCCATATAAGCATATAGTTCTGTCAATACCGGCCATGACCTCCTTCTGTGCAGATGCACACACATTCCCCTAACTCTTACGGGACATAGTAAGAATGTCTTCCACGAGTAATGAATATGTTGGGGTGGGACACTACGAATGTAGTGTGTGGACGTACAAGGTAAGAATGTGAGCCTCACGGGAGGCGTGCGCGAGATAGTCGTTGCAGTTGCGCTATCCTCTGTGTCCTCGGTGGCTCAGATGGGTAGAGCATCTGCCATGTAAGCAGGAGATCCCGGGTTGGGGCACACATTTTCATCTGTCCGCCGGTCAGCAGCTGAAGGTATTAAATTAATTCTAATTACTTGCCCTTGGTCAAGCTTAGATAGATGGCTCACCTTCCCCTTTCTGCACCGTGGGTGTGTCTGACTAGCAGTCATTCCTCGCCAGGTGACGCTGCTATCGCGTGCAAGGGTGGATATCGATAGTAGGCCGGTGATCTGTGTGTTAATACGCCCCTTCCTTGTATGGTCCGTTGTACCACTATGTTAAGCTGCAATAAATGTGAATTAGTCTTACGGATGAGGGGTTTGTGAACCACAACAACCATTAAATTGACTATACGTTTAAAAATGTTATTGTTGATGGTAATAACAGGTTTAGAAGTGAGACAGTCCGTCCTAAGATGGTTGAAGTTTCTTTTAGTGCTAAGGTATCCTGCAGTTTATTATTTAATTTTTTGTACCGTAGGCAGGTCTTTAAACAACATTGGCCCTCTATCATTGCGTGTTTCCTGTCATTCCTTTTTCCCATTACATAATTATTTTGCAGTATCTTCTTCTTCTTCTCCTCCTCCTCTCCACCAGTGCAATTCTTAAGAAACATGTCTCCTTAGGCACTGCCCAAGCCATTCCTTCTTGTTCCTTAGCACTTGGAATAATTACATTAAAAGGAAAACGCTTTCTAGTATTCCGTAATAATTGTGTACTTTCACTAATCCTTTATAGTAATTACTCATTTTTATCAGTTTCTCTCCACATTATCCTTTCTGACATCCTCCATTTTCAGATTTCAAGAGTTTCTAATCTCTTTTCATCTTGGTAGTCCATTTTTGTGACAATATTGTACACAAAACAGCTGACCGTCTTTCTCAGTTACGGATTCCCCACAAAGTATCCCTCTCTTCACATTAAATGCCTTGCTATTGTAATTGTGATTTTTGTTTCACGAAAAGTTACCCATTCTTTCTAATTTTCATTCCATACACTTTAGCCGTTCCACTGAAATATTCTGTCATTGTATTCGTTAAAATTATTGCCATATTTAAAGCGCTGAAACCTTTTCCTACATGCAAATGGTCCTCTGCTTCAGTTAAAACATTTTCTTGCAATGCTTTCTAAGTCTTTATTGAGGACGATACGTCGTCTGACTACCCAACTCATCGGCCTGTCATTTGTCGTCAGATCTCATCCCTGTGCATTGTCTTTCTGTATCATCTATAAATTCTTAATTAATATTCTTTGTTTCTTATACACTTCTCTACCTGTCAGTATCAGTAAGAATTTATCCCATTCCACTGAAGGTGCCTTTTCCAATTCGAACAGACAACATGAACTTCCCTGTTGTCCTAAACATAGTTCACTCCTGTAGTTCTCAAGAATCCATTTGCACGTCTCTCTCGCCTATCTCATCGAAAACCACTATGTTCTTAATAAATAAATCTGTCTAATTTGGCATATAACTTCCGCATCAGAACTTTCAGTAACATACTTACTGCATATATTATTGGGCTCATAGTCCTGATTACCATACATTTCTTGGTGTTCTTCTTTTTCTCAAATGGTATCGTGATCATTGTTACGTTTCAGACCACTCACACATTTCCTTTAGTTCTTTACACAAGTACGTAACTGTGATACCCCTGTGTTCATCTACGTCCATAATGGTAACCTAAACTTTAGACAATGAAATGCATTGTTCCCCAGTTTCAGCACATTTCGTGCTCAGTAATTTGAGGCGAATAGCTTCTAACTTAGGTGTTTGTTACTCACGATCTTAATAGTCACAGCGGCAAGTGCCCGCATGCAGGACATCACACAAACACTCAGCACTTAAGGTAGCAATTCGCCAGCTGGCCGTAACGGCAAGTGGAATATAAGCCACCTGTGCCCCGTTCTTTATGTTCTCACAAGTTACGCAACGGCATCACGAACAGCGATGTCAACGGCAACAAGCGAGTAGTAATTAGAAGTGGATAAAGCATGATCTCACGCACCACTCAACTGCGACGCCAAAAATATAAATGAATAAAATATAAAGTAAGGTCATGCTACCGGCTGGTCTGGCCGAGCGGTTCTAAACGCTTCAGTCTGGTACGGTCAATGGTTCGAATCCTGCCTCGGGCATGGATGTGTGTGATGTCCTTAGGTTAGTTAGGTTTAAGTAGTACTAAGTTCTAGGGGACTGATGACCTCAGATGTTAAGTCCCATAGTGCTCAGAGCCATTTGAACCATTCAAAGGTCATGCTGACGTAGAAAGCCACTTGCTTCATCACGCACGTTTGTCGTGGTCTGTAATAACATAAAGCTTCTGTAACCAGCGAGATAACACGGTGGTTAAGACATTGTATTTGCATACGGGAGAGTAGAGGTTAAAATACGCATCCAGTCACCCAGAATTAGTTTTTCCATGATTTCCCTGAAGCACTTGAAACGAATGCCAGAAGGGTTGCTTTTAAAAGTTGATGGACAATATTCTTCACTCTGTAGTCTGAACTTTGGTACACTTACTCTAATAAGCTCGTTGCCGACAAAACGTTAAACCCTGAACTTTATTCCTATTCCTCGTTCTGTACACCATGCACAGACTACCTAGAATACTTCTGGAAGACCTGACATCGTCAGGTAAATGAGAGACAGTAGTCGGTACTATACAGGGGGTTCGGAAATACCCGTTACAGACCTATAATACTTGTAGAGGACAGTTAGTACATTATATTTTGATTAGAAACCCATATCCGCCCCGCTAATAGGTACGCAACAGGGCAGTCTTGGTGGGGCGGTTACGTCGAATCGGCCGGTGTCATTTGACGTCCGTCCTACCTCTATGACCTGGTTCAAGCCTAATTCACGTGTCTGTGAGTGTTAGAGCAAGATGGTTGAGGTCGACATGATCCGTCTAAACGGCGAAGCTCAAGGTAATAAAAGAGCTTGTCACCCCCTTTATCATGATCGTTCTCGACGACGTCCGACTCCATCTCATACCCTCTTCCCCACAAACACTCAACTACTTGGAGAAAAGGAACCTTCATCAGCAGGCATGACTGTGGCGCTCCAAGGAGACGCCACACACCCAAATTCGAAGAAGCCGTGCTGCATCACATTGAAGAAAACCCGTCAACGAGTGCAAGACCAATTTTTTTGGCTTCTGATGAGTGGAATTGTAAGGCAAGTGATGTACTGGGTCACACCTAATCAACTACTTGTAAAAGTGGTCGCGTCACCAACATGTCTTCAAATAGTTGTAGCTCGGAAATGTTACTCTTCAACAGTGGGAAGCAAGAAGGAACATACAACATCAATGTACGCCTGTGCTGTGATAGTACCACGCAAAAAAGGAGTGCAAGCCCCCTCCATGAAAAACACGACCACACCATAACGCCACCGCCTCCGAATTTTACTGTTGGCGCTACACACGCTGGCAAATGAGGTTCACCTGGCATTCGCCATACCCACACCCTGTCATCGGAACGCCACATTGTGTACCGTGATTCGTCACTCCACACAACGTTTTTCCACTTTTCAATCGTCCAATGTTTACGCTCCTTACACCAAGCGAGGCGTCGTTTGGCATTTACCGGCGTGATGTGTGGATTATGAGCAGCCGCTCGACCATGAAATCCAAGATTTCTCACCTCCCGCCTAACTGTAATAGTACTTGCAGTGGATCCTGATGGAGTTTGGAATTCCTTTGTGATGGTCTGGAAATATGCCTGCCTATTACACATTACGACCCTCTTCAACTGTCGGCGGTCTCTGTCAGTCAACAGACGAGGTCGGTCTGTACGCTTTTGTGCTGTACGTGTCCCTCCGCGTTTCCACTTCACTATCACATCGGAAACACGGGACCTAGGGATGTTTAGGAGTTTGGAAATCTCGCGTACAGACGTATGACATAAGTGACACCCAATCACCTGACCACGTTCGAAGTCCTTTAGTTCCGCGGAGCGCCCCATTCTGCTCTCTCACGATCTCTAACGGTTACTGAGATCGCTGATATGGAGTACCTGGCAGTAGGTGGCAGCACAATTGCATCTAATATGAAAAACGTATGTTTTGTGGGTGTACGGATACTTTTGATCATAAGGTGTATCTTCCACGAAGATCCGCCAGCCGTAATCTTTAACCCTAGAACGCTAAAGTGCGGGAATAGTTACTTTGTTACTTAACAATCGTAAATTTTTTACTACAAATTTACATACATGCATTTCCGAAGGAACATAGCATCGTAATTCTCAACAACATATGCAATGCAATATCGTCTCCATTCGCCAAGGCAGGGCAAGCTACTTTCAGTTAAGTGTCTCCATTGTACAGGAATATACGTATTGAATGTAAGAGTACAGGTTGTAGACGCATGGAGGTTTGGGTCTGGCATGGAGGGTGCTGGAATAGTTTAACGGTAAAGGCAACATCTCGCGATAAGTGGGAGATCCGGGCTCGAGTCGTGGATCAGCACAAATTTTCATATTTGTCATCTCACTACGCAGCTGATGGTAGTCTATCTCCACAACTGCGAATACATTTCTTGTAACAAGTTTGTTTGCGTGGCCATCTTTCTTGTATTTCATAATATATATTTCATGCTCTAGTTAACTGCACTATGTAATCAAAAGTGTCCGGACAACCCCAAAACCATAAGTTTTTCATATTAGGTGTATTGTGCAGCCAGGTACTCTATAACAGCTACCTCAGTAGTCATTACATGTAGTGAGAGAGTAGAACGGGGCGCTCCGCGCAACTCATGGACTTCGAACGTGGTCAGGTGATTGAGTGTCAATTCTATCATATGTCTGTAGGTGAGATTTCCACACTCCGAAACATCTCTAGGCCTACTGTTTCCGAAGTGATAGTGAAGTGCAGACGTGAAGGGACACGTACAGCACAAAAGCGTACAGGCTGACCTCGTCTGTTGACTGACAGAGACCGCCGACAGTTGAAGAGGGTCGTAATGTGTAATAGGCAGACATCTACCCAGACCATCACACAGGAATTCCAAACAGCATCAGGATCAACTGCAAGTTAGGCAGGAGGTGAGAAAACTTGGATTTTATGATCGAGCGGCTGCTCATAAGCCAAACATAACGCCGATAAATGCCAAACGACGCCTCGTTTGGTTTAAGGAGCGTAAACATTGGACGATTGAACAGTCGAAAAACATTGTGTGGAGTGACAAATCAAGGCACACAATGTGGCGATCCGATGGCAGGTTGTGGGTATGACGAATGCCAGGTGAATGTCATCTGCCAGCGCGTGTAGTGCCAACAGTAAAATTCGGAGGCGGTGGTGTTATGGTGAGGTCGTGTTTTTCATGAAGAGGCCTTGCGTCCCTTGTTGTTTTGGGTGGCATAATCACAGCACATTTCTACATCGATATTTTAAGCACGTTCTTGCTTCCCACTGTTGAAGAGCAATTCGGGGATGGCGATTGCATCTTTCAAAACGACCGAGCACCAGTTCATAATGCACGGCCTGTGGCGGAGTGTTTACACGTCAATAACATCCCTGTCATGGACTCTCCTTCACGGAATCCTGACCTCAATCCTATAAAACACCTTTGGGATGTTTTGTAACGCCGACTTCGTGCCAGGCCTCACCGACCGACATCGATACCTCTTCTCAGTGCAGCACTCCTTGTAGAATGGGCTGCCATTCCCCAAGAAACCTTCCAGCACCTGTTCGAACGTATGCCTGCGAGAATGAAAGCTGTTATCGAGGCTAAGGGTGGGCCTACACCATACTGAATTATAGCATTACCGATGGAGGGTGTCACGAACTTGTAAGTCATTTTCAGCCCGGTGTCCGGATACTTCTGATCACATATTGTACAATTTTAACGTCTTCACTGGTATGTCACATACAAAATATCATGTTTCACACTAAATGCTGACAATACCAGATTGGCGGGAACCGCGAATTTGCACCAACTGCAATCGTAAATTTATATGAAGTTTAGCAATATATGGTTAAGTATCGTAGCGTAACTCGGCAGATCCCGCAAGAAAGCTACTGTACCCGTTGCGTCGAGTCGAGAGCAAGTCTTCGCCAAGGGCGCTCAAAGCAGTACCGGCACACACGCGCACACATCACGCGACGACCATTACTAAGAAACGAGAGAAAGTAGGGCACGTGTCGAACCACATAGATGCCTGTTTTCACTGCTCTCCGTGCGCGGCGCGAATAACAAGAGAATTTCAGATTACACTTACGTCAGGTATCTTCTTCTGCTCCGTCGTTTGGTTACAATTTGTCATAACTTGTATCCACTCAGTTGTACTCTGTAGAAAGAGATGAAAGGAAACACGAAGCGCAGTGACATGGACGGCAACCCTAATCCATGCTCTTATTAGGATGCTCGGTTACATCCATTCGTGTACTCAGGAAAACACACAACGCTGTGCTGCATAGGTAACAATGTTTTTCAGTCATCCCCTCCCCATTTTCCTGTTCTAGTCGCAGACAGTGTGCGGTAGCGTAATTGTCAGAAAGCATCTATTTATCTTACGTTATTTACATGTAAAGTTCCGTAGGACCAAATTGAGGAGCGAATCTTGAAGGTTATGGAACGTGTCAGTACATGAGATTACAACATAAAGGTAATAACAGAAAAAATAAAATGTTTATGAACCCAAAAAAGTCAAGCCATAAGATTCAGTAAACGCAGTCAACAATATAACATAAGTTCTTAAGGCATACATTGTAACGCCTTGGTCTTACGCGGGCAAGTGCTCTACCAAAGGTCCCGAGTTCGAGTATCGGTCCGGCAAACAGTTTTAATCTGCCAGGAAGTTTCGTATCTGCGCACACTCCGCTGTAGAGTGAAAATTTCATTCTAGAAACATCGCCCAGACTGTGGCTAAGCCATTTCTCCGCAATATCCTTTCTTCCAGGAGTGCTAGTTCTGCAAGGTTCGCAGGAGAGCTTCTGTGAAGTTTGGAGGTAGGAGACGAGGTACTGGCGGAATTAAAGCTGTGAGGACGAGGCGTGAGTGAAAGCTGCTTATTCTTGGGAATAAGCTGATATCGTTAACAAGTAACGATAGTAAAAAATATATCTATTGAGAGGCCAATGTCAAAATACCGAAACTAGTAAACAGGGGTCGACAAGACGTCCGTGAACTTACACCACTTTTTGCCCGAACCGCCCGTTTCTGAGCCAAACATATCCTTTTACAATGTGAAGAGTTACTCCAAACTATAATACCATACGACATAAGCTAATGAAAATAAGCAAAATAGACTAATTTTCGTGTCGAACTATCACTCACTTCAGATACCGTTCAAATAGAAAAATAGCGGGATTAAGTCTTTCAACAAGATCCTGAACATGGGATTTCCACGACGGCTTACTATCTATCTGAACACCTAGAAATTTGAACTGTTTAGTTTCACTAATCATATGCCCATTCTGTGAAATTAAAATGACAGGATTTGTTAAATTGTGTGTTAGAAACTGTAAATCTGAGTCTAACTGTGATGTAGCGTTAGTTTATTTTCTACAATACAAGAACTTGTGTCGTGAACTGCACTATTTGAAACTGTGCCAAAGTTGCGCACAACATCCTTTACTACCAAACCAGTGTCATCAGCAAGCATAAATATTTTATAGTTACCTGTAATACTAGAGGGTATATCATTTACATAAATCAGGTACAGAAGTGCCCCAACACTGATCCCTGGGGCACCCCCCCCCCCCCCCCCCCCCACTTGACAGTAGCCCACTCGCCACATCACAGCCATTCTCAACACTGTGAATAATGGCCTCTCGCTGTGTGTTGCTAAAGTAAGAGGTGAACCAATTCTGAACTACACCCTTTATTCCGTAATGGTCCAACTTCTGCAACAATATTTTGTGATCAACACAATCAAATGCCTTAGATAAATAAAAAAAAGCCTAGCTTTTGAAACATTTTGTTTAACCCATCCAGTACCTCCCAGAGAAAGGAGAATATATCGTTTTCAGTGTTAAACGACTTCTAAAGCTGAACTGTACATTTGATATCAAATCGTGTGATATAAAACAATCAATTATCCTTAGATACACAGCCTTTTCAATAACTTTTGCGAACACTGATGGCATAGAAATAGGTCTAAAATTGTCTATATTATGTCTTTCTCCCTTTTTATAAAGCCACTTTACTACTGAGTACTTTAATCGTTCAGGAAACTGACCATCACTAAAGGAAAAATGCCCAAACTGCTGGAATTTCATCCTATTAGTCAGGATGTGAGATTTATGTCTGAGGAAGTCCTATACGAGGCCTATTCGGAAAGTAAGGTCGGATCGAAAGCGAAATGGAAACCACAGTGTATATCCGATGAAGCTTTGCACAGATGTGTTGGGCAGTGTGTCTGTTATTCGTATGATCGCGTCACATCGCTATTTCCATTTTTGAGAGCACAACGACCACGTAAAGATGACTGGAAAATAGTGTCTGGCGCCAAGTATAAGGGTCTGGAGAGAGATTTCGCCTGATTTCATGCAACCCAAAGAACACAACTGTCTTGCGTTTCCTTCTGGATGACAGTTCACGACCGCACTCTGCAGTGGCAATGAAGGTGCAAGATGCTCCTGCGACTTTTTCGATTGGGAAGTGCTTTATCACCCTTAGTGTAAGCACTGTTCACATAAACCGCTGGATAAGAAGAAATCACTTTGACACAGACAACGAGCTGCAGACCAGCGTAGAGAATTGGCGGAAAGCACAGGCATCTGCCTTCTATGACGGGGGGTACTGGAAAGTTGGTGCAACGCTACGGCAAATGTATAAATCGGAGCGGTGACTACGTGGAGAAGTAGCCGGATGCTTTTGCTAACTGTTGTAAATAATTTAATTTTGATTTTTCACAGTTGTTTTCATTTCGTGACTGGTTTGACCTTACTTTCCGAATAGCCCTCGTACACAGTCTAGAAAAGTTACGTATACAGTTAGTAGAATTATTACAGGACAAAAAGAAACATTTTTCTTTTGTGCCACAAATGTCACAGCTGCACCGATTCAACACCAGGGGTCCTTGAGGGGTTTCATGCTAGACAAATGTTCTCAGCTTTTTACTGCTCGAATGCAACACGTTGACAGAGTAACCAAATTTGTAACACAATTTCATCCTGCTCCTAAGAAGAGCAAGTTTTCATTACCGCTAGCGGTGTCCAGGTACATCGTTAAGATACTGCAGCGCCTGTCTTGCTAAGAAGATCGATGCAGTGTTCCTTCAGACATACACCCATGTCTGAAGGACAGGCGCTATGGCCACTACAGCCATTATGAAATACATGCAGTTGCGAATACGATCAGTTGTATCAGGGAATAACGACAATGGAAATTTGGGCCAGGCCGGGCTAGAACGCGAATTCCCCGCTTTAACTATCTGTACACGATTCACGACCAGACCGAAGCTTCCATATGTCGTCGTTCCCGTTTCACTATCTGCACTCCCACACACGTTATGTAATTCCCATACGGGGGAGGGCACTTAAATTGAAAGTAACTGCCTGGTATCGGTGTATAAATACGGTATTGCAGCGCCTGTGTTAAGAAGAAGACTGCATCGTTCTCCGTAACCACATAGACACTACAATATTATGTTTATCTGCCGATACCAAACACAGTTATATAATGTGTGTAAGAGTACAGGTTGTGACCCAGAAACGACAACGGGGAAGTTTGGGCCTTGCCGTGAGTCGTGCGTGGACAGCCGAAGCGGTTAAGCCGACCGATGGCATAAAGCGGGAAATCCGGGTTCGAGCTCCGGTCCGGCAGAAATTTTCATTGTCGTCATTCCTTTATACAGCTGATGGTTGTTGGTATTCACAACTGCGAATACATTTGACAAATTACATTATTATTCTTTGTGGTACATAGTGCTTACACGAAAGTTTCTACTGATGTTTACTCGCCATTATTTTCTGGTTACACTGTAACCGAGTTAGCAGGCATGAATCTCATTTATGGGGAGGCGCAATGCAAGGCTTGAACGGCAAGGCCCCTGTATACAGAAAGATTTCCAGGGAGAAGGTTATAAAATCACGTCATATTTCAAAGTGTTGATAGCTGCTTTCCCTATGACCAGCCGGCCGCTGTGGCCGAGCGGTTGTAGGCGCTTCAGACCGGAACCGCGCGACTGCTATGGTCGCAGCTTCGAATCCAGCCTCGGGCGTGGATGTGTGTGATGTTCTTAGGTTAGTTAGGTTTAAGTAGTTCTAGGGGACTGATTAACTCAGATGTTAAGTCCCATAGTGCTCAGAGCCATGCCAACGGGAAACTGATACATCCCATCGGGTGCGAACCATTCACTTTGTTGTAGCTGATTGAGATCAGGTGCTACTGCACCAGTTTTAACTGTCCGCCACTTCCAGGTGGAGTGCCCATTTTTTAACCGTTTATGTTCCATCTTGGTTTTGCCGTCTTGAGTTATCGGCCGTGACGCGCGGGCTGTCGACCGTGCTTTACTTTTTATCCACCAAAGCAATATGGCTAAAGCCTTTTAATTTTTAGTTTTGGACCTCCGTGTCTGAGTGGTGTCTTTGTTTAGCCTTTTTTTCACATGCCTGTTTTCAGCTGTCTTCTATTGTCAGTTGGAACTGACGTATAGCCGTTTTTAAGTCCTCTCCATCTTCGTGTTCTATAGTTTTGTCTTGGGTGCGTATGACCCCAGTTGGTTTTTGCGCGCTAAAGCAAAACAAAACAAAACCAATCAGAAAGAACTGCAGCAGTACTGAGGGTAACTGAAATTCGTGCGCAATGAGACGAATAGAAACGATCCTTTTATTCAGTGATAATTATTACAGTTAAGTCACCACGATCTATGATGGTCCTCTGGACACTAAAAAAGGCGGGAGATGATTCTTAATAGGATTTGTGATCACCGCGGACGGCAATGCATGCTTTGGAACGTGCTCTCATGCTGGCCACAGGGTTGTTAAGGAGTTGTGGTAGGACGTTCCGTTCCTTCAACAGCGCAGTTGACAATTGCTGCACTACCTCTCCGCAAGCGCGCACGTGTTCGATGGGATATAGGTCGTGGGAGAGGACAGGCCACTCCAATCGCCGAATATCGTCCTGTTCCGAGAGCTACTCCAAATGGTCTGTTCGATGCGGTCGCTCAGTCATTCCTTAAAACGAAATCGCGGTCGAATGCAAACTCGAAAATACAGACAAGAGGAAGGACTACTGTGTCACAGCAACGTTGGCCGATGACTGTACTTTGTTTTGAAGATCCGTACACCCAGGCAACATTATGCTTTCCCACACCATAACAGCTTGGCCACCTAAACGATCACATTCGACTATGTTCCTGGGTGCATTGTGTTCTTGCCATATGAGATTACGTTCAATATCCGTGGGAAATCTATTAAGAGCCGCATTCCGCTTTGCCAATGCTCAGGGGTCGCTCATAAATTGCGGCGACGTCAGTGTAATTATTGTTCAAATATGTGTGAAATCTTATGGCACTTAACTGGTAAGGTCATCAGTCCCTCAGCTTACACACGACTTAACCTAAATTATCCTAAGGACAAACACACACACCCATGCCTGGGGGAGGACTCGAACCTCCCCTTTATGAGCCGCACAGTCCATGACTGCAGCGCTCAAGGCCGCTCCCCTAATCCCGCGCGGCTCAGTGTAATTATTTTCGAATAAAAGTGTAATTTATGTTTCTAGATTGCGTATTTCTCTGTTATCTTATATACTACACTGTAAAAATTCTTTCTATTTGTGGTCCAAGTTTCATCGAGCTATGTTATTTAGCATTGACACGTCATGCATTCTTGAGTTTGGCACGCCAGTGCTTATACCGTGAACATTTACGGCCCCATCAAACATACAATACGGCGCACTTGTTCCGTTTACTAGAAAGTACATCTACATCTATAATCCGCAAGCCACCTGACGGTGTGTGGCAGAGGGTAGCTGAGTACCTCTATCGGTTCTGCCTTCTCTTTCGGTCTCGTATTGTTCGTGGAAAGAAAGATTGTCGATATGCCTCTGTGTGGGCTCTAATCTCTCTGATTTTATCCGCACGGACCAATATACTGCTTGACTCATCGGTGAAGGTATGTTCTCGAAACTTCAACAAAAGCCCTTACCGGGCTATTGAGCGTCTCTCCTGCAGAGTCTTCCACTGGAGTTTATCTATCATCTCCGTAACGCTTTCGCAATTACTAAATGATCCTGTAACGAAGCGCGCTGCTCTCCGTTGGATCTTACCTCTCTCTTCTATCAACCCTATCTGGTACGGATGCCACACTGGTGAGCAGTATTCAAGCAGTGGGCGAACAAGTGTACTGTACCTACTTCCTTTGTTTTCGGATTTCATTTCCTTAGGATTTTTCCAATGAATCTCAGGCTGGCATCTGCTTTACCGACGATCAACTTTATATGATCATTCCATTTAAATCACTCCTAATGCCTTCTCCCAAATAATGTATGGAATTAACTGCTTCCAGTTGCTGACCTGCTATATTGTAGCTAAATGATAAGGGATCTTTCTTTCTATGTATTCGCAGCACATTACACTTGTCTACATTGAGATTCAATTGTCATTCCCTGCACCATGCGTCAATTCGCTGCAGATCCTCCTGCATTTCAGTACAATTTTCCATTGTTACCACCTCTCGATACACCACAACATCATCTGCAAAAAGCCTCAATGAACTTCCGATGTCATCCACAAGGTCATTTATGTATATTGTGAATAGCAACGGTCCTAAGACACTCCCCTGCGGCACACTTGAAATCACTCTTACTTCGGACGACTTCTCTCCATTGTGAATGACATGCTGCGTTCTGTTATCTAGGAACTCTTCAATCCAATCACACAATTGGTCTGATAGTCCATATGCTCTTACTTTGTTCATTAAACGACTGTGGGGAAAGCTTATTTACAAAATCATCTACATACAGGTATACGAGGGGATTTCAAAAAGTAAAGGCATATTTGTGAAAAGCTGTACTTATTCTGATGATAGAATACTGAAACATGCGTTATTTTTCTACGTAACCTCCCTGGACTTCAATGCAATTTTCCCGATGTTTTACGAGGGTTTTTTTATTTCATCAGAAAATACGTTTTTAGCTTGCGTCTGTAACCAGTTTTGGTCCTGAAATTCCGTAGTTCTCTCAGGCCCAGACGCACTCAACTCACTAATAAAAGCACGGATCCCACACCGGTGAGCAGTATTCAAGCAGTGGGCGAACAAGTGTATTGTAACCCACTTCTTTTGTTTTCGGATTTCATTTCCTTACGGCTCTCCCAATCAATCTCAGTCTGGCATCTGTTTTACCGACGATTAATTTTATATGGTCATTCCGTTTTAAAGCACTCCTGATGCGTACTCCCAGATAATTTATGGAATTAACTGCTTCCAGCTGCTGACCTGCTGTATTGTAGCTAATTGAGAAAGGGTCTTTCTTTCTATGTATTAGCAGCACATTACACTTGTCTACAATTCAATCTAATCATATACATTTACCTTTATTCTGTACACGCATTTTGGGTGTCTGTGAACTCTAATTCCAATTATTTAAACTCAAGGCGGTGGTGGTGGTCGTCGCCAAAACAGATTGGTTTTATTTGGATTTCAATACACTATATTATTCCCCACTCTTTCGCCCCCAAAACCCTATTTCTCAACATAATCTCCGTTCAGTGCGACGGCCTTACGCCACCTTACTGCGGAAGTTGTTCGATACAGTTTCGCACTGTCGCTTGATAAACAAAGTAAGAGCCTACGGAATATCAGACCAGCTGTGTGGCTGGATTGAAGAGTTTTTAGCAAACACAACACAGCATGTTGTTCTCAATGGAGAGACGTCTACGGACGTTAAGGTAACCTCTGGCGTGCCACAGGGGAGTGTTATGGGACCATTGCTTTTCACAATATATGTAAATGACCTAGTAGATAGTGTCGGAAGTTTCATGCGGCTTTTCGCGGATGATGCTGTAGTATACCGAGAAGTTGCAGCATTAGAAAATTGCAGCCAAATGCAGGAAGATCTGCAGCGGATAGGCACTTGGTGCAGGGAGTGGCAACCGACCCTTAACATAGACAAATGTGATATATTGCGAATACACAGAAAGAAGGATCCTTTATTGCATGATTATATGATAGCGGAGCAAACAATGGTAGCAGTTACTTCTGTAAAATATCTGGGAGTATGCGTACGGAACGATTTGAAGTGGAATGATCATATAAAATTAATTGTTGGTAAAGCCGGGTGTCAGGTTGAGATTCATTGGGAGAGCCCTTAGAAAATGTAGTCCATCAACAAAGGAGGTGGCTTACAAAACACTCGTTCGACCTATACTTGAGTATTGCTCAGCAGTGTGGGATCCGTACCAGGTCGGGTTGACAGAGGAGATGGAGAAGATCCAAAGAAGAGCGGCGCGTTTCGTCACAGGGGTATTTGTTATGCGGAGATGTTTAGCAAACTCAAGCGGCAGACTTTGCAAGAGAGGCGCTCTGCATCGCGGTGTAGCTTGCTGTCCAGGTTTCGAGAGGGTATGTTTCTGGATGAGGTATCGAATATATTGCTTCTCCCTACTTATACCTCCCGAGGAGATCCCGAATGTAAAATTAGAGAGATTCGAGCGCGCACGGAGGCTTTCCGGCAGTCGTTCTTCCCGCGAACGATACGCGAGTGGAACAGGAAAGGGAGGTAACGACAGTGGCACGTAAAGTGCTCTCCGCCACACACCGTTGGCTTGCAGAGTATAAATGTAGTTGTAGATGTAGACCTGTACGCCCCCATGGAGATTTTAGAGCTCATGAGTAAACTTTTTTACTTCGACAGATCGTTCCTGTCGTATCCCTAAACACTGACAATTCCTCCTGGGAGATCCTGTACTGTGTGTGTGTGTGTGTGTGTGTGTGTGTGTGTGTGTGTTTAT
The DNA here is from genome assembly GCF_023897955.1 of Schistocerca gregaria. Taxonomy (NCBI): domain Eukaryota; kingdom Metazoa; phylum Arthropoda; class Insecta; order Orthoptera; family Acrididae; genus Schistocerca; species Schistocerca gregaria. The sequence continues at coordinate 132,916,862 of NC_064931.1, read as the reverse complement.
TTAAAAAATAAACGACTCATTTCATTGGGCCCCAAACCCCTCTGATTTATTTGCTTGTTGTTTACCTTTGCTGTACGAATGATCTCAGTCTTGGAACACACCTGTGGCGAAGCCGTTTGCTGTTGGCGGGTCTCGTGCGAGCGCCACCGGCTCTAGCGAGGCGCGACGCCGTCCCCAAGGTCTCGCGGACGACCTACTGAGCTAGAAGCAGCTTTTCAGCGAGTGTGCAGACGCGGCTTGGTGATGCCAGCCGGCCTGATCTTGTACAAGCTAGTGGCTGAAGCCAGAGGGGCCTTAGGCTACCGCGAGGGCAACATACAAGAGGTAGATTGTAAGGGATCAACTTGGCTTAGCTTACGCTTCAAGAGGCCACTGAATTTTAACAGATTGCTAACTCGTCACCCAAGCTTGCGCTTACGTACACCATCTGATAAAAAAAATCTGGAAACCTATTAGTGGAAATTAATGTGGGGTGTGTCCACCTTTCGCCTTTATCCCGCACAGTAGGCCAGAATCCCAAAAGCTGGCCAAAATACAAAGATTTGTTGAATTTGTACCAAAGTTAGTATGTAATGGTTAACGAAGTTGCTGATTAATTATATGATATCAAAAATTTAAAAAACAAAATGGCGGATCGAAGATGGTGGACAAATGTTGATAGAAGTCATTTTAATAAATACAAACAAACTGGTGCTTTTCATTTATTATAATGTTGTTCTACCAAGAACCGACGGAAGATTCTGTTAATATGAAGTCATTTTATTCATATAAAAGTAACTTTTTTGGAAATTATCGGTTGCCTATGAATATTACAGGGTTCAAAAATTTGTTTATATTTTTTCTTTATTTAGTATTTATTTACATAATATTTATTCAAGTTACGAAATTTATTTATATATGAAATTTTTAGCTATTGGCTGAAATGGTTCAAATGCCTCTTAGCACTATGGGACTTAACTGCCGTGGTCATCAGTCCCGTAGAACGTAGAACTACTTAAACCTAACTAACCTAAGGACATCACACACATCCATGCCCGAGGCAGGATTCGAACATGCGAACGTAGCGGTCGCGCGGTTCCCGACTGCAGCGCCTAGAACCGCTCGGCCACTCCGGCCGGCTTTTAACTATTAATTCATGCAGTATTTACTTCTTTATTATTCATTTATTTAATACTTATTTCTTCATGTGCGTTTAAAAGCGTTAAAAAGTATCTCCACAAAGTTCGTACAATATCTATGTTTCAATAAACACGTGCTTTTTTCAAAATTATTAAATAAAAAAAGTAATTTTAATATTAATATCACTAAAAAGTAATCAAAATATTCAATTTATAATATGAAACCGGAATGCAATAATCTCTTGAAGATTGAATAACAGTAGTCACGGTGCGGTGACCACTGTCCTTTTCTAAGTTATTCATCCCACTTTGAAGGAGAAAGCGTTATTTCCGTCCTTTTTCTACTTACTATATTGTCTTTAATGCTTCTAGGCGTCGGTTATATAATTAATGTATTTTATTTTCATTTTTCAAGATGTCTCTATAACGACATTAGTGACGCTTAAAATGTGGCTCAAAGCCGTATTAGTAGGTGAATTTGAAGGTTAATTTACAAAAGTAACAATATATACACGGTTATTCTAAATAATGGATACATTTTCAAAAATTCTTATGTATTCAAGTACAGATACGAAATGAACAAGCTTTATGCCAATGAAAAGAGGAAGTTTCAAAGTTTTTGGCTGGCGGTGCAGGGAGGGCGGAGATGGTTTCAGAAGCGGCCGGTAGAGTTCGCGCGGGAATAGGGCCGTCATTCCGTTTCACTGTCAGTTGTGAGTGAGATGGCGATTGTGGAGTAAAAGATCCTCTGCGTTCTCGAGTTCGCGAAAAGTGAGGAGCAAATTGCAGTGCAGCGGGCATTTCGCACCGAATTCGGTATTCAACCACCAACTCGCAGAAGCATTGGCCGTTGTTTTAAGCAGTTTAAACAGGCTGGGAGTGTGTGCAAAGGAAAAAGCACAGGCCGGCCGTGCGTGTCAGAGGATGACGTCTAACGGATTCGAGAAAGGTTTGCGCAGTCCCAGTAAGTCTACCGATAGAGGCGGTCGAGAACTTGGAATACCCCAACCAACTGTATGGAAAGTTCTGATACGGCGTTTGCTGTGCAAGCCGTACCGATTACAACTTATGCAGGCTCTCAACCCCAATCACAAAGAGAATCATCTCTCATTTTGAGCTTATGTGCTAGTAAAGATGGAGGTTGACGCATTTCTACAGCGTGTAATTTTTAGCGATGAAGCGACTTTCCACCTTGGTGGAAAAGTCAATAGACACAATGTTCGCATAGGAGGTTTGGAAAATCTAGATTCACCATTGCAACACGAAAGAGACAAATCATTAAAAATTATTAAATGCTTTAAATTGGATATCAAACATTATGGAAAAAAACTCTGGAACTTCCTGTTTTCATTGGTATAAAGCTTGTTCATTTTGGATTTCCACTTCAATAAATACAAAGTTTTGAAAATTGGTCCATCGTTTATAATAACCCTGTACTTGGGGACACAGTTCAAAAGAAAGCAGAATGTCGCGGAATTCGTAACTTTATATTTAAGTAAATTTTACTATTTTCTAGTGCATTTTCCAGTATTACGTTAATTTTAAAAATCTATAATTAATGATTCAATGATATAAATGCTTTTCATTAGTACATACCTCCTGGAACACTTTCCATATTGAAAATATTCGCTTCAAGTACACAGAACACAAATATTTATATTTAACTACAAGACTATTTTGTAGCCTGGCCGTCTGCCAACAGTGAATTGCCGCGTTTGACCTGACATACAGAGGCGGACAGAATTGCTCAGACGCAGGTCACATGCGTACCTCACAGTCAACTGTGACTGATGCATACACGGAATGTGTATCTGCGTATGTGCTATAATGCAGAGAATATTTCGAAAGACGCCGGCTATGCGAATGTCACCGTACCCTCTACCAGAAACGATTATTTCTGTGTTACCACCACAGGCGTGTGTTTAATGTGGGACAAAAGTAATCAGACACAGCACCGCTTGACAAGGTAACTGCAGGGTGAAGGCACAACACAGCAGTGTACACAAGGCAGCTATCTCGTACGGCAAGAAAACAGGTCTTGTCAAAAAAGACCAACGATAGCACCATGCACCCTAAAGGAAGGGAAACGACAGTGGAAGAGCGAAGGTTTATTGTACGGCTGCATAGTGAGGGAAAATCACATGCAGAAATAGGCAAGGTCGTCAACCGAAGCAGAGAACCTATATTTAGTATCGTCCAGAACTGAAAAGAAGAACAAACTCTCGACAATCGTCCACGACAGGGGCATCCTCATAAAATCACGAACATACACAAGAGGAAGATAGTTCGAATGGTGAAAAACGACCAGCTGTCTGTTTCAGTCGACGAGATGTTGAATTCGAGTCTTTCTTCCATCCTTACTCGAGCAAACACTGTTCTTGACGAATGGATGTTTGAAAATTTGGTAACTGAACTACGAAGAATATGTTTATTCCTCATTAGAAAGGAAAACTAATACTTAATGTCTCGCTGAGGTGCAGGTAATTAGAGACGAAGCAGTTGGTCGGTTCTCGGTTTTAAGGCACTATCCCAGCATTCACCTTCAATGGTATACAGAATCCATTGAAAATATGTATCGACAGGGTGTTTCCTTAAGAATGTGCAAAAATGTGAAAGGACAGAGAGGATTCTGCACGGAAGAGTTTGAGGTAGGGACCCTGTGGTCGGAGAATCCAGTTTAATGAGATATGGAAGTAAACTTGTTTATCGTTTTGTCTAGCAATACTGTTTTCCAGCTAAAAAGCGTACAAGTTTACATGTACAGTGCTGTTTATTTGCATGTACTTACTTTATTTCCTCCGAGTAAGCCGGCCTGTGTGGCCGTGCGGTTCTAGGCGCTTCAGTCTGGAACCGCGTGACCGCTAGGGTCTGCAGGTTCGAGTCCTGCCTCGGGATTGGATGTGTGTGATGCCCTTAGGCTAGTTAGGTTTAAGTAGTTCTAAGTTCTAGGGGACTGATGACCTCAGATCCCATAGTGCTTTGAGCTATTTTTTTTTTTTTAACGACCCGTGGACAGCGGCCCCTGCTATAATGGCAGAACTAACAGAAGGCTTTGGTACCGATGTTAGTGTTAGAACAGTGCGCAGATCCCTGAACAGTGCTGGGTATAATGCCAGAGTCAGAAGGCGCAAGCCGGTCGTCAGTAAGTGTGTCGCAAAAAAGCGGATTGTTTTTCTAGAAGAATTTTGTTGGCAAGGATGCGACCTTTTGGGACAAGACCCTGTGGAGTGATTAATGCAAATTTGCTTTGAGCCACGTGGGTGGCCGCATATTAGTGTGGCATGTAGCAAACACAGAGTGGGGGCCCAAAGACATGCAAGCAACCATCAAACATGGAGGCGGCAGTGTGATGGTGTGCGGATGCATATCTTTCAGAGGTGTTGGCGAGCTTGTCTTCAGTGAAGACACCATGGACATATTTGTCTATCTCGATATACTCAAACAAAATCTGACAAAAAATGCTGCGAAGTTGAATCTTGGAGGTGACTCTTATTTCCAACAAGACAATGATCCTAAGCATACGGAGCAAATAGTCAAACTGTGGATCCTATACAACACGCCTCATTACCCCACTGCAGTCTCCGGATCTCAACCACCTCGAAAACATTTGGGATGAACTGAAAACGAGGCTACACAAACGATATGTGAGCAGTTTGACACATTGATACATGAAGAATGGGTGAATATCATTTCGGATATAACGAGAAAGGTTGTTTACTCCATGTCACAGATACTGAGGGCTGTAATACAGGGAAAAGGACGCATTACCAAATACTGGCTGCTGAGTCTCTGAATACTTTTTCCCACTGTATATTTCGATTTTATTTTGTTTTTTTTCTGGCTTAGGGTGTGTTTTGTTACTTGTTGTGCTGCATATATTCAGACTGACATACGTATTACACATTTGTGGCCGGCCACTGTGGCCGAGCTGTTCAAAGCACTTCAGTCCAGAACCACGCAGCTGCTACGCTCGAAGGTTCGAATCATGCCTCGGGCATGGATGTGTGTGATGTCCTTAGGTTAGTTAGGTTTAAGTAGTTCTAAGTCTAGGGGACTGATAACCTCAGATGTTAAGCCCCTTAGTGCTTAGAGCCATTTGAACTCATTTGTGAGGAATAAAATATATGTTTTGGTTTAAAAACACGTTGAAAGTTTACTTCTCTGATTACTCCCAGTGTTTGAATATTTTTGTCCGACTCTGTATAACGGATGAAATGAATCTGTATAACGGATGAAATGAACAGCTACTCGTCAACACAACAGGCATTCAGCAGTCCCAACATTACTGTAACCAGCCTGATAGTCCACAACTCCTAGAAAATTTTTGCCACGTTTTCAATATTCTGGCCCAATGTGTAGCGGCTCGAACTTTGTGAGAACTCTTTAATGAGGTGGCTGAATGTCTGTGGAGGAATTGCAGACCATTCTTCCTGAAGAGCCGAAGCCAGAGAAGGTAATGATGATCGAAGGTGGAAATGGGGCGAAATGGCCTTGTATCTCATCGCAAAGGTGTTCCATTTGGTTGAGGTCAGAACTCAGGGCACGCTAGTTCCTTTCAGGAATGTTACTGTCTATAAATCATTACCTCACAGATGCTGCTTTATGACAGGGTACATTCTCAGGTTGCTACGGTTAGTCATCGTCTTAGAACTGTTCTTCTACCGAACGCAGTACACCGTGCTATAAAATGTATTCGTATCCTTCCGCATTTAGCGTTTTCTTAAGCGTAATAAAGGGATTACACTCTAACACCACCTCCGTACTTCACTATAGGCACTACACACGATGGCAGCATTCGCCAAACAGTAACTCTGCCTTCGGATTGCCACAGGGTCTAGCGTGATTCGTAAATTCATTCGAGACATCAGCTGTCCAATGACATCGCTCTTCACATCAACTCAACCGTCACTTAGCATTGACTCTAGAAGCGTGTAGCTTCTGAGAAACTGCTCAACTATAGTATCCCATGTTTCCAACTCTCCACGTAGAGTCACTATGCTAGATGAATTGCTGGGAACTCAACAGTGGTTCTTCGCGCTGACTTCAAACTATTGTTTGGAGCCACCCTTCGCAATGCTGACGGTACCAGTCCGTCAGTACATGTGTGCCGGTCTCTGTTTAGCTGTGGCTATTTCTTCGCGTTTCCATTTCACAATTCATCACCAACAGTGGAACTGCGCTGCGTCAGAAGGGCTGAGATGTTCCCGACGGAGTTGTTACTCAGATGACGTCGAATCTCTAGTCCACATTCGAAGTCACTAAGCTGCTCTGACGGACCCATTCTGCTGTTACTGCTTGTCTTCTGACGATAATACCCCCAATCTTGTTTTATACTGGCAGGTTCACCGCTCATGACGTGTAGTGGTCAATACCGCATTTCACACAGGTGCCCAGATACACTATATGACCAAAAGTATTCGGCTACCATCAAAAACATACGTTCTTCATATTAGGCGGATTTTGCTGCCACCTACTGCCAGGTACTCCATATCAAATGGTTCAAATGGCTCTGAGCACTATGGGACTTAACATCTGTGGTCATCAGTCCCCTAGAACTTAGAACTACTTAAACCTAACTAACCTAAGGACATCACACACATCCATACCCGAGGCAGGATTCGAACCTGCGACCGTAGCAGTCGCACGGTTCCGGACTGCGCGCCTAGAACCGCGAGATCACCGCGGCCGGCGGTACTGCATATCAGTGACCTCAGTAGTCATTAGACTTCGTGAGAGAGCAGAATGGGACGCTCTGCGGAACTCGCAGTTTTCGAACGTGAACGTGGTCAGGTGATTGGGTGTCACTTGTGTTGTACGTATGTACGCGAGATTTCCACACTCCTAACCATCCCTAGGTCCTCTGTTTCCAATGTAGTAGTGAAGTGGAAACGTGAAAGGACATGTACAGCACAAAAGCGTACACGCCGACCTCGTCTGACAGAGACCGCCGGCAATCGAAGAGGGTCGTAATGCATACTAGGCGGACATTTATGCAGACCATCACACAGGAATTCCAAACTGTCAAGTAGTGTGTAGACTGGTGTACATTAATTTGAATTTGAATTGTTTCAAGTTTGCGGCGTTGTCGCCTCGAGTACTATCAGCAAGCAGCTGCGCAGCTTTATGCTCTCTGCCGCGATAGAAAATTACTTTGGAGTTTGTCTCGTATAAAAATCCTAAAATCGATGTATGGTACAGATCTCTACCGTGTCTCCATCGTGTCCATCTTTCGACAGTTTTCCTCGCACATCGTTATATAGGGTAACGTTTAGTTTCATCTAACTCCTACTGCAACGGGTAGTAGAGAACTGTCGGGCGCAATGTTCAGCGCAGCGAAGTGATAACGCAGTGCGAGGCGACAATGTCAGCCTCCCATTACCGTGCTGTTAAATGTCGACGAGTTCAAATCGGGCTATAGCTTTGGATTATTGTATGCTCGTGTACATAATTACTTACCTGTACAAGATTCATCGGCCGAGCCATTCATTTCATTAGCACGAAAAGGAAAATGTAAGACTAGGTTTAACGTACCGTCGATATCGAGGTCATTAGATACGGAGCACACGCCCGGATTTTGGCAAGAATGGAGGACGACACCAGCCGTACCCTTTCAAAGAATTATCCCGGCATTTTCCTGGAACGGGTTAGAGAAATCACGGAAAGGTTTGAACCGTCGTCCTACCGAATGCGAGTCCCGTGTGCTAACCACTGCGCCACCTCGCTCGGTCTTTAGCACGAGGAACACTACTCAAATAAAAATGGAAGACTGGAATGTAGAAGTTTGCCTCCTCGAGACTAAGCTATAAAACGAATTTCGTAAGTCAGCTCTGCTAGTCGCTAATAACCTAGCTGTCTTTAGCTTTAATGCCTGTGGATGTAACTACTGACCAACGTTTCACGAAAAAGCTCCTTGCTAATATTTCGTATTATGCGCCTGTCGTTCTACACAAATTTCATACTACAGCTGCAGTCATCCAGAAATACAATATAACAGCATTTATCCTTGAGGTGTGTTAATATTTTGTTCTAAGACATGCATTATTTTAATATTGTGTAACTACTCTTACTATATTTTACAGTTCAATCAATCACATATTTATAATTATAGCGCTGTCTTTTCACTAGAAGTAACATTTTCACGCAATTGGGATGCATAGATCCTGAGAAATCAGTACCCAGAACAACCACCTCTGGCCATAATAACGGCCTCGATACGCCTGGACATTGAGTCAAACAGACCTTGGATGCCGTGTACAGATACAGCTGACCTTGCAGCTTCAACACGACACCACAGTTCATCAAGAGTAGTGACTGGCGTATTGTGACTAGCCAGTTGTTCGGCCACCATTGACCAGACACGTTTTGAATTGGTGAGAGATCTGGAGAATGTGCTGGCCAGGGCAGCAGTAAAACATTTTCTGTATCCAGAATGGCCCGTACAGGACCTGCAACATGCGGCCGTGCATAATCTTGCTGAAATGTAGGGTTTCGCATGGATCGAATGAAGGGTAGAGCCACGGGTCGTAACACATCTGAAATGTAACGTCCTCTGTTTAAAATGCCGTCAATGCGAACAAGAGGTGACCGAGACTTGTAACCAGTGGCACCCCATTACCAACACGCCGGGTGATACGCCAGTATGAAAATGACGAATACATGGTTCCAGTGTGCGTTCACCACGATGTCGCCAAACACGGATGCGACCATCATGATGCTGTAAATAGAACCTGGAACCATCCGAAAAAGTGACGTTTTGCCATTCGTGCACCCAGGTTCATCGTTGAGTACACCATCGCAGGCGCTCCTGTCTGTGATGCAGCGTCAAGGGTAACCGCAGCCATGGTCTCCGAGCTGATAGTCCATGCTGCTGCAAACGTCGTCGAACTGTTCGTGCAGATGGTTGTTGTCCTCATCTGTTGATTCAGGGATCGACACGTGGCTGCACGATCCGTTACAGCCATGCGGATTAGATGCCCTATCATCTCGATTGCTAGTGATACGAGGCCATTGGGATCCAGCACGGCGTCCCGTATAACCCTCCTGAACCCACCGTTTCCATACTTTACTAACAGTCATTGGATCTCGACCAACGCGAGCAGCAATGTCGCGATACGATAAACCGCAATCGCGATAGGCTACAATCCGACCTTTATCAAAGTCGGAAACGTGATGGTACGCATTTCTCCTCCTTACACGAGGCATCACAACAACGTTTCACCAGGCAACGCCGGTCAACTGCTGTTTGTGTATGCGAAATCGGTTGGAAACTTTCCTCATGTCAGCACGTTGTAGGTGTCGCCACTGGCGCCAACCTTGTGTGAATCCTCCGAAAAGCTAATCATTTGCATATCATAGCATTTTCTTCCTGTCGGTTAAATTTCGCGTCTGTAGCACGTCATCTATGTGATGTAGCAATCTTAATGGCCAGTAGTGTAGTTTTAAAGCGGATGGTGTGTTCAATAGACAGAAGATCGAGCACTTTCCACGTTGTTCGATAGCAGACCTGTGAAACACAGTCCTTAACATGTTTGATAGCAAATACTTTCTATGAATTACAGAGAAGAATGTCTGGTGCGGCGAGTACCTTCTGTAGTTATATATGGACAAACTTAACTTAATGGACACAGTTAAACGTAAATCTTAAATATTATCTGAAACGACTGTCAAAGGCACACCATTCAAATGAGTGACATCTGTGAAATGTCAAGGAATGACATTTATATGCTGCAGGCTATAAGGTGAAATGTGAAACTAGTTATCAAGGAGGGCTGTGAGGAGTTGGCTTTCCTTCTGGGAGTATGGAAGAATTGTAGCCTTAGCTGAACGTTTATTTACCGTAAGGATCTCAGTATAATTTGTTTGCTGTTAGTCGTTACGGTTGTAGCAAATCATCTTCACATGAGATCGTCTTTCCGACAACGGTGGTGTTATATATTCTGATCCAGCGTACAACATAAATGTTCAGTGAACATACGGAGTAATACTGAAATGGAGTAAATGTTCCGATAAGAAGAGCGTGTGCTTAAAAAAAAAAACCTTAAGTTTTTGTACCTAACGTTGTTGCTCTGTCAAATTAGAAAGTTCACATTCTGTCTGCATCCATCCTTTGCAAAACGCAATTAACCGATGATAAGTCCTATCAGCGCCGAAGAACATACTTCTGCCTCATTCACGAACAGAGAGAAACTGCTGTTAGTTTGACTCCTTCTCTATTCTCACCGCCAGATGTTTCCTACGTGAGGATGTGATTGCGGCAACTGAATAATTTTAATTTTTTCAGCAATTTTTCCCGAACTTTTGCAATTACTTCAGGTGAGAGGAACGTAGCGAGACTTCCAACGACTGCCATGTCCCTCGCCGCGTGTTTAAATATTATTTCCAAACCTGATGGCCTGGCCACTTAAAAATTTTAGATCAAGTTAAAATTTAACGTATCTCTTAAAAATTTTGGAAATTTATGGTAAGGTCTTATGGGACCAAACTGCGGAGGTCGTCGGTCCCTGAGCTTACGCACTACGTAATCTGCGTTAAACCAGCTTACGCTAAGGACAACACATACACCCAAGCCCGAGGGAGGACTCGAACCTCCGACGGGGGGAGCCGCGCAAGCCGTGACAAGACGCCTAAGACCACGCGGCTACTCCGCTCGGCGTAACGTATCTCTGACATTTATGTATTTATAGACGACGTAACAACTCAGTCTAACATATCCTTTCGAACGAAAACACCCTGACATCACGATATTACAGTGTTTGTGTTCAGAAATACGTTGAAATTTTCCTTCGTCCATGACTGTATGTCCAAAAGAGCAGGCAATGCGGCGACTAGAGCCGTCATGAAATACATTAAATGTATTCGCAGTCGCGAATATGGACAACAGTCAGATGCATAATGGAATGACGACAGTGAAAATTTGTGCGGTTCGCCCCCCCCCCCCCCTCCCCAACCCTGATTTCCCGCTTATCGCGAGCGGTCGCCTTAACATTAGGCTATCTGAACACGCCTCACGGCTAGACCCAAACTACCATAAGTCGTCAACCATGTGTCTACAACCTACAGTCGTACATCCATTATGTGTATTTCCGTACACGTGAGGCATCGGAATCGAAAGTCGCTTGCCTAGTATCGGCGGTTAAATACGGTATTGCAGTGCCTGTGGTGTTCATAAGTACAGTGCAATGTTCGTTCGGACCGCACTGGACCGCGAGACACATCATCCCCCAACTGCCGCCATCACAGTATGAGGCCGTTCCGCTGTCAAGCTGAATGATGTCATGTCTCGGTGACGAAGCATCAGCACCACTTCACGGCCCGGACATTACGTCCACCCGCCGAAGAACGCTCTGAAGACATTTACTACTCTGAACACTTGACACGATAAATAAAAGTTATTGCAGATATCACTGTGTTACTGACACCTCCAGACGCGAACTTGACCACTCACTCACACCTAGTATTCGGCCTCCTGTTCACAACACAACCCCAGCTCCCTGGATCGCAACTCAGAACATGCAACTGACTTTTAAAGGTGCTGCTCCAATGTTTGTTGACAATGCAGGGGTGTAAAATCTCCAAATGTAGCACTATCGCATGCATCTCAAATAGCGTGCTCTGAAACAGAAGAATGTAAACAAGTGAGTGTACACAGAAGAGGAGTGACTATGACTAATGCACGCCATGCCATAAGTCATCTGAAAGACCAGCTGTTGTGTACATAGTTCCGCGTAGTCAGCGTGTACTCAACTTTCCCACTAGAGCGCGCCCCGCTAAGCACAACAGCGCAGGCGCAGCGCTCGTCCGTCTCCGCACTACGAGATGGCGCTGCCTAAGAGACGGACCAAATTCTGCTTCCTCTGGTCCGCGTATTAATATTTACCGCAGCCAATGAGATTGCTGCTAACGTAGAACCTTTTCTCATCGCAGATCACACTCGCGCAGTGATAACAGAACGCGTGAGGTATTATAACGAGTGTACAGACCTCCGATTAGTCAGTCTGTACCAGTCTACATTAGTCTGTACCAGTCTATAGTCAAGTTCCTGTCTGCGCCTAATAAGATTACCATATTCCTGTACATAGCCATAAAGATAAATGAATAGACACTTTGTCAAGTGTCAGAGATATGTGAGAATAAGATTAACGTACCAAGACCAAAGGAACTTCAGGCTGTCAATTGTAAACAGCATCCAGAATCAATTTACTTAATATCTATGATTTTTATTATTTTAATAAATGTGTGAAAATTAATCAAGTTCTGTTTAAAGTTGGTCACCATCAATCTGCTACTCTAAGTGTGCAAGTGGCATTTCTATCGTCCGACCTAATGGCAGAAGATAAACACGCCACGATAAAACCACGAGACATACTGCTGACACTCGCCTACTTCGTTAGAGCGACAAGTCAAATAATCTGATGGTGTGTGTACCGAAGGTCTTACAGTACGCACACCACACCAGCCATGTTTATCAGTTGCAAAACAGAACGATCTGTTGACGATGTTGCCATTTCTTCCCCAACAGCGCAGGGAGTAAGCTTCACAATATCTCAACATCTGATCCCAAGAATGGTGTTGGGTACGAAACAGAAGTCAATACTGAGAGATTTTTTCTAAATTTTATTTAGTTATTCCCCTGTTTAAGTTTAAAGGATACGAGAAATGCTTTTTTGTTGAGTACATTTCTACTACTAAAAATATTAGCCCTGTATTTTAGCTTGCGTTTATCGTTAGCTTCCTTATCGAAAATCTCTCCACCAGCGCAAAGGCCCAAGCGATTGGAAAAAAGGAGACGGTGGCTCCAGTATATAAGGAGGGTAAAAAAAGGACCCGCAATACAGACGAATATCCTAAACTTCTATTTGCTGCAGAAACCTTGAACATATTCTCAGTTCAAATATAAAAAAACTTCTTGATACAGAAATGATTCTGTCCACAAATCAGCGTGGATTTAGAAATCAACGCTCGTCCGAAACTCAGTTTGCCCTTGTGTCACCGGGGGCCGAACCGAATAATAACCCTGGGTTCGATGTGGGGCGGCGGAGGGGTGAAGTGGACTGCGGTAGTCGTCGTGGGGTTGTGGACCACTGCGGCTGCAGCGGGGACGGAGCTTCTCCGTCATTTCTAGGTCCACGGTTAACATACAATACAATGCAACACACCGTTAACGTACTCGCAAAAGTACCTATACCTATGTCGATTTGTTTCCGCTAAGAAAGATTGCTTTACTTCTGAATTAATCACGTATTTCCTGCGACACTCGGTAAGCTTGTATTTTGTTCACTAAAAACGACACAGAAATGGGTCAGATGCCACCAGGAAATGGAGGTACACACCATCTACCTGGCCGCCGTTAGATTTTAATAGCTACATATTGTGAGTTAAGCGGATCAGTTTCTGGTATCCGTTTGTTGCATGACCGCAGAGAATTGGTTCCGTTAGGATCCAGTAACACAGAATAAGTATAAATAAGTAGACGAATGGTCTAATATTTTAAGAGATACTTCAGAGCCAAGATCACATTCAAGTATTTATTTTGAATTGACCACCGCTTTCAACATTACTTTCCAGTCATCTTCGGATCTACAATTCGACATAGACACACAATACAATTGTAAACATAGTTTTCAAGCCTTTATTAATGAAATAAATAAGTATAATATTTTACATATAGTTAACATACCTCATCTTTTTCAGAATTATGCCATCTATTTCGACAGTGTTGAAAATTTAAAAAGTTTGGAAATGCAAGCTCTGCCAGCAGGTAGATCACAACAAATCCACATGTCATTAATAAAAATAGTATTTACAATCATACTGGCATGCAACTTGTTCCTATTACGTGCGGCCACATAGATGCACGTCTGGAGCTCTATTGAGTCGAGCTATATGACAGGTCAGCTACTTCTTACGCCTGCTAGGTGGCGTGGTAACGCACGTTGCTGTTTGCATTTAGACAAATTATACAATTCGCTTATCAGAAATTTGTGCAGTAATTAAAGTAGTCCAAATCTTAAGTTAAAGAAAATTACAGGTATTTATAAAGCTGTCTCTGTTCTACAATCTTTCACAAAGGAGCAATATCGTCCCTTCTGTTATACACTACTAAAAATAAATTTTTCTGCAAAGTGCGTGTCATATTTACAGGATTTAATAGCAATCAAAGAATTTTATTGTCGCGGCGCATCGCAAGTTATGTACGAAAATTTTTTTAAAAATAAATGACCACTGTAGTATAAGGCAAGAATATTTATTCTCATGATTCCTTAGTTTTAATTCTAAAGGAACCTTTTCTCGACGATGCACCCATTTATGTGGAAGACATTCCAGTGTCAGATCATCATTTTTGTTATTAGTTGGCCATGTTGCCCGAGCGGTTCTGGGCGCTTCAGTCCGGAACCGCGCTGCTGCTACGGTCGCAGGTTCGAATGCTGCCTCGGGCATGGATGTGTGTGATGTCCTTAGGTTAGTTAGATATAGTAGTACTAAGTCTGGGGGACTGATGACCTCAGATGTTAAGTTCCATAGTGCTTAGAGTACTTTGGACCATGTTTGTTATTACGCTACCTAGCGTCGCAAAATACAAACCATTCACGTAGTACTATCAGTGTACCATCTCAACACCTTGACATAACATTTCAACTCATACAGTATACAATTATCCAATGAAGAACCTCCAAGACTACAAGTCACATAATGTCCAGATGGCATAATACAATCTGTAAAATATTTTTTGCTTAGTATGACCTTACGATAGGATTTGTACATGAATCTCATGTTGTCTCGCTTATGTGTGTTTGTATCGTATTGCAGCAGTGAAGGTGTCATCAAAATACTGTTGAATCTGGTCAAGAATTCAAAATAAATATTTAAGTGAGATTTTGGCTCTGAAGTGTTTCTTCACATGTTAGTCTGCAGACCGTCACCTGATCATAATGTCTCTAATATATAGAGAAATCTTCTTTCATCCGCATTCAGTTATTGAAAAATCTTACAAATAAAAGTCCGTGTTGCAGATTCAGGACAGCTGTTGTGCGCCTCCGTGCCTTTCTGTTTCAGAGAGCCCTGAGCACTTTCGCTATTTCACTAGAGTTGATATACATCTGCCGATAACGAAAATAAATGTATCAGTTTACATTACGTTGACATGGCCATAATATCAGCACTTATAATGGCCTTAGGCCGAAACTGCAATAGTGTAATAAAAACTTAAAATAGTCGCTGGCGTAAAGATGATATCCTTCAAAAAATAAAAAAAAAAATATGTCTGTGAATCCCAGCTACAAGTTGACGACAAGTGAAAGCGTACTACACGCTAGTAAACCTGCTGTTATATCCTACAGTGATTCTGTGCAGCTTCACATAAGATAACAGGTTTTTCCTGCTAGACAACAACAGATGGTATCACGGCAGAGTAGCGTGTTACACGGAGACCTCTGCATTCTCGGATAAGGTAAATCCAGCGAGCATTGCGAGACAATTTTTAAGGATTTGTCCCTTTGGCAGCGAGAGCTCGGGCGCCAGATCCGCCGAGAAGTACCTTGTTTAAAGATGAAATCCAGGCATTCGGAGAAATTGATATAAGGAAACAACGGAAAAATACAACTCTGAACAGAGAGCCTTTGTGTGCACGACTGCAGTGCATCAGTCCCCTGGTCACACCACTTCACCTGGGCAAGTAAACGGGCGAAATGTTTGCAGTGATAATTAAAGAGATAACGTAGTGCATACAGGTGATGCTAGCTCCGGTTGAAATACTTTCATGTGTGGTTTTCCAATAAACCAGCTATCGGTCACTTCACTAATAATTTTTCATAATAAAGCATTTCAAAGACACATGTCACAGTCTTTGTATGGCGAAAATTTGCTTATGTTAATGTCTTTGAACATGACATTTTTGTTGACGAACTTCTTTATCACTAATTTAAAACTGTCTGCTTTCCGGAGATTAAGAATATTCGTGCCTTCTACTTAAAATATTTTGAATCTTTTTCTTATGTTTTTCGCGTATAGTATTCCATCACGTTGTTAAAATGGAGTGCTATGAGACAATTTTATGAAATTCCTAACTCCATTCATGCCATGCCTAGTTTAGTTACGCTAATTTTCTATGGGTGAAAATAGAATAAATTGACGAATAATCTTGATGTACACTATACCGCGTCTCTCTCCCAAAAGTCTGCAGGCGTATTTTCTTTTGCGTTTTGGTAAATATCTGCAATTTCGTTTTTTGTAGTGTATTGGGGGGGGGGGGGGGGGAGGGGTCATCCCAAACAAATACTGCTCGTCACGTCTTTCACCCGACGCCCAGTGTTCATGGAAACTGTCGATTTGTTTTCTGTTCCTAACAAGACTATTATTAACCCTTTCAGACCTGCATTTCTTCTGGAGGAGGGAGAATTTTTTTCTTTGTGCGATAATGCTGAATTTAGATGGTCGATTTATATAAAAACATGTACCCGTTTTCAAAACATACTTTGTACACTTCAATTTATGGACTAAAATAACTAATTAATAAATCCCCGCCCAGTTAGCCGTGCGGTCTAACGCAGGGCTTTCCGATTTGGGAAGGAGCACGTGGTCCCCGGCACGAATACAACCGACGAACTTGGGTCGAGGTCCGGTGAGCCGTCCAGTCTGTGGATGGTTTTTTAGGCGGTTTTCCATCTACCTCGGCGAATGCGGGCTGGTTCCCCTTATCCCGCCTCAGCTACACTATGTCAGCGATTGCTGCGCAAACAAGTTCTCCACGTACGCGCGCATCACCATTACTCTACCACACAAACATAGGGGTTACAATCGTCTGGAGTAAACGTTCCCCAGGGGAGGGGGGAGGGGAGGAGAGACGCCATATCCATATAAGTATATATTTCTGGCAATACCGGCCATAACCTTCTGTTAGTGATACGAGGCCGTTGGGATCCAGCACCTCGTTCCATATTACCCTCCTGAACCCACCGATTCCATATTCCGCTAACAGTCACTGGATCTCGACCAACGCGAGCAGCAATGTCGTGATACGATATACCGCAATCGCGATAGGCTACAATCCAATCTTTATCAAAGTCGGAAGTGTAATGGTACACACATTCCCCGAACTCTTACGAGATTTGCTAAGAATGTCTTCCACGAGTAATGAGTGTGTTGGTGTGGGACACTACGAATGTAGTGTGTGGACATACAAGGTGAGAATGTGGGTCTCGCGGGAGGCGTGCGCGAGATAGTCCTTGCAGTCGCACTATCCTTTGTGCCCCCGGTGGCTCAGATAGATAGAGCGTCTGCCATGTCAGCAGGAGGTCCCGGGTTCGAGTCCCGGTCGGGGCACACATTTTCACCTGTCCCCGTTGATACATATTAACGCCCGCGAGCAGCTGACAGTATTAATATAATTCTAATGTACTCTGGTGATCATCCTACTTGTCACAGAGACTTCCAACTCCAAACATTTACATAACTGCCAATGGTCTTCACCTGTTCGAAGTTACGTTGACATCCGACAGTGTCCTCTGTGTGCTTCATTTTTTGTCTTGCGGTATAAAACTACCAGTTGATCTAAGGGCTTTCTGATCAGTAAAAAAATTGTATATTCGTTGAATTAATGCGATAAACTATGTTGTTGTTGTTGTTGTCTTCAGTCCTGAGACTGGTTTGATGCAGCTCTCCATGCTACTCTATCCTGTGCAAGCTTCTTCATCTCCCAGTACTTACTGCAACCTACATCCTTCTGAATCTGCTTAGTGTATTCATCTCTTGGTCTCCCTCTACGATTTTTACCCTCCACGCTGCCCTCCAGTACTAAATTGGTGATCCCTTGATACCTCAGAACATGTCCTACCAACCGATCCCTTCTTCTGGTCAAGTTGCGCCACAAACTTCTCTTCTCCCCAATCCTATTCAATACTTCCTCATTAGTTATGTGATCTACCCATCTAATCTTCAGCATTCTTCTGTAACACCACATTCCGAAAGCTTCTATTCTCTTCTTGTCCAAACTATTTATCGTCCATGTTTCACTTCCATATATGGCTACACTCCATAAAAATACTTTCAGAAATGACTTCCTGACACTTAAATCTATACTCGATGTCAATAAATTTCTCTTCTTCAGAAACGCTTTCCTTGCGATTGCCAGTCTACATTTTATATCCTCTCTACTTCGACCATCATCAGTTACTTTGCTCCCCAAATAGCAAAACTTCTTTACTACTGTAAGTGTCTCATTTCCTACTCTAATTCCCTCAGCATCACCCGACTTAATTCGACTACATTCCATTATTCTCGTTTTGCTTTTGTTGATGTTAATCTTATATCCTCCTTTCAAGACACTCTCCATTCCGTTCAATTGCTCTTCCATAAACTAATTCAATGATAATTACAATATGGATTGTCGACTTAAGTACGATAATCATTTGGTAGGAAAATAACAAAAGGTAACGAGACGACACAAGAACATTAATAAGTAATAATACGCTTTTGCCATGGCTGATAATATAATTGCAAGTGCTGTATCTACAAGGAAACCTTTGCATATTGTGGAAGTTAAACGAGAAACTCGTTGTTAAATACAGGGTGCTTAGAGAGAGTGGAATGGGAGCTCTTTTGGGAAATTCTACTTTCAAGCGGTACCTCTGTTGATACAACAGTCCTTAAGTCCTTTATATTGTGAACAAACAGACTGATGTTAAATCCCCGTTCCGTAGAGCCACTGCAGTCACAGTGCGCGGTTGGTATGATGCCAGTGTGGTGAATGTGCCTGGGGAAACGCCCGCGGTTAAACCTCGTTCGGATTTTGTTTGAAATCACGCGATTATATTGACAGACGTTCTGAAACCACGGCTGCATTATCACTGCTGTTTCCATAATATGAATACGATCGGCTGACAACTTCTAAAACAGATGAAGTATATCCTCATAGTCATTATTGGCGCAACAGCTCTCTGTGAGCCTTAGGCTTCTATAGGAGATAATTCCGGTCGTACCTGTCCAGTACTGAATTCCAGTTTTCCTTATGTCATCTCTGACACCTTCCTCCCACCGCAGCTTCGGCTTTCATACCCTCCCGGTTCCTTCAGGGACTGCGCGGAATATCTTCTTAATCATTCTATCGTCTGCGCACAGTACATGTCGTGACCATTTGAGCCTTTTAATCTTAATGTAGATGAAAGTGTCTGGTTCAGTATACATTTTATATAATTCGTAGCTGAATCTCCTTCTCAAGACACCATTTTCTTCCACTGGCCCAAGAATTTGTCTCGAGCTCTTTCTTTCAAATATGCTCAGTTTCCTTTCATCATATTGTGTTAATTTCCGTATTTCAGCTATGTTTGTTAGCACCGGCCTTAACTAAAACTTCATACGTCATAACTTCAGTTTCCCTGCACGGCGTCCACCTGCTCAGCCGAGTGGTGTAGCCGGCACTCCAGCTCAGCGTGTTCGGTCAGAGGGCTAGTTGCCCTCTACAATAAAAAAAAACTGCGTTAATGGATCAACAACGAACTGAAACGGCTGTCTTTCGACGTCCGTCCAGAGCAGATACAACGAACGGATACGAACAAAATGAGATTTAAGAAAAAGTGGTGACGTGCTTGCCTCCTATGCAGCGGGCCCGGGTTCGATTCCCGCCCGATTCTCCGCCTGTGGACTGTGTGTTGTGTTGGCCTCGTCATCATCTCATCCTTATCGACGCGCAAGTCGCCCATTGTGGCGCCACATGAAATAAGACTTGCAACGCGGCGACCGAACTTTCCCGGACGCTACCTCCCGGCCAACAAATGCCATACGATCATTTCATTTTTTTCCTGAACGGTAACTTAGATTTAAGATATTTTCTGAGGCCATGGTAGCGCTTGTTGGCGGACAACATTCGTTTTTGGATTTAAGAGGGGTAGGACGTCGAACGGTCCGACTTCGAGAAGGAGAGGCACCACAGGACATTTTAATTTGCACTGTCTATACTTTTACAAATAAATTCATAAAACTTTGTCAGAATGACCAGGAAGAATTCAGGATTCACACTCATAGCAGTGGAAGTTCTAAAACACGATAAAATATTTTTTTAATGTGAAATTTCATGATTTTTTCACTTACTGTTGACTGCATTTGTTGTTGTAGGTACACTTTTCTTCATAAGTAAGAGAGATCCTTCGATGAATTTTGCAGAGCTTCCAAACCATTCTTACAGGTGTATGAAACTCTAGAATTTATTTAATCTATGGAAAAATGAATGGGCTGTTACGTTTTAAACTTCGTGTTTAGAGAAAACTCGAATTTTATAGTTAATTATCTCAATTTTTACCACAGCTTTAACAGATTTGGGAAATTCTAGAGTTTCATACACCTGCAAGCATGGTTTGTATGCTGTGCAAAATTCATCACAGAATCTCTCTTACTTATGAATAAAAGTGTACCTACAGCAACAAAGGCAGCCTATACCAAGTGAAAAAATGATGAAATTTCACATGTAAAAAAAATTGTTTTGTTATATTTTTGAACTTCCTGACCATGCTGACAGAGTTTTATGAATTTATTTTAAAAGTATAGACAGTGCAAATTAAAATGTCCTGTGGTGCCTCTCCTGCTCCAAGTCAGCCCGTTTCACGTCCTACCCCCCTTAAGAGTAGGCATTATTCGTACAGTTTGGTTCAGATCCGAGGTAAATGAAACTACTCACATCAAGCTTATATGTACAAATTTCCTAGGATGGGGCCTCAATTGGATAATTTTTGATTTCCCTTTAATGGTGGAGCCCCTCCACGCCCACACGGAAGTGGTAACCATCAAAATATGTTACCTTCGTATTGTTAGATGCAAATCGAGGAGTTCACGGGATGTGAGGTCGTGATGCTGTCCGTGTGTCAGGGAAGGGTTAACCAAAACGGGCCCGTCGAGGTTTTTATTATTATTCTCGAGTCAGAAACACACACACACACACACTGTATTTATATTACATGTGCCCAGTACTTTGCAAGCGCCAAGGCGCTTGGAGTGGCTTGCAGGAGATCAATCTCCGTGCAGAATATAGGGCACAAAGCGCACTGAAGCACGTGGCTTGTTGTTTGTCCTTGTCCACAATCACAGGACGTATCTTTTGTTATGAAGTCCCATCTCTTCCGGTTGTCTCTGGATCGACCAACTCCTGATCGTAATCTGTTTAAAAATTTTCAAACCAGTCAGCTTTCATTGTGTCCAGGTGGTAGTTCAGCTTCTGGGCACTTCCCTTGTTGAGAGCCCATCCTCGCACAAAGTAACAATGCGGAAGCGATCGTACGGCGGTATTGACCGTCTAGACATGACTGAACTAAAGACAGCACGAGCTGTGTACCTCCTTCCTGATGGAATGACTGGAACTGACCGGCTGTCAGACCCCCTCCTTCTAATAGGCGCTGGTCATACATAGTTGTTTATAAGTTTGGGAGGGTTTAGTGAAATCTCTGAGCAGTCAAAGGGACTGTGTCTGTGATACAATATCCACAGTAAATGTCTATCTTCAGGAGTTCTGGGAACCGGGGTAATGAAAAACTTTCTTTTGTGTGTGTATATGCGGCAGATCATGCAAGGGTAAGGTTGGTCAGTGACTGGGTGTCATAGCTTTTGTTAGTCATTACAGTACCAATCAGAATCGATGTCTTGTACAGTTAGACTGGGCCCCGACGATGTCTCCTGGGCGAGCTGCAGTGCCTGCATGCTTGAAAAAGCCATAGCCGCCATATTAGTGGTCGATTGGTCACAGAATCGATCGCACATTATAGCAGGGTATGTGGTTCCTTTTTGTGTTTAGTGTGCAAAATTTGGCTTCCCTGTTGTGGCCGGTTGAGCGATTGTGTGATTCATCCTACAGTGCCAGCCAGCTTTGTGTTGTTTGTGTACCTTGACCTGCCATAGGTCGTTATGTGTCCCTTGTAAGGAGTGTCTTTGGACGATTTTGCTTCCACCTACGATTGTGGTCGTAGATTTCCAGATTCAGGAAGAAGGGGTTGTTAGGGTGTCTCGAGGCGATATTCCTTGCGAAGATCCGTGGTGCGTGTGTATCGTGGAGCGTTGCTTATGATACGTAGCATCTGTACGACCTGCGGGCGTCGCAGGCGTGTTGGAACTGCGTACCCGGGACTGGGTCTGCATATGTCATTTTCAAATGTCTAATAAGCTTCATGTGTATGGACCTCGACACCCACCCGTTCAGTGTACTTTGGCTGTTGAGTACTGGGTAAAGGTGTTCGAGCCTTGCCTGCGCTCGGTTGGCGACGTATTGTATGTGGTCCCACCATGTTAGTTTCTGGTCCAGCCAGACAGATAGGTACCTGACACACTCGCGGAAACGTAGAGAGAGAGAGAGAGAGAGAGAGAGAGAGAGAGAGAGAGAGAGAGAGAGAGAGAGAGATATGTTGTGTAGTTTCGGTCTAGCGAGTGAACAGCACTGGCTTGCACTTGTCGACGTTTACCTCAACACGCCATCATTCCAACCAAGGCTCTGCACCTCTTGTAGTCGTGAGCTGATGTTTGATGCTTTCCAGTCTTCCACTAATACACTCCTGGAAATTGAAATAAGAACACCGTGAATTCATTGTCCCAGGAAGGGGAAACTTTATTGACACATTCCTGGGGTCAGACACATCACATGATCACACTGACAGAACCACAGGCACATAGACACAGGCAACAGAGCATGCACAATGTCGGCACTAGTACAGTGTATATCCACCTTTCGCAGCAATGCAGGCTGCTATTCTCCCATGGAGACCATCGTAGAGATGCTGGATGTAGTCTTGTGGAACGGCTTGCCATGCCATTTCCACCTGGCGCCTCAGTTGAACCAGCGTTCGTGCTGGACGTGCACACCGCGTGAGACGACGCTTCATCCAGTCCCAAACATGCTCAATGGGGGACAGATCCGGAGATCTTGCTGGCCAGGGTAGTTGACTTACACCTTCTAGAGCACGTTGGGTGGCACGGGATACATGCGGACGTGCATTGTCCTGTTGGAACAGCAAGTTCCCTTGCCGGTCTAGGAATGGTAGAACGATGGGTTCGATGACGGTTTGGATGTACCGTGCACTATTCAGTGTCCCCTCGACGATCACCAGAGGTGTACGGCCAGTGTAGGAGATCGCTCCCCACACCATGATGCCGGGTGTTGGCCCTGTGTGCCTCGGTCGTATGCAGTCCTGATTGTGGCGCTCACCTGCACGGCGCCAAACACGCATACGACCATCATTGGCACCAAGGCAGAAGCGACTCTCATCGCTGAAGACGACACGTCTCCATTCGTCCCTCCATTCACGCCTGTCGCGACACCACTGGAGGCGGGCTGCACGATGTTGGGGCGTGAGCGGAAGACGGCCTAACGGTGTGCGGGACCGTAGCCCAGCTTCATGGAGACGGTTGCGAATGGTCCTCGCCGATACCCCAGGAGCAACAGTGTCCCTAACTTGCTGGGAAGTGGCGGTGCGGTCCCCTACGTCACTGCGTAGGATCCTACGGTCTTGGCGTGCATCCGTGCGTCGCTGCGGTCCGGTCCCAGGTCGACGGGCACGTGCACCTTCCGCCGACCACTGGCGACAACATCGATGTACTGTGGAGACCTCACGCCCCACGTGTTGAGCAATTCGGCGGTACGTCCACCCGGCCTCCCGCATGCCCACTATACGCCCTCGCTCAAAGTCCGTCAACTGCACATACGGTTCACGTCCACGCTGTCGCGGCATGCTACCAGTGTTAAAGACTGCGATGGAGCTCCGTATGCCACGGCAAACTGGCTGACACTGACGCCGGCGGTGCACAAATGCTGCGCAGCTAGCGCCATTCGACGGCCAACACCGCGGTTCCTGGTGTGTCCGCTGTGCCGTGCGTGTGATCATTGCTTGTACAGCCCTCTCGCAGTGTCCGGAGCAAGTATGGTGGGTCTGACACACCGGTGTCAATGTGTTCTTTTTTCCATTTCCAGGAGTGTATGTCAGTGTCATCCGCACAGATGGCAACCGTCGTGTTTTGTGTAGGTGGTGGATCGTTTGTGTAGAGGTTAAACATGAGAGCCCCAAGATGCTGCCTTGGGGTACTCCAGCTTGCACACGGCATCATGTTAACTGTTTGCCCTGAACGTTAGTGTTGAAGCATCTGCTGGTGAGATACGAGTGTATGAGACGTACCGGTCCGTCAGGGAAACCAGCGTCGCTACCTTTGCGTATGAGGACATTGTGCCACAGACGCTAGAAGGCTTTTTCCATGTCTAGGAACACTGCCCCTGTTGTTTTTTAATGTTGTAGTCGTATGTTGTGTGTTCTAATCTTCCTTAGTTACAGGTATATTCTTAGTTTACCCTTGATTTATCTGTAGGTTCATCTTCCTAGCAGCTCTTTCAAGTTTTTAAAATGTTTTTATTGCTCTTGGCGTTATTGCAATTATATTAGCATCACCTGCACATGCTAGCACCTGAACTGATCTATACAGGGTAGTCCGTCTTGTATTGGTGGCCGCATATTTTATAACCTTTTCCAACGCTATGTTAAACAGAAGGCAGGAATCAGGTGAAGTATAACTGAGCGAAAATTTGTTTCCAGCGGTCGAACAAGAAAGTACTGGTACCCTTTAGTCGTAATCGTAAGGTGGTCGTTAAAATGAATAAGCGAGAGACTGCGCCCTATAAAGGAGAGTGCAGTTCTAGATGGCTTGCCCAAGCGGCTCTCCTGCGCTGATAGCGGCCATAAAATGTAGTCGTTACGGACTGTGGACCTGTCAGTGCCCTGTCGAAAACCGCACTCTCCTTTCCAATATTTTTCCTACTATGGCATAAAAGCTTTATTCCTCTCTTTGTCAAGATCACAACCGAGTATGACTGTGTCTTAAAGATGCGACTACATCAGTACCATAGCCAAATGGTCTACTCTTTCCTTACGTATAAATTTAAAGAAGTTAGCGGCCGCCCGACATACGTTACACAGACTAAATAAATCCCACACACCAAAGATAAATATGAAAAAGACTTACAAATAATACAACTCATAGCCACAAACGAAGGTTATAGCACTGATATAGTACAAAGACTCGATCACAAAATAAAAAAAAAAATTAAAAACACACACACAACTAAAGGAAAAATGAGACAAGCAGGGAACAAAAACACCAACACTATAGCGCAAACAGCAACGCTTATGACATGACTAACAGAAACAAATTATACAGTTCAACATACAAACACAAATCGACACACAGAAAGCAAGTGTAGTAAAGATACAAGGATTACACATTGCTCACGGAACAAAAAACACATTCCAGTCACAGTTTCCAAAGACAATAGAGAAGATAAATATGAAGGAGCACTTTCATAACAGGTAATATGTCAAGAATGTGAGTCAGTATATCTGGGAATGACAAGCAGGAATTTCAAAACTAGATATAAAGAACATACTGTATAAGAATCTTGAAGTATGAATACAGCCATTCTACCTATGCTGAAAACCTGATGGACATAAACTATCCAATATGGAACAGGACGTCAAAATTATTAGAGTGCACAATCACAACAATAAACTCCTGACATTACAGGAAAACTTTTATATACAGAGAGCCCATGAAATGAAAAAGAAAGTAATTAATGATCAAATCAATATAAGCAATAAATTCCTGATCATGTTAGGCACTTATGCAATAATAGAAATGTAAGACGTAACCAGCATAAACAATTAATTAATCCTCCCTTCTCTCTCTCTCTCTCTCTCTCTCTCTCTCTCTCTCTCTCTCTCTCTCTCTCTCAAGACAAAGAACACATAGCAAACCACACACACCACATAACACAGACGAAAGATAAACACCATAGAAATGGTTCATATGGCTCTGAGCACTATGGGACTTAACATCTCAGGTCATCAGTCCCCTAGAACTTAGAACTACGTAAACCTAACTATCCTAAGAACATGACACACAGCCATGCCCGAGGCAGGATTCGAACCTGCGACCGTATCAGTCCCGCGGTTCCGGACTGAAGCGCCGACCGCTCGTTCACCGCGGCCGGTTAAACACAAAAAACAGTTGGCAACACTGTAAACACACACACACACACACACACACACACACACACACACACACACACACACACGTTCAAATGGTTCAAATGGCTCTGAGCACTATGGGACTTAACTGCTGTGGTCATTAGTCCCCCAGAACTTAGAACTACTTAAACCTAATTAACCTAAGGACAGCACACACATCCATGCCCGAGGCAGGATTCGAACCCGTGACCGTAGCAGTCCCGCGGTTCCAGACTGTAGCGCCTAGAACCGCTTGGCCTCTCTCACACGTTCAACACACAATGAAAAGTGTAAGTGAAGTGTTGTAATAAATATGGGTGACAAACGCCGGAAATCGGCCTTACACATGTGTAGGACCACACACAGGGACGAGCTACATTGCAAATCTTAAGTAAAACCAAACGATAATTTAACCTCAGAGAAAACGTAACATAATAACATACTTGTAGTGACTACTATGTAACGCATTTATTTTATACGTAAAACAAATACTCAAGTCCTTAACATTTATGATATCCAAGAGAGATCAGCACAGCCACCTTCAGCTTGAAACAATAATGATGGAAGAACAGGAAAACTATACGCTGTCCCTGGATACCTGGGAGGCCACCTGCGAAGAAGTTCATCTTCCGCTCCTCTTCCCCCAATCCATCGTCCTGGAATGGCGCTAAGCGCGTCCAACGTTATGACACTATTCCAGATGTTGTATTCGAAGATGAGGACCAGAAGACGAACTTCATCGCCGGTGACCCTCCAGGTCTTCAGACCTCACACCTTATGACTTTTATCTGTGGGGTTACGTAAAAGACAGCGTTTTTGTCGCGCCTATGCCTGACACTCCTGAAAGTCTGCGACATCGCATTTTTGAAGCTGTGAATTCGATAACGAGAGACCAGCTGCTTAGTGTGTGGCATGAAACGAGCCACCGTTCTCATATTTGTCGTGTAACACATGGTGCTCACATTAAATGAATAAAAATATGAACGTATATCTTTCCAGGAACACTGTCTATTTTTTAGTTTGCGAGCAATAAATGTTTGAAATCTGTCCTTGTTTTTGAAAACCCCGTATTATATTAACACACACTACATAAATATGCTAGTCAAGATAGGCAAACTCAACCAGCTTAGGTATGTTTTAGAAAAAATTCACATCAAAATCCTTGCAATACAAAAGACGCGTTTCACAAACAAAAACCACTTCAGCACAGAAAACTACAGGATATATAAAGGAAAATGTGCTGTTAGAAGAAAAACACCGACGATGTTTGACACAGGATTTGCGGTTCACAAATCGGTCATACACGACGTCCTAGATTTCAATTTAGTATCAGAAATAATCTCTACAATCACCTTCAAATAAGCAAATAAAAGAGACACAGTCATTAGTGCATGTGCACCGACGAACAATCGCAACAAAAAGAAACCTCAAGAAGTCGAAGGTTTTTGGGAAGACGTGGAAGAAATAACAAACAAAAACCCAAAAAGACAGGTTAAAATTGTATTAGGAGACGTCAATGCACAACTAGGCTTAGAGGAGTACATGCAAGACACAAGCCCATACACAGCACACAAACGCACCAACAAGAATGGGGAACACTTCATGTTTTAATGTCAAAATTTTAACTTAAAAATTACGTCACGCAATTTCAAAAGCCAAGATGAAAACTCGCAAAGTAGAAAACGCTCAAAAGATGTGGGGAGAGTTCCAAATAGAACACGTAGCCATAACAAACAAAATTACGAGAGAAATTCTGCAAAATTATACGAGCAGGCCCACAATACTTTAAGATAAACAGAGACAAAATTATTGAAGAAATTAATCAAAGTTCAACAGAAAACTGTGTCAGGTCAGCCTCCTGGGAAACGAGAACATAGGTGGTGGAGCGCAACTTGTGAGTAGGCCATTGAACGTAAAATATAGGCCTGGAAGAAGTTTAGCAGTGACGGGACAAAAGAGACATGGCGGGATTTCCGCAAGTGTAAAATGAAATCGAGGAAGACTTCACGAAATTTCTACAGAATATTCGGGGAAAATATAAAGTGTTATCAGCCACCAAATATTTCCGTCAAAAGAACAGACGGATCTCTGGAAACAAATAATAAAGAAAACTGCAAAATTCTTAAAGACTAACACGTTTCTTGTATTGGCCATTTACGCAGCAGCTAATCTTCAGTGAATTAGAAGTTACCTCTAAGTAGCTTTCAATTTCATAAAAGAGCGTTAAGGAACTGTTTTTAAATCTATAATCTAAGTGTGAAACCATAACCTATGTGTAAAAATGGACAAATCATGTAATATGGCTCTGAGCACTATGGGACTCAACTGCTGTGGTCATTAGTCCCCTAGAACTTAGAACTACTTAAACCTAACTAACCTAAGGACATCACACACATCCATGCCCGAGGCAGGATTCGAACCTGCGACCGTAGCAGTCGCATGGTTCCGGACTGCGCGCCTAGAACCGCGAGACCACCGCGGCCGGCATGTAATATTTCAGGAGACCCACTGAAGATGTCTTGTAAAAAAAAATGCGAAACGCGTCTGGGTGCATAAATAAAAATAAAAATTTCGATGCGCAGCATGCAAAAAGGCATTTTCTTTGAAGCAACTACAATTTCTTAAAGACTATTTTGATAAACTCTTCGCCTGCGAGAAGCCTAAAGAAAAATTACACTTCACAAGAACGGTACCAAACCCAGATTCAAAACTGCCTACGATAACAGAAACAGAGGAGACTATAAAGCAACTAAAAAACAACAGAGCCCCAGGAAAAGACGGCATTGTCTCAGAGATCTGGGGACTCAAAGACCAAAACATCACAAATAAAATTCATAAAATTCTCGCAGAAATGTAGAATACATAGAAAATTCCACAATAATGGAAATGAGAGTTGATTCACCCGCTCCACAAAAAGGGCGACAAGACAGACCTTAATAATTACAAAGGTATTTCATTATTACCTGTCACCTACAAAATTCTCTCCACGGAATTGTTTAACAGACTAGAACCACAAGCTGATACAAAAAAGGTGAATACCAAGCAGGCTTCAGAAAAGGAAGGTCCTGTACTGAACAAATTTGGAACCTGCAGACTCTCCTGAAGTTCAGACGAACAACACTGTAGTCACATTCGTGGACTTAAAGGAGGACAAAGGCTTCACAAACAGACAGACAATCTTTGACACACTAGAAAAATATGGAATAGACAGTAAAACTAAGACTATACAACAGACACTTACATTCAAAATAAATTTATGGGAGATATCTCAGACCCATTAGAGATAGACACAGTGGTCAGACAAGGAGATAGTCCCTCACCGCTTTTATTCAACATCGAATTTTACAACATTATCAAACAATGGGAAGAAAAATTAACATCTGCAGATCTTGCAGTACTCAGCAGCAACAGACAAGGAGCACAAAAAAACACTGGGATACTTACATGAAGCGTCTGCCGAAAGATGTCTACAGATATCATATGAGAAAACGCAATACATGGAAAGAAAGAACAATCACCAAACCATGTACACAAAACACGGACAGGTTAACATGGTGGAAAAATTCAAATACCTTGTGGAATATATACATCTAGGAGGATCAAACAAGGTATCCAACATAGAAAGAACAGAAAAACTTCAGAATGCGTTCAAACTGACATGGACGCACTAAAATAAAATAAATTTTTCAAGGTAGGCCAAACTCAGGAACTACAGTACAGTTTTACTGCCGGAAGCACTCCACGCATCAGAAACGACCACAATGGGAGCATCAGGCATCACACAGACAGAAAAAATGAACGTAAAAGTATTAGAAAACATTTTGGAGCAGTACACAGAGATGATATGTGGATCAAGAGGCTAACCAAAGAATTACATGTACGCACGGACAGGTTCACGGACATGATCAGAAAACGTTGACTAGCGTTCCATGGGCACATACATAGAATGAACAACAAATTCATAAAAAGGATCTATGATGTAGGAAACAGTTCAATAAAAAACAGTTGGTTTCAAGAAACAGAAGACTTAAAACAAGTAGGGATGAGTATTGAAATTATAAGTGCAAGAGAGAAATTCAAAAACAAAATTACTAACACGAAAAGAGAGGACGGAAAAAGGCAAAACGCAGGCAGAGCAAAGGAGGCAGGAACACAGCCAAAGAATGAAGTGGTTTTGGGATGAGAGAAAGAAGGAAACCAGAAAAAAAGGACTAATCTAGTAACATTAAAGTTAACCACTGTCCAGGAGGAAAAATGTTGTGGTGTGTGATGGTCATGGTGGTGATATAACAAACATCTGTTGAAAGCTACTATAGACGCTCCATAAATAAAAGGAGCGAAACGCGTATGGCAGAAACAAACAGCCTTTTCATTTATTTGCAAAGACACAGCATATCTCCAGAATTTTTTTAACAGGAAAAAAAGCCTGCAGTTAATGAACCGTTCACAACATTGCTGTCAGGCAACATCTATTTCTGGCTACCTCTGTGTTCTTCACATCCCTCCCTTATTACTGTCTGCAGAAGTAGTGGCAGTTACCTTTGTTCGTTGTAAATACCCGTCAAAACGCAATTTTAATAAATGATATGTTCTGAAAATAAATAGACATAATCGTTTGACATTTAAATTTATAAAAGGCACCTGTAGTACAGAGTAACATTCTGTTTGATTGCGATTCGTTTCGAGGTCCATCTGTTCGTCAGCAACATCTACTGCGTTGCCTCTGTTACGTAATGCTGCGATTTGGCAGTACTCAGATTTTCGTTTGGCGCTTGACGTGAAGTATGTATGTTGGATTTCAGGTTCTTCCCTGGCATTTAAGTCCATACGAATAGATCCTATTTTTATTTATGTTACTGACTCACTTTGCATGGATAGACTTTAATCAGGGGTTGGCTTACCTTCAGAATCAGTCTGAATTGCTCATTGTTACATATTCTCTCACAGCATTCGTCCTACTTTGCTAGGGGCGACGGCACTTCAAATCCCCATCTGGTCATCAAAATTCAGTTTTTCCGTGGTTTCGGAAAATAGCTTCAAACGTTTTCAGACGTTTCCTTTGAAACGAGGTGGCCGGTATTGTTTTCCATATTCAGGATCGCTCGTCGTCAACGGACATTAAACAGTATTCCTCCTTCCTTCTAACCGTATTCTGTGTAAGTATCCTGCCACGTTTATTGTTGTCGTATTTAACGGTAGTATCATTCCACAACTATATGAACTTACAACACTAACTTGCCGTGAAACACGCTAATGTTACCCTGTGTGAGGATTTCGAAGATTAACCGCGCGTACGTCTAATGGACAAAGTCATCGGACTGTAATTATGAATTTGGTGAAATTAACAGAAAAACCAAACATACTTTAACGTTGGGAGTTAATGAAAGAGGTAAAATCATAAATGAATGAAAAAATGAACGGTCGCCAGCCCAATTAGCCAAATTAATTTGGAAGTACATTTTTTAGAAAATGGACTATTTGTTATTGAAGTTGCTTTCGTTGAGATTTCCCTTTGAATAGCAAACAGGATACAAACTGACACAGTGCACGCTGTAGTGTGTGTAGCAGCAGTTACCAATAACGCACACACCAGTAAATTACCGGACGTCAATTTGCACCAAGCTCATACTAATGACAACTACACTCAAGAGCGTTACTTAATCGAATACTGAAATGTTACTGCACGAAGTGCAGAACTAAATTTGGACATGAAGGCTTTTATCTTAACTGACATGAAGAAAAATGATGAATAACATCATAAATACACTGTGTAAGCTCCTCTACATATGTCAGTTTTCTTTAGCAACAGTAATAGTTAAATTTCTTCTAATAGGTGGAGAATATGATGAGGACCCATAAACTAGTGTAATTTTACTAGTCAACGCTCTCTGATTATTACTGTAGAAAAGACAAAATAAAAAAGCTAATCATTCACTTGACATGGAGTAGTTTATAATTTATTTTGCAAGGCAATAAAATACAACACTAGGTTTAATTAACTTCAAAAAAGGAACCATTCACGATAGGAATCAAAACCACACTAATTTTGAATATGAGCTTAACTTATTTGCATTTTTATCACCTGTGAAGCAGGTATTCTTTGCAATAATATTTACACACTCTTGCACTGTAATCCTGCAAAACTATATTTTATAATAAACTAAGGATACTTTAGCAAAAGCCTATCCAACTTCACTTTTGTGGTTTTAGCTTTAACCTTTACTACTCGTTCTACTTTAGACAATAAACCACTTTTAAACACATGACTGCAAGAATTGTTCATTTAAATCAGGTTACTATGTTTTAATAACACTTAGGTGAGGACCCTACGCAGTTTCGTGATCAGGATTGAAAATATGGTTCTGGACACGAATTTATGTTTTATGTGATTATATGGGCATGGACCAGTTAATTTGTGCGTTCTTTCAATAATAAAGTCTGTGAAGCAATGGCGAAGATTGGTGGCAAGCGACATGGCGGTTAACTGTACTCACGGCTCCCGATGTTCGAATGCTCTCTAAAATCTCTTCTTGGCGTCGGATTTTCAACATGTTAGAGCCATTCCTTTATGCCGAGAGTAGCAAATAATAGCCAAATCCACATCCGAGGCAAATCCTTTATAAAGCAACTTCCAATTGCCTCTCTTAGCACCGTCGCAGTGTACCGTGCTACGGCTAGCCAAATAATGCGTGCCGTTCTCACAAAGGGGCCCCTCATTTCGACGCCAAAACCATCTTTTACATCGCGCCATTTCGCTTCCGTTGTGGGGGGGACTTCCTCACAGCT
This sequence comes from Schistocerca gregaria, assembly GCF_023897955.1. NCBI lineage: Eukaryota > Metazoa > Arthropoda > Insecta > Orthoptera > Acrididae > Schistocerca > Schistocerca gregaria. The sequence goes on along the minus strand of NC_064931.1, from coordinate 132,883,945 downwards.
TTTACATGTTACAATTACAAGTACCCTAAACATGAACCGCCTATCAATAAACATTTTCTTTTTTGAACATACACATAATATTATAATTTATCTTGTAATATATCCTTTTGCTTTTTTCGTATGGACGTTACAAAACTCTAATTTTCTTGCCACAGATCAATAAGTTTAAGTATCACAGGATATACGCTTCGTAATTGGTGTTACGTAATATAAACCTCCTTCTAATCGATATAAGTGTTACGAACGTAGGCTCCTCCTCTGTAATGACTCCATCGTCGACGGAAAGTTAAACCTAGTTATTCCTTCGTTCCTCATAAAGACAAAGTAAATGACGATACACCGAGCTTGCGGAAAAAACAACTTTTTTCCAAAGAAAATTCCGCACTGGCTGTATGAATGATTTTTAATAAATCTGCGACCGGTTTCGCACCACTTATCGATGCATCCTCAGGCAATATGCGGTATTTATAACATAGTAACGTTGAACATTGCCCTGTAGCCACTCCCTACTATTCACGTCCAATATACCGTCATCTGGTGAAAGCCGTAGTTAAAATTTAAAAAAAGTTTATAAAAAATATTTAAATGAGAGGAGCCGCGTGGTGGCGGACACGTATTGGACATGAATGGTGGGGAGTGGCTACAGGGCAATGTTCATCGTTACTATGTTATAAATAGCGTATATTGACTGAGGATGCACCGGTAAGTGGTGCGAAACCGGTCGTAGATTTAATAAAAATCATTCATACAGCCAGTACGGAATTTTCTTTGGAAAAAGTCGAAGTTTAGCTGTGGTTCCCCTCCCTACAAGGAAAAAAAAACTTTGCAGAAACCTCAGTTTCTTTTCTTGTGGTGTGAGAGATGAGAAAATCTGACACTCTTATTGGACGCCATGACGCTGCCCTTCAATTCGGTATGCCCTGGGAAAAGAGCTTCACAATTTAAATGCTCCCACCCAGTGGGCGGCGAATTCATCCGGGAAAACATCGTCGGGAACTGCCTGGTCTGCAGCCAACGAGAAAGTCTGTTGGTTGGTAAGAAATGTTCCGCCGAAGAAGCGAATATTATATTCACGGACGCACACGAGAAATGTTATGATTGAGCATTTCATCCTCCTGAAGAGGGTATTCCAAAAGTTAGATGGAGGGATTCAGAAGCGAGGTCCTCCCGTTCTGATAATTGAAAGTAGAGGGTCCCCAGCACGAGAAAAAAAGCCACAGATTACAGGAGATACATAGAGCGCTCCTGGCTGAAGTACACTACTGGCCATTAAAATTGCTACACCAAGAAGAAATGCACATGATAAACGGGTATTCATTGGACAAATATATTACACTAGAACTGACATGTGATTACATTTTCACGCCGTTTGGGTGCGTAGATCCTGAGAAATCAGTACCCAGAACAACCACCTAAGGCCGTTATAACGGCATTGATACGCCCGGGCATTGAGTCAAACAGAGCTTGGATGGCGTGTACAGGTACAGCTGCCCATGCAACTTCAACACGATACCACAGTTCATCAACAGTAGTGACTGGCGTATTGTGACGAGCCAGTTGCTCGGCCAGTATTGACCAGACGTCAATTGGTGAGAGATCCGGAGAACATTTTCTGTATCCAGAAAGGTTTGCCTTTCCTTAATCTAGCTTCTAAGGTAAGTCGTAGGGTCAGTATTGCCTCACGTGACCCAATATTTCTACGGAATCCAAACTTATCTTCCCCGAGGTCAGCTTCCACCAGTTTTTCCATTCGTCTGTAGAGAATACGCGTTAGTATTTTGCATCCGTGACTTATTAAACTGATTGTTCGGTAATTTTCACATCTGTCAGCACCTGTTTTCTTTGGGATTGGAATTATTATGTTCTTCTTGAAGTCTGAGGGTATTTCGCCTGTCTCATACATCTTGCTCACCAGATGGTAGAGTTTTGTCAGGACTGGCTCTCCCAAGGCCGTCAGTAGTTCCAATGGAATGTTGTCTACTCCCGGGGGCTTGTTTCGACTCAGGTCTTTCAGTGCTCTGTCAAACTCTTCACGCAGTATCGTATCTCCCATTTCATCTTCTTCTACGTCCTCCTCCATTTCCATAATATTGTACTCAAGTACATTGCCCTTGTATAGGCCCTCTATATACTCCTCCCCACCTTTCTGTTTTCCCTTCTTTGCTTAGAACTGGGTTTCCATCTGAGCTCTTGATATTCATACAAGTGGTCCTCTTCTCTCCAAAGGTCTCTTTAATTTTCCTGTAGGCAGTATCTATCTTACCCCTAGTGAGATAACCCTCTACGTCCTTACATTTGTCCTCTAGCCATCCCTGCTTAGCCATTTTGCACTTCCTGTCGATATCGTTTTTGAGACGTTTGTATTCCTTTTTGCCTGCCTCATTTACTGCAATTTTATGTTTTCTCCTTTCATCAATTAAATTAAATATTTCTTCTGTTACCCAAGGATTTCTACTAGCCCTCGTCTTTTTACCTTCTAGGTCGTCTGCTGGCTTCACTACTTCATCCCTCAAAGCTACCCATTCTTCTTCTACAGTATTTCTTTCCCCCATTCCTGTCAGTTGTTCCCTTATGCTCTCCATGAAACTCTGTACAACCTCTGGTTCTTTCAGTTTATCCAGGTCCCATCTCCTCAAATTCCCACCTTTTTGCAGTTTCTTCAATTTAAATCTACAGGTCATAACCAATAGATTGTGGTCAGAGTCCACATCCGCCCCTGGAAATGTCTTACAATTTAAAACCTGGTTCCTAAATCTCTATCTTACCATTACGTAATCTATCTGAAACCTGTCAGTATATCCAGGCTTCTTCCATGTATACAACCTTCTTTTATGATTCTTGAACCAAGTGTTAGCTATGATTAACTTGTGCTCTGTGCAAAATTCTATCAGGCGGTTTCCTCTTTCATTTCTTAGCCCCAATCCATATTCACCTACTATGTTTCCTTCTCTCCCTTCTCCTACTACCGAATTCCAGTCACCCATGACTATTAAATTTTCGTCACCCTTCACTATCTGAATAATTTCTTTTATTTCATCATACATTTCTTCAATATCTTCGTCATCAGCAGAGCTAGTTGGCATATAAATTTGTAGTACTGTAGTATGCGTGGGCTTCGTGTATATCTTGGCCTCAATTATGCGTTCACTATGCTGTTTGTAGTAGCTTACCCGCACTCCTATTTTTTTTATTCATTATTAAACCCACTCCTGCATTACCCCTATTTGATTTTGTATTTATAACCCTGTATTCACCTGACCAGAAGTCTTGTTCTTCCTTCCACCGAACTTCACTAATTCCTACTATATCTAACATCAACCTATCCATTTCCCTTTTTAAATTTTCTAACCTACCTGCCCGATTTAGGGATCTGACATTCCACACTCCGATCCGTAGAACGCCAGTTTTCTTTCTCCTGATAACGACGTCCTCCTGAGTAGTCCCCGCCCGGAGATCCGAATGGGGGACTATTTTACCTCCGGAATATTTTGCCCAAGAGGACGCCATTATCATTTAATCATATAGTAAAGCTGCATGCCCTCGGGAAAAATTACGGCTGTAGTTTCCCCTTGCTTTCAGCCGTTCGCAGTACCAGAACAGCAAGGCTATTTTGGTTAGTGTTACAACGCCAAATCAGTCAATCATCCAGACTGTTGCCCCTGCAACTACTGAAAAGGCTGCTGCCTCTCTTCAGGAACCACACGTTTGTGTGGCCTCTCCACAGATACCCCTCCGTTGTGGTTGCACCTACGGTACGGCCATCTGTATCGCTGAGGCACGCAAGCCTCCCCACCAACGGTAAGGTCTATGATTCTTGGGGGGTGGGGGGGGGGGGGGGGTCGACTTGGTAAGTAGCCTTAGTGAGTCTCAGCTTTACACTGGCAGTCTGTACCGAATTTGGTTGTACCTAGCATATTTCGCCCTTCTTTTAATTAGTAACTTAATGTGCGGTTTTCTGCTCTCCATAAATATAAATACCTGTGATCTTCGCTAATAAACAATTTGAAAATATTTTCTCAGCGGTGTTGCTAATGTCCATATTAATTAAACTGTATAAAAAATAAAGTAGTTTGAATTTAAGTTTGTTACAATATTTTCTACAACTTTTGATTCTGAGCAATGATACTACAAGGTTTTCAGTTTATATGCAGACATGCATATAGCACGATCACTTTAGAGCAAAGTTGGTGTTAAATTTTTAACCAGATGACATAGCGCAGACAAACTCCACACCAGAAAATGTAGAAGTGACTGAACTGTGACTGTTTATCCTGATAGAAGTTTTCGTTTATTCTGTGACCGTAAAACAGCTACAAGAGACCTACCACCAGAACTTCACACAATCGCCTTGGCATAAGAAAAATGTCGTGTCTCTTGTGACGAGCATACAGATTAGAACGTGCCGGTCAGAACGTCTTAGTCAAGTTTACTTTCGTCGCAATTTTTGTATTTTCTCAGGTATACCTTGTTGGGAAGAGCAATTTGAATGACCTTCTCGTGTAGTCTTCGTACTGCTTCATTGAAACAGAATAGTTCTAAGCCGAAAAAGTCACCATACGGTGATGAATACGCTTCCTCAGGGAAACGCAATGAGAGTGTCTCTCGAAGGAGTATATTGGAAGGAGAGTAAGTGTCCGCCTAATACGCAAAAGAAATGTCTTCTCACTTGTGACTTGTGTACACAAGCGTTAACACGCAGAAATATAAAAATGTGTATTTTATGTGAATTGTCTTTATACGCCGCAGGCCACCACGATATGCTACTCACTACAGAATGGACGTGTCTAATTGTAGCATTGTGGTCATAACGCAGGGTTCTTGTCGCAAGTCGGATTCTCTGAGTTATTACTTTTATTTCCTTCACTTGATACTATGTAAATAAAATACTTTTGCGAGACATTTAACTTTACTGGTACGTTGGTAAGTAAGCAGCGGTTTTACCCATCTTGACACGTAGGTCAACGAAGATTTCAGGTAAAACAGTACAACTTGTGATAAAGAATATTTCCAGAAGTAGATTGTGCTGTTAACTATTCCAATGTAGGAAACCTTTTTTAGAGCATTTACGAAGACAAATGGAAACCGAAAATAGCGTTTCTATTTGTTAAATCTTGTTTATGTTCTAACAACCGAAGGACATGAAACCTAAACAATAGTTTAGACGCTTCCCACGCCCGGGTTCCCGGGTTCGATTCCCGGCGGGGTCAGGGATTTTCTCTGCCTCGTGATAACTGGGTGTTGTGTGATGTTGTAATGTTGTTGCTTTAATTTGTTATGTGAAAGCGGAGCTGATAGACAATAAAGGAGGGTTAAAACCTGTGTGCTATCTGAGGAAGTTAACGTTGCATTACTGAGCAACTGTTTCACCAGGTATCCAATCTAGCTTACCAAATTTCCAACCAGAGTAACATTAATTATAATCTTTTAATAGTCATACGAAAACCGGTGATAAATATATAAAAAAAGAGAATTTAAATAAAAATAAATAAATCAGTTTATATTTGGAAATTTATTTTAACATTGATCATTGAAATTTCAGCATATTAAACTTGAGTCATAACTAAGCTGGTGCCTTATTTTGGATTGTGAAAATGTGAGTTTGTAATCTTACGGAACACATCAAATAGGGAGCCAAGATTGTGAGACTGCATACAACACTACATTCATAAAATAACACACGAAGAACATTGAAACATATGTAAGAGGAAATTAACCACAACCAACCGATTCAATTTTCACCCAAAGAAGTAACGTTCGTAGCGCAATCCTGTCCGTCATGTAATTACCACACCCTGGTATACTAAATTCATACTAACTCTTTGTGAAATCTTCCCGAAAAGAATAGCTGAGAGCTACTTTGATGATTACATCACATGCTTCACGTGGTTAACTTGCTTTACACAAAGAGTGTAATGCCACAATAATTTTGATAATTAAAATAAATTAGATCGAAAAGCAATTTACAAAAGAAAAACCTCGAACTGGTTACTATCGTCTTACTATTAACCTGATGGGTCAAACAATTGTATAAGCACGTGGTACAGGTCTCACGAAGTACACCCCACGTGGATTGAACATAAAGAAAAGTTGCTATATTGAAAAATATTGTTAAGGCGAGACGTTATAATCTCACGCACATTCGCATTTAAGATTGATGATCTTAGTTAGAGTTACTGATCAACACGTGGTTCCACTTTACTCACAAACTAGTGACAAAGCAATTACTGTAAAATAATCTGAAGTTCGCACTCGAAATACACTGCGTTGCAACTTAAGATAACATTAGATATTTTAGAGCTAAACCTGAAATAAAGTTGATTAAATTTCCAGTTAGGCGGAACTTAAGAAATCCATTGTCCTGCGGACTTAGCAGACACGCGCTTAGCCGGAGATCTTACCACTTCAGACGCTCGCCGCGGACAGACTGACCTGCGCTCCTACCTTGTGTGCTTCCCGATACAAAACGGAAGTGACCAGAGGGGCAGCTTCCTGTACCAACATGACAAGGGACGGACAGAACCATACTAAGGATAGAAACCTCTTTGCTTCTAGAAAGCGTAGCTACCTGTTCCGACGTTGGTCCTACTGCTCTCTAGCAGACAGGCTTGTCTGCTACCATCAAGCATGCAACTAGAAATACATTTGCTCATTCATTCTTTCACACAGAAGGAAAGGGGGATGACAGTATCCTATCATATACAGTATATAAAAGAAAGCGGATGTAGGTTCCGTATGAGACTGTATGACATGAATTACATATATGAATTAGATATAAACTGTGCTTTAAAGTGTAGTAGTGTGACAGATCGTTCTTGTTTATGTGTAAAAGTAACACGTTCCACTACTCAGTCTCCTCGCAGATAGTCAGAAACGCCACAGTAAATTTAGAAGAGGAATTTATGCCGTAAATGACAACAGATTTAAGAAATTAACATGAAAGGAATCTAACAGAGACCTTTCAATGTCCTTAGGTTAGTTTGGTTTAAGTAGTTCTAAGTTCTAGGGGACTGATAACCTTAGCAGTTAAGTCCCGTAGTGCTCAGAAACAACTAATTTACCAGTTATTACAGCCAATCGTCGTATTGTTACTGATTGATACTAGCAGAAGCTGCGGAAATAATACCATGGCGAAAATATTTACGAACGGTAGTCAAAGATTTAATTATCACTTCGAAAAAATAAAGTTAAGTAATTAATTTTTTGTTAGTTTGCAGGTGCATGTCTGCAGTCGTGGTACGTATCAAAAGCCCTGCGGCACATTTCCGTAGGACTCCGATAGGGGTTCCAATATGTAGTGGCGCTGCACATTAAAAAGTGAAAATTACCTGTTCGCTTTTGTTTGGATCCCCTAGTGGTGTGCTACGGCACTGTGCCGCGGGCTTTCATTACGTGCTAGAACTGCAAACAAACATAAAATAAATTACGTACCTTCATAATTAAAACTTCAGTCATCACTCGTAACACAATAAAGCAAGGAGAAAGAGATTAATGTCCTGTTGACAATGGATACGGAGCACACGCTCTAGTTTGAGAACGAGAGAGGCAGAAAGAGGTCGTGACCTTTTCAAAGGAACTATTCCGAACTTTGGCTAAGCGATTTATGAAAACTATAGAGACCCGAAATCTAGATCCCGAATGAGTGTCCAGTTTCTTACCATTGCGCATTTTCTGAAATGATTCAAATGGCTATAAGCATGATGGGACTTAAGATCTTAGGTCATCAGTCCCCTACACTTAGAACTACTTAAACCTAACTAACCTAAGGACATCGCGCACATACATCCCCGAGGCAGGATTCGAACCTGCGACCGTTGAAGCAGCGCGGTTCCAGACTGAAGCGCCTAGAACTGCTCGGTCACAGCGGCCAGCTGCGCATTTTCTCACTCACTTCTATACTGACGTGATATTTTCGATGTCAATATACATTGTGCTACACAGTTTGCTTTACCGCACAGACTGAGAAGAGTAGCACTTTTGGACGCCAACGTTTGAATCGCGTTAGTGATGTTCTTGAGGGTCCTTTCAGACGTAATTTCGTCCTACATAGGTGTCGAATAAGGAGTAACGAAAAGGTTCCCGTTTGATGGCTCTGCTGCAGCATACGTGGAACTTAGGGCGACTCCGATGTGGGTATATAAGCACCGATGGGCAAGCAAGTGATTAGTCAGTCATAGAGTCATAGTGTTCGAACCCGCCAGGGTAGCCGAGAGCGCTAACGCGCTGCTTCCTGGACTCAGGTAGGCGCGCCGGGCCCGGATCGAATCCGTAGGGCGGATTAACGACGAGGGCCGATGTGCCGGCCAGCCTGGATGTGGTTTTTAGGCGGTTTTCCACATCCCGCTAGGTGAATACCGGGCTGGTCCCCATGTTCGCAGACATCTGAACACACTCGCACTATTCTATGGCTTATACCCTACGCAGACAGTTGGGGTACACTAATTCCGTCCTGGGGGGTACAGGGTGGTGGCAGGAAGGGCATACGGCCACCCCTTAAACATTAACATGCCAAATCTGATTAACGGTGGCTGACCCTGCGTAACTGCGGGACAAGGCTCAAGCGATAGATAGACAGTCGTAGTGCTCGAGTACACGATGCATAACGCCGTCGGCACACGGACCGTGCATCCGAGCGTTGAGAGCGTTGAGCGTTCGGGAGTCTTTCCGAACGTGCAGAGCAATATCTGGCATGTCAGATATTCTGAGCGTGCGTCTGAGCGTTGACCAATGAGATGGCACAACGCCACCTACGTCACACGCACGCCAGCACCCTTCTGTACAGAGTTGTGAGCCGCCATATTGGCATTCATTTCAAGCCTATACGTATATATGCCGTTTCTGAGCATCAGCAAATTCAGAATCATTGGAAAACCCGTTGTTAACTGTGTGATTCGTTCCAATAAAATAACGAGAAACACCATATTCATGGCAAAAGAATTATTGTAACTTGCGTCTTATGAGAGTAGGCTATTTGAAGGCAGATGCACCCAAAACGCATTGTTCTTGGAACAGTTCGTTATAATTAAATTTCAATTAGTAACGCATCTACGACAAGGTTTTCTGCAAAGGGTAACATATTTGGATTACTTCCGAGGTGTAGCTGTGTGGCCGGCCGGTGTGGCCGTGCGGTTCTAGGCGCTTCAGTCTGGAACCGCGTGACCGCTACAGTCGCAGGTTCGATCCTGCCTCGGACATGGATGTGTGTGATGTCCTTAGGTTAGTTAGGTTTAAGTAGTTCTAAGTTCTGGGGGACTGATGACCACAGATGTTAAGTCCTATAGTGCTCAGAACCATTTTAAACATTTTGTACCTGTGTGTTGCTGGATTTGCGTAGTGAGTAGCGTAATTGTCTCGTATTGATTTGATAGTTGTGGCGGTGGTTCGCCTTTTGACACTCCTGTATTTTATTTCGTAACATTAACGTTTTTATTAGCTTCTGATACTTTATTATTAGTTTAATATAAGTATATGCTATAATATTTGATGTTATGTAAATATAAGTTCACCTTTTTTGAGAGGTGGGTTTGTTCGATTGGCTTAATCTACAGGACAGCTTGCGCTACTTGCATAAAGATATTTTGCTCCTTTTCTTTTACGCTTCGTAATTCGCATGTTGCAAAGATTCTGCTATTGGGTAGGAACAGTGATTAAGTAAGACTGACCTTGGGGTTTTAATAAAATGGGGGAATGATGAAATAATGTTTTGTCTTATGCGGAGAAGTATTCCAAATTTGTACCGCACTGTTTGTAATGGAACTTTTATATGTCTCTGTTCTTATTGATTGCACATGGTACTTTCCTTTTCGTGGATGATGGAAGAAATGTACGTTTTAATGGAGCTAACGTGGGTATTTTACGCGCGCCCGTTGAGCAAACAGTGTGATTTACCAACTAGAAACATCGCTCAACTGCCGCTGGAGTGCGTTGCGATCGCGTATAGCACGTTGGGGCCCACGTACCGTATGCACAAGTCGCATCATTCCTGAGCGTTCAGCAGCACGTTGAACTTGGCACAACGTTCGACAGCACGGTCCGTGTGCCGACGGGTAAAGTGAATGGATCGGAGCGAGCGTCGGATGATCGCCGTCTGGCTGTCCTTGCGCCACCAGCAGTCCGATTAGCGGCGACAATGGCTATCGAGGAAGGAAATTCGACGACGACGACAACTACTACTACTACTAAGGCTATGGACATGGAAACTCCTGGAAATGCGCTAACGGACATCACCGGAGGCCCTGGACTCTGACCGCGGCCAGTAAGCTCGCATCCTCTACGTCAACGCTCCGAGGGAAGGAAAGTCACACTGAGAACACACACACACCCCACCACCTATCAACATTCCACCGGCCGAAGGACATAGATGACAGCAAATAACAGACGACAATCGAAAAAGACGAGACCAGCTGGCGCGTGATACGGCCGTTAGACGCGGCGAAATCACGCTGTTGCACAGATACTATGACTCTTCCGATTCTGTCCACGCACCGATGCCAGTCACCGAATCTGATTCGGAGCTTCCCCATCCGTCGGGCAACGACGAAGGTTTTCAACTACTCCGAAACAAACGAACCTTATGTTCTGTGAGGTGCTGGATGAGTTAAATAAAAGGTTTCAAATGCTAGCCATATTTTTTGTTTTAGCTAGGGCGTTTGATTGTGTTGATCATAAAATAATGCTCCATAAATTGGACCATTGTGGAATACGGGGAGTAGCTCACAGTTCGTCCACCTATTACTTTAGCAACAGACAGCAGAAGGTCATTATTCACAGTGTTGAGAATGGATGTGATATGGGCTAAGAGTGGTGTACGGTCAAGTGAGGGTTGCCTCAGGGATCAGTGTTGGGGCCACGTCTGTTCCTTATTTACATAAATGATATGCCTTCTAGTATTACGAGTGACTCTAAAATATTTGTTTGCTGGTGACACTAGCAAGGTAGTAAATGATGATGTGTGCAACATTGGCTCGATTTCAGATAGTGCAGTTCATGACATAAGCTCATGGCTTGCAGAAGATAAACTTACGCTATATTACAGTAAGACTCTGTTTCTACAGATTCTAACACACAAATCAACAAATGGTTCAAATGGCTGTGAGCACTATGCGACTTAACTTCTGAGGTCATCAGTCACCTAGAACTTAGAACTAATTAAACCTAACTAACCTAAGGACATCACACACATTCATGCCCGAGGCAGGAATCGAACCTGCGACATTAGCGGTCACGCGGTTCCAGACTGAAGATCCTAGAACCGCACGGCCACACCGGCCGGCAGAAATCAACAAAACATGACATTTTAATTTCACAGAACGGGCATATGTTTAGCGAAACTGAACAGTTCAAATTGTTCTAAGCACTATGGGACAACATCTGAGGTCATCAGTCCCCTTGACTTACAACTACCTAAACCTAACTAACCTCAGCACATCACACACATCCATGCCCGAGGCAGGATTCGAACCTGCGACCATAGCAGCAGCGCCGTTCCGGACTGAAGCGCCTAGAACCGCTCGGCCACAGGGGCCGGCATACTGATCAGTTCAAATTTCTAGGTGTTCAGATAGATTCTAAGCTGTCGTGGAAAGCCCATGTTCAGGACCTAGTTCAAAGACTTAATACTGCCGTTTTTACTATTTGAACGGTATCTGAAGTGAGTGATCGTGCGACTCGCACGGTTTCAAATCCTAATCTAATTCACCTTGCCACACCTTACCCAGTTAATCTGATTTATTGTACGGTCCTAGTTTTACTTTCGTTGACGTTGATCTTAACGTCTATTTAAGACACTCTATTACGTTCAGTTGGTGTTTCAAGTCCTTTGCCGTTTTGACGGAATTATACTGCATGTTTCTCATATGATTCGTGAAACGCATTTTCCTGTTTTTTTCAGCAGACACTTGTAGGGTCTTCGTTGCAGTGTGTCTGTAGTCAGCCCAAATAAATACGGTTCTAGGCGCTACAGTCTGGAACCGCGCGACCGCTACGGTCGCAGGTTCGAATCGTGCCTCGTTCATGGATGTTTGTGATGTGCTTAGGTTAGTTAGGTTTAAGTAGTTCTAAGTTCTAGGGGACTGATGGGCTTAGAAGTTAAGTCCCCTAGTTCTCAGAGCCATTTTTGAACCATCTCTCGAGGGTTTCCCGTCACAAACGAAATAATTTTTCAATAGAAATTTTACCAATCGATTTGACAGAGTGAACCCAAATTAGTCCAGCGCGATATTCAGTTTATCTACATGTCTTAACAGGTACAGTAAAACACCAAGAATAACATAGTACTCCAACAGCGACTGAGGAGCGTCTCTGTATGGCGGTAGCTACTGGAGCACTGGCTATTTATCCTGTTTTACTGTTCCTGTTAATAAAAATCGATGAAACCAATATCGCACTACACTAATTTTTGACCGCTCTGTCGATGGGGCACGTAGAATTCCGATTCAAAATAATTTTGTCTGTAACAGAAAAAAACCAACTCCGTCGGCACTGGGCGTCCCATGAAAGGCGTGACGAGCAATATTTATTTGGTCTGACTCCTTCTACACTTCACAGAAACGAAATTGCAAATACCTGCTGAAACACAAGATAAAGTGCGCTTGGCGACTCTTAAGAGAGAGATCCTGTATACTACAGCAGAATTGAGCCCGATAACTCTAGGTACTTCTATACCGTGGCCTGGAGTACACTGCATTTTCAAAAAGATGGCAGCTCGTTGGTTACAAATAAGTAGCCTAGAGAAGACTTGCGTACCCAAGTAATTAGTAGCGTTGCTTACTCCATGCTAATGCTGAGACTTCCAATACTGTTGAGAGTCTTTTAATGACCTGCTTTACTTAACAATGTCTGTTACCGGTTGCATCTAATGGTAAAGCACCCGCCCGTGGAGAGCCCGAGGCCGCGTCGGTGCACCACCGCAAACTAATCTGCATTTCGAGGCGCGCGGTGAGCAAACGAGACTGCTGCCAGATGCACGTCAAACCCACACAGCGATCGCTACCTGGAAGGGTAGTAAGCTGAGAACCCGCCGGCGGCTGTGCCTTCCGGCACGGCATAATGAGAGCTTTGTGTACGCTCCACATCCACTGCTCACTACAAGCAGCGCTGAGCTTCGTATATGACAGCCGTTATCCCAATTAGCTTCGCGGCTGCCACCACAGACAGATACTCCTTGACTCGCAGGCACTGTAACGTCTTGTCGTCTCCTTGCAGGTGGCAGGAGGACTCCTTGTTAGCAACTATGTCATCATCATCATCATCATCATCATTTAAGACTGATTATGCCTTTCAGCGTTCAGTCTGGAGCATAGCCCCCCTTATAAAATTCCTCCATGATCCCCTTTTCAGTGCTAACATTGGTGCCTCTTCTGTTGTTAAGCCTATTACTTCAAAATCGTTCTTAACCGAATCCAGGTACGTTCTCCTTGGTCTGCCCCGACTCCTCCTACCCTCTACTGCTGGACCCATGAGTCTCTTGGGTAACCTTCCTTCTCCCATGCGTGTAACATGACCCAACCATCTAAGCTTGTTCGCCCTGACTGCTACATCTATAGAGTTCATTCCCAGTTTTTCTTTGATTTCCTCATTGTGCACACCCTCCTGCCATTGTTCCCATCTACTAGTACCTGTAATCATCCTAGTTACTTTCATATCCGTAACCTCAACCTTATGGATAAGGTAACCTGAATCCACCCAGCTTTCGTTCCCATACAACAAAGTTGGTCGAAAGATTGAACGGTGCACAGATAACTTAGTCTTGGTACTGACTTCCTTCTTGCAGAAGAGAGTAGATCGTAGGTGAGCGCTCACTGCATTAGCTTTGCTACACCTCGCTTCCAGTTCTTTCACTATGTTGCCATCCTGCGAGAATATGCATCCTAAGTACTTGAAACCGTCCACCTGTTCTAACTTTATTCCTCCTTTTTGACAATCAATCCGTTTATATTTCTTTCCCACTGACATTACTGTCGTTTTGGAGATGCTAATCTTTATACCATAGTTCTTACATTTCTAATCTAGCTCTGAAATATTACTTTGCAAACTTTCAACCGAATCTTCCATCGCAACTAAGTCCTCGGCATAGGCGAGACTGCTTATTTTGTGTTCACATATCGTAATCTCACCCAGCCAGTCTATTGTTTTCAACATATGATCCATAAATAATATGAACAACAGTGGAGACAGGTTGCAGCCTTGTCTTACCCCTGAAACTACTCTGAACCATGAACTCAATTTACCGTCAACTCTAAATGCTGCCTGACTATCCATGTAAAGACCTTTAATTGCTTGCAAAAGTTTGCCTCCTATTCCATAATCTCGTAGGAAATACTATAACTTCCTCCTAGGAACCCGGTCATATGACTTTTCTAGATCTATAAAGCATAGATACAGTTCCCTGGTCCACTCATAACACTTCTCCATTATTTGCCGTAAGCTAAAGATCTGGTCCTGACAACCTCTAAGAGGCCTAAACCCACAATGATTTTCATCCAATTGGTCCTCAACTACTACTCGCAATTTCCTTTCACCGATAAAAAAAAAGCAAAGAAAGATTTTGGAAGGGGGAGCACTACACACGATCCTGAAACTTCAGCTGCACCTATTGGAAATTGCTGGAACTACCAGCTTAAAGCCGAAGCTACACTACTGACCATTAAATTTGCTACACCAACAAGAAATGCAGATGATCAACGGGTATTCATTCGACAAATATATTATACTAGAACTGACAGGTGATTACATTTTCACGCAATTTGGGTGCGTAGATCCTGAGAAATCAGTACCCAGAACAACCACCTAAGGCCGTAATAACGGCCTTGATACACCTGGGCATTGAGTCAAGCTGAGCTTGGATGGCGTGTACAGATACATTTACCCATGCAGCTTCAGCGCTATACCACAGTTCATCAATAGTGACTGGCGTATTGTGACGAGCCAGTTGCTCGGCCACCATTGACCAGACGTTTTCAGTTGGTGAGAAACCTGGAGAATGTGCTGGCCAGAGCAGCAGTCGAACATTTTCTGCATCCAGAAAGGCCCGTACAAGACCTGCAACATGCGGTCGTACATTATCCTCCTGAAATGCAAGGTTTCGCAGGCATCGAATGCAGGGTAGAGCCACGGGTCGTAATACATCTTAAATGTAACGTCCACTGTTCAAAATGCCGTCAATGCGAACAAGAGGTGAACGAGATGTGTAACCAATAGCACCCCATATCATCCCGCCGGGTGATACGCCAGTATGGCGATGACGAATACACGTTTCCGATGTGCGTTCACTGCGTTGTTGACAAACACGAATGCGACCATCATGATGCTGTAAACAGAACCTGGACTCATCCGGAAAAATGATGTTTCGCCATTCGTGCACCCAGGTTCGTCGTTGGGTACACCATCGCAGGCGCTCCTGCTGTGATGCAGTGTCAAGGGTAACCGCAGCCATGGTCTCGGAGCTGATAGTCCATGCTGCTGCAAACGTCGCCGAACTGTTAGTGCAGATGGTTGTTGTCTTGCAAACGTCCCCAT
The DNA here is from genome assembly GCF_023897955.1 of Schistocerca gregaria. Lineage (NCBI taxonomy): Eukaryota > Metazoa > Arthropoda > Insecta > Orthoptera > Acrididae > Schistocerca > Schistocerca gregaria. The sequence goes on along the minus strand of NC_064931.1, from coordinate 132,868,432 downwards.
CTGTTGACTCAGGGGTCGAGACGTGGCAGCACGATCCATTGCAGCCATACAGATAAGATGCCATTGCGATCCAGCACGGCGTTCCGTATTACGCTCCTGAACCCACCGATTTCTCCTCTTTACACGAGGCATCAAAACAACGTTTCATCTGGAAACGCCAGTCAACTGCTGTTTATTTATGAGAAATCGGTTGGAAACTTCCCCCATGTCATCACGTTGTAGGCGTCGCCACCGGCGCCAACCTTGTGCGAATGCTCTGAAAAGCTAACCATTTTAATATCACAGCATCTTCTTCCTGTCTGATAAATTTCGTGTCTGTAGCACGTCATCTTCGTGGTCTAGCAATTTTAATGGCTAGTAGTGTATATGCCGGACTGAAACTCGAACTCGGGAACTTTGCCTTTCGCGGGCAAGCGCTCTACCGACTGAGTTACCCAAGCACCAGTCACGACCTCTCCTCACAGCTTCTGTTCTGCCAGTACCTCATCTCCTACCTTCTAAACTTCCTGCGCGCGCAGGAGAGGTTCTGTGAAGCTGTTCAGAGTTCGAGTCTCGGTCCGGCACACAGTTTTAATTGCAACTAATATTAACTTGGCTGGCACGATAGCTCAGCGTGTTCGGTCATAACGCTGGTTAGCCTCTGTAATAAAAAACTGAGTGGAACGATCAACAAAAGAACTTGAACGGATGTCATGTGACGTCCGCAACGACCAACCACAACGATCAGCAACGGAAAAAAAAGGTCGGTAGTGCTCTCGCCCGCGAAAGGCAAAGGTCCCGAGTTCGAATCTCGGTGCGACACATAGTTTTAATCTTCCAGGAAGTTTCGTATCAGCGCACACTCCACTGCAGAGTGAAAATTAATTCTGACGTCATTTTATTGAAGACCTACAACTAACTGTTGTTTTCTGGGGCGAGCTTTGTATGAAAACAACGATGGTGACTATTTAGTTCAGTAAACGGAAAATTCAAAACAAAAGAAAAGTCTTTTCGTTAAAAGCGAGCACATTTTAATATTTTATTGAATTAATGACATTATTTGGTCAAGCCCAGTGAATCCGTGTGTTCATGACCCTTGGTCTTGGGACTGCCAACATATACAGAACTATTTTAAAGCAAGTCTTCGCTTGTTGTTACATGAATTTCCTAGTGTGCCCATTGTGAAAAGCGGTTCATTAGTATGAGACCCACTTTTAATACACACTTTTGACAGCCTACAAACGAGATTCTTTCGGTGAGGAAGGGAGGGGGCATCAAAGGAATAATTCACTATCAGAATATCTCGCTTTCCAAATTGTCCTTTCGCAGTAAAGTAGGAAACTTCGTGTACTGAATGTAGTATACCGTTTTTCTACACTCGTAGTTATTATCAGAAAATCTGAACACGACAAAATACTGAGTACCTGGAGACTCGATTTTTAAAATCTAACATTGTTTTAAAACTTTAATGCCATCTGACAATAAGAGGACATTACACTTACAAGCCCTTGACACTAATAATTCTTTCACTGCAAGTTTCTTAAAAATGTCTGTTTGCTGGATTTTCCTCCAGAAATCAAATGACTGTTGTCCTTATTTGGTAAACTTTAATGTATATGAGAAGCTTCGTGAGAACGAGAAAGTGGTCGAAGACAGCGTAATCGCAATTTTCTCCCTTCACTTCGGATAAAGTTTTAAATGGAGTGAAAGTATCATTTCTGTACTCATTTAAGTTCTATAATTTAGGTAAGTAAAGAAGAACTTAAATCAACATTGTTTCGTCTCGTAAGTTTATAGCGTTTCGCAACTGTAAAAGGAGAATGAAGTAAGAGTTCCAGTTGTACAGTTCGTTTAATAATACGACCGGTTGCGATTATTACATAACAATACAAACCGGTCGTGTGCAACTGGAGCTGTTACTTCATTAATGTATAAATCAAGGTGATCGGCGAGTGTCTTAGCTCCAACACTGCATTACTCGGCCATGCTGAAGAAAGGCTTGCTTGCGCAGCGACAGGCATCTCAGACGTTCGGTTCCGAAGACACATTCAGCCACGTGCAGTCATTATTCAGTTTCGCAACGCGGCATTCCCGACGGTAAAGATGAGCTCCCGTTGGTACGAGCAGAGAGGATGACCGAGTGACCCGTTCTCCTTGGTGTGCTTTCATTGCAGCTGCGCCGACCTTGCGACTCAGTGATTTATTCACGACTCTGCGAGCGACAGCCCTCTGCCCTGGACATTACCCCACTCTCTCGCGCTCTGAATTTTGTATTCGCGTCCTGGCCGGCACTAGACCGCACTGACGGCGAAACAGACACCTGCTGTCTATCAGGACCAGGCTTCACAACGTCGCGCCATTAAATCAGAGGTCACTTTCCAAATCTGGATATTATTGTGGAAAATTAATACTGTGTAGTCATGTTTTTTAATACACTGATCTGTAAGATGGTTCAAATGGCTCTGAGCACTATGGGACTTAACTACTGTGGTCATCAGTCCCCTAGAACTTAGAACTACTTAAACCCAACTAACCTAAGGACATCACACACATCCATGCCCGAGGCAGGATTCGAACCTGCGACCGTAACAGTCACGCGGTTCCGGACTGCGCGTCTAGAACCGCGAGACCACCGCGGCCGGCGATCTGTAAGAACATTATGATAATCCACCTATTGTCGATGTAAACCCGTCCAGGCGATAGCAGCGTCACCTGGTGTGGATTGACTTCTAGTCAGACACACGTACGGGGGCGTATAGTGCGAGTGAATCCGCTGTCCGTTTGTAGAACGGGCAAGGCGCGCGATCTATCTACACTACTGGCCATTAAAATTGCTAAACCACGAAGATGTGATACAGACGCAAAATCTAACCGACAGGAAGAAGATGCTGTGATATGGAAATGATTAGCTTCTCAGAGCATTCACACAAGATTGGCGACGGTGGCGACACCTACAACATGCTGACATGATGAAAGTTTCCAACCGATTTCTCATAAATAAACAGCAGTTGACTGGCGTTTCCAGATGAAACGTTGTTTTGATGCCTCGTGTAAAGAGGAGAAATCCGTACCATCACGTTTCCGACTTTGATAAAGGTCGGATTGTAGCCTATCGCGATTGCGGTTTATCGTATCGCGACATTGCTGCTCGCGTTGGTCGAGATCCAATGGCTGTTAGCAGAATATGGAATCGGTGGGTTCAGGCGGGTAATACGGAACGCCGTGCTGGATCTCAACGGCCTCGTAACACTAGCAGTCGAGATGACAGGTATCTTATCCGCATGGCTGTAACGGATCGTGCAGCCACGTCTCGATCCCTGAGTCAACAGATGGGGACGTTTGCAAGACAACAACCATCTGCACGAACAGTTCGACGACGTTTGCAGCAGCATGGACTCTCAGCTCGGAGACCATGGCTGCGGTTACCCTTGACACTGCATCACAGACAGGAGTGGCTACGATGGTGTACTCAACGACGAACCTGGGTGCACGAATGGCAAAACGTCATTTTTTCGGATGAATCCACATTCTGTGTACAGCATCATGATGGTCGCATCCGTGTTTGGCGACGTCGCGGTGAACGCACTTTGGAAGCGTGTATTCGTCATCGCCATACTGGCGTATCACCCGGCTAGATGGTATGGGGTGCCACTGGTTACACGTCTCGGTCACCTATTGTCAAATACCTTGTAAAAAATAACTAGACTCACTGATGGCGCTGCAGTCGCGGGATAATTTGAACCTTCGGCTGGACTCCACTATAGTGGTTGTAGACTGATGTGTTGTGTAGTATTGTTGTTTATGAAGACCCTGATTCAACGTTGTGTATTTGTTGGGGCGTACATGCAGTATTTGTTACTCGTAATTCTACTGTCTGTACGTTCCAATCAAAAGAAGTGCAATGGTGAAGAGTTGTGCAGCGATTAATTGTACAAATAAATTCGAGAAAGGAACGAATATTAAATTTCACACTTATGTGGATATTTTAAGTTGTTAGTGCACTTGCTTAATAAATGTTTTTGTAACACGGTATTAGCATAATGTCTGTGCAGCTATTTGCAGGTTTCCTTTCTCAAAACCAGAGCTTTTACAAAAATCGTTACACGCTGTCAGGAGACAAGATTTCCGACCGACAGAATACCATTTTATATGTTCCGATCATTTTGAAGAAAGTTGGCTGATCGGTAGTGTTATCATGGTCTAGTTTAGGGTGAAACTTGATAATTTGGTCGTGGGTTGCCAAAGCGCTATGTCATATATAACGCACTTCTCGTCATAAAACCATAACAAGGTAGAGTCAGAAAATATCTATTAATATAGTGGGCAAATTTTCGAGTATTTTGATGCATTTTGCGCACACCTATCGTAAATGAACTACGAAAAATCCTAGGAGTCCAGTACACAACTTTCAGCTACGGCAGATTCCATGTAGTACGTAAGATAAATTCATAAACAGTGACTAGTTGCTGTTTGTTCATAAATTAAAAAGTATATTGTAGTAACGTATTTAAATGAGGCATTATGTTTGTGACCTAACTCAACGGAAGGCATTTTATAACCAAAAACGATGTATAAACATTCGAAGTCTACGCGTCTGTTTACCATTCTAATGGCCGCCACCCAGCTATTCAATTTGTCCGCTCTTCGCAGTCGACCACTCTGCGGTGGTGGGTGCCTCCCTATTGTACGCAGTGACGGCATTTTGAACAGTGGACGTTACATTTCAGATGGGTTACGCCCCGTGGCTGTACTCTCCATTCGATCCTTGCGAAACCTTGCATTTCAGCAGGATAATGCACGACCGCATGTTTCAGGTCTACTACGGGCCTTACTGGATACAGAAAATGTTCGACTCTTGCCCTGGCCAGCACATTCTCTACATCTCTCACCAATTGAAAACGTCTGGTCAATGGTGGCCAAGCAACTGACTCGTCACAATACGCCAGTCACTACTCTTGATGAACTGTGGTATCGTGTTGAAGCTGCATGGGCAGCTGTACCTGTACACGCCATCCAAGATCTATATGACTCAATGCCCAGGCGTATCAAGGCCGTTATTACGGGCAGAGGTGGTTGTTCTGGGTACTGATTTTTCAGGATCTATGCACCCAAATCACGTGAAAATGTAATCACATATCAGTTCTAGTATAATATATTTGTCCAATGAATACCCGTTTATCATCTGCATTTCTTCTTGGTGTAGCAATTTTAATGGCCAGTAGTGTAAGTGTAACCGAGGGCAGATTGCGATGGCCCGGAGGCTCGGCACGAGCTTTTCGGAAACTGCACGACTTGTCGGGTGATCCAGGAGTGCTGTGATGAGTGTCTTCAACACACAGCAAAACCAAGGTGAAACCACGCCCAGACGTCATGGAGGCGGGCGGCCACCCCTCATTACCGATGTCGGACATCGTAGGCAGGCCCGATTGGTAAAACAGGACAGGGGACGAATTGTAGCGAAACCAACATCAGACTGTAATGCTGGGCACGGCACAAGGGTGTCTGAACACACAGTGTACCGAACAAACACTTCTAAAGACGGGCCTCCACAGACGACGACCCACGCCAATGCTAACCCTAAGACATCGGCAACTACAACAGAAATGAGCACGTGACCGTCGATGTTGGCCGTTGGCGCAGTGGCAGAGGGTTGCATGATCTGATGAATCCAGATACCTTCTTCACCGTGCCGATGGGAGTTCGCCAATCCGTCGTCCTCCAGGCGAACATATTCTTGACATCTGTGCTGCGGAACAGACACAAGCTGGCACGGCTCCCTTATAGTCTGGGGAACATTCACGTGGGCATCCATGGGTCCAGTGGAGCGCGTGCAAGGCACCATCACCGCCATGGGGTATCGTACACTGGTTGCAGACCACGGAAACCTCTTCATGACGATCGTGTTCCCGAATGTGCTGCCCCACAACCTGCGAGATCTGAACACGATGAAAAACATCTGGGATGTGATTGAACGTGGCGTCAGAGTTCATCGTCCCCCTCCCCCCTTCCGCCCCTTCCCGGAATTTACGGGAATTTCATGACTTCGGTGTGCAGATGTGGTCCCAACCAACTCCAGCGATCTACTACGTCCTCATTGCTCCCATGCTATGTGATGCCCACCGCTGTCAGTCGAGCAGCGGTCATGTTGCTGCTGTTGTTGTTGTGGTCTTCAGTCCAGAGACTGGTTTCATGCAGCACTACATGCTACTCTATCCTGTGCAAGCTTCTTCATCTCCCAGTATCTACTGCAGCGTACATCCTTCTGAATCTGCTTAGTATATTCGTCTCTTGGTCTCCCTCTACGATTTTTACCCTCCACGCTGCCCTCCAATGATAAATTTGTGATCCCTTGATGCCTCAGAACATGTCCTACCAACCGATCCCTTCTTCTAGTCAAGTTGTGCTAAAAATTTCTATTCTCTCCAATTCTGTTCAGTACCTCCTCATTTGTTATGTGATCTACCCATCTGATCTTCAGTACTCTTCTGTATCATCATCTGTCTTTGGTGTGACAGGGCGCTAGTATGGAGACAGATGTGGTCAAGACATCGTTTTCATTGTGGCGTTTATGCCACATGTGTCCACGTTGATTACATTTTTGTTACTATGTTTTCATGCACAATATAAGGAGATTTTGTCACAGGAAGCTAGCGAGTAGGTAGGATCACAAAGTAGACTCATCGAACTACGCGCCAGATGGACACATAGCGTGAGAAAGGCCGCGTGAGCAAGAACCGTACAGTACTGGAGCAGAGGGAGACAGTGGGGATTCACCCACCACGCTGGGCACCAAGAAGCGAATCTTTTATTATTTATATTCATGGCTTAAATATTAATATACAGTTCCAACCGTGCTGGTGACGCTAACTGCACTGAGAACTTGTTAATACTAACTTCAGTATCTCACAGTTCATAGGGAAATGATACAAATTTTAATTCTGTCAGTGATTATCGAGGGAAAAGATGGACCAATCACAATCACCCCTGAGAGGGCAGGCGCCAAACTGCTAAGACGTTGTTGTTGTTGTTGTTGTTGTTGTTGTTGTGCTCTTCAGTCCTGAGACTGGTTTGATGCAGCTTTCCATGCTACCCTATCCTGTGCAAGCTACGATTTTTACCCTCCACGCTGCCCTCCAATGCTAAATTTGTGATCCCTAGATGTCTCAGAACATGTCCTACCAACCGATCCCTTCTTCTAGTCAAGTTGTGCTAAAAATTTCTATTCTCTCCAATTCTATTCAATACCTCCTCATTTGTTATGTGATCTACCCATCTGATCTTCAGTACTCTTCTGTATCATCACATTTCGAAAGCTTCTATTCACTTCTTGTCCAAACTATTTACCGTCCATGTTTCACTTCCATACACTCCAGACAAATACTTTCAGAAACGATTTCCTGACACCTAAATCTATACTCGATGTTAACAAATTTCTCTTGTTCAGAAATGCTTTCTGTTGTGGTTGGCAGGAGAGCTAACAGTGTTACTAGAGGAGGCCGAAAGGCACGCGAATTAGCTCACGTAGACTGGCGTGAGGTCTGGAACAGGACAAGGAAATTAGAATTTAGAATCAGCGGACGTAGCTGGTGGAATACTTAACTTTAATCCATTAATGAAGAACGTCGCTCTTGACGGTACAAGATTTACAATATCAATAGTAACTGATAATGCCGCCTTGCTAGGTCGTAGCAAATAACGTAGCTGAAGGCTATGCTAACTATCGTCTCGGCAAATGAGAGCGTATTTAGTCAGTGAACCATTGCTAGCAAAATCGGCTGTATAACTGGGGCGAGTGCTAGGAAGTCTCTCTAGACCTGCCGTGTGGCGGCACTCGGTCTGCAATCACTGATAGTGGCGACACGCAGGTCCGACGTATACTACCGGACCGCGACCGATTTAAAGGCTACCACCTAGCAATTGTTTTGTCTGGCGGTGACACCACACTTTCCTTGCTATTGCCATTGCCAGCGGTCATGTACTAAATAGTTTTATCTTGTGACTTGGGTTTTAAATATCTCGTGGAAAAGAATGACCAGGAGTTCAGTTTTTTCCTAATTTATGTGACAGTTATTTCAAATCAGCTGGTCTGCTTTATGTATCGTTATATCCAAATAGTTTATAAAAGTTAATCTACATTCAGATTCGATGATGGTATCTTTAGTGTGTTGAAACCGGTTATCCAGTAAACAGTATTTAAGCGATCTTGGCTTTTGAATTATTTCTACAACAGAGTGATCGCCGCACTACACACCATGTGTTCACTACAGAAATACTCTTCTTGCCGTTGCCAGTCTGCATTTTATATCTCCTCTACTCCGGCCGTCTTCGGCTACTGAGCTGCCCAAATAACAAAACTCATCTACTACTTTTAGTGTCTCGTTTCCTATCCTAATTCCCTCAGCATCACATGATTTAATTCGACTACATTATCCTTGTCTTGTTTTTGTTCATATTTGGTTTGCCGTCGCCTTCCTCCGACCGTAATGGGGATGAATGATGAGGATGAAGACGACGACAACAACACCCAGTCATCTCAGGGCAGGTGAAAATGAGTGATTCCGCCAGGAATCGAACCCGGGACCCCCTGCTCGGGAAGCGAAAACGCTACCGTGACACCACGAGCTGCAGACATTCATCTTACATCCTCCTTTAAAGATACAGTCCATTCCGTTCAACTGCTATTCCAAATCCTTTGCTCTCTCTCTCTCTCTCTCTCTCTCTCTCTCTCTCTCTCTCTCTCTCTCTCTCTCTCTCTCTCTCTCTTCCTCTTTGTTTCCAAGCATTAATCCCGACTTGCGGGGTCTGCTGGCTAATTGAATGTGGCATGTGAATTTTAAGGGGTGGCTTGATGCCCTTCCTGTCGCCACTCTGTAACCCCCCCCCCTCCCAGGGAGGAATTAGTGTACCCCAACTGCCTTAGTCTAGTGTAATCCATGGAATAGTGCGAAAGTGTTCATATGTTTGCGGAACGTGGGGACCAGACCGGCATTCACCCAGCGGTATGTGGAAAACCGCCTAAAAACCACATCCATGCTTCCTGGCACACCTGCCCTAGTCGTTAATCCCCCGGGCGGATTTGATCTGGGGCCGGCGCGGCTACCCGAGTCCAGGAAGCAGCGCGTTAGCGCTCTCGGCTACCCTGGCGGGTGAACCGTTTCCTCTCTCCGATAGAATTAAAAATGTCATCGGCAAATCTCAAGGTTTCTATTTCGTCTCCCTGCAGTTCAGTTCTTACTCAATTTTTTTCTTTGGTTTTCTTTGCTGCTTGCACAGTGTGCAGACTGAATAACACTGCTTCCCCTTCTTTTTTTTCCAATCTTAAAACCGTAAAGTTATAAATAGCCTTTCCAAGTGAGTATTCATTTCACCACTGTCAAAAGATTTCTCTAAGTCTATAAATGCTATAAACGTGTATTTGTCTTTCCCTGACCTGTCCTTATGATAAGTCGTCTTGTCAGTATTGCCTCGCGTGTTCCTACATTTCTGCAGAATCCAAACGGATCTTGCGCCTTCTACCAGATGTTTCATTCTTCTTTAACGAATTCGTTGTAGTATTTTGCAACCATGACTTATTAACCTGATAATTCGGTAATATTCACAGCTGCCAGCACCTTTACCTTAATAACGTATTAAAACAGAAAAGCCCGCATCTCGTGGTCGCGCGGTAGCGTTCTCGCTTCCCGCGCCCGGGTTCCCGGGTTCGATTCCCGGCGGGGTCAGGGATTTTCTCTGCCTCGTGATAACTGGGTGTTGTGTGATGTCCTTAGGTTAGTTAGGTTTAAGTAGTTCTAAGTTCTAGGGGACTTATGACCATAGATGTTAAGTCCCACAGTGCTCAGAGCCATTTTTGAAAACAGAAAATTGACAAACTTCAGCTACAAAGATGCAAACTATGTTTTATGAATCCGTATTCTGTTCCTATCTCACAGTGGAAACAACCACACAGCTCGTTCTCCGTCCTCTTTGAAAGCTGGCAAGAGATTGGTTTATGCCGAAACGAGCGTAATCCTTCCACCAGTGACTCGCTTTTATGAGTTTTCTTCATTGAGTGGTAAGTACTTACGTCAGGGCAACGCGTAAATATAGGCGCTGAATGCTGTACAGTCGTAGTTCAACGGTACAACCAGAATGCCGGGGAAGTTATGTCAGCATAATTTTACTTACGACGGCAAACGGCTCGTTGCGACTGAGGTGGGCATAAAAGGTGAATAATGTACAAGGAATTGCGAATCATGAGGTCCTTTACGGCTACAGCCGAAGGCGATGTCTGCGCCTTTTATGCTCAACTGGAGTGTATATAAGCAGACAAGAGACGTTAGTTCCACGCGAGGTGTCTTTGTCAGCCGCATCTCAATTTGCAGACGCCTCAGCACCTTTCCTCACTTCTACACACTAGGTAACTAAACACCAGAGTAATGGAAGACTTGATATCTCTGTTGTATTCATTCTATGTGTGCTTAAATACACAAACCATTTTCGTCACAGCAAATAATTTTTGTAACAAGCACCTGTGTCATTCCAAACGTACAGTCGTGGACAAAACGAGCGAGACCTCTCGCCTTTTCGTTATGCTGATCCGCACAGCTGTAAAGTCTGCCACACAGCATAACAGGCAAGGCGACGAAGTGCTACCAACATACTATGCACAGGCGTGAAATTGAAAAACTGTCCGAAATTTGTCAGACTGTTTTCAATCATGTGTAAGACTATATTAATGCTGATTAGTGTGTTAACCACAACACCTAAATATTAGATATAAATGTAAGAAGAAACGCTAATTAGTATGATCTGTACTAATAAAAATTAATTTCTGCTTATCGAGATAACATAAGTGTATTAGTAAGACAAAGTACCCCAGATCGTTACGAATTAGCAAAATATTATGCGAATTCGGCCGCGCAATGGTCTGTGGCAACGTTCAGACCAGTCATACTGGATTACCGTTGCTGACCTAGTATGAAAGTGTGCAAGTTCAGCAATGCGTGAAGATTCGTAACGAAATTCAGTTAAAAATCATTCAGTGCCACACTTGTGCCAGTTCAATTATTGGCAGAAGCGGAAAAAGTAGTCAGTAACAAGTACGAAATTCTACAAGAGTTTCATATCGACATCCACAGGGCGCCGGTACAGAATAAAGGTAGCAATAAAATGTAGTGGGGGCGCAAGAATTCTTTTACTGATAATCTATCTGCCCCCATCGAGATTAGAACCGAAAACAAACCAGACCTCCCTTGCAGTAGCAAACACCTTTCACTACTCTAGCAGACAACCCAGGCAAACAGCCCTCTATTATTACCCCAGACATGAATAAGCCGGCAATTTCGCAATGAAAATGGCAAAATGATCTGCAGTTTCTCTTGCTTGGAGCTTTCTGGACTCAAAAACATGGACTACCTTTATGTCACCGCTTATGTGAAAAGTCATTCGGGATGTTTATCGAAATAACAAAAAACTGTAATTAGCGAGTAAATTTAGCCGGATATTTCTGCACCATCCCAGGAGATAAGCGGCGACGTAGCTACCAAACGTATTCTAGAAGGTTTCGAATTCTCCATTAGACGTGCCACAGCCAGAAAACGTTCATTAGCCGAAGTGTTCCTTAAGATATCTAGCAATGGGAATGCTCGCACATATAAAACCCGGTGGCATTAATAGTGGGATCTGAATTACCACGTGTATAGGCAAATGGATTTTATATGCATTCCTGTGACCGTGATTTGGATCGAAAGCGTAGCTACGATTAATATGCTGATGTATCGACTGCAACTGGAACATTTCGAATAAAGAGGAGGGGAAGTTATTATGCGGCCCTCATCTTCAGTAGCTGTGGTAGCTATTTTCGTTGTTAGGATTTCGTCACATAAATCGGTAAAAATGGAACCCTATTAGTCTCACTTTCTTGACCGTCTGTCTGTCTACCCAACCCTTAAAACACGTTTACCTCGCGTACGGGTAGACATAATAAGCGGAAATGTATCGCACTTCCTGCGGTATACGATCGCTTGGTGGTGTAAAAAAGTGAGATGTCAACGCAATCTAAAGATTGGGCCGTTATGTAAAGAGAATTTACGTGAACGGTCAAAAAATGGCTCTAAGAACTATGCCACCAAACTGCTTAGGTCATCAGTCTCCTAGATCTAGAACTAATTCAACCTACCTAACCTAACACACAACCACGCACGGGGAAGGATTCGAACTGACGGCGCAAAGAGCCGCGCGGTCCGCGATATGACGCCGTTGAGCGCACGGCTAACCCGCGCCGGCAAGCTTTTAACATCATCTGGTGTTGCTAAAAAGGTATTCACTTTTGGTGAATAATTTTCTGTGCAGTCCATTTAAGAAAGAATAACTAAAATATATTTGATGTTACGGAAGAGGAAGAACGCCTAATTCATTTCCCCTTGTCTTTATTCATGATGTTAGATTCGCAATCTGAGCATACTTACTATCCATAACCACATTTTAGATCCAAGTCATAGTCACAGATATGCGAATACAACACATTGGCTTATACTTGAGGTATTTCACTTCCCACGAAGTGATGGCAGATGATGCTGTGGCGTCTTCGAAGGGCGAGTTTCTCCAGTGCTAGCTAACTATCTCAGCACATCAGCTGAGCGAACTTGCATGGTATGTTGGTAGCACTTCGTCTCATTGCCTGTTATGCTGTGTAGCAGACTTTAAAGCTGTGCGGATCAGCATAACGAAAAGGCGAGGAGTCTCGCTCGTTTTGTCCACGACTGTACGTGTCCAAAAGTGCTAAGTACCCCATTGTACGAATAGTGATAATAGCATTGAAACGGTGCAGCGTACAACGCAGCGTGACATATACTGAACAGCCAAAAAATTATGACTGCCGTCCACCGTGACGTTGGATGCCACCTGCTGACGTTGCGGGCATCTAACGCGCTACGAGAAGTACGTAAGCGCACCAAAGACGGAAGCTTAGCGAAGATACTGGCTGTAGTGGGGATATCTACTGAGATAAGCGACGTTGTCAAAGGACAGATTATTATTAGGCAAGGCCTGTGGACGAGTATCTCTAAAACGGGGAATGTTCACGTGCTACTGTCGTGAGCCTCTACGGAAAGAGATATGACAGAGAAGCTACCACTATGCACTAAATGGTTGGACGTCCATGACTCTCAACAGAACGTGAGGTTCGGAGGATTGTTTGCTCTGTAAAGTATGATAGGTAGTGATCTGTGACATATCTCCAGAAAGAGCACAATACTGATGCAAGCACAAGTGTTTCGGAGCACACCGATCATCGTAGTATTGTTGAATATGGAGCTCCGCAGCAGAGCACCCCAGCGTGTTCACATGTTGAGTCAACGTCATTGTAAATTGCGACTACAGTGGGCACGCCACCGTAAGACCGTTGATCAATAGAAACGTGTCGGCTGTTAGAGTGAATCACAATTTTACTACACTAGGTGGCTGCTCGTCTCCACAAACGGCATCATCGAGCTGAACGGCGGCTCGAAACGTTCAGCGCGCCACGGGCGGAGGCCGGTGGGAGCAGTATTATGCTTTGGGAGACATTCTCCTACGTCTGCATGGAAAGTGTGGTGGTAATCGAAGATACACTAACAGCTGTGAGGCATATGCATCCCTTCATGCTTGATGTCTTCCCCGACGGCGATGTCATCTTTCAGTAGTATAATTGTCTGTGTCTCGAAGTCAGAACCGTGCTACAGTGGTTTGAGGAGCATTATAGTGATCTCATGTTGATTTCTCGGCCTCCAAATTCGCCTGATATGATAGATAGAACGGAACCCATGTAGGTCTCTGTCAGGTGACGTAACTGCGTATGCAAATCAACGGCGCGTTATTCACGTGAATTACATGACCTGTGCGTAGACATCGAATGCCACGTACCTCCACATACCTACTAAGAAACTGTCGGATCCCTGATACGCAGAGTTAGTGATGTATTTCGTTCGAAAGACGGACAGACAAGCTATTAAAACAGGTGGTCATAATGTTTGACTCATCAGTGTATCAGTGCTATACCTAAAAGCGTTGCCACGGCAACCGTCAGTTGCAGTCCCTTGGATCCCTCATACGAAAGCTCCAGTGTGCACTTCAGTAGTTTGTACGTTCGCTTCTCACGCGGTTAGAACTAATGGAATTGCTCCCTTTAATATGATCTAAAAAACTCGTAGGTATGTCTAATAGTAGCATTAAATGTACAGACATTGAAGAAGAATGTAATATTCCAGCATCTGCTAGCATGAGTTCCTTAGAAGTAGATACCTTAGGGGTTGCGAAGCAACTCAAATCGCTTGATACGGGCAAGTCTTCAGGTCCAGATTGTATACCGATTAGGTTCATTTCAGATTACGCTGATACAATAGCTCTCTACTTAGCACTCATATACAACCGCTCGCTCACCGATAGATCTGTACCTACATATTGGAAAATTGCGCAGGTCGCAACAGTGTTTAAGAAGGGTAGTAGGAGTAATCCATCTAACTACAGACCTATATCATTGACGTCGGTTTGCAGTAGGGTTTTGGAGCATATACTGTATTCAAACATTATGAATCACCTCGAAGGGAACGATCTATTGACACGTAATCAGCATGGCTTCAGAAAACATCGCTCTTGTGCAACGCAGCTAGCTCTTTATTCGCACGAAGTAATAGCCGCTATCGACAGCGGATCTCAAGTTGATTCTGTATTTCTAGATTTCCGGAAAGCTTTTGACACCGTTCCTCACAAGCGACTTCTAATCAAGCTGCGGACCTATGGGGTATCGTCTCAGTTGCGCGACTGGATTCGTGATTTCCTGTCAGGAAGGTCGCAGTTCGTAGTAATAGACGGCAAATCATCGAGTAAAACTGAAGTGATATCAGGTGTTCCCCAGGGAAGCGTCCTGGGACCTCTGCTGTTCCTGATATATGTAAATGACCTGGTTGACAATCTGACCAGCTCTCTTACGTTGTTCGCAGATGATGCTGTAATTTACCGTCTAGTAAGGTCATCCGAAGACCAGTATCAGTTGCAAAGCGATTTAGAAAAGATTGCTGTATGGTGTGGCAGGTGGCAGTTGACGCTAAATAACGAAAAGTGTGAGGTGATCCACATGAGTTCCAAAAGAAATCCGTTGGAATTCGATTACTCGATAAATAGTACAATTTTCAAGGCTGTCAATTCAACTAAGTACCTGGGTGTTAAAATTACGAACAACTTCGGTTGGAAGGACCACATAGATAATATTGTGGGGAAGACGAGCCAAAGGTTGCGTTTCATTGGCAGGAAACTTAGAAGATGCAACAAGTCCACTAAAGAGACAGCTTACACTACACTCGTTCGTCCTCTGTTAGAATATTGCTGCGCGGTGTGGGATCCTTACCAGGTTGGATTGACGGAGGACATCGAAAGGGTGCAAAAAAAGGGCAGCTCGTTTTGTATTATCACGTAATAGGGGAGAGAGAGTGGCAGATATGATACGCGAGTTGGAATGGAAGTCATTACAGCAAAGACGTTTTTCGTCGCGGCGAGACCTTTTTATGAAATTTCAGTCACCAACTTTCTCTTCCGAATGCGAAAATATTTTGTTGAGCCCAACCTACATAGGTAGGAATGATCATCAAAATAAAATAAGAGAAATCAGAGCTCGAACAGAAAGGTTTAGATGTTCGTTTTTCCCGCTCGCTGTTCGGGAGTGGAATAGTAGAGAGATAGTATGATTGTGGTTCGATGAACCCTCTGCCATGCACTTAAATGTGAATTGCAGAGTAGTCATGTAGATGTAGATGTAGACAGATTGGAGCCATGATTTCCTGTCAGTGAACATCGGTTTTCGTACTTCTCCCAAGACAAGTCAGTCACAAGGGAAAAACCCTGTCATGAATGCCTTTGTAAAATGATTTCGGAGCCTAAGGATGTTAAAATATTTAAAGTCAGTCGAATGAAATACGATTTTTTTCGTCAATATTCAAGTAGTGGTTAATGATAACTACTAGTTCTCTAAGTGGTCACGGGGCTTACATTAAATACTTTTTGTTCTTTTTGTGGTATTCAGTCCGAAGTCTACTTTGATGCAGCTCTTCCTCCTAGTCTATCCTGTGCAAGCATCCTCGTCTCCGAATGACTGCTGCATCCGACACACACATTTGAACCTGCATACCTTATTAATTACTTGATCTCCGTTTACAATTTTTACCTCCAAACTTCCCACCATCACTAAACTGATGATAACTTGATATCTTAGAATATGTCCTATCACCCTATCCCTTCTTTTAGTTACGTTGTAGCACAAATTTCTTTCCACTTAGATTCAGTACCTCCTCAACAGCTGCGCCATGTACCCATCTAATTTTCAGCATTCTTCTGTATCACCACATTTCACAATTTTCTGTTCTCGTCTTGTTCGAACTGTTTATCGTCCACGTTTCACTCCAGACAAATAGTTTCACAAAAGACTTCCTAACACTTAAATTTATATTCGATGTTAGCAAATTTGTGTTTATCAAAAACTCTTTTCTTGTAATTCCCAGTCTACTTCGGCCATCATCAGTCATTTTGCTACCCAAATAACAAAACTAATTACTACCTTTAGTCTCTCTTTCAGTTTTCAATTTCCCTTAGCTTCACCTGATTTAATTCGATTACATTTCATTATCCGTGTTTTGCTTTTGTTAATGTTCATTTTTCATCCTTTCAAGACACAGGCCATTCCGTTTAACTGTTCTTCCAAATCATTTGCCGCCTCTGACAGAATTACAAATCATTGGCAAACCTCAATATCTTCATTTCCTCTCCCTGAATTTTAATTCCTTCCCCAAATTTTTCTTTGGTTTCCTTTACTGCTTCCTCAATGTGCAGATTAAATAACATCGGGGATAGGCTACAACCCCTCTCACTCCCTCCTCAACTAGTGATTCCTTTTCATGCCCCTCGACTCTTTATAACTGCTGTCTGGTTTCTTTATAACTAGCATTTCGCTCCTTGTATTTTACTCCAGTTACGTTCAGAATTTCCAAGAATGTTCCAGTCAACATTGTCAAAAGGTTTCTCTAAGTCCACAAATGTCACAATATAAACGTAGAATTTTCCTTCTTTGGCCTGTCTTCTAAGAGAGGTCGTTGGGCTAATATAGCCTCGCGTGTTCCCTTGAGTACATTTCCGCGGACGAACCGATTTTCTCCGAGGTCGAGTTCTACCAGTTTTTCCATTCTTCTGTAAATAATTCGTGAGAGTATTTTGCATCCATGACTTACTAAATGAGAGTTCAATAATACCCATACCTGTTAGCAAACCCCCCCTCCCCCTTTATTCAAAACTATATTACAGGGAGTATGTCGCCTCTCTCCATCACCCACGAAATGTGAATCTTTTTATTTTTAAAGTCATTTACTGTAATTTTGAGGCCAGATGCCGTATCTGCCACTACAGGCATCACTTAACCTAAGGAAGGAAATTCATTCGCCCCATCAGTCTGTGAATCGTAAAAATTTTAGTGCTGAGTTTGTTATCCTATTACAACTGTTTCAATATCGTGTTGCCTGAATCAGCGGTTAGGCACACTCAGGCTTGTCGACGTACCAGTATTTGACTGTTAACATTCCTTTAAGCACGAAGAAGATTTATGGAAACCAGGGAAACATTTCGACGTTACTCAGCTTAGTGTCACTACGTCACTGAACTAGCGCTTGCTGGCCGCATACGAAGTCTAAGGAGTGTCGAAAATGTTGCCTATCATATCTAAAACTAAAATTAAACTCCTCCCGGCAGGCCATGAAGGCCCAGCGGTTCGACCGACCGCCGTGTCATCCTCAAGCCATAGGCGTCACTGGTTGCGGATATGGATGGTTATGTGGTCAGCACACCGCTCTTCCGGCCGTGTGTCAGTTTCCGAGACCAGAGCCGCTACTTCCCAGTCAAGTAGCTCCTCAGTTTGCCTCAAAAGAGCTGAGTGCACCCCGCTTGCCAACAGCGCTCGGCAGACCGGATGGTCACCCATCCAAGTGCTAGCCCAGCTCGACAGCGCTTAACTTTGGTGACCTGACGGGAACCGGTGTTACCACTGCGGCAAGGCCGTTGGCAGCCTCTCATACAGGCGTCGAGAAATGAATGAACGGCTGTCTCTGGACATGGTCATTTTTAAAGTCCCCAACAAAGGTTCGCGGGTGACACCGAGGCTGTTGCTGAACTGGAGGGTCTTAGACGGACCCTTTGCCGTTTTGTTAAGACGTGAGTCAGTGTCGCAACGCCCCCACCCCCACACCTCCCCCAGCGTCATCTCGCCACAAGTGGGTGCGAAACAGGTGGGCTGAAACAGCATTTACCCCTTTGCTGCTTCGGATCACGTTCAAATTTCGTCGAATGGTTTTGAACGGTCCCTAGTGGTTCCATCTTGTACACCAGAGAGCTAAAATCGTGGTCGCGCTACACACCAAAAGAGGACGACCACTTTCAGTGAGGTTGCAGAACCACGACGTCGTTAGAGAGGGGTTGTATCGTCCGAGGGTGTCAGCAGTATCAAAGGTTGTCAAGAACGTCGTCATGTTGCTTACAGCGCTGCGGACTGTCGTCTTAGTTCACGAAATGTGAGGGAATCCACGTTCCAAACAAACGGATACTTTCATTGACGGCCTCTATGCCACCCGCTGAGGCTTCTTCGCGTCGATTCTGACCGGCAGTGTGTCTGGAATGTTTTCCTCGACCACCTACAAGGAAACCGCGTGATTTCAACTCTGGGTATGGCGCTTCTGACCTCTATCGCAAAGGCGTCAAAAGAAGTGTTGAAATGTGGGTAACAGGAGATGTGACGACCTTCCCAACGTACGACACGGGAGAATTGTAATGAAATTTGGTGCCAATGTGACATCATTAACCCACTTTAGAGCTTCTTCCGCGTGTGTTGACACCTTTCTGTTGGAAGCGTAGCCGAGCCCAGGAGCGACGTCGCAGGGCGCCATACTTTTTCACCTCTGAGCCAAGTTTCAAACGTGTGCGTCGTATTGCGAGACAATTACAAGTTTTCACAAAAGTGGCTCTCTAATGATGATGTTTGGTTTGTGGGGCATACTACTGCCCATACAAAGTCCCAATTTTTACACAGTCCATTTTGTCCACAATCCAGTCTAGCCACTGTCACGAATGGTGATGATCATGATGTGGATGATCATGATGGTGATGATCATGATGGTGATGATCATGATGTGGATGGTCATGGTGGGGGATGGTCATGGTGGGGGATGGTCATGATGACAACACAACCACCCAGTCCAGGCAGAGAAAAACCCCAACCAGGCCGTGAATCAAACCCGGGACCCCGTGAAACAGAGGCAGCAAAGTTGGCCACTAGACCACGAGCTTCGGACAAAGTGGCTCTTGAATTGTGCAACACTATCACAGCCGACAGGGGGTGAATGTTCGAAATATCGCCTTCCACAATATGTACACGTGGCCACATTGGTGGTACGTGTGATTCACGGATGAAAGTGTAGTGTGTCCGCCCCCTAAGTCTCGAAACTGAACTGTTGCAAACTCGCTTACCTCTCGTCTCGTAAACGTGGGCCTAGTTGGCTTATTCTCCGTCGTGAAGGCAGCAGAGGATCAAGTAGGTAAAAAGACGAGGGCTAGTAGAAATCCTTGGGTAACAGAAGATATATTGAATTTAATTGATGAAAGGAGAAAATATAAAAATGCAGTAAATGAAGCAGGCAAAAAGGAATACAAACGTCTCAAAAATGAGATCGACAGGAAATACAAAATGGCTAAGCAGGGATGGCTAGAGAACATATGTAAGGACGTAGAGGCTTATCTCACTACCGCTAAGATAGATACTGCGTACAGGAAAATTAAAGAGACGTTTGGAGATAAGAGAACCACATGCATGAACATCAAGAGCTCAAATGGAAACCCAGTTCTAAGCAAAGAAGGAAAAGCAGAAAGGTGGAAGGAGTATATAGAAGGTGTATACAATGCTGATGTACTTGACGACAATATTATGGAAATGGAAGAGGATGTAGATGAAGATGAAATGGGAGATACGATACTGCGTGAAAAGTTTGACAGAGCACTGAAAGACCTGAGTCGAAACAAGGCCCCGGGAGTAGACAACATTCCATTAGAACTACTGATGGCCTTGGGAGAGCCAGTCCTGACAAAACTCTACCATCTGGTGAGCAAGATGTATGAGACAGGCGAAATACCCTCAGACTTCAAGAAGAATATAATAATTCCAATCCCAAATAAAGCAGGTGTTGACAGATGTGAAAATTACCGAACTATCAGCTTAATAAGCCACGGCTAAAAATACTAACACAAATTCTTTACAGGCGAATGGAAAAACTGGTAGAAGCCGACCTCGGGGAAGATCAGTTTGGATTCCGTAGAAATACTGGAACATGCGAGGCAATACTGACCTTACGACTTATCTTAGAAGAAAGATTAAGGAAAGGCAAACTTACGTTTCTAGAATTTGTAGGCAGAGAAAGCTTTTGACAATGTTGACTGGAATACTCTCTTTCAAATTCTAAAGGTGGCAGGGGTAAAATACAGGGAGCGAAAGGCCACTTAAAATTTGTACAGAAAGCAGATGGCAGTTATAAGAGTCGAGGGGCACGAAAGGGAAGCAGTAGTTGGGAAGGGAGTGAGACAGGGTTGAAGCCTCTCCCCGATGTTATTCAATCAGTATATTGAGCAAGCAGCAAAGGAAACAAAAGAAAAATTCGGAATAGGTATTAAAATCCATGGAGAAGAAATAAAAACTTTGAAGTTCGCCGATGACATTGTTATTCTATCAGAGACAGCAAAGGACTTGGAAGAGCAGTTGAAACGAATGGATAGTGTCTTGAAAGGAGGATATAAGATGAACACCAACAAAAGCATAACGAGGGTAATGGAATGTAGTCGAATTAAGTCGGGCGATGCTGAGGGAATTAGGTTAGGAAATGAGTCACTTAAAGTAGTAAAGGAGTTTTGCTGTTTGGGGAGCAAAATAACTGATGATGGTCGAAGTAGAGAAGATATAAAATGTAGACTGTCAATGGCTAGGAAAGCGTTTCTGAAGAAGAGAAATTTGTTAACATCGAGTATAGATTTAAGTGTCAGGAAATCGTTTCTGAAAGTATTTGTCTGGAGTGGAGCCATGTATGGAAGTGAGACATGGATGATAGATAGTTTGGACAAGAAGAGAATAGAAGCTTTCGAAATGTGGTGCTACAGAAGAATGCTGAAGATTAGATGGGTAGGTCACATAACTAATGATGAATTATTGAATAGAATAGGGGAGAAGAGGAGTTTGTGGCACAACTTGACTAGAAGAAGGGATCGGTTGGTAGGACATGTTTTGAGGCATCAAGGGATCACAAATTTAGCATTGGAGGGCAGCGTGGAGGGTAAAAATCGTAGCTTGCGCAGGATAGGGTAGCATGGAGAGCTGCATCAAACCAGTCTCAGGACTGAAGACCACAACAACAACAACAACAACATCATCTTAGCAGTTTGGCGCCTGCCCTCTCAGGGGGTGATTGTGGTTGGTCCATCTTTTCCCTCGATAATCACTGACAGAATTAAAATTTGTATCATTTCCCTATGAACTGTGAGATACTGAAGTTAGTATTAACAAGTTCTCAGTGCAGTTAGCGTCACCAGCACGGTTGGAACTGTATATTAATATTTAAACAATGAATATTAATAATAAAAGATTCGCTTCTTGGTGCCCATCGTGGTGGGTGAATCACCACCTTCTCCCTCTGCTCCAGTACTGTACGGTTCTTGCTCACGCGGCCTTTCTCACGCTATGTGATCATCTGGCGCGTAGTTCGATGAGTCTACTTTGTGATCCTACGTACTCGCTAGCTTCCTGTGACAAAATCTCCTTATATTGTGCATTGAAACATAGTAACAAAAATGTAATCAACGTGGACACATGTGGCATAAACGCCACAATGAAAACGATGTCCTGACCCCCATCTGTCTCCATACTAGCGCCCTGTCACACCAAAGACAGAGGACAACACACCGTTCCCCATGGGCATGATCGAGGTATTCATGTTTTTCTACAATATGCGTCAATGCTTGAATCGTGTCATGAAAGATGATTAATTGCTGCAACTTGTAGCAGAGCAGCTTCTGCAATGAGTACCCAACGTGCAGATGCTGTATGTCCTCTTTTTGACAGTTAAGCTTACTGTCGTTAGAGAAGGACAAATAAGGACCAGCTGCAATCATATTTCTGCACGTCAGCGCATTACTCTCGCTGTAGCAAAATGGTTGCGTCATGCTTGTGGCAGTGACTCCTCTTGTAGTGTTATTTTGAATGCACCCTTCTCGTAAAATCATTCTCAGCGGAAATCTCCCTCAGGCAATTTCTTTTCAATTGTCGGACGGATGTGTGGGGTACATAAAACGAAGGGTAGCTCGAGCGGAAGCTGATCTGATGAAAAGGTATGTTTTTTTCTGCCTTTACAGCTGCGCCATCATTTCAATCTGCCCTGAGGTGCACGTACGACGGCTATCTTCACAAGTGCGTTAGTCCTCTTGAACAGTTCAGTTCCTTAGCTTGATTATTACCTCTGATAGGATGCATAGATTACTCACAGTCTGTAAAATGCCCACACAGAACACCAAAATGCCAGTAACAATAGTAGTAGATTAATATTTCTTTCAAATCATTGAAAGAACGCGGATACACTTTTAAATAACTTTTCTTCTGCCGTAACCACACTTCTATTTTTCCAACTACCTTACACGTTTCGACTTTCCGTCATTTTCAAGGGCAGAGTTACGTCAGTCACATAAAATTGTTCATTAGATACATTGCATCACATACTAAATAACATCCCACATAGCAAAGAAAACTGTGAAACAGAATTACAAACAGTACAACTCAGTCACGAACAATGGTTACAACACCCATATAGTACAAAAGCTCAACCAAAAATTCAAAACATAACTGAAGAAAAATTAAAACGAGCAGAGAACACAAACACCAAAGAAGCCCACAGACACTACAGCCCACACGGAAACACCCAACAGTGGCGCTCATGACATAACTAACAGAAAAATTGTAAACTTTAACATGCAGACACAAAGTAACACACACGATGGCAGATATATTAAAGAAATAGGGATTTCACCTTGCTTACAGAACAATAAACATACTCCACTCGCACTAAAAACAACAGACAAATCAGATAAACTCCAAGGAGCATGTATATAGCAGTTAGAGTGCCAAAAATGCGAATCAGTATATCTGGGAATGATAGGCAGGAACTTCACAACTAGATATAAAGAACATATAAGAAGCTGTAAGTATGAAAGTAGCTATTCTACTTTTTCTGAACACCTGATACAACATAGACATGAACCACCCAACATGGAACAAGACACGAGAGTTATTAGGGTGAAAAATCACAACAAAAAGCTCCTGACATTACAAGAAAACTTTCACATACAAAGAGACCTTGCAACGAGGAAGAAACTACTTAACTGGTCAAATCCACATAAGTAATAACTCTCTGATAATGTTAGACACTAAGACAGTAATAAACAGTGATCTGAAACATAACCAGAATCAATAATATTAATGAATCTCTCTCTCTCTCTCTCTCTCTCTCTCTCTCTCTCTCACTCACACACACACACACACACACACACACACACACACACACACACACACACAAAATGTATGAGAAAATATTAAACCATACACACAACACAAACAAAAGACGACAACTCCAGCACCATACACATGGGCTAATAGCGCTGTAAATCATTGCAGTGCATTGAATTAATACTTGTTCCATAGATCATGAATACTACATTTCGTAATGATGTGGAAAGTGTCAGTTTAACGTAAATTTTTATTACTCAACTTTTTTTCCAGGTACTACTTCATATCTAAAAATTCATGTATTGAGTAGGAGGAGTTGTCATTCAGACATTCTTTTAATTTGTTTTTAAATGTTGGTTGGCTGTCTGTCAGACTTGTAATGCTATTTGGCAAATGGCCAAAGATTGTTTTGGCAGCATAATTTACCCCATTCTATCCCAATGAAAGATTTTACCCAGAATAGCGAAGATCATCCTTTCTTCTAGTGTTACAGCTATGCGCTCCGCTATTATTGTTATTAATAATAAATTTCGCAAGTGAATATATGTATTGCGAAGATACTGTGAATATCCCGAGTTCCTTAAATAAATGTACGCAAGGTGATCTTGGGTGGACTTTAGCAATTACTCTGGGTGACACACTTTTGTGCAACGAATATTTTTTCGCTTAGTGATGAATTATCGGAAAATATGATGCCATATGAAAGCAGTGAACGAAATTAGCCATAGTAGGCTAATTTATTGATATGTTATTCAGCAGATCGTCAATGTGTTTCTTCCAATTCAGTTTCTCATCAATGCACACACCCACGAAATTTTTTGCTACAAAAGTTGATTCCCACTTGAAGAAGAGAAAAACTTGGTAAAATGTAGCACAGTAACATACTGTGCATAATACATTTATTACATGTATAAGAAGAAACATGCACTACAGGTCACTGAAGGCGCTTCACAAACAAAACGAGAGAAACGCGTATGGCAATAAGCAAACTACCATTCATTTAGTTGCATGGATGGAACACACTCCACGAAAATTAGAATGTTTGAATGATACTTGTGCCATATTTGTGTCCACCATGATCTCTCAAACTGTGTTGTTAAGACTATTCTTGCTGCAACGACATAGAAAATGGGTATGTACGTTAATCTCTAGCTATTCTGTTGACGTTAACGTATGTTTCACTCTCCGCTGACTAGTTTCATGAATATCCCTGCCCTTCTTTTCATATATTCAGTATTCGATGCTAGACCGTCTAAACATTTATTCCACAAACTTTAATAATGTTCCACGTCCGTTATTGAAAGTGTTCTATAACCTCCCAATTTCGAAGAAATACTGCAGTTTCTGAATATTCTACGAATAAACGACGTGTTTTACCTCCCCCCCCCCCCTCCCAAATCAAACAACGGAGCTGATTATCCCACTGAAATCGACTTAGAACCTGTTTTTGGTGAGTAACGCAGCAATACTTTGTAATTTCCTACACAGAATGGATCGAAAGGAAACGGCTTAAGTCAGCGATCGGACTTCTCATGTCAAATTGAGTAGAGAAGTTCTTCTACACGGTCCGGAATTACGTGGACTGCTAGGACATGTTATCTAAGTAACGAGACAGTGTGCTGCAAACTTCATTAACTTTCAAGGACAATTTCAAACAAGCAAGCAAATGTGAGAGTAGTTGCAACTGGCTGTCTTATAACTCGGAAAACAGGTATTTATGGACCCATGTTAATACATATTTTACACAATGAGTTGGATCCGCAAGTACTGTACACTATTTTCGAAACACTGTATATTGCTTCAACGTGCATTATGTAGGTAAACTACTTTAATAACAGAAATCTTTATGAATAGCTACTGTTCATACAGCCCGCCAGAGAATGGAATGGGACAAAATCCGGTGCGATGAAGCACACTCTTTCGTGTACTTCACATTGATTTTCAGAACATAGTTACAGCTGTATATGAAGTCAAATAACAACATAAGCGCAGAGCAGTGATATTACGCACTCAGAATTGGATCCTGGGCGTGCAGTTGAGTAGGAAAAAGGAGTTTACATTAAAGAATACGCAATCCGTTTCTGAGAAATTGAGGCTTTGTTTTGGCAACTTTGTAATTTGTAGATTTAGTGTCTTCTAGACGCCGACTAAAAATTGAATCCTTCTAGGATATGAAGTTGCGTATAAGATAACTACAGAGTGCTTGAATCGATATGAAATTAAGTTTGAGAGAGCAGTAAAGTTCAAAGGAGCACTGGGATCAACAAGACTGTTTCTTCTTGTAAGTTCGCTGGCTGCGAGAGGAGCTACGAACAGCATCAAAGCAAAATAAGACATCCCCTGAATTAGTGAAAGCGAAATTCCAAGCTCTTCTTGGTGATTAGGAAAGAAGGAAATTTAGATAACAGAAACGGAAGAACTTTAAATCTTATTTGTTGGCAGTGCGTAAGACTCAAAAGAGCTACACCAGAATTAGTAATTGAACTACAGTAAACTCCATGTTATCCGCTGCAATTGGGAACTTGAAAACCACGGATAATCCCATTTCGCGGATTAATCGGCGTTTAAAGTACATATTGATTTATTAGGGTAGATCAAAAACGAAAATTAATTATAGCGTTATAATTAAATCACTTAAATAATGTTAATGATAAATTCTACTTTAATCATCATAATATGGGTGAAAATACAGTACTTACAAAGAATACAGTACAATCCACTTTCGCATTGTATTTTAGTACTCTGAAACAAAATAGTCTTTAATTAATTTCTGTGTCAGTGAGGTAGTTTGTCTTTTACATTTCACATTACGAATTGTACGCATCACCAGTTTTTAAGAAGGAGCATCTTCGTTACTGCTCCAGGTAGCCCAGTACATCTTCGGTCCATTGAAGTGCTGATGCATGACTGATTAGTGATTACTGTTTCTGGAATGAGAGGGATGTTGCCATCTTCGTCACTGTTATTCTCCTACAGAACCATAGTACTGTCACGCAATATCTCATGACCTGGCTAACTGTCGAATCAAACCACTCAGAAATATTTTCTTTGCCAACAGTTTCGCACCGTGGAGTACTTTTCAAACCAGCAGCTATTGTTGCTAATGACCACTTTCCTTTGTCATCGAAATTACTCGTTTCACCAAGTTGAGGATTAATGTTTTTCCATGACTACGCTAAGGTTGACTGTTCGCCTTACACGCCTTCGACACTATAAATAGCGTCTAGCACAGTTGTTTCCAAAATGTTTGAAGATTGATGCCGTCATTGATAACATTTTATAGCAGACTTCCTCTATTTTTTATTCATCGCAGCACTGACACCCTGATCGATTTCTGGTTTAAAGCTGTCACATTAGGGGATAAATATTTTACAGACATCATCCCGTCATCCGATTTCAGAACATTTTCGTACTGATGCGATGATGTATTGTCCAGTAACAATACAGCGCTTGTTGGTAGACCAACAACAGCAAATGTTCTCACATCTATGGCAGAAAGCAATTATGGAACCACATTTAAAATATAGTACGGTTTATCCATATCCCTTTCTTATGAAATAATGGACAGGTAAATTGTAATTTTCTATTGCTTTTAAACGGCCCGGTTTGTTAGCTTTCCCTTTGACGCCACGCTTAGCTTTGTGGTCGTGAGCCACTAGCGTAATATATCACAGTTATGTGCATGTTTCGTAATTAGGCGTATTACGCTGTGTCTAGAAAGTTGGAGTCTCATTTCCAAAACAACCTGGTTTCGTTCGGATTGTATATTTGCTCTAGCTCTAAATTCTCTCGTGCAGTAAACTACTCCTTATTATCCCTCTTAACTTTTCTCCTTGGACGGTAATATCCCGGATACCATGACACGGTTTTATCTTGTTAATCAACCGGAAGGTGCATTAAACTCTCTTTTACTTTCGAAGGTTTTGAAGAAAAACTGGACCTGTTTGGTGCATATATTGCCAGGTACTTGTATGGCCTTTTCTCTTGAAACCATTCCAAGTTGGCTTTATGAAGTTCTGTGCACGTACACATTCCCATGGCCTTTCGCTTTTGCAAACCTTTAGATAAATCAGACCTGCTGCCAAGTTCAGTTATTTTGTCTTCGTTCCTCCGAGTAAACAGATCGTAGTTTCACCCATATCGTAAATTAATGCCAGATTTCCCGTACCAGTACCGACTTTTCCAGTTTGTGCTGTATAGTTAACACTGCACGTTTTCGCTTTTGAGACATAGTTCGGCACTAACTGAAACCAATGACTGTCTTCCGCAACAATTACCATCCGGCGCTTGTAGTGTTCGAGCAGCATATTGTTTACTACACTCGTGTTGAAACGTGAGATTTCGCTCACTCGCGACCACTGTCAGGTTATACAAAAATTTCCAATAGCAGAAAAAATGGGAGAAACAGGCCGCGGGTGCTCCACAAAGCAGATAATCCGCCAGTGGATAATCGAGAGTTCACTGTATGTAGGCAATTCTCTTTGCTTCATAGACAGATAACGCCATAAAACCTACATCTAAATGCATCGCTGATTAAGAATGTAGTAGCGCCATTCCTGAAGTGACACTTTGGAGCACACTACGTCGTAAATTTGTAGACGGCTCTGGAGTATCGTGATGTAACAGTTAAGTGAAGGATTCGGCAGGCGCTGTGAGTCTAGTGCGTAATAACGGGTTACGATGCTATATAGCAGGTAACTACTCTCTAGCGGTGACGTAATGGCAACATCGTTAATTGCATAATGGCAGCCCGTGTGGTATTTCCGTATTTATACTACCAGACAACTCAAAGCAAATACCTTGTGATTCGCATATTAACGAAAACGCTCTAGTGTCGATAGTTTTGGGAATTAACATACCCGTGTAAATGGAGCCAAGCCTTGTCTGGAAACAGAATGAGCTAAGGATATATTTCACGTCATACCCTTGTTTAAAACCCATAAACCCATTCGCAAAACCTAACTCACTGAGCGGGCTCACCAGGTTTAAGTTCTTCCACTATTGTTCCTTTATGGAGTCTTAGCCCAAGCAACTTAGCAGTTCTTCACAGGGGTGCAAGTAATTTGCTTTTGCTATGACAAACATCTAAGAAACCTTTTAGGGAAATTATCCAGGCGGAATGCAGTGTCATCTAGGTGAGCTTCTGCAACCATTGTACCTCGTTGTTTACGCTTCTTGTCACGAACATTTCTCGTTTCTCGAAATGTCATGAACACTTCTCGTTTCACGAAATTTGTTCACCAATTTGTGAATTGCATCGGGACTCTGAATGCGAACATTTGGAAAAATCTCTGAACAGTATGACCAGACTCTGTACGCATATACGAATTGAAAATACCTGTAAACCTCGTTGTGGAATGGAATAATTCAGCGTAGCCATTATTGCGTTCGCATAGTTCACTGTTACAATCGTGATGTTTGTTTCACTGTTCGAATGACACTGAGCAAAAAGGCGCGAAATGCGGCATTCATAGAGAGACGCGAAACCCATTCGACCCGCCTACGCAGCCCCGATGGCAGATGAACACAGCCCCGCGTGCGGTCATCAGATTAATGGAACATCCTGTTCAAATGTCCTCATAAACGTGAACTGGGTATAGTTTGTTTTTCCCGTATTTCATCCGTTTAATTTAAAAATAATAATATATATTTACTTCACTTATGCGCTGAGTTTTATTGTATGAACTAGAATAGTATGCAATTTGATAAGTTTTTTTTAAAAAAAAGATCTGCTGCTGTATATACAAGAAGAGGATTATAATAAATAGAATACTTTTTATTGCCCTTGTATCTGTTGTAACGTCTTTCAGATAGCTTCATTTTCAAAAGCAGATTATTGAAGTTCGTTTGGAAATCGTTACGACAGATAGAGTATATGGATGGTAGGCAATGGAAAATCGTAACTCCATTTTCTTAAATTTACAATAGCGGTAAAGATGGTTTCTTAAAAAATTACATAAAGTCATAAATTTGCTACATGTTTAACTACAGAGGAGATGCCTAGTTTTTGACAGATTTGAGAAATCCATACACTTTCAAATCTCTCTTTGATAATGGGTCACTGTTTACTGAAATTACAAGGTTTTTGCAGACAGTTGGAGTTACGAGGCTTTCATTGCCTGTCATCAATATCTGCTTTCGTGTAGTAATAATGGGAAGTCGTAGAGAAAGTTAATTGGAATGGCAGCATGGAGATATGAATCTGATTGAGACAAGTGGTTAAAAACTGCCTCGCTTTCTCAGTCTAGGAGTTGTTGACCCGCAGTAATAGTACCAATCACTGAATAACCTAAAAATATGTTCATTTGAGAACGTTAAACGTGGAAAGACAGTGGGTAAAACACGAAACTGGATACTACGGGATACTTAGGCCATTATCAACAGTTAAATCGGATATTATCTTTACATGTTAATTTCTGGTGACGGTATATCACTTTTCCCGGACAGAGCATGTTGCTTTCACAGTAATCTGGCACATGATCGGAACGCTTCTGTTTCATTGCCCAAAAGTTGTTACAAAAACTGGTGCATAATTTCTCTATTTCAAGATAAATAAAATAAATCTCGTGTGACTAGGGTCTCCCGTGGGGTAGACCGTTCACCAGGTGCAAGTCTTTCGATCTGACGTCACTTCGGCGACTTGTGCGTCGATATTTCAAGATGATGCCTACGAAGTAAAGACTAGCTGTTTCTAACGCTTTCAAGAAGTGGTGTGCGCCACATGTTTTTACTGGCCTGTTTATAAATATGCTTGGTACAAGAGTACTAGTGAATAAATCGATCTGAACTCGGTCGCCTGATGAGATACTGCCTTGCTGATAGTGGTCGGAACGAGAAACACTTGGTAGGGCGTATCACATTATTGGTGACATGACGAAGATAGCCCTTTACACGTGTAGCTCTTCGTATTGTTTATTCGTCATGGCCGAAAGAGATGCGAGATTATCATGAGTGGCTGTAGGTTGCTTCGATAACGATTGGTGTGTAGTGCACGTTGAGCGGGAGCGAATTCACGTTATCAGCAGGTAGGGTTCAGTCACGACCTACATGTAATTACCACTGCGAAAGGAATATAGGTTCCGTTTATTTACCAGAGCACGTGATTGTAGAGCCTAGAGCTGCCGCCATATTAAATTACTAGCTTTTTGTCGTGATGGATAGGACAGGTAGGTATTTTTAGCATGCATCCACCTAACAATTCTCTTTGCTGAAGTGTGGTATATAGAGTTAATCTTTGTTCAGTGCCTGTTCAGGCTTTCGTTGAACGTATGCATTAGATCGTAAGAGAAAAGACGTCGGTATGTGACACTTCCGGGAAAACCATTTTTCAAGTTGAGATAGTGAGGCTACCTCAACATGGATATGCGTTAGTTTCTCCTCGGGGTATTCCTTGGGAACAGTCTTTCTCTTTCTTTCTTTTGCTAATGCCTTTATTCCGCATTGTGTGTAGGGTCGGCAGGGTTAAGTACGGAACTGGCATGGTTAATTGTAAGAGGTTGCCAGATGACATTCCTGCCGCCACCCCATTTCCCCCAGGACGGCAGTAGTGTACCTCAGCTGACTGCGTCTGGTGTAAATTGTGAAATAGTGTGAATGTGTTTCAAATGTCTGCGAGTCGTGTAACTGAGGCGGGACGTGGGGACCACCCCGCTAGTCACGTAGTAGGATGTGGAAAACCGCCTAAAAACCACATCCAGGCTGGCCGACACACCGGCCGTCTTCATTAATCCGCTGGGCGGATTCGATCCGGGGCCGGTGCGCCTACCCGAGTCCAGGAAGCAGCACGTTAGCACTCTCGGCTACCCTGGCGGGTGATATTCCTTGAGAACAGTTGTAGATCTTATTACTTTCAGTAATAAATAGTGCAAAATACTGTAGTGAACAGGCAGTTTTTAACATCTGCAACTGTGCTTGCATTTACTAAAAGCAAATGGTTATAGATTTCCCAGATTGTAACTTCAGATTCTTTCTGAACTTAGGCCCGTTTCACATTGGGACACTGGTGACGGTCACCGACAGTGGTACATTCGTTTGAAGTGGAGCATTCACACCGGGACACTACTCTGCCTCACCGAGCAACTGTGACCCATCAGTGACTCACCCTAGCCACATTGTGATGGACAACGTCACTGTGTTTACAGTAGTCACCGCCAGACATGCATTAGTTTGAATTGGAGTGTTCACACTGGAACACAGATCACAGACACAGAGCTGCAGGTTTGCCAACCGACAGGCAATGATTTCTGAGACAGTGACGCGAAACTTTCATTGTACTATACTGCACACATTGTAGCCATGAGATTTGATTAACACGAAAGATTTTGAGAGTGAAGTAAAAAGTCGTCCTGCTATTTGGTATGTCGAAAGCGATTACTATAATAACAAAGTGAGGAAAACAAATGCGTGGCAAGAAATTATAGCGAATTTTGTGCCTTACTTCAGTGAGACGAGCATGTACGAGAAAATCAAAATTGTTAAGCTGTATGTTCTTTTTTCAAATTGAATATATTATTTTTCGCACCATAAAGGGCTAGCGAAATTTAGTTTCTACCCCCGTACGAGTTCATTTCACTAACTAATCAGTTGGCAATAAATGCGGTGTCGGACACCAGTAATCCAGGAGTGTTTACCACAGCCACCGGTGACCAACAGTGGCGACCGTCACCAGTGGCCCAGTACGAAACGGGCCAAACTGAAAGTTCCTTGACCTTCATTTTTATGATGCTGGTACAGTGAGACTTTGAGACGTCACTATTGGCTTTCTACAACAATCTACTGTATGAAACTTCCTGGCAGATTAAAACTGTGTGCCGGACCGAGACTCGACCTCGGGACCTTTGCCTTTCGCGGGGAAGTGCTCTACCAACTGAGCTACCCAAGCACGACTCACGCCCCCTACTCACAACTTTACTTCTGCCAGTACCTCTGCAAGGTTCACAGGATAGCTTCTGTAAAGTTTGGAAAGTAGGAGACGAGGTACTGGCAGAAGTAAAGTTGTGAGGACGGGGCGTGAGTCGTTCTTGAGTAGCTCAGTTGGTAGAGAGCTTCCCCGCGAAAGGTAAAGGTCCCGAGTTCGAGTCTCGGTCCGGCACACAGTTTTAATCTGCCAGGAAGTTTCAAATCAGCGCACACTCCGCTGCAGAATGAAAATCTTATTCTGGAATCTGGTGTACACTTGTAGGGAAGTTTACAGCAGAAAATAAACTGAAGTCTCTGGAAAGGAGGAATCAGAAAAAAATGGTTCAAATGGCTCTGAGCACTATGGGACTTAACTGCTGAGGTCATCAGTCCAATAGAACGTAGAACTGCTTAAACCTAACTAACCTAAGGACATCACACACATCCATGCCCGAGGCAGGATTCGAACGTGCGACCGTAGTGATCGCGCGGTTCCTAACTGTAGCGCCTAGAACCGCTCGGCCACCACGGCCGGCGGAAGGAGGAATCGATAATATTTTAATTGGTGTTTCGTTGCTATTGAGTTATCACATCTTGGCGTAAAAGGTATTAAGACGCAAATAAAAAATACATTAGCACACAGAAAATATAACTTCCAGCCGACCTGCATGGATCTCAGGAAAGTTAGGTACAAGGGATAGTAAATAAAAAATACACTGGTGTCCATAATTAAAGCAACAAACCACTGTTTCCCCATGCTGTGTCTAATTCACGATATAATCATACAAACCGTCAACAGATGTCCGTATGATCGTGTCCTGCACTGAAGATGGCATTCTGGTCAACGGACAACCAAGCCAACGATGACAGCAGGGCACATATAAAACGGAATAGTGTTTGCTGTTTAGTTCCACATCCACAGTCGCTGTGTACAGTCACAGACGGTGCAGTATCGCATGGAGAAGACGCCTACCTGGCTCCCTGCGGTGGATGGTCATGGGAAGAATGGAAACATGACAGTCGCAAACGGATATGACCCAGTGGCTTAATGTGTATCGTTCAGATTTTTCCAGATGTGGCGACAGTTTACAGAGACTGAAACTGTATCCCAAAGACCAGGGCATGGTGTGCCACATGTGACATCAGAAAGAGTGGACCATAATTGGGCTGTAAGGGCACGACAGTAGCGCCTTGGTACTGCACGGCAACTGGCAACTGACCTCGCAGCATCCAGCAGACGTGTTGCAGCTGGATAGCGCACAGAAGGCTTCGGCAGAGTGGTCTTTACTTTCGGAGAGCTGTGTATGTGTACCTCTGAAGCGTCTTGACAGAAGGGAATGTCTAGAGTCTAGCCGTCAACTTGCCACCTGCACGGTCGAACAGTGGACCGATGTTCTTTTCATAGACGAATCCCGATTTGGTACGGACAGTGATTCTCGACGGGTTCGCATCTGGAGGGACCCAAACATTGTGGAAAGAGACTGAAATCGAGGATGATCCGTAATGGTGTGGACAGGGATTATGTTGACTGCTCGAACACTTCTTCATGAAACTGTACGGTTAAATCGGCAAGGTTCAACTGCTGTCAGGTATGGTGACGAGACCTTGGGACCTTATGTGTAGTTGTTGCGAGGTGCTGTGGGCCCAGACTTCGTATTGCTGGAGAAGTGCTCGAGCTCATAGAGCACGCGTAGTCGATATTTTCTTTGAAACGGATGATGCACGCATGGCACGACCTGCTCGTTCTCCCGATTTCAGTCCCATAGGGCACGTCTGAGATGCACTAGGGACACGGGTTGCATCACATCAGCATCCACCAACCACTCTCAATGACTTGCGAGCAGAGCTACAGGAAGAATGGGCATTATTTCCTCAACATGAGATTTATGACATCATTCACAGCATGCCCAGTCGTTTGTCAGATCTGTATTGTTGCCAGAGGTTGTCACACCACATATTCAGCGCATTAACCAGTAGTCGGAATGTACACTCCTGGAAATGGAAAAAAGAACACATTGACACCGGTGTGTCAGACCCACCATACTTGCTCCGGACACTGCGAGAGGGCTGTACAAGCAATGATCACACGCACGGCACAGCGGACACACCAGGAACCGCGGTGTTGGTCGTCGAATGGCGCTAGCTGCGCAGCATTTGTGCACCGCCGCCGTCAGTGTCAGCCAGTTTGCCGTGGCATACGGAGCTCCATCGCAGTCTTTAACACCGGTAGCATGCCGCGACAGCGTGGACGTGAACCCTATGTGCAGCTGACGGACTTTGAGCGAGGGCATATAGTGGCCATGCGGGAGGCCGGGTGGACGTACCGCCGAATTGCTCAACACGTGGGGCGTGAGGTCTCCACAGTACATCGATGTTGTCGCCAGTTGTCGGCGGAAGGTGCACGTGCCCGTCGACCTGGGACCGGACCGCAGCGACGCACGGATGCACGCCAAGACCGTAGGATCCTACGCAGTGCCGTAGGGGACCGCACCGCCACTTCCCAGCAAATTAGGGACACTGTTGCTCCTGGGGTATCGGCGAGGACCATTCGCAACCGTCTCCATGAAGCTGGGCTACGGTCCCGCACACCGTTAGGCCGTCTTCCGCTCACGCCCCAACATCGTGCAGCCCGCCTCCAGTGGTGTCAAGACAGGCGTGAATGGAGGGACGAATGGAGACGTGTCGTCTTCAGCGATGAGAGTCGCTTCTTCCTTGGTGCCAATGATGGTCGTATGCGTTTTTGGCGCCGTGCAGGTGAGCGCCACAATCAGGACTGCATACGACCGAGGCACACAGGGCCAACACCCGGCATCATGGTGTGGGGAGCGATCTCCTACACTGGCCGTACACCTCTGGTGATCGTGGAGGGGACACTGAATAGTGCACGGTACATCCAAACCGTCATCGAACCCATCGTTCTACCATTCCTAGACCGGCAAGGGAACTTGCTGTTCCAACAGGAAAATGCACGTCCGCATTTATCCCGTGCCACCCAACGTGCTCTAGAAGGTGTAAGTCAACTACCCTGGCCAGCAAGATATCCGGATCTGTCCCCCATTGAGCATGTTTAGGACTGGATGAAGCGTCGTCTCACGCGGTCTGCACGTCCAGCACGAACGCTGGTCCAACTGAGGCGCCAGGTGGAAATGGCATGGCAAGCCGTTCCACTGGACTACATCCAGCATCTCTACGATCGTCTCCATGGGAGAATAGCAGCCTGCATTGCTGCGAAAGGTGGATATACACTGTACTAGTGCCGACATTGTGCATGCTCTGTTGCCTGTGTCTATGTGCCTGTGGTTCTGTCAGTGTGATCATGTGATGTATCTGACCCCAGGAATGTGTCAATAAAGTTTCCCCTTCCTGGGACAATGAATTCACGGTGTTCTTATTTCAATTTCCTGGAGTGTATTTGTAAATCCATTAAGCTGAAAAGAAAGAACAACATTTTTGTCTGTTGCAGTTGTTTACGTTCTGTATTCTTTATATTGTTTCTACTTTACTATCACCCGATTATTCTGTTTTGTGTGCAAAGTAAACGTAACCTTGTAAAATTTCAGTTTGTTGCTTGTTGATATTTCGTTTCCATTAGAATTCACAAAACAGAATAAAAGACAGTATGGACTACAAAATGACTCAGCATTTCCTGCTGTAGGAAATCGAACATGTGTAAAAAATTACACAACGACCAAGATCCTATCTGTAAAAATCATGAAAAACTCCACTGTAATGCCACGAGAAATGTTACTAAACAGTCTACCCTCGTAAGCTATCCTAATAGCATACCTAACCCTCAGAATAAAATCAAAGAATGATGATACAGTGAAATGCGGAGAAAAAGAGGCCTTTCAAATTAAAGATTGATAGAATACTTCTATAATCATTTCTTGTCATTTTCTAGTAGATCGACCACCAGGAACGGGTACGTAGATTTCTTACGCTGCGGATTTACAAGGCAATCAACGGAGATGGTTCTCAAAAAGATAAATAAAAAAGGAACTGTATTACACGTTAAATCACCTCAAACTAAGGATAAGCAGATAATCCCTGAATTCTAAATTAACAGCGTATTTAGTTGCTTATGTAACATATCCTTTTAGCCAGGTCCTTACCCAGGTAGATACAAAGTCTCAGTAACCATTACGTCACATTATTATTTAATTAATAGAGGAACATATTCCATGATTGCGTCACATCATTACAATGCCGAATAAGAATTAAGATAAATAATTAATTGACTCTATGTAGTGATAAAAATGTACTAGCCTGGCCGAAAATAGCTGTAGTGTAGGATCACAATAATTCATCTGAAGTCGCAGGCTGATTACAGTACTTTCCGGTAATAGGAGATCTTTTCAAACGTTCTACAAATTAACTTCATCGTCTCTAGCGTCCGTATGCTGTTGAAACGGCCTCGTCTGCAACAAAAGTTCCTGGCTGGTGAGAACGCCGCACAAAAAACTTCGCGGAGAATGTAATTCATATATAGCTAGACAACCCTAGGCAAGGCAGCATCTGAACAGCGACTGAATTGTTACTAATTGAAGATCCCGCTGCCATTTGCATTTAATACATTTTACCGTTTGCAGAGCTCTGGTTATATCTAAGAGTAACGACCTTACCACGCTACTGTTAACCAACACCTAAATTCAGGTTCCACGTCTACCATCTTCCCAGTTCTCCTCATAGATATCTGCAAAGTTTAGTTACGGAGCAGGGATAAGACAGCGTCAAAAGTAGTTGTCAGAGACTGTCTTACTCTCTCAAACCATCAAACCAATTCTCGTCTTGTGGACTTGTTAATGATACATAAAAGAGCATACAAATAACATGCCTGTTCCAGAGCTGTAAAGAAAATGAAGTTTATCAGTTGCTAAGATTTTCATCGATATTATCAGTTTTTACTTTCCATTCACATTTAAAGGCATTCTTTAGAGCATGTGGCAGATTTATCCAGACTAGGCTATCAGTGTGGACGCAGTACGATCTTACGAACGCATTAGCATCTGTGGATGAAATCGCCGGCCGATGTGGCCGAGCGGTTCTAGGCACTTCAGTGCGAACCGCGCGACCACTACGGTCGCCGGTTCGAATCCTGCTTCGGGCATGGATGTGTGTGGTGTCCTTAGGTTAGTTAGGTTTAAGTAGTTTTAAGTTCTAGGGGACTGATGACCTCTCATGTTAAGTCCCATAATGCTCAGAGCTATTTGTCAATTTGAACCATTTTTTTGTGGATGAAATCGCTAAATTCTTATTTCCGGAGACAGTCGACCTCACTGACAGGCGTTCAGAGTCATAGCAGTGGAACAAATGTTCATGTCGGATTTTAGAGCTATGGTAGCACCATGTAATTCCTGATCCTTAGTTTGTCCACCTTGTCCTACGCCCAAGCAAATTCTTTCGCAGTGTCCCTAGAAATGAGGCTACGGGATCAGCTGAGGATATGAAATCCAATGGCCAGACTGCCTGTTTTTTGTAACAGATATACCATGTCTAATAAATTCATATAGTATTTATATATAACAAAGCGTGATCATGCACCACAATCTTTCATTAAGAGTTTATAAATTCACGCATGTATAAGACCAGTATAAACTTTTTTTGACCCACATTTGGTATGAAGAACAGTTCATATCGTCGTGGCAAGGCTTTTACAAATTCCTGGTAAATGAGCCGAGGTCGATGGTAGTAAACATTAACGCACTTGCCTTACATGGAGGTGGTTTCTGATTTGGAACTCCAGATACTTACGGTGTACTGTTGTGTGGCCAATTTGGGGGCAGACAATCAACTGGAGTACGGTGCGGCTTGTGTCACGAACAATTACCCTCATTTGAAACTTGCCCTTTGAGGAAGAAAGCAATCCTGAAGTTGAAAGTAAAGAGGATTGGAGCGCAATATTCAGTCGACCACGAAATCGTTTTAGGCTTGTTGCCAGGTCCCTCGTTTCTTCCTTCCAATGAACCAGTCTCCTGCGCGTTCGTCGATCGAGAGAAATAAACACTCGTCGTGACGGATGATGCCTTTTAGGAAATCGTTCCCTGTACAGCTTTTCAGCGGCGAGAGCATTGCAACGTACTCCCTCATACATAAGGTGTTTATCAGTGAGTTCTGCGAAACTGTATTAGCACTGCTCCTTTGTACTATACTGCACGTCTCTGAATAGCTATGACAAGGAGACGGCGCGACCGTGGGGTTGGGGATTTCTCTGAGATTTTGTGTGGTGAAAGAGGGCCCCTAACACCTCACATGGTTAAAATATTGGGTCGGACTACCTGGAAAATCCCGGGAAAAATCGATCCAAAGTTTGTTAGGTGCCTTATGGGTATATAATGGTAGTCTATTGCCGAACCGCCGTCCGGAGTAGCTGGTTAAGACTCGGTCAGAGGTCTCGGGTTCGATTCCCCCTCTGGCACTTTTTTTTCTTCTGTTTCATTTTCTTTTGTTATTCCACCAATTATTAAGAAAGTTTCCCAAACCTACATTATCTTTATCAAATTAGTTACATTATTGAATAAAAATTATTTTCTTTTTGTCCAGCAACACAATTCATGGCGGTGGGTTTTCCATTTTTCATTGTAAAGTATATGAGGAGGAACATTGGGTTTTTAGTCAGAATAACAAAGTCGATTGGGAAACATTCAATTTTTATACATATAATAATTATAAACAAGAACATACCATCTCGAGAGATTTCTTCCGAAGATATCGATGCAGTTAAATTAATTTCCATCAACAGCTTTTCATAATACACCACTTAGTCCTTCAATCGTAATTTTAATAGATCACTATGAATGGATTCTTCAGCAATTTCTTCTACTATTCCAGACGAGCCAGCAACTTCTTCAGTCGCCATGTTTAACCTTGGATTGGAATAACACGTTGAAATTTGAAACAGGCACGTCTGTTCACGACGAAATCGAAAAACCAACTGCCATTTACTTCTCACGGCTTGCGCACAGTCCTATGCGCAGATGACCGTTATAGTCCGAAGGGGATCCTTACAAAACCCCTTTAAACCTTGAAACCCCATAAAACCAAATAGAACGACGAGCACCTATATTTTCCAGTGATGAAAAACTTTACGTTCTTGAGCTAAAATAATGTTTTAAAAATAATATAGGTTTGAGAAACTTTTTGAATAATTGGTGGAATAACAAAAGAAAACGAAACAGAAGGAAAAAAAGAGTGCCGGAGGAGGAATCGAACCCAAGACGTCTGGCGTAAGAGTCCGAGCCCTAACCATCTACTCCGGACGGCGGTTCGGTAAAGGACTAACGCTGTATACACATACGGCATCTAAGAAACTTTGGATCGATTTTTCTCGGGTTTTTCCGGGTAGTGCGCCCTAATACTTTAACCACGTGAGGTGTTCGGGGTCCTCTTTCACCACACAAAATTTCGGACAAATCCCCGACCCCACGGTCGTGAGATCTCCTTGTGAGTAATTAATTGGTTTGTAGTTGATTCATGGCACGTTCCATCATGGAAAATGTAAATACAACGGAGCCACCCTATGGACAAGTAAAGTAAACAAGACCTGCCT
Source organism: Schistocerca gregaria (assembly GCF_023897955.1). NCBI lineage: Eukaryota > Metazoa > Arthropoda > Insecta > Orthoptera > Acrididae > Schistocerca > Schistocerca gregaria. Next base: position 132,828,431 of record NC_064931.1, on the reverse strand, counting down.
CATGACTTCCTAGTCATCAGGCTCGTCCGCCTTGTTTGCCGCGCGGAGTAGCCGCGTGGTCTCAAGCGCCTTGCCATGGTTCGCGCGGCTCCTCCCCGTCGGAGGTTGCAGTCCTTCATCGGGCATGGGTGTCTGTGTTGTCCTTAGCGTAAGTTGGTTTAAGCTATATTAAGTACAGTGTAAGCCTAGGGACCGATGACCGTAGCAGTTTGGTCCCATAGGAACTTACCACCACCACCACCACCATCTCCGCCACCTCCTTGTTTATTTGGAGGTTCAAAAATGGTTCAAATGGCTCTGAGCACTATGGGACTTAACATCTGAGGTCATCACTCCCCTAGAACTTAGAACTACTTAAACCTAAATAACCTAAGGACATCACACACATCCAATCCCGAGGCAGGATTAGAACCTGCCACCCTAGCGGTCACGCAGTTCCAGACTGAAGCGCCTAGAACCGCACGGCCACACAGGCCGGCTTACTCGGAGGAAATAAAGTAAGCACATGCAAATAAACAGCACTGTACATGTAAACTTGTACGCTTTTTAGCTGGAAAACAGTATTGCTAGACAAAACGATAGACAAGTTTACTTCCATATCTAATTAAACTGGATTCTCCGACCACAGAGTCCCTACCTCAAACTCTTCCGTGCAGAATCCTCTCTGTCCTTTCACATTTTTGCACATTCTTAAGGAAACACCCTGTCGATACATATTTTCAATGGATTCTGTATACCATTGAAGGTGAATGCTGGGATAGTGCCTTAAAACCGAGAACCGACCAACTTCTTCGTCTCTAATTACCTGCACCTCAGCGAGACATTAAGTATTAGTTTTCCTTTCTAATGAGGAATAAACATATTCTTCGTAGTTCAGTTACCAAATTTTCAAACATCCATTCGTCAAGAACAGTGTTTGCTCGAGTAAGGATGGAAGAAAGACTCGAATTCAACATCTCGTCGACATCTTTAGAAACTTAGCGCTGGAAAGATAATTGGACGCAGTCTTGTTTGAAGAGCAGTCCTCGTATCAAAAGAAACCATGGAAAAACTTAATCACAATGACCAACAGGAGATTTCAGCTCACCACCCTACCCAGAACAATTTATCTTTAGCTAACTATCTGTTGGATTTTATCTCCTTTCGGAGTGTGTTCTACTTGTAATCGGTTCAGGAAACGGCTAGTGTGAGAAGCGTGTTTACATTGTAATTCAGAAATCCCGTTCAAACTGAGCGCGACATTTATGTTGCGTGTCATGACAAGTCATGATAACTACGGCTTTATACACTTTCAGTTTCGGTATTCAATGTACCGGACACATTTGGTACTCGAGGATTCGAGGAGAAACGTGTAGGTGCTCCACTCACACACGTTGTTGATTATCAACTAAAAGAACTTCTGTATGCATACAATTCATTCAGTTTAGATGTCAACTGTCTGCTATAGTTATCACAAGCCATATGCCGATCAACGATGAGCAGTGACTGGTAAAACTGATTAAAATTCGTTCCGTTTCTAATGACCTCGTTATCCAAGGGATGTTAAACCTTCATCTTACTTCCTTCAGATTCTGGAATAAAATAAATATCTGGCAATCCACATCAACGTTTTCCCGAAGTTCTCAGTATTTGCCTTTCAACACGATCAACGGACACCACAAATATGCACGCTGCCTGCCACTGGATGTATTAAAGTATACCTTTATTTTATTTCCATTACTGTACAGTAATATAAGGATATAAGATGAACATCAACAAAAGCAAAACGAGGATAATGGAATGTAGTCGAATTAAGTCGGGTGATGCTGAGGGAATTAGATTAGGAAATGAGACACTTAAAGTAGTAAAGGAGTTTTGCTATTTGGGGAGCAAAATAACTGATGACGGTCGAAGTAGAGAGGATATAAAATGTAGACCGGCAATGGAAAGGAAAGCATTTCTGAAGAATAGAGATTTGTTAACATCGAGTATAGATTTAAGTGTCAGGAAGTCGTTTCTGAAAGTATTTTTGTGGAGTGTAGCCATGTATGGAAGTGAAACGTGGACGATAAATAGTTTGAACATGAAGAGAATAGAAGCTTTCGAAATGTGGTGCTACAGAAGAGTGCTGAAGATTAGATGGGTAGATCACATAACTAATGAGGAGATATTGAATAGAATTGGAGAGAAGAGGAGTTTGTGGCACAACTTGACCAGAAGAAGGGATCGGTTGGTAGGACATGTTCTGAGGCATCAAGGGATGACCAATTTAGTATTGGAGGGCAGCGTGGAGGGTAAAAATCGTGGAGGGAGACCAAGAGATGAATACACTAAACAGATTCAGAAGGATGTAGGTTGCAGTAGGTACTTGGAGATGAATAAGCTTGCGCAGGATAGAGTAGCGTGGAGAGCTCCATCAAACCAGCCTCAGGACTGAAAACCACAACAACAACACTGTACAGTTTTGTATGTAAAGCGAGTTTCGAACTTTATGTGTGCTATTACCCATCAAAATGGGCAACCTGATGGCAGTATCCAAGAACTGGTCTATCAAACGGTGGTATAAACTCCGTATTGGGTGTCAAGGGAGGAATGATCAATGTACTGGACGATCATTCGAAGCAAAAAAAGTGTAGTAGACATGGGCTCCAAAACGCATGTCTTAAGAGCTAAGAACACTTGTTCATTTTCGCTACTCTGAAACACATCTGTTCTGCCGAAAAATTGTTCATAGCTCGTAAGATATGCATTTTAAAGCCCAAGTTATGTAGATTTTTTGCTTCGAATGATCGTTCCTGTTACATCATTACATATTAGGCATTCCTCCTGGGACACCTTCTGTAGCTGGGTGACCACATTATCAGACTTCAGAACTGAATACATGATGTGTCTAGAAGACTAGTCATCCAGCATATGCTCTATAATGTTTGAAACCGTGCAGTACCGAAATCGAAACGAAATAAATGAAAGTTTTAATCCGTTCAACGGTAGCCATTGTGATGAAGTGCTATCATTTAATCACTTTTGGCAAACGGCTTAATGGTTCCTGCAAACAGAAAATGGTTGGTGTGTTTTTCTATACTTGTTCATCTGAGTTAGTGCTGGACGAAACCGGAGCTGACGGATGTGAAACTCTTTGTTTTTACTTAATAGCGGATGTAGTTTTCTCTAGCAAGAGCTTTTAAGGTTTACGAGCCTAATCCTACAAAAACTGTTGCCATACGCACCTGTGATTGCAAGTCTTAATTTTCTTGAATTGTTGTTTATTTCTGTTTGGAGTAATCCAGTCTGAATTTTGATCAGCAGAAGTATCTATATTTGCAAGCTGAAAGCCACCCTATGGTATGTGGTGAAGGTCGCATCCTGAACCAGTACAATATTATTTCCATTCGTCCTTGATGTGCATAAACCTGAATTACATACCTATTCAGTGACGGGTGATACCAGTAGCTCTTCTTGAAACAATTTAAAACTTTCAGCCTTCTCTCTCTCTCTCTCTCTCTCTCTCTCTCTCTCTCTCTCTCTCTCTCTCTCTCTGTGTGTGTGTGTGTGTGTGTGTGTGTGTGTGTGTGTGTGTGTGTGTGTCTTCGAAGGCATGTGATTAAACTAATCCCCTTCGTGTATGTACTACACTTCTTTGGTATTATTCCAACAAATCAGTCTGGCATCTATTCCCAAACAACATTTATGTGATCGTTCCATGTTAAATTGCTCTAGACGCTCCATGGTTGCTTATTCCCTGCGAGTAATGATGTGTAATTAAAATTATCACGTTCCTTTGTATTTTAAGAAGGTGATGCCCCCATAGTTCGTAAATACGTTGTATGGCAAAAAAGTAAAGTACCCAGAAGACATGATTGGATTTCAGTGTAACTTCCTACACGTTCACACCATCGGCGGATAAATGGACGATTAGAGTTGCAATTCCCTGTAAAAGGAAAAACAGCCAACAGATGGTTCAAATGGCTCTGAGCACTATGGGACTTAACATCTGAGGTCATCAGTCCCCTAGAACTTAGAACTACTTAAACCTAACTAACCTAAGGACATCATACGCATCCATGCCCTAGGCAGGATTCGAACCTGCGACCGTAGAGGTCGCGCGGTTCCAGACTGTAGCGCCTAGAACCGCTCAGCCACTCCGGCCGGCATGACGTGTGTGTGCTCCGAAGCGAAGCTTACGTGTGAGTCCTCGGACGTGAGGTGATGACAAACAGCAAGACCTATTCCACACGTGTGCGTATCACGTTGCGGCAATGTTGGGGCGAGTGACGTTCGTATGTGTGAACCGACAACCATAGCGCTGCTCGTCAACTGACTAACGGCAGCAGGGCAATCCCACGGCCGATCGGAGCGCTTGGCGCCAAGTTTCCGTAGTTTAAAAATGGTGCGTTGTCGACCTACACAACATTAGTAATTTTGGTTCCTACTGTTATCAGCAATCCAGGGTTAAAATTTCGTGACACAATTTTTACCCACCCTGGATAACCAGTTTCGGTCACAGACCACCGTCAGGAATCAAATAAAATATTTTCACGACCATAATATAACATTAACGATTTCTTTTCCTATTTATGAGCGTTGTAGTACGTTTTCTTATCAAAGGCGTCAACTGATTGTCGCCGAACACTGGTAATCTCTAGGCGCTCCTGCAGTGTTTGTATACAGGTGCGCTTCAGAAAACTACAAACCTTCTTCACTAGATCATTTAAACAAATGGTGAATAGTAGCAGTCATGTCGCACTTGTGACAATGAAAATGATACCCCATCGAGAACGGAATACTTGCGTCTGGTTTGCGAGTAAATCCTCAACGCATTCAAATATCATGTTACATTTTATAAGTGCAGATTTCATTTATAAGATAGCATTCCTGAAATTTATCACATGTCGATTAGTCAGATAAATCTCGTTTATTGTTAAACCTGGTCGATGGTTGTGTACGTCATCCAGCGAACGGCTGTTTGAAACATGCAGCATGTCACGGACGCACGTTGGTGGGAGTAATCTTACCTTATGGTTGACATTAACCTGGACTTCCACGGGACCTGTGGTAGTAACAGAAGGCACCGTGACAGCTGTGGACAACATGAACATTATTAGGGATCACCTGTAATCCCCTTATGCTTGATGTCCTGCTCATCAGTGACGGCATCTTCCAGCAAGATAACTGTCCGTATCACAAGGCCAGAATCGTGCTGCAGTGGTTTGAGGAAGATGATAGTAAACTCATGTTGATGTCTTTACGATCAAATTCGGCAAATCTGCTGAAACCCAACTCGGACGCTATCGGGCGCCAGCTCCCCGCTTACAAACAGACCACCCGTAAATTGCAGGAAGTGTGTGACCTGTGGAGGTACCTGGTGCCACAAACGTCTGGAAACGTATGCAATACTTGTATCCATGGCACGCAGAATCGCTGCTGAATTGCGTTCCAGAAGAGGACCACGCTTTTAAGTAGGTAGTCATAATGTTTTCGCTCATCAGTGTAGTTCTGAATGTAAGTGACCAATCTGTTATCTTCGACAGCTATATTATTTTGGAGGTAATGCGTTGTGAGACCTAACTGGTGATTGCTTTCCTATAAATTATCTGCTAAGAACGTTCTTTATACTTGAATATATTCCATCTCACTAAAACCCCTCTGTGTTTCTTTAAGTATGGGAAAACTTCACCTCAGTGAAGGAACCATCAAAATAAGTGGAATTAATCCAGTAATGATTACCAGTGGTACAAACAAACATTCGTAATTTCTGATCACAGTAGCCACATCATGTAAAATCACAAACTGCAGCGCCACGCGTGTAGCCGTTCGGTCTGAGGCGTCTTGCCACGGTTCGCGCGGCTCCCCCCCCCCCCCCCCCCCACTCCCGTCGGAGTTTCTAGTCGTCTCTCGGTCATGGGTGTGTGTGTGTGTGTGTGTGTGTGTGTGTGTGTGTGTGTGTGTGTGTGTGTGTGTGTGTGTGTTGTCCTTAGCGTAAGTTAGTTTAAGTCAAATTAAGTAGTGCGTAGGATCGATGACCTCAGCAGTTTGGTCCCTTAGGAATTTATCTCAAATTTACAAATTTTACAAACTTTAGTAACAAATTCCCAAAAACACAGGTGTGAGAGATTACTCTGATCAGTCGTCAACGAATAGCCAAGACTGTCTGAAAAAAGTGATATGGAATATTGAATTTTGAAGTGATAAACACTGTTTTTGTTGTGAGGGCGACTCGTAAGAGAAAATAATAATCCAATAAACGGCAGAAGGAAAGTCGTTGGACTGCGGGAATAAATGGAGGGTGGTCACTGTCGAACCATAATGATTGGAATACGGAAGGAAGAAGAAACGTTATTGCTTGATGTACCGTCAACGATGATGCCATTAGAGACGAAACACAAACTCGGCGATCCATCGCGGAGTTCAGATTAATCAATGTAGGGAAACCACTGGAAACCTAAGTAACGATGCCTTGACCTATATTTCAAATCCATTCCTGTCTAATACACTTTTGAATGGAATAAAACAGCAAAGAATATTTTCATAATACAATAAAAGAAAGCCATAGAATAAAGATTGTTAACAGAATTACCTTCAAGGATTGATAAAATGATTTTCTTTTATAACTCAGACATCACCTAAGTTCTGTTCAGTTCACTGGGTTTACTGTAAAATTCATGTAACTGTTATCACTCATAGTTGGTTCTTATTGTTTAGTCATGTTTCTTTTTGCAAATTAAGTGTTATTCCTGCGTATTTAGTGCTTCAAAATGCTAGTATCTGCATACACGCAGTTCTCGCAGTGACTAGTATATCGCATTTAGACGCACAAAGCCGCCGCAAAAATAATGATTGATTGGTTGTAATTTCCTCGTGCCTACGATTTTCTGACGTCCTCGTCGAGGTTCTTAAATGGTACGTTATTTCGCTTCAGCTGATAGCTTCCCGACTGCTCACTAGAAGTCAGTGCTAATAATATTGCTAACAAGTTTTTCGAAAAGCGAATAACGTCGTCTTCTTGTTTAAGACCCTAACTGAGTGTGTAATGCTCTCATTTGTCAAGAGCATCGTGAGGCTGGAGCAGCGCAACTCTATAATGCTCAACCCGTAACCGGGACAAGCCAGATTAAAGACCCGATCGGGCCATATTGATTTCGGGGATACGGAAGCTAGAAGGAGGGGGTGGCGTTTAACGTCCCTTCGACTTGGAAGTCATCAGCAGCGAAGCACTAGCGTAATTAGCTTGGGACAGAGGGAGGGATTGGCCATGGCCGCTTCGAACGAACCATCCTAACTTTCGTCTAGGGTGATGTATGGATCCCACGGAAAACGACGTTCGGGAGGGCATCGCGGTTGTCTGAAGCTTGCTCCCAGGTTACTTTTGATGCGGCTTTTCTTCCATGGGTACCGTATCATGTGCTTCTTCTGTGTCCGTGTATTATCATTGGTTAGCCACAGCTGTCAGTTTTTAGTCTCTTGGTTTATTAGTTACATATTTTAACATTCGCCAGTCTGTCTGAAATTTTGACCTCTGTAAAACAAAAAACCGATTGTGATTACTAAATACTGCGCACAGTGTGCCATCGTCGAGTGTTCTTTTTATAGATTTTGTGTGGGGAAAACGCTAAGTTTGATGTACTTCTTACGGCCTATTAACAAGATCATATCCAACCGTCCGTTTGAATGTGAAATATTCAGTTCCATTTAAATAATTTCGTGAGTAATCTGTTCCTTCTAACAACAGGTCTTAGTAGCACAAAAATCTACATACTTGAAAATTATTGCTTATGTGGAGTAAAACAAAAGGAGTCAAGCAATTTAAAAATATACATACGTATCTGCAGTCAAAAGATGAGCCTGGTTGTTTGATCGTTTCACACAACTAAACTACAATTATTGAGATTTATAGCAAATAGTTGAGTTTCTTTGGATAGTCGCTCAACACTGCTGACTAGGGATCCAGAATACCATGACGGAAATAGAATGTAGGTGTAACTATTTACACGTAACTTACTGCTACGCATAGACACAAATAACAAATTAATATAATGAGTAAATAGGAGCCGGCCGGGGTGGCCGAGCGGTTCTAGGCGCTACAGTCTGAAACCGCGCGACCGCTACGGTCGCAGGTTCGAATCCTGCCTCGGACATGAATTTGTGTCATGTCCTTAGGTTAGTTAGGTTTAAGTAGTTCTAAGTTCTAGGGGACTGATGACCGCAGCAGTTAAGTCCCATAATGCTCAGAGCCAGTAAATAGGATAGTGGTGAAAGATTGTGTACCACACAGCTCAAAGTAGTGCACTAATCTCTACTTACGTTATAATCAAAAATTGAGGTGTATAAAATATTTCTGAACTTCCTTCTGAATGATCATTTGAGATGTGTGATAGTTTTTAAAGAAATGCACAATAAGATATTCTAAAATTTGAAAAAAAAAATCCTAAAGATAACAATTCATTCGTATATTCAGTGCGTACGTAAGGTCAGGGCTTGTGGCTCAAAAGAAACTCTTATTTTTATTTTTATGTCATGGCGAGAACGATTAGTTGCAGTCGTCCATAAGAAACGATTTCCTTGTTCGTAAAATTTTGCTTTAGTCCTTCTGTTTTGTTTGGACGGCTGCTCTTATTTATGAAGTGTAAATTTCAACGCTTCTGACTGTGAAAAGTACATTTAGAATATGGCGTTTTTGCGATGTCTATGAGCACAGTGAAAAGGAAATGAAGAGGGTGCCTCACAGATATTTTTCCCGTGTAATTATACGATTACCGCAGTTAGTGCCTTATTGCCGCATTGCATCAGAAACAGGAGTAACGTTTAGACTAACATAAAAACTTCTGTACAATCTGGTTATGAGAAGTTCATGCACAGCAAATTCAATGTTCCTGACGAGCCAAATTCAGACGATTCAGTTTCATTCAAAGCCGGGATTCGAATTAGATATCTGGCGCACGACAGTTATCTCATTATCAGATGTAACGACGTCAGAGGCGGAAACTATCGTCGAATTCTAACAAGCTCTTCCCTTTGCCTGACGTAAAGACCCACAGTAAAATTCGCGCTGAAGCACTTTGCCATTGTCGTGTTTGATTTTGTTTCCTACATTTAAGCAACACAAATGTAAGTTAACAATGTCCTGAAGGATATTTTTTCAGTGTTTCGTAGGGAATCTTACGGAATTAGTTAGAATGGAACAGCCAGCCAATTTTTCTTCGCAACGTCTCTTGCAAAAGGATTACGCTGTAAGGGTTCATACTAATTGCCACCTTCCTGTCGCCATTCTCGTCGCATATTTTTCGCGTGCACCTGCAGCAGCTAAAATGGCGTAGAAAAATCTGCTGCAGCTACTCTTCCTCCTTTTAGAGATTAAAATACTTCTGCGAACGTTGTTCTCGTTCCTCCTGTTCCTAGAAGAAAGCGACGTCTGATGACCTTTCCATTCTGTCGAACTGTAAGCCAGGATAACAATGCCGCATCCACGATGAATTCTTACGACCGAAGTAAGACGGCCCAAAAAGTAAATACTTCAGTATACTTCCCTTAAGCCTTTCAAAAGACTAAATATAGAATTTTACTAAAGGACTGTTGTGTGGCAGAGGAATAGATAATTCAGAAAAAAAGAACATGCGTCTAACTCGGAATAGGTCTTGTTTAAATAAGTGTGAAATAAAGGTAGTTTCAGTTGGTATTGAGCTAAGGCGTAAGTAAAATATTTAATGGCATGTGAATTACTATTCTTTTATGTATTATTGGCTCAAAAACAATGAAATAACGTCTGACAGTTTAAAATATATTTCGGAAAAAAGCTACCACTGACGTAAGTTTCTGTTTGTTTCTTTCCCAGTAGTTAGAGATCGGCGTGTAAACTTTTAATAACAATATTCTGTACATGTAATTAATAAGGTATATTTGATTGGCTCCGCTAAGACTGTTAGCATTTGTGTCACGGATCACTGTCAGCATTGTTTTACAGTGGCATCACCAAAATCACTAAGAGAGGTTACTGTGTGACTGGCGAGAAAGGAGCGATGATACGGCGCAAAATCTGTCGATGACAATACCTTCCATTAACAGCTTTCCTACTTTTACAAAAATGATAGAACAAAATATTTTGTAACTCATTTTATACAAAAATAAATATTACTTTAAATGCGCGATGGTGTAATACAGAAATTTCTTTGCTCGTGATATCTGGCCCACAGAACACGCGAATCTGCTTTCGCCGTATGGTTACAAAATATATTTTTTTGATGTTTCCCTTTGATACGTGAACATGGGCGTTCATACCATTATTGTTTCTTTTTGTAACAGATAACTGCAACTGTCCTCCGATGGTGTTAACACTTTGCCGTCCGCACGTCTCGTACAAATTTCTTCCCTTTGTGCCGGCAGCGTTAATTCGGATTACTTGGCTTGTCTCCGGCCGTTCTTGACATTATTGGGAGATTATAAATTGTTACGCTTTAGTAACCTCATCATTAGGTCTCATAAGTTCTCAACCCTGTTCCCCTACTTTCACGAAATTTCGAAGATATACATACATAAATAAATACGAAATTTGTTTCATATATTTGTTTATTTGCATTGTCTTTGGTACTTAGCATTTCTCTTTTGTATGATATGCAGCAAAACAGTCTACAAGATGTAACGGAACTCTACAAGACTTGCACATAAAGTTTGTTGTTCTTTTTTTGTTTCTCGAACATACATTACTGTTTTTTCGTTTCCGTTTCTTCATTTCGGAAATACCTAGGCCTATCAGTTGGTGTTGCTTTATATGACCAAAAGGTCTGTCAACCGGATCATGATGAGACGTACGTGATGTAGCGGCAACCTCTGAAGTTTTGCTCAGCGCATTCATTGTAAATGAGCGTATCGTCTCTTTCGTCTGCCATGATGAAAGGGCACAAGTACTTATAATAACAAAAAAATTGTTAACGTGTGTAACTTATTGTTACCTAAACAAAATACCAGCAGAATGCAAAAGATACTAAAGTGCTGTCGCCGGCCACTGAGCGATACTATGCACACAGCACCACTGTGGTGTCACCAGCCACTGAGAGACACTATGTACATGACACCACTGTGGTGTCGCCGGCCACTGAGAGATACACTGAGAGATACTGAGAGATACACCACTGTGGTGTCGCTGGCCACTGAGCGATACTATGCACACGACACCACTGTGGTGTCGCCGGCCACTGAGCGATACTATGCACACGACACCACTGTGGTGTCGCCGGCCACTGAGAGATACTATGCACACGACACCACTGTGGTGTCGCCGGCCACTGAGAGATACTATGCACACGACACCACTGTGGTGTCGCCGGCCACTGAGAGATACTATGCACACGACACCACTGTGGTGTCACCGGCCACTGAGAGATACTATGCACACGACACCATTGTGGTGTCGCCGGCCACTGAGAGATACTATGCACACGACACCACTGTGGTGTCGCCGGTCACTGAGCGATACTATGCACACGACACCACTGTGGTGTCGCCGGCCACTGAGCGATACTATGCACACGACACCACTGTGGTGTCGCCGGCCACTGAGAGATACTATGCACACGACACCAATGTGGTGTCGCCGGCCACTGAGAGATACTATGCACACGACACCACTGTGGTGTCACCGGCCACTGAGAGATACTATGCACACGACACCACTGTGGTGTCGCCGGCCACTGAGAGATACTATGCACACGACACCATTGTGGTGTCGCCGGCCACTGAGAGATACTATGCACACGACACCACTGTGGTGTCGCCGGTCACTGAGCGATACTATGCACACGACACCACTGTGGTGTCGCCGGCCACTGAGCGATACTATGCACACGACACCACTGTGGTGTCGCTGGCCACTGAGAGATACTATGCACACGACACCACTGTGGTGTCGCCGGCCACTGAGAGATACTATGCACACGACACCACTGTGGTGTCGCCGGCCACTGAGAGATACTATGCACGCGACACCACAGTGTTGTCAGCCAGAGCGCCATCACTGTCTTGCCTATAAAAACGAACGTCCGCGACCATGCGAGGCCCAGTGGGATGCAGGAGTACAGCGAGTAGTTGACATACCAAGAAGATGAACACATTGTTTCCTACAACTAACTGAGCGAGTTTAAAAGGGGACGACATTTGTCCTTTCGAGGGAGGAGTTGATTCTTTCAGCGACCGGTCATCCAAATGAGACGTATTTCGTTAGTTACGCAGCGAAGTTGGCAACAGTGAACGTATTAGCATTCTCAGTGTGAAACACAACGTCCTGGACATCCATGAAACACAGAGCACCCCAATGATCGGCATATTGCCACACACTACAGCTTTCACAGCAGAGATAAAAACATATATAATAGTCTACACGATATGTTGCGAGCCGATTAGAGTGGGAATATGCTTCTAACGAGTCACCAACACACGCCACACCATCGGCGTCCATGGTTCAGCTGGTGCTCTCAGATGATCAACTGGAAGATGCAAAGGCGCATTGTTTCCTGCAGCGATGAAAGCATGAAACCTTCCCGTACCCTTTGTATCTCTGTTACGCAACCTTCCCTTCTACAATAACCTATGAAACTTTCCCTTAGGATTTCTATCTCTTGCTTAGTAATAACAAATGAAATATCCCCTTTTAAATTAATTCTCTTTCTCAATAATAATAAGTACAATCTCCCCATACAAATTTAAACACTGCTTCTTAAAAGTGATTTGCTGATTATTTCGACGAAACATAGAATGTGTCGTCTTCGTGGCCCTCAGTCGTTACCTGCAATAACCCAAAACTGTTCCTTACCTTTTTTACTGTTACTGGATCGCCATCTGACTGCTACATCGAACTGCGACATGAATATACTTACTCTGTTTTACTATACTCTGTTAGCTGCTGGTGGGCTGTCATAATAAGTGGCTGTATTTATTACCAACGCTGACGTTATTCTTTAATTAATTTGACTGAAGTTACGGAATTCATAGAACATTTTCTTGACAACAGTAAAATTTCGCAAAGTTTTACGTTGATGGCTTTTGGGATGGATTATAATCAGTAATGCAATATTGCTGGCAAAAATTAATTATATTCTGAAAACGGTTCTTCAAATATTTACTGTTGGTAATGAAATGATTTTACAAACGTTCAAATGGGACTTACTTTTTACAATAATCTTACAACTAGCATTGCGCAAACATACCTTCAGTAGTCTTGAGTTTCTCAACAACAAAAAATTCAATAATATAAGTTCCTCTTATGATAATAGTTAGCTGATGCCTCTGTACATCCGTTTATAATCTCTTGTAAATTATAGATGGTGGCTGGCAGGCACACCGCTCCTCTCAACCTCTCGCTTCAGACCTGCTACCGACTCGCTTCACATCTCACTTACTACTGACTTCCTACCAACGCTAAAGTGCGGTCTCTCCCGCCAACAATGCTTTCTGGTGCAGACAATCTCTGCTGCCATTACCAAATGTATCTATGCGCGGTCTTTCCGACTCTTTTCTTAAAATGTATCCATACGCGGTCTCTCCCGCCCTTTTTAAAATTATATCAATGTACGGTCTCTCCCGCCAAGATTCCTTTGGTGTAGACATTCCCTGCTACCACAATTATTTCCAAAATGACAAATAGTAATTATTCCTACTTAATACTATTAATAAAATGTAAACATCTTTCATAAATTGTCGTTTGACAATAGATATATACACGTCTTACAAGCAGAATCTACCTGCAAGCGAGTATCTACGACATTGGGCCCTTGAGCTCTGTCTCGAAGATTGCGTTCGTTCAAGATACACTGGTCTCACCCCAGACGTATGGTTTTAGCATGTGAAAAAGAAGTCTCATCTTCGTTGTCTGTGCATGGAACGTTGACAAGCGCTTGGTTCGCGTATAACGTCGCTCGATCACTTTTTTTCTGTCGTAATTACAACAGGAAGGTGATTCCTTGGTACAACACGGTAATGCTCGTCCACACACTGCCCGTGAAGCTCGCCTTACTCTGTAAGGCCTACAGCAACCACCGTGGCCAGTTCTGTTGCCAAATGTATCTTCAGTCGAGCACGATGGGATGACAGGCGATCCTTACACAACTCCTACGGTGCTCCTCGAGCAGGTGTGAAATAACGTACACGAAAACAATAGGCGTCACCTGTACAGTCGGCTGCATGTCAGGGTTGTTGTGGTTGGCAGGAGAGCCAACCGTGTTAGTAAAGGAGGCCGAAATGCACGCGTCTCAGCTCACGCAGGCTGGCGTGAAGTCTGGAACATGACAAGGGAATTAGAATTGAGAAAAATGGACGTACCTGGTGGAATACTTAACTTTAATCCATTAATGACGAACGTCGCTCTTGACGGTACATGATTTACAATATCAAAAGAAACTGATCATGGCGCCCTGCTAGGTCGTAGCAAATAACGTAGCTGAAGGCTATGTTAACTATCGTCTCGGCAAATGAGAGCGTAGAAGTCAGTGAACCATCGCTAGCAAAGTCGGCTGTACATCTGGGGCGAGTGCTAGGAAGTCTCTCTCTAGACCTGCCGTGTGGCGGCGCTCGGTCTGCAATCACTGACAGTGGCGACACGCGGGTCCGACGTATACTACCGGACCACGGCCGATTTAAAGGCTACCACCTAGCAAGTGTGGTGTCTGGCGGTGACACCACAAGGGTTAGTGAATGTATTGCCGCCTGTGGAGCCTACTCCTTATACTAATAAGGGTATTTCAGAATGAATCCACACCTGATGCCTCACAACACCTTAAGGTATTGATCTGTAAGTGTAATCATTTCAAGTGCTTCCTATGTATTGTTTCTGAGTTCAATTTCGAATGCGAATTGGAAAACTCTCAAAGGAGCACACACTGATGAACCAAAACATTATGACCACATGTTTACTAGCTTGTTTCTCCGTCTTTGGAACGATATACGTCACTGATTCTGCGTATCAGGGCTCCAACAGTTTGGTGATAGGTTTGTGGAGGTATGTGGCATTAGATTTCTATGCGCAGGTCATGTAATTCGCCTAAATGACAGGCCGCTGATCAGCGTAAGCGGTGATGGCGCTCGATAGCGACCCAGATGGAGTCCACAGGATTGACATCAGGCGGATTTGGTCGTCGAGACATCAACGTCGATTCACTATAATGCCCCTGAAACCATTTTAGCACGAATCTGGCTCCGAGATACGGACAATCATACTGCTGAAAGATGACATGCCCATCGGGTAACACATCACGATTCGCAGCTGTCAGCGTGTTTTAGATTACTACCACAGGTCCCATGCAAGCGCAGGAGAATGTCTCCCATAGCATAATACTGCTCCCACCAGCCTGCGTCCGTCGTGCGCTCCTCGTTTCGAACCGGCATTCACCTCGATGACGGCGTTTGTGGACACGATCATCGACCTAGTGTGGCAAAAATGAGATTCACCCAGTGAGCCGGCACGTTTCCATTGAATTCCCATAGTCTCGCGACCACTGTAATAATAACTGAAGATGTCGTTGGGCCAACATTGGAACACGTAGGGAAGTCTGCAGCGGAGCTCCATGTTCAGCAATGTATGATGAACTGAGTGCTCCGAAACACTTGTGCGTGCACCAGCATTGTCCTCTGTCGGCAAAGATGCCACAGATCACCGTGGTGATGTTGGTTTGTGGGACGCTCAACATCGAGGTATCGAGGTCATCAGCGCCCATGCCACTTCCCGAATGATTGAGGACAACACAAACACCCAGTCCCCGGGTGGAGAATATTTCGACCTGGCCGGGATTCGAACCCGGGACCCCGTCACCCAGAGATAGGAACGCTAGCCACTAGACCACGAGCTGCGGACTACAGATCACCGCCGGCCTCGGTGGCCGTGTAGTTCTAGGCGCTTCAGTCTGGAACCGCGCGACTGCTACGGTCGCAGATTCGAATCCTGCCTCGGGCATGGATGTGTGTGATGTACTTAGGTTAGTTAGGTTTAAGTAGTTCTAAGTTCTAGGGGACTGATGACCTAAGATGTTAAGTCCCATAGTGCTCAGAGCCATTTGAACCATTTTTGAACAGATCACCATCTATCCTACTTTACAGAACGGACTAGCCTCCGAACCCCACATTCTGTGAAAAGTCGTGGACGTCCAACCATTTAGTGTGTAGTGGTAGTTTAATTGTCCTCCTCCGTCTTTCTGTAAATGTTCACAACAATAGCACGTGAACATTCGACCAGCAACGCCGATTTAGGTATACTCTTTCACAGGCTCTGCGTAATAATAATCTGCCGTTCGTGAAAGTCGCTTATCTCAGTGGATTTCCCCATTTGCAGCCCATATCTTCGCTATAGTGATCCCCCGTTCATGTCTGCTCCACTTACATACTTCTAATAGTGCGTCACGAGCCCACATCGATACTAGGCGGCGTCCAACGTCACGGTGGGCAGTGCTCATAATGATTTGGCTTATCAGTGTAGATTATTTACTTGTCTTCGCATTTTCGCCTCGTAAGATAAGAACCTTCAGGATTTCTCTTACATCTAAGCAGACGTCTAAGTGAGTCCACATTACGATATGTGTAGTGCGTGAGCAGTATACAGTATAATCGTAACGTACTATTCTGGCCAACATTCAGTTTTAGAGCATATATTAACGCAATATTATTGAAATTTCTTGTGGCTCTGTTTATAACAAATATTTTCTTTCTTTACAGGTACGTACACCGCAACGACTGCTTCCGCTGAGGTATGGAAATAGTAAAATACTTTCATGGATTTGTTTATTAGTATTAGTACACTCTAACGTTGGTTAGTAACATTGATGATTTCCATAGAGCAGCCACTCTCCAAAATGTCCGCTTCTACGAGGGCCTTGAAACAAAGTAAGTTACGCATGTCGTCCCACGCTAAGACCAATGCGCAAGAAGAGGGGCGCAGTCACCCAAGGGAGCAGATGTTGTTTTTCCTGCAGACACAGTTCTTCTGCTGTACAGACGACAGGTGCATAATAGTGTGGGGAGTGAAATGGGGCGGGAACTGCAAACTTGTAGGCGGGACAAATGGTGCAAATGGTTCTGAGCACTATGGGACTCAACTTGTGAGGTCATCAGTCCCCTAGAGTCTGGAACTACTTAAACCTAACTAAGGTAAGGACATCACACACATCCATACCCGAGGGAGGAGTCGAACTTGCGACAGTGGTTCCGGACTGAAGCGCATAGATCCCACGCCCGGGTTCCTAGGTTCGATTCCCGGCGGTGTCAGGGATTTTCTCTGCCTCGTAATGGCTGGGTGTTGTGTGATGTCCGTAGGTTAGTTAGGTTTAAGTAGTTCTAGGTTCTAGGGGACTAATGACCATAGATGTTAAGTCCCATAGTGCTCAGAGCCATTTTTTTGAAGCGCATAGAACCATAGAACCGCTATGCCACAGCGGCCGGCTTGTCAGCATCACATTGACGTCTGGTACAGCATTCAATAAAAGTCATAATAAAGTGCAACTTGCTTTTTTGAAATCCTCTCCTATCCCTCGTATCACTTCAACTGATGATCACTTGCTTAATAGCTTGTTTGTCCGTCTTCGGAACGAAATATATTACTCATTTTGCGTATAAGCGTCCCGACAGTTTGTTGGTAGGGTTGTGGAGGTTTGTGGCATTACATTTCTACGCACACGTCATGTAATTAACGTAACTAACGGGCCACTGATCTGCTTACGCTGTGATGGCACCCGATAGCTACCCTGATGGGGGTTTCCATCAGGCGAATTTGGTCGTCGAGACATCAACGTGAGTTCGCTATAATTCTCCTCAAACCATTATAGTGCGGTTCTGGCTCCAAAAGCTGGACAATTGTATTGCAGAAAGATGACATTGCCGTCGGGGAAAACATCAAGCACGAAGGGAGGTCGGTAGTTCGCAGATGTCAGCGTGTCTTAGATTACTACCACAGGTCCCATGGCAGCACAAGAGAATGTCTCTTGCAGCATAATACTGCTGCTACCGGCCTGCGTCCGTGGCGTGCCGCTATCTTCGAGCCTCCGTTCATCTCGATGATGGCGTTTGTGAAGACGACCAGCGACGTAGTGTAACAAAAATGATTCACCAGCGAGCCCCTGTAGCCGAGCGGTTCTAGGCGCTTCATTCCTGAACCACGCGACTGCTACGGTCGCAGGTTCGAATCCTGCCTCGGGCATGGTTGTATGTGATGTCCTTAGGTTAGTTAGGTTTAAGTAGTTACAATTTCTAGGGGACTGATGATCACAGGTGTGTCCCATAGTGCTCAGCGCCATTTGAACCATTTTGTGATTCACCCGAAGAGCCGACAGGTTTTCAATGATCGACGGTCGAAACCCTATGGTTCAGCCCAATGCAGTCATAATTGACGATATCGTTGGTTCAACATGTGAACACATATTGGTGGTCTGTTGCGGAGCTCATGTTAACGCTGTACGATGAACGGTGTGCTCCGAAACACTCGCGCGTGCAACAGCATTGTGCTCTTCGGCAGAGATGCCACAGATTAGCGTCTATCCTAGTCCACAGAGCAGCCAAGCCTCCGAACCCCACATTATCTGACGAGTCGTAGACGTCCAACCATTTAGCTCGTAGCGGCAGTTTCGTTGTCCTTCTACCTCTTTCTGTAACTGCTCATGACAGTGTCACGTGAACATTCGAGCAGCTTCAGCGTTTTCGAGACATTTGTTCACAGGCTCTGCGTAATAATAATCTACACTTCGTTATACTCGCCTATCTCAATGGATTTCCCCATTTGCAGCCCATATCTTCGCTAGGGTGCTCCCCCATTGGTGCCTGCTCCGCTTACATATTTTTGTTACCGCGTCATGTGCTAGCAATTGCTGGCCGAGCGGTTCTAGGCGCTTCAGTCTGGAACTGCACGACTGCTACGGTCGCAGTTTCGAATCCTGCCTCGAGCATGGATGTGTGTAATGTCCTTAGGTTAATTAGGTTTAAGTAGTTCTAGGGGACTGATGACATCAGATGTTAAGTCCCACAGTGCTCAGGGCCATTTGAACCATTGATGTAATTGTGCGTGAACGTTCAGTTGTATATGTCGATACTGTCTGAGAGATATATTGTGAATAGATTCCGTAGTAAATTAAAACTCCATTCTTGTTGCGGCAGTTTTAAGTGGTCTCGTTTTCAAATACGTGTTGCACAGTCTACCTCTTTTCGCGTCGAGAGCTACGCTTCATTTTCTCCCCCACCCTTGGAGAGGTAGGTGGTTGTTAACATCACAGTGGTTCTTTCCAGACGGCAAGTGATAATTGTACCAAATTTCTTAGAAATCGATTCAGGGGTTTAGGAGGAGATGTGATACATACATGAACTTTGACAAGATGTGTGGATTTTCCCCAAAATGATGCAGTACGAGCTACAAATTTTGAAACAGAACAATTTTTTCCTATCATCGAGTCGATGTGAAAATGGTTTCAATGGCTCTGAGCACTATGGGACAACTTCTAAGGTCATCAGTCCCCTAGAACTTAGAACTATTTGAACCTAACTAACCTAAGCACATCACACACATCCATGCCCGAAGCAGGATTCGAACCTGCGACCGTAGCGGTCGCGCGGTTCCATTCTGTAGCGCCTAGAACCACTTGGCCACTCCGGCCGGCCGAGTCGATGTATTTGTCATTTTTGTACAGATAGCTTTCAATCAAATTTCTTGGTTTCTCCGTGAGGCAGAAGTTCTACACCTCGTCCAAAGATCGTTCTGAAGGCGCACTGAGTTGTGCGTTGAGTAAAATGGCCACATGTTCAGTTAAATGATCATTCCACAACTAGAACACCTATCTGAACACTGGCAGTTATGTACAGCGCGTTGCACTC
The DNA here is from genome assembly GCF_023897955.1 of Schistocerca gregaria. NCBI lineage: Eukaryota > Metazoa > Arthropoda > Insecta > Orthoptera > Acrididae > Schistocerca > Schistocerca gregaria. The sequence continues at coordinate 132,808,631 of NC_064931.1, read as the reverse complement.
TCTCTTAAAACTGTGAAAATTTCTAGCTCCGTAAGTAAAATTCGTATGTATTTGTTTTAAAATAATATGTACACGTCTGGTTTAAATGCAACGGCTACTCGATACAAAGTAATAATTTTCTGTTTATAAATTAGAACACTTTCTCTAACTCTCTGTAAAATAACTAAACTATGTTCATAACTCTGCAGAAAGAGTAACGATTATTATGTTTACCTATTTAAATAAATACTTCTATCAATTGTTATTTCGTTGCTTTTAGATAAAAACACATTTATGACAAACACCCATGGAGATGTGACGTTAAATTCCGATCTTCCCTTCACGTCCCTTTTTCGAGAGGACACGAGCAGTATAATTCGTATCCACAGTGCGGCTTCATTCAAACGCCGATATACTGGTTTGTCGGAGTACGATTTTTTTGTCGATTAGCGGCGACTCGTTACCTACTCGTAACATTTAAAGCGACGACACATATTTCACAAAGAATTCCTAACAGAGCTTACTGTAACGCATATTTTCGCTGGCCTGTATCAGATTTCCAATTAAACAACTCTGGGTAAATTAAATACCAATTCAAAATTGTTACCCACGCTAGTGTATCGATCTACCTGCGCCGCTCTGAATACTTGGCTCATTGAATGCCAGGTTTGAAATTTATCTCAGAGTACACACCAAACCTATTCTGCATGCCGTAAGTCTGTTTAACAAAGGACGCCATAAGTTTTCGGGCCCAGATTAATCTACAGAGCATTCTACAAATAAAGAAGAAACACATGAAGCTCCTCGTTTGTAAATGAACGTACAGTTATTATATTGGACAGCACCACAATACAACAAAACACGATAACGAGTAATCGAGATAAAATTTTTAATGGAGCGCTAAAACGAGTGCATAGGATGAACAGCCTAAACAGGCAACCAGAATCGCTGTAGGTAGGTGTATGACCATGAAATTTAGCGATGATAGCATAGATCGTTGACGAAAAGTGTTCATACTCTTTCAGATTTTAGTTGCAACTGGGACCACATTCATGTTCATTGGATGAAAATATCCTTTTACTTTCCATTGTTCAGTTTCAGCTGTTTAGTCATTTGCAAGTGTTTTTCATACCGTGCCGGATATCTACCTCTGTTGCTGCACATCACTTACTGTGTCGGGACTAGAGTTCTAGTGTTAAATCACGTACCTGGAAACACGGAGGTTGCGTGATTTGATCTTAGTCGGACCACGGAAATTTGCAGTCAGCTTTTAATCTAGCCTTCACCTCAAGGATGTGAGGACATGCAGATCGAATTCCATTAAACCTTAGGTCCCCTGTCCCAGATTGGTTTATTGGTACGGCAGGGACACGAAAGTTACCGAAATGGCGTCCGGTTAAATGACTTGCACCAGGCCACACGAAACTGTAATTATTTACACTGCTCACACAGACATCTGCGCCTCCAGAATATTTCGTCTAGTAATTAGCTGAAATATGCCGGTCGCTATGGCCGAGCGATTCTAGGCGCTTCAGTCCGAAACTGCGCGCCTGCTACGGTCGCAGGTTCGAATCCTGCCTCGGGCGTGGATGTATGTGATGTCCTTAGGTCAGTTAGGTTTAAGTAGTTTCTAAGATTAGGGGACTGATGACCTCAGATGTCCCACAGTGCTCAGAGCCATTTGACGTTTCACATGTGGCTGAACACTTCCTGTTTCCTTAAATATCGTAACTATCCAGCGAACGGTCCGGACACTTGGATGACGTCGTCCAGGATACCGAGCAGCATACATAGCCCACGCCCGTTGGGCATTTTGATATCAATAGTCATACATCAAAACGATATCGACCTTATCCGCAACAGGTAAACGGTCCATTTTAACACGGGTAATGTATCACGAAGCAAACATCGTCCGCACTGGTGGAATGTTGCGTGATACCACATACTTGTACGTTTGTGACTATTACAACGCCATCTATCACAAAGCGAAAAAAGTGGTCCAACTAAAACATTCATATTTCTTTACGTACTACACGAATATGTAATAAAAAATGGGTGTTCCTATTTTTAAAAAAACGCAGTTGATATCCGTTTGACCTGTGGCAGCGCCATCTAGTCGGCCAACCATAGCGCCGTCTGATTTCCTCCTTCAAGATAGACGAGTTTCGTTCTTTGTAGTTTTTTCGCTTGATACTTATTTGGTGAGATATTTGGCCCGGTCACTATCAGTGGACCACCCTGTATAACGTTAGTTCCTAAGAAGCAGCGTTAAGGATTTTCACTGCCATGCGCAAAACCGCTTACTACACTTAAGCAGAAAAGAACTAAGGCACTGAAATCTTTAAGTCCTATCGTAGGAACGTTACTAATTCTGAAAATGTGTCGGAAGGTGAGGAGGGGGGGTGGGGGGGGGGGGGGAATGTCAATTTCTGTGATAGGTTAGACGTTAGAGAAGCACTGTGCTTTCGGAAACTCTGTGCTTGCGATTTCACTATGTCATTCGTCCGCCCCCCGGTAGCCGAGTTGTTGCCCAAAACAAATGCAACAAACAATAACGAACAAAATCCCGGTCGGACATACATTTTCACTCAGTGGGCACGGTAGCTCAGCGTGTTCGGCCAGAGAGACAGTGGCCCTCTGTAATAAAAAAAAACCTGAGTAAAGGAATCAACGATCAAATTGAACGGATGTCACGTGACGTCCGTCCAGACCAAACACAAAGAACAATACCGAACAAATGGAAAAAAAATGTGGTCAGCGTGACAGAATGTCAGTCCTGAGGGCCCGGGTTCGAATCCCGACTGGGTCGGCAATTTTCTCCGCTCAGGGACTGAGTGTTGTCTTGTTCTAATCACCATTTCACCCCATCGACGCGAGTTGCTCAAGTGGCATCAAATCGAAAGACTTACACCCGGCGAACGGTATACCCGACGGGAGGCCCTAGTCACACGACATTCACATTTTACTATGTCATTCGACACACGTGGAGATTTTCTCACAGACCTATTACGTCACCCATTAGTGTAAAATATTTTTGGAGAAGGTTTGTGCCTCGAACGATTTCGGCACTCGTAGGATGTTTATTGCTACACTCAACTGCGATTCAGAACTGTTTCGTGGTGTACGTCACAGAACTTGTTTACTGTCTGACAATTTTGTCCGTGACTGCAATACTGCCAGTACTAATGACAAGCATCCATGGCACTGAACGTACTGCTAAGCAAAGTGCTGCAGTTGCTAAGCCACTAAAATGGAGTTTATGAATAACCCTTTGCCGTTACTACTCAAACTGTCCTGACAGTTAACTGTGATTAATCGCCTCTCCGATACTTAAACTAAGCCGTGATACGTTTCCAGGCGTTTCGTAACTACCTGTGGCACTGTTTCATCTCAAATGATGTCTCTGTCGACGATACTTTGGTTTTAATTAAAGAAGACGGTTATAAATGTCATTGTTGATATTTTTCTGCTCGTCTCGCTGTCGAGTATGCTTTATTTTTATTTATTTAACCAGATCAGATTAGGGCCATCAGGCACTCTCTTACATCGGACCAGTGTTTTACACATGCAGCATTTCACACATCAGAGTTACATCATGGCCATAGTTTAAATGAGAAAATTAGCTTACTCTAGTGACAATATGAATAAAGAGTAGTGACTAAGACCTAATAAAGTAAATGCGGCAGTATTTTTACAACAGGTGCTATACATACAGATTATGACAAAAGCAATAATGATAACAGTAAAAAAAATGTAATGATAAACATGACTAAGACTTAATAAATTAAATGCTGGCAGTATTTTTACAGGAGGTGCTATACATACAGATTATGATAAAAGCAATAATAATCAATAATAATAACAGTAAAAAAACAAATAATAATGACAAACATGAGAAGGATTGGCAATAGTAATGAAGGTTTGTGCAGATATACATAATATCTTGGTGTGTAAAGTAGATGTTTACTAGTTTAGCGTGTTTTGGGGAATGGAGATTTAAGGAGGGGGAAAGAGGGAAGTAATGAGGTGAAGTACATTCATGTAAAGAGGAAGGCATTACTGTTGCTTAAGTAGATAAGTCATTAACTGTTTTTTGAAGCTGGACATATTTTTAAGTTCTCTAACATAACGAGGGAGGTTATTCCAGAGTCGGGTTCCCGCTACTGTAAAGGACTTGGAGAAGGTGACTGAGCGATGCAGTGGAACGGAGAGGATTTTATTGTAATGGGAACGTGTGTTTCTGTCATTCCGACATGAGCGTTAGGGACAAGGACAGATATGAGGGACAGTTTACATTTATAAGGCAGTAGATGAGACAGAGCGTATGGAAATCTCTGCGTTTGTCTGCACGCAGCCAGGACAATTTTGCATATGCTGGTGAAATGTGATCAAAAAGTCGAACGTCACAGATATATCGGACGCAGGCATTCATGATCAGTTCTAGACGTCGGGAATTTTCCTGAGAGAGGCCTTGTAGGATAATATCGCTGTAGTCAATGATTGGGAGTGTAAGCGTTTGTACTAATTTCTTTTTCAGATCGAAAGGGAAGAGTTTTTTATATTTTTGTAGGACATGAAGGGATGCTGATGCTTTTTTGCACACTGCAGTTACGTGCTCTGTCCAATTTAGATTTTCATCTATCACTACTCCCAAACTCTCTGCAAATCCTGCACTGAAACTGAAAGTATGAAGAGAAACTCAAGCAAATCGTCTTCGTTGGGACGCTAATCAGGAAGTATCGGTTGCTACTGTGTCTCCAAAATAAACGGCTTAATGGCCAATAGAGACTGTCTAGCGAGACGTCAACATCAACGATTTCACACTACTATGGAGGGTTTGCGTATGTCACTCTGGAGATAGAAACGTAAAACGAAAAACAGCAAAAAAATACTTTACCATCCTCGTAACTTCTGCTAAAACTGTGGAAATGAATCCATTTTCTATCACACAGTTTTATATCTTAAATCAGTCGGCAGCTTGATTCCTCAATAAGTAGCAGTCAATTAGCCTTTATGATTAAAAAACTAACATCATTGAAACGAAAGCTAGCCAGTGGCTATAAACGTAGTTTTGACAACGATCAGGATATGTTTCACTAGTGGTCGTCTCAGAGCCAGCATAATTCCATCCCCCACCCACCCCCACCCTCACCCCTTAATTTAAAGGTGTGCCAAAAATTTATTGAAGCAGAGACGTTCGCCCAGTGATTTGCAATGAATAGTGATAGAATGCCCGTCTGTGTGACTGAAGTCACGAACGCTCGTAAGTGCCTTTGGCGGAACAGGGAGCAAGCTGATTCCAGTCCTGGGCTCACAGAATAAGTTTATGGCGACGTTATTTGGCATCCAGGAAGAGGAGATGTGTTCGCAAAAACTTTCTGATCAAACTTTCTGTTACTACTCTGGGTCGAATTCGAAACCTCACTGCTGTATTTCAAGGGTTGTCAGTATATGACACCGTTGATGATGAGCTGCCTGTAGAATCTCGACTTTACACTCGGCGGATCGGGTAATGCTATTCGAGAAGCTATGTATGAGCAGCCTTCTTTTTATTAATATTCGTTCGTAATAACAAACACACAATGATAGACTGCAGAAGCCTTCGTCAGATATCTACACAACACAAGTGGAGCTGCACACTCGACAGTCGTTAACAGGTCGGAGAAAGGTAACATCAAACCTTTCCGCAAGCAGCTCTCTCAGGACAATGATTCTCGTATCGTTAAAGAGTTCCTTGACTAATACTGCCGTTGAGTGATTGAAGCCCAGTATGGACACTCAGTGCACTAAATGGCTCAAATGGCTCTGAGCACTATGGGACTTAACATCTGTGGTCATCAGTCCCCTAGAACTTAGAACTACTTAAACCTAACTAACCTAAAGACAGCACACACATCCATGCCCGAGGCAGGATTCGAACCTGCGACCGTAGCACTCGCGCGGTTCCGGACTGAGCGCCTAGAACCGCTATACCACCGCGGTCGGCACTCAGTGCACTAGTTTTACACGAGAATCCCTAAGAAGAAAATTCGTATATATACAATTCTCACAGCCATTTGGCTGATGAAAACAATTAACTAAACACACAATAAGTCAGGTAAAGCATGCTTTATTATTAATGAGCACTATAATGAGTACTTCCTAGGACGTATGTAAAGCATATTAGATTTGAAGCTCTGCTTCTAGAATGAGATTTTCACTCTGCAGCGGAGTGTGCGCTGATATGAAACTTCCTGGCAGATCAAAACTGTGTGCCGGACCGAGACTCGAACTCGGAACCTGTTCGAGTCTCTGTCCGGCACACAGTTTTAATCTGCCAGGAAGGCTCAGAAGCTCTGCTGTTTCACAGTAATAGGATAATGTGTTCTCATTTGTTTACTGTATTCTGATTTACCACGAGGAGGAGGTTCTTGCTCACTGGTCTGAAGATGACCACAGTTGTGGTCGAAACCGGTCACCGGCATAAATAAATTGTGATCAAGACTGTTTTTGATAGTAAATATTGATACATGAGTGTTACATTCTTTCCTTCCGTATCCAATAGGGGCGAAAATTAAATAAAGTATGAAGAATAAATAGAGTTTACCTGTAGATAATTTGTAAATACGAGGCGTGGTTACAAAGTTTCAATTGCCGCCTCGAAAAATTCAAGCCGAGACCATGAAACTTAGATGGTGTGTCCTTCTCTACGTGCGACACTTTTTTCCAAACTATGAAAGACTTGGTGGAGCCCTTAGCAGGGGGGGGGGGGGGGGGGGGGGCGGGCGGTGAGCATGCGCGCGCATGCTTTGTGTATGTGGTAGTTTTAGTGAGGTAATGTACACACAAATGATGAATAATTTTCTCTGGGCATTTGTTCAGTTTTTCGCGTACTATATCCAGCTGCACCGTACGTTAAATGCATGGCTGCAAGAACCTGTAATGAGTGATGCTGATACGTAAATAGTGGTAAAAACATCTTCATAACATCTCTGTTGATTAGGTAAATTCTTTAAACGTAGCTTTGTCAAAGTGTATGTCACAGGTAGTTGTGTCTTACGGAACATAAACGGTTTACATATATGCATCTCACACGTGTTGCTTATTTGAGATTCATTTCCAACCATAGGTCCTTTACCTACAAGTACACAGGTTACGATCCACTACCGAGCGTATCATTTTTTGCACCCTAACGATATCGGACACGTTGTACCAAATGTACTATGAAATGTGTTCAACGATGGATGAAAGCAGTGGTTTAACGTTTTTTGGGCTGTGATCCACAAGCCAACAACAATAGACTAGTTGTAGAGTCGTGCATGTGAAATGAATGCTGGTGGGTATAGGATGGAGGCAAAGGGACGAGAATCTGACAATACACCGCTCACGGAGACGCATATCGATGAGAGAGAGCGTATGCAAACCGGTCACCGGAACACTTCAGGGGGGGCTTGTTAGCGAGAGCGAGGTCTGCCCAATGGCGCGCTGCCGCCTCGGCAGCAGACCAATATTTTTCTTTTCACTGCAGGATCGGTTCGTAAAAACAGCACAGCCACGCACAATTTTCAGAGTTCGTGTGCTCAGTTGGTCTGTCGTTGGTTCGTGGTCACGCTACGAACTCGTGCGGGAGGTCAAGTGGAATGAAGAAAATTCATTTTCTTGTTTATCAGGGTGATTGTAATGAAACGACAAAAAAGTGAAAAGAATGTCTGGTGCCATCGATGTATTAATCGACAGAATACAGTGCAGTATATGCACATACGAGACATGACAATTCAGCGTTTCTTGTATTATATAACGGAATCGCCTCGATGGACAATGAATCAACAGCCTTCAGTGCGGCCGGCTGTTGTGGCCGAGCGGTCATAGTCGCTCCAGTCTGGAACCGCGCGACCGCTACGGTCGCAGGTTCGAATCCTGCCTCGGGCATGGAGGTGTGTGATGTCCTTAGGTTAGTTAGGTTTAGGTAGTTCCAGGGGACTGATGACCTCAGATGTTAAGTCCCATAGTGCTCATAGCTATTTGAACCTTCAGTGCGGATGCACAAGTACGTTAGAGCTCCTGTTCGAATTTCAAAGTAGCGGTCATGGAGAACATGGATGAGGACTGGGAATAAGTGGCTCTAGGTGAGAATTTTGATCGCCCGAGACGGTCTGCGCTATTGTGATAAACAATGTCCGAGTAACACTTAATAAGTAGGAAATTCCGGATTCGAACCCGCACTCAGCACGGTAATTCAGCGCCGGCACGGTAGCTCAGCGTGTTCGGTCAGAGGATTAGCTGCCCTCTCTAATAAAAGAATCGATCAACGACGAACTTAAATGGGTGTCCCACGACGTCTGCCTTGAGGAAATGGAACGAACGAAATGGAACAAAAAAAAGCGCCGGCAAGGTAGCTCAACGTGTTCGGTGAGAGAGCAGGCAGGTCTGTAAAAAAAAAAAAAAAAACTGAGTGAAGGGATAACAACGAACTTCAACGGATGTCATTTGACGTCCGCTACGACCAAGCACAACGAACAGTTAGGAACAAACTGTACAAAAAAAAAGTGTTCAGTCAGAGGTTTAGCTGCTTTCTGTAATAAAAAAAACAAGTGAACGGCTCAACAATGAACTTGAATGGATGTCATAGGACGTCCGCCCAAAACAAATGCAACGAACAATAACGAAGATGGTTCAAATGGCTCTGAGCACTATGGGACTCAACTGCTGTGGTCATTAGTTCCCTAGAACTTAGAACTACTTAAACCTAACTAACCTAAAGACAACACACACATCCATCCCCGAGGCAGGATTCGAACCTGCAACCGTAGCAGTCGCACGGTTCCGGACTGCGCGCCTAGAACCGCGAGACCACCGCGGCCGGCAATAACGAAGAAAATGAGATAAAAAAACCTCGGTCGGGAACACATTTTCAGTCGGTACCGTTGACTCTGCGTAAAGTCCCTCTGCAGGTGTAATCAGTTGGTTCTTCTGTCTCGTTTCCTTTTCCTCATGCTGCTTCACTTTACATTTTTTGAAATTTGTGGTAAGTTCATATGGGACCAAACTGCTGAGGTCATCGCTCCCTAGGCTTACACACTGCTCAATTCAACTTAAACTAACTTACGGTAAGGACAAAACACACACACACACACACACACACACACACACACCATGCCCGGGGGAGAACCCGAACCTCCGACGGGGAAAGCCGTGGCAAGGCGCCTCAGCCCGCGCGGCTAATATACATTTGTCTTGACATCTTGGATACTCGGGAAACCAGCCGGATGTTCGCGTCGTTCTCGCACGATATTTCAACAGCGTGCCTCGCTGTCTTCTTCAGGTCCTACCTGAGACTGGTCCTTGGGTCGATCGAGTCCAGTGTCTTGTGTTGCTCAGAATGGCTTGCCCGTACGTAGCACACGTTGTCTCGCCGTAGTACTCCAGTGGTGATAGTTCAGTCCTATTGTTGCTTTTTTTAACTTTATTTGCTACATATTTGTGTGGTCCACGCTCTTGCTTCCAATCTCACCGTTGTACACGGCAAGCCGCTTTTTCGGTGTTTGGCGGACGGTACATGTTGCCCCAAAATAATTTTCCTCCCTTCCTAAGCTCTTCACAGCTTGTGCTTGTGGAGGATCTACTACTCTCTATATCCCCCAATTTCTTTAATGTTGTCCTCGAGGATGTAAAGTATTCTTATTGCTTTTGTCTGCAAGGATGGTGGTGGTGGTTAGTGTTTAACGTCCCGTCGACAACGAGGTCATTAGAGACGGAGCGCAAGCTCGGGTTAGGGAAGGATTGAGAAGGAAATCGTCCGTGCCCTTTCAAAGGAACCATCCCGTCATTTGCCTGAAACGATGTAGGGAAATCAGGATGGCTGGAGACGGGATTGAACCGTTGTCCTCCCGAATGCGAGTCCAGTGTGCTAACCACGGCGCCACCTCTCTCGGTTGTCTGCAAGGAAGCAAAGCTGTTAGCAAAGTACAGTTTTTAACAGCAATTCAAATTAACAAAACGTAAAAAAGGACGGCTGCACGACCATAAAAAGCTATTATCACTATACACCGTATGGACTGTCCCAGAAATGAGGTTTATGTTGATCTCTATTCCAGTTTCCTGTACAGGTCCACTGTGAGGCTGGTCCCGGTGGAGGTTCGAGTCCTCCCTCGGGCATGGGTGTGTGTGTTTGTCCTTAGGATAATTTAGGTTAAGTGGTGTGTAAGCTTAGGGACTGATGACCTTAGCAGTAAGTCCAATAAGATTTCACACACACATTTGAACATTTGTACAGATTTCGAAACTTTCGGAACCGAGATGATGAAAAACTTTTTTTGATCTGTGTATTTTTTTCTCAACGTAATCACCCTGGCGACGTACACATTCCTTCCAGCGAGAGACCAGTTAACTGATACGGTCGCTATAGAGTGTTTGACTTTGTTGACGGGGCTACAACCTTACCTCTGCTCACACCCCTTCGTCACTATCAAAGTGAAGTCCTCGAGAGTTAAGTTCGGGAAGAGATGAAAATCGGATGGGCCAAGTAGGGCTGTGTGGAGGAAGATCGATGACAGTGAACCCGAAACGTCGGCTTGTTACAAAAGTCACAGCGTTCGTGTGTGGTCTGGCACTGTCTTGCTGAAAGGAAGGGATCTCCATGTGTGGACGATCTCTCCGAATTCGAAACTCGATTACATCACGCAGTTTCTCATGCACCGATACAGTTACGTTACACACCACCATGTTACACGCTACGATTCCGATCTCTATAGCGGCAGAGAGCTCAAATATGTAGACATGCAGAGTAAAGATGTAAAATGTTAATAACGTCTGTTTTATTTAAAAAGCTTTAAGACTTTTCACATAACAGATTCGAAAACATTACTTTTCAGCACGCCATCCTACTTTTTGAAGCATCGGTGGGTGTAAGTGTTCAAGGATTTAGACGCCCATGCAACGTTACGCCTCCCCATACCAAAACTATCATGTTTGACAATGTTGGATGTTCCCTGAAATGGCAAGAGGTGGAAAAGTTGAATGCAACCAGGAACATTATCGAACCCTATAGTTTTGGTTGTCCAGGCGCTACAATGGGAGGCATAATGCTGCCTGAGCGTACTGATCTCTCAGTCTTTGCACACGGTACACTAATCAGTCAACGCTATTGTATGAAGACAGCAACTGTTCTCGAAAGAACAGGTAGTGTTGATGACCGTGCAGCTTCTCTATAATAAATGCGAATTAATTGAAACCCTCAGCTGGCGACAGGTGTTGGTGAGATACCTCGATGGGGTCGGCTGAAAATGTGTTCCCCGACCGGGACTTGAACGCGGTATCTCCTGCTTACATGGCAGACGCTCTATCCATCTGAGCCACCAAGGACACAGATGAATAGCGCGACTGCAGGGACTTATCCCTTGCACACTTTCCGTGAGACCCACATTCCCAACTGTCCACAATCTACATACGTAACGTAGGTTTATTCTAGAGAAGCTGCACGGTCATCAACGGTATCTGATCTTTCGAGAATAGTTACTGTCTTCATATATAGTTAAATGGCTACCCGGCCATTGACCTTCGTCTGTGCGAACGCGTACAGGATGCCCTAACTCTTACGGGAATCGTCGCCTTAGTGTACGCACGTAACGAGTGGATGGGTAAATATCTATTACGTACATTACGTATGCACATTGTGGACAGTTGGGAATGTGGGTCTCACGGGAAGCGTGCAAGGGATAGTCCCTGCAGTCGCGCTATTCATCTGTGTCCTCGGTGGCTCAGATTGATAGAGCGTCTGCCATGTAAGCAGGAGATACCGCGTTCGAGTCCCGGTCGGGGCACACATTTTCAGCTGACCCCATCGAAGTATATCAACACCACCTGTCGGCAGCTGAGGGTTTCAATTAATTATCAACGCTGTTGTGATACTGCACTACTTCTCCATGTGCGTGTCTTCAATGGCACATGCGGTCCCGACTTCATTTTTATGAAAGAGAGTTCGTGAGGGCATCGAACTGGCCTGTTCGTTCCCCCGACTTAACTCCCATCGACCAAGTAAGGGGTTGCCTTGGTGAGACATACTGAAGCATGTCCAGAAGCACGAAACACCATCCAGCAATTGTCAACCACGCTGTTGAAGCAATGAAACCACCGACCACAGACTAGTTGTCAACTTTTTTACCAACCTTATTGTCAACATGGGAGCATGTTGCAGAGCATACACTGCCATCCGTAGTGATCTCAAACACTATTAGGAACCATGTCCCGCTTTTCGTGATTTCCACCGGACCATCATAAATCGCGAATACCTCAGTATAATTATTGCCTTTGAATAAAATTGTGATTACTAATGTCTCACTGCGTACGCTTTTCAGTTACCTTCTATACTACACTGTAGCAGTTTGTAGACCGAAGAGCCAAAGAAACTGGTATACCTCCCTAATATCGTGTGGGGCCCCTGCGAGCACGCAGAAGTGCCGCAACACGACATGGCATGGACTCTACTAATGTCTGAAGTAGTGCTGTAGTGCTGGAGGGAATTGCCACCATAAACCCTGCAGGGCTGTGTATAAATCTGGAAGAGTACGAGTGGTTGGAGATGTCTTCTGAACAACATGTTGCAAGGCATCCCAGATATGCTCAGTAATGTTCATGTCTGGGGAGTCTGGTGGCCAGCGGAAGTGTTTAAACTCACAAGAGTGTTCCTGGAGCCACTCTGTAGCAATTCTGGACGTGTGGGGTGTCGCATTGTCCTGCTGGAACTGCCCAAGACCCTCGGAATGCACAGTGGACAGTAATGGATGAAGGTGATCAGACAGGATGTTTACGTACGTGTCACCTGTCAGGGAGTCTATCTAGACGTATAAGGAGTCCAATATCACTCCAACTGCACACGCCTGCCGGCCGCGGTAGCCGAGGGGTTCTAGGCGCTTCAGTCCGGAACCACGCGGCTGCCACGGTCGCAGGTTCGAATCCTGCTTCGGTCATGGATGTGTGTGATATCCTTAGGTTAGTTAGGTTTAAGTAGTTCTAAGTCTAGGGGACTGATGACCTCAGATGTTAAGTCCGATAGGACTTGGAGCCATTTCAACCATTTAAAGAGTGTCCACCAGCTTGAACAGTCCCTCCTGACATTCGGCGTCCATGAACTCATGATGTTTTCTCCATACCCGTACACGTCTCTCCGCTCGATACAATTTAAAACGAGACTCGTCCTACCAGCCAACATGTTTTCAATCAACAGTAGTCCAGTGTCGGTGTTGATGGGCCCAGACGAGGCATAAAACTTTGTATTGTGCAGTCATCAATGATACACGAGTGGGCCTTCGGCTCTGAAAGCCCATATCGATGATGAAACTTCCTGGCGGATTAAAACTGTGTGCCGGGCCGAGACTCGAACTCGGGATCATTGCCTTTCGCGGGCAAGTGCTCCACCAACTGAGCTACCCAAGCACGACTCACGCCCCGTCCTCTCAGCTTTAATACCTCCAGTACCTCGTCTCCTACCTTCCAAACTTCGCAGAAGCTCTCCTGCATATCTTGCAGAACTTGCCCGCGAAACGCTAAGGTCCCGAGTTCGAGTCTCGGCCCGGCACACAGTTTTAATCCGCCAGGAAGTTTCATATCAGCGCAAACTCCGCTGCAGAGTGAAAATTTCATTCTGCATATCGATGATGTTTCGTTGAATGGTTGGCACACTGACACTTGTTGGTGGCCCAGCACTGATATCTGCAGCAATTTGCGGAAGGGTTGCACTTCTGTCACGTTGAACGATTCTCTTTAGTCGTCGTTGGTCCCGTTCTTACAGCATCTTTTTCCGGCCGCTGCGACGTCGGAGATTTGGTGTTTTACCGGATTCCTGATATTCAGAGTACACTCGCGAAATGGTTGTACGGGAAAACTCCTACTTTATCGCTACCTCGGAAATGCTGTGTCCGCTCGTGCGGAGACTAAAACACAACGTTCGGGCTCACATAAATCTTTATAACCTGCCATTGTAGCAGCAGTAACCGATCCCGCAACTGCGCCAGTCACTTGTCTTGCGTTGCCGATCTCAGCGCCGTATTCTTTCTTTTAACATATCTCTGTATTTCATTACGCATGCCTGTACCAGTTCCTTTGGCGCTTCAGAGTTTTATCGAGTTAGGTTACTTGGCAATGGCACATCATGCGAACGTTATTTTGGTTCTAAAGTTTTTCTCGCTGTTTGACGGAACGCTTCAAACTTCTCCCGATACTGGTCTAGGGAGCCCAGAAGCGAAGATGACGCAAACGGATGACATCGTTGAACCTGGCCGTGTATGAAGCAAATGAGGAAGACAACGCGGACCAGCTAGCATAGACGCAGGGGAATTTCGGAAGAGCGGTTTGGAAAGACGTTGCTTATCGGCTCAGGTGCTCCTCCGGTGTCCAGAGGCGCGCAATTACTTCGAGCAGGTGCACGTCTGCTGCGCTGTGCGCTGCTGTGGTGGGAGTTGATTACGCAGCTACTGCCGTAGCGATTTAATTTTTCCTTTTTTCCACTCCGTGGAGCGCGAAACGAGGCTTTGCCTTATAGCCCATTACTCCACCCGCCGTAGCGATTCACTTTCTAATTGCTCTGCGCCCGTTATATACACGCTGCGGATCTCGCTACTTCTCGCTGAGTCCTATCATTAGCAGCACGTCTGCTACACGAGCAAGTGCTGGCAGTGTTTCTCGTTTCTCAGAATACGCACGTGCGAAGCGGCACCACGGTAATGTACTATCTGCGAAAAAAATGCAAAACCAGCGAACTAACATTCTGTAAATTTAGTATAATTTTCTTCCTCCCCGCATTCTGTGCAATTTTTCACCAACAGAGCTGTACATTTAGATTTAGATTACTTTCGTGAGAAGAATGACGGACTATACCAAACAACATCCGATCAGAACAGTATGATATTAGAATATTGTACAACTAAATTTTGCAAGTAGGTTCTCGTAAGACGATAAACACCTTTTCATCGGATCTCGGTGCCGATTATCCAGTAATCGTGACTCTCTTTCCAGCGAGTGTAAGAAGGCTGTGATTTTCAGAGCTGTCCATCTGCCCCGTTCGATACTCCTCGTTAAGCGAATACAATTCGAATCCCACGCACTCGACGTAGCTCTTATAAACGAATTGCTAGCAATCTCCTCGTCAGATGAGCTTGTTTTCCAACATTGCGCCCACAAATTTGATTTAAATGACTCCGTAGCTAAGACACTCCAGTGGCACTCTGCGTGAGTAGGATTCATACCTGATCCGATAGTTAAATGGGCCGCGCGGGCGCGGGCAAGGCGTCTTGTCACGGTACGCGCGGCTCCCCCCCCCCCCCCCCCCCCCCCCTCGTCGAAAGTTCGAGTCCTCCCTAGGGCGGGCGCGTGTGTTTGTGCGCGCGCGCATTTGTGTGTGTGTGTGTGTGTGTCATCCTTAGCATAAGTTAGTTTAAGTTAGGTTAAGTAGTGTGTAAGCTTAGGGACCGATGACCTCAGCAGTTTTGTCCCATACGACCTTACCACAAATTTCCAGTGAAGCGGCCTCGTCGGCATAGGACAGCTTTGCTGCACAAGTAATTTGGTCGCTACTAGGTGCTGTTTTTGGCAGGAATTGTGTTACACGAGCAAGTGCAGCTTATGATTCAGTTCGGTCAGAATGTTTTTCAATAAAATTTTAAAAAATCCGGAAAAGTTAACTACACTACTGGCCATTAAAATTGCCAAGAAGATATGCAGATGATAATCGGGTATTCATTGGACAAATATATTATACTAGAACTGACATGTGATTACATTTTCACTCAGTTTGGGTGCATAGATCCTGAGAAATCAGCATTAGTGGTGTGCTGATGACATAGTCACATCGATTAAATACCTAGGCGTGATGTTGCAAAGCGACATGAAATGAAATTTATTGGGAGAATTTTAGGAAAGTGAGGTTCATCTGTAACAGAGACCGCATATAAGACGCTAGTGCGGCCTATTCTGAGACCGCTCTAGTGTTTGGGCTCCACAACACTTCGGATTAAAGCAAGACATCGAAGCAATTCAGAGGTGGGATGGTTGAGTTTTTACCGGTAAGTTCAAACAACACTCACAGCAGTATGGAAATGCTTGGTGAACTCTAATGGGAATTGTTCTAGGAAAGACGACGCTCTTTCCACGAGGCATTATTCAAATGGTTCAAATGGCTCTAAGCACTATGGGACTTAACATCTGAGGTCATCAGACCCCTAGACTTAAACCTAACTAACCTAAGAACATCACACACATCCATGCCCGAGGCAGGATTCGAACCTGCGAACGTAGCAGCAGCGCGGTTCTGGACTGAAGCTCCTAGAACCGCTCTGCCACAGTGCCGGCGTGGCATTATTGCGGAAAGGTATTATTGCGGAAAGGTAGAGACGCGGCATTTTAGGCTGAATGCAGAACGATTCTACTGCCGCCAACGTACATTTTTCGTAAGGATCACGAAGAGATGATGAGAAAAATCAGGGCTCGTACGTGGTTCTCAGGCAGTCGCTTTTCCCTTTGCTTTACCTGCGAGTGGAACAGGAAACGAAACGCCTAGTGGTGGTACAAGGTACCCTCCGCCAAGCACCGAATGATGGCTTGCGGAGTACGTATGTAGATGCAGATGTATTCCGGTCACGTTAACGTAGTCCACATCTGTCTTAGCGTCTTCGGCTACTGCACAGGTCTCGTGGAAGCGCAGGTGAAGGTTCCCAGTAGCATAACACTGTCCCAAAAAAATGTGCAAATGTGTGTGAAATCTTACGGGACTTACAGTTAAGGTAATCACTCCCTAAGCTTACACACTACTCAACCTAAATTATCCTAAGGGCAAACACACACACCCACGCCCGAGTGATGACTCGAAACCCCGCCGGGACCAACCGCACAGTCCGTGACTGCAGCGGCTGAGACCGCTCGGCTATTCCCGCGCGGCAACACTGTCCCCAGCGACCTGCGTCTGTGACGCACGGTGCATGCCTCGATGACAGTGTGATCGGGCTCGACCATCGATCCCGTGTCCACCGCATCCGTAATGGATGATGTCGTTAGGACAGCATGGGAACACGTAGCGGTCGTCTGTTGCAAAGCTCCAGGTTCAGTAACATGCGCTGAACGCTGTGCTCCGAAACCCTTGTAACTGCACTAACATTGTAGTGTGTTGTCAGCTCTATAGCATTCCGCCGCCTGTCCTGATTTTCCGGACGGGGGAGCCACCGACCTCCATGTTCCGCGATGAGACTTGGACCACTTCACGAAAGAAGACGAAGTAAATATTCCAGAATTCGAAACCGGAACAGCTGTTACCTTGAGTGACATAAAAGTATATATCGTAGGTGTTGCGAAACAACTCAGATCACTTAAGAAAGGCAAGTCTTCCAATCCAGATGGTATACCAGTCAGGTTCCTTTCAGAGTATGCAGACAAAAATAGCGCCTTTCTTAGAAATCTTATACACTCCTGGAAATTGAAATAGGAACACCGTGAATTCATTGTCCCAGGAAGGGGAAACTTTATTGACACATTCCTGGGGTCAGATACATCACATGATCACACTGACAGAACCACAGGCACATAGACACAGGCAACAGAGCATGAACAATGTCGGCACTAGTACAGTGTATATCAACCTTTCGCAGCAATGCAGGCTGCTATTCTCCCATGGAGACGATCGTAGAGATGCTGGATGTAGTCCTGAGGAACGGCTTGCCATGCCATTTCCACCTGGCGCCTCAGTTGGACCAGCGTTCGTGCTGGACGTGCAGACCGCGTGAGACGACGCTTCATCCAGTTCCAAACATGCTCAATGGGGGACAGATCCGGAGATCTTGCTGGCCAGGGTAGTTGACTTACACCTTCTAGAGCACGTTGGGTGGCACGGGATACATGCGGACGTGCATTGTCCTGTTGGAACAGCAAGTTCCTTTGCCGGTCTAGGAATGGTAGAACGATGGGTTCGATGACGGTTTGGATGTACCGTCCACTATTCAGTGTCCCCTCGACGATCACCAGAGGTGTACGGCCAGTGTAGGACATCGCTCCCCACACCATGATGCCGGGTGTTGGCCCTGTGTGCCTTGGTCGTATGCAGTCCTGATTGTGGCGCTCACCAGCACGGCGCCAAACACGCATACGACCATCATTGGCACCAAGGCAGAAGCGACTCTCATCGCTGAAGACGACATGTCTCCATTCGTCCCTCCATTCACGCTTGTCGCGACACCACTGGAGGCGGGCTGCACGATGTTGGGGCGTGAGCGGAAGACAGCCTAACGGTATCCGGGACCGTAGCCCAGCTTCATGGAGACGGTTGCGAATGGTCCTCGCCGATATCCCAGGAGCAACAGTGTCCCTATTTTGCTGGAAAGTGGCGGTGCGGTCCCCTACGGCACTGCGTAGGATCCTACGGTCTTGGCGTGCATCCGTGCGTCGCTGCGGTCCGGTCCCAGGTCGACGGGCACGTGCACCTTCCGCCGACCACTGGCGACAACATCGATGTACTGTGGAGACCTCACGCCCCACGTGTTGAGCAATTCGGCGGTACGTCCACCCGGCCTCCCGCATGCCCACTATACGCCCTCGCTCAAAGTCCGTCAACTGCACATACGGTTCACGTCCACGCTGTCGCGGCATGCTACCAGTGTTAAAGACTGCGATGGAGCTCCGTATGCCACGGCAAACTGGCTGACACTGACGGCGGCGGTGCACAAATGCTGCGCAGCTAGCGCCATTCGACGGCCAACACCGCGGTTCCTGGTGTGTCCGCTGTGCCGTGCGTGTGATCATTGCTTGTACAGCCCTCTCGCAGTGTCCGCAGCAAGTATGGTGGGTCTGACACACCGGTGTCAATGTGTTCTTTTTTCCATTTCCAGCAGTGTACAACCGCTCACTTGTCGAAAGGTCTGTTCCTAAGACTGGAAAGTAGAACAGATCACACCAATATTCAAGAAAGGAAGTAAGAGTAACCCATAAATTACAGACCCATATCACTGACCTCAATTTGCAGTAGTATTTTGGAGCATATACTGTACTCAAACATTATGAATCACCTTGAAGAAAATGACTTATTTATGCAGGGGTCAGGGATTTTCTCTGCCTCGTGATGACTGGGTGTTGTGTGATGTCCTTAGGTTAGTTAGGTTTAAGTAGTTCAAAGTTCTAGGGGACTGATGACTATAGCTGTTCAGTCCCATAGTGCTCAGAGCTATTTGAACCATTTTTTTATTAATCAAATTGCGAGCGCATGGAGTATCGTCTCAGTTGTGTGACTGGATTCGTGATTTCCTCTCAGCGAGGTCACAGTGCGTAGTGATAGACGGTAAGTCATCGAGCAGAACAGAAGTGATATCTGGCGTTCCGCAAGGTAGTGTCATAGGCCCACTGCTGTACCTAATTTGCATAAATGATCTACGTGATAATCTGAGCAGCCACTTAGACTGTTTTCTGAAGACGCTGTAATTTACCGTCTAGTAAAATCATCAGACGATGAGTTCCAATTACAAAATTATCTAGAGAGAAGTTCTGTATGGTGCGAAAAGTGGCAATTGGCACTAAACTAAGAAAAGTGCAAGGTCATCCACGTGGGTACTAAAAGAAATCCGATAAATTTTGGGTATACGATAAATCACACAAATCTAAGGGCTCTCAATTCGACTAAATACCTAGGAATTACAATTGCGAGCAACTTAAATTGGAAAGACCACATAGGTAATATTGTGGGGAAGGCAAAACTGCGCTTTGTTGGCAGGACTCTTAGAAGATGCGACAAACCCACTAAAGAGAAAGCCTACATTACATTTGTCCGTCGTCTGCTGAAATATTGGTGCCGCGGTGTGGGATGCTTACCAGGTAGAGCTGACGGAGGACATCGAAAAAGTGCAAAGAAGGGCGGCTCGTTTCGTGTTATCGTGCAATATGGGTGAGAGT
This sequence comes from Schistocerca gregaria, assembly GCF_023897955.1. NCBI lineage: Eukaryota > Metazoa > Arthropoda > Insecta > Orthoptera > Acrididae > Schistocerca > Schistocerca gregaria. Next base: position 132,788,756 of record NC_064931.1, on the reverse strand, counting down.
GTCACTGGTATGATACGCGAGTTGGGGTGGCAGTCACTGAAACAAAGGCGGTTTTCTTTGCGGCGAGATCTATTTACGAAATTTAAATCACTAACTTTCTCTTCCGAATGCGAAAATATTTTGTTGCACCCACCTACGTAGGGAGAAGTGATCATCATCATAAAATAAGTGAAATCAGAGCTCGAGCGGAAAGATTTAGGTGTTCCTTTTTCCCACGCGATATTCGAGAGTGGAATGGTAGAGAAGTAATATGGAAATGGTTCGATGTACCCTCTACCAGGCACCTAACTGTGAATTGCAGAGTAACCATGCAGGTGAAGATTTTAGGTGTAGATGGCGCCCATTAGTAGTTCAAAATGGCTCTGAGCACTATGGGACTTAACTTCTGAGGTCATTAGCCCCCAGGAACTTAGACCTACTTAAACCTAACTAACCTAAGGACATGACACACATCTATGCCCGAGGCAGGATTCGAACCTGCGACCGTAGTGGTCGTGCGGTTCCAGACTGTAGCGCCTAGAACCGCTTGGCCACTCCGGTCGGCCGCATTAGTAGTGTCGCCTTCTTTCAACCAGGTTCCGCAGATGCTCAAGACAGCAGCAGGCGAGCAGTCGGTCGTCTTCGCTGTGTGAGAGATGCTCGTTCCCAGGTGTCAAGTCATAACAATTTAATCTTCGATGTATAAACAGCCAAAGTTTCAAGATTAACTTTTTATTTGGGTCGGAGACTACTGTTGGGTTACCTGAGCAAATTTTCAAATTATCCAGAGCGACAAAACAGTATTTTGCGTAATAGCAACAAACACATGCACATTGTTTCACAACTCATGTTAAACCCTTCTAGAGAATGTAGAGGGGGACTTAGTGGATAAAGTTTTACATAGGAGCCCTTCTGCGGAATCGTCATCCAATAACGCTACAGACTGTCAAATTTACAGGCGTCGGTGCATGTAGATGTAGGTACGTACAGGGTGATTCCGTGATGATGTTACAGACTTTCAAGGATAATGGAGAAGGATAAATATATCCATTTGAGGTAAGGGTCCCCGTACCGGAAACGTACGAGTCGAAAGTTACAAGCGAAAACCACTCTGTTGCTTCTCACGGGGAAATACATGTACCGGAACTCTTGCTGCTTAGATTGTAATGTCAGTAACGTTCAGAGGTTGTAGTATGGACAAAGACAAGAAAAAATTTCTGGTAAACATGGGGTCAAAATGCATACATTGAGAGTTACGACCACTTGTTCAATAGAGGAGATGTGTTTCACACTAGCGAAGATGAACAAGTGGTCATAGCTCCTCAGGTATGCAGTTTAGGGCCCATATTTACTGTACACTTTTTCTTGTCTTGGTCCGTACTACCACCTCTGAAACAGCGGTACCGGTACATGTATTGCACTGTCAGAGGTATCTGAATGATTTCCGCTTGAAACCATAGAGTATAAACGTCTATGGACTGGGGATAGCCTACTGCGCATGTTCTCAACATCAAACCGGGCTAGTCACGTGGTAATTGCTTGTCTGCAATTTGTGGTAACAGCGAAACTTCAATATTACACGTATTCACCTGTTTTTACATACACCTCTACACATTTTAGTAGTCATAACCGCAATGGTGCAGTATTGTTGTTGCTACGAATGTAAAGAGGAGTATGTGACAGGAGGAGCAGTTACTTTTCATAGGTACGGACAACAAAGCTCTACTAGTGAATATCATACTGATGTGAGGCGCTTTATAATATCGAGACGCGGTATTATAATGTCTTGTATTTTTTCATGTGCTTATGAGAGAAATTCTAGATAAATTTGCAAGTGTGTTTAAGCTGGTAGCCAGTGTTTACGTATTCGTGCTATGTTCATTTGCAGACAGATTTTGTGTAAGACAGTTTGATTAATTTACCCCAGTTTATTCAGGTCCTCAAACCCTTGTAAGTATCCAAGTACTTCTGCATGAGACAGTTTCCTGCATTATATAATTTTTGTATTCTAGTTCCCCGAAAGATGAACTGATGAACGTACCCGAAAAAACGTGTGTAAAGTGGAACTGAGCTATGATACTGTGGCCAAAAAGCACAATACCCTTGCTCTTCACAGCTTTAAAACTATTTCAGTTCCAAGTATAAAATTTTTAAGATGTCTATAAAACGCATATACAAAGTTTCAGGATACTTCTGAAGGTGATCTATCTGTTCTAGCGAATTAATAACACTCAAAATAAGCTAAGCGCTATACAGACTAACATGCGCCATCCCAATAACGCCGGCCGCGGTGGCTGAGCGGTTCTTGGCGCTCAGTCCGGAACCGCGCGACTGCTACGGTCACAGGTTCGAATCCTGCCTCGGCCATGGATGTGTGTGATGTCTTAGGTTAGTTAGGTTTAATTAATTCTAAGTTCTAGGGGACTGATGACCACAGATGTTAAGTCCCATAGTGCTCAGAGCCATTTGAACCATCCCAATACCACGTGACTTGAGCAGCAGGAGATGTTGCGGACAGATTTCTCGTTCTGCGAATCCGAACGCTCACTCCATAGATATTTATACTCTATGCTTGAAACGATTCGCGCGTTTCCGAACCGGAAACCCATACCTCAAATCGATACATTTATCCGTGTCCATCATCGGTGAAAGTTTGTAACATCACCTCGAAATCATCGGCTATTTTCGTTGCCGTGTCTCGTCTGCTGCGCCACCACATCAGTCACACTGTGAGCAGTGGACACAATTTGTCGGCTCGCCATTGTAGGGTATATGATTGCCTCGTAACATAGGGAAGCTATGCACCTGTCAGATAATATGATACTGAAAACACACAGCTCTAGTTTTTCCTGTGGTGATCTACTAACACTTTCTAATTGCATACTAATCACCTTCACACCGTATAGCGCGGTACCTAAGAAGCTTGTTAAATTGGTAGCACTGTTTAATACTGTGCGACTATAAATGACCCAACGCCATGATATAGAGTACTACGCTGCAGTTGCAATTGCTGTTGTTGTTGTTGTTATTGTTGTTCTTGTTGTCTTCATCCGAAAACTTGTTTCATGTAGCTCTCCAAATGTTCAAATATGTTTGAATTCCTGAGGGACCAAACTGCTGAGGTCATCGGTCCCTAGAGTTACACATTACTTGGACTAACTTATGATAAGAACAACACACACACACCCATGCACGAGGGAGGACTCAAACCTCCGGCGGGAGGGGCAGCGCAATCCGTGATATGGCGCCTCAAAGCGAGCGGCCACCGTTTCTCTCCATGCTGGTCTATCATGTGCAAGCCTCTTAATCTCCGCATAACTGCTGCAACCTGTATCCATTTGAACCATTAACCGCATAATCGTAAACTATATTACAATGTAACAACATTCTTTAGTAGCATATCATACCATCAGAAGTCATTAACATCCTAATATAAACGTGCGTTAATGTGCTATTAGAAACCACACATCTCAAGAAACTGGATTTTTTTTTTTCAGAAGCTTAAAATTGAGTACGTTTGAACGAAACATGATTACAGAATTACCGATCAATATCCTTAAAATCTGTTTGCTGAAGAATTCTTGAACATATTCTCAGTTCGAATATCAAATTTCCTCGAGAATTCTGCGAGTTTTCCACAAAACAGCACGGATTTAGAAAGCATCGCTCGTGCAGAACCGAGCTTGTCCTTCTCAAACATGATATCCTGTGAACCATGGATGACTCGCTCGAAGATTTCTTATGTAACAGAACCCGGTACGTTGTCCTCGACGTCAGTGACAGTCGTATGGTCAGGAGTGCCCCAGGGATGTGTTGCGAGAGCGCTCTTTTCTCTATATGCGTAAATGATACGATAGCCAGGGTGAGCAGCAATCTGCGACTGTTTACTGACGACGCTGTGTGTACGGTAGCTATCGTCGCCGAGTGATTGTAGCAGGATACAGGATGAGAGGCAGAATTTCTGGTTGGTGCGCTGAAAGGCTGCTTGCTCTAAATCTAGAGAAATATAAGTTAATGGAAAGGAGAAACAACCCTCTAACTTTCGAATGCAGTGTAATTAGTAGCTGCTTGACACAGCCACGTCGATTGTCTGGGCGTAAAGTTGCAAAAGGATATGAAATGGAACGGTAACGTAAGGGCGGTAGTAGCGAAGGTTTTTTGGGTAAATTTCAGAAAACTGTAGCTCATCTATAAAGAAGACCGCTTATAGACCACTGGTGTGACACCTCTTTTGAATAATGCTAGAGTGCTCGGGATCTCAAGATCGGATTACAGGAAGACATCGAAGCAATTCAGAGGCGAGCCGCTAGGTTCGTTGCTGGTACGTTCACTCGTGACGCGAATGTTACGGATATGCTTCGTAAACACACATGAGAATCCGTGTAGGGAATACGACGATCATTCCGCGAAACACTACTAAGAACATTTAAGGAAAGGGCGTTTGAAGCTGCCAACAGGACTATTCTTCTGCCGCCAACGTACATTTTGTGTAAGGACCGTGAGGGTAAGATAAATTAAGACTCGTACGGATGCATATAGACAGACGTTTTTCTTTCACTCTATTTGCAAGTGGAACAGGAAAGGAAATGACTAATAGAATGAGATTTTCACTCTGCAACGGAGTGTGCGCTGATACGAAACTTCCTGGCAGATTAAAACTGTGTGCCCGACCGAGACTCGAACTTTGCCTTTCGCGGGTAAGTGCTCTACCATCTGAGCTACCGAAGCACGACTCACGCCCGGTACTCACAGCTTTACTTCTGCCAGTATCCGTCACCTACCTTCCAAACTTTACAGAAGCTCTCCTGCGAACCTTGCAGAACTAGCACTCCTGAAAGAAAGGATATTGCGGAGACATGGCTTAGCCACAACCTGGGGGATGTTTCCAGAATGAGATTTTCACTCTGCAGCGGAGTGTGCGCTGATACGAAACTTCCTGGCAGATTAAAACTGTGTGCCCGACCGAGACTCGAACTTTGCCTTTCGCGGGTAAGTGCTCTACCATCTGAGCTACCGAAGCACGACTCACGTCCGGTACTCACAGCTTTACTTCTGCCAGTATCCGTCTCCTACCTTCCAATCTTTACAGAAGCTCTCCTGCGAACCTTGCAGAACTAGCACTCCTGAAAGATAGGATATTGCGGAGACATGACTAATAGTCGTACAAAGTACCGTCCGCCATAAACCACCTAATGGCTTGCGGATTATGTATGTAGATATCTATGTATAGGACGTACAAGCTAGGAATTCCGCCAAAGTGATTTCATATAAATAACATGCCCCGACGTCGACTGAAACGATCTTCCAGTGAAGTGGAAAAGTTATCGAAGAACTAAACCAAAATAATGCTCCGGATGGCGTAATAGACTGATTACCAGATTACGAAGCTGTTTCAACGAAACAGTTGTCGCAATAATATCGACTTTTGCAGATTAAGTCCGTCGCAAGTCAGTTACAGAAATCTCGCACGACTTAGCTTTCCGGTACTGTGTAACCGTAAGCTCTGAGAGTCCTTCAACAACCACTGTTAGGCACGAATGTGGAACATGGTGCGTCATAGCGGAAACGGACACTTCCTGACACTCTACTCCTTTTTATATTCGTCAGACATCAGCAAAAACACCCTGTGAGTACGTTAGCGTCTATAGAATAAATGACCGGTCGTTAGGAGTGGACAGAGCACATCAGTGTTTAACTGTACACAATTTGCTTAATTTCAGAATTATTATCAAAGAAGTACCCGGATTTTCATAGCTTGTGACAGGACAGGTGTCAATATAACGCATTACGTCATGTTCAGTAGAAATAACCCTCAACACAACAATGATGATGAAGTCCCATACTCTGTCACGGAACCTAGGGGAACGATGCGGGAGACCCACCTCCTAGTGGAGGTGGTTTGCCATTGCCTTCCTCCGACCGTAATGGGGATGAATGACGATGATGAAGACGACACAACACCACCCAGTCATCTCGAGGCAGAAAAGATCCCTGTCATCGCCGGGAATCGAACCCGGGACCCCGAGCTCTGGAAGCGAGAACGCTACCGCGAGACCACGAGCAGCGGACAATACAACAATATCAGATTTAAATAGAAAATTCTGTACAATATTATACTACTATAACTTGAAGTTGGCCAATATTGCGACAAATCATCCGATTCCAGTTCTAAGTTCAGTACTATTTAGGATGACAATCAAGTCTACGGAGGATGGTTAGTTTTTGTGACAAGATGAGCAAAAGATTACTCAAGGTTGCTCGAGTTCACAGTGGACGCAAGCTGGTGAAACAAGTTTACGCCTCTGCCAACGACAATTACATTTTAGCTGCGATGTGCTGTTGGCTGCATGGCTGCTCTCACCCTCTGAAAACCCTGTAAAAAGCTAATCAAAATCTTTACTGATTTTGTCAGCTGAAACTGCCCTACGTTTCTCGTTAGGCGAGAAATTATGAACTAATCCCTAGTCTGGAAAATATGGCGATATACACGTGTGTAGATGGTGTAGCGTGAATACTTCAGTGCCCTCTCAGTTCTCACAAGAACAATTAACTAGTGGCTGTTTCGTTTCTCAGCTATCGGAGCTCAACGAAATTTCAGCTTATTTCTAGCTGAATGTCAGCCAAAGTGGACGCAGTGTTCACACAAAATTCCTCTTTTAGCGTCGTACAGAGCGTGATGCGCCCTGTTCTACACTTGACGCTGGTTCAGAGGAGAGTCCCAGAAGTTTTCGGTATTGTGTCTTTCATAGCTAACTGTCCACCACTTGTGTCCTTTTATGCTTCACGTCATGGCTTCTTCAAACCAATGGGAGCATTCCTTTCATCTTGTGGAAACTACCTCTACCAATCGCAAAGGGCCTACCTTTAAACTGAATCGAAATATCGCCCCTTTCTACTCCTTCCAAGTTTATTTCAGCCAGTCGAATATTTTGTGCCCGCTCCTGACGCCTAAAAAGTACACGCGTACATCACAAGTTCAAAAATGGTTCAAATGGCTCTGAGCACTATGGGACTTAGCATCTATGGTCATCAGTCTCCTAGAACGTAGAACTACTTAAACCTAACTAACCTAAGGACATCACACAGCACCCATTCATCACGAGGCAGAGAAAATCTCTGACCCCGCCGGGAATCGAACCTGGGAACCCGGGCGCGGGATACGTAGCAAGTGTACCACGAGCATTTCATATGATCAACTGTGTCGCTAGTCGGTATCCACCTGGAAAGCCCGCCCGGTTAGCCGATCGGTCTAACGCACGACTTTCCGTAGCGGGAAGGACCGCCTGTTCCGCTGCACGAATCCGCCCGGCGGACTTGTGTCGACGTCCGGTGAGCCGGCCAGTCTACAGATGGTTTTTAGGCGGTTTTCCATCTGCCTCGGCGAATGCAGGCTGGTTCCCCTTATTCCGCCTCAGCTACACTATGTCGGCGATTGCTGTGAGGACGGGGCGTGAGTCGTGTTTGGGTAGCTCAGTTAGTAGAGCACTTGCCCGCGAAAGGCAAAGGTCCCGAGTTCGAGTCTCGGTCCTGCACACAGTTTTAATCTTCCAGGAATTTTCAAGTTCTCTACGTACGCTTACACCACTATTACTCTACCACGCAAACATAGGGGTTACACTCGTCTGGTGTGAGACGCTCCCTGACTTCCGGATGAAACCAATGCACATTTCACACAACTTCCCATTAACGGCCAGTGAGGCTGAACATCTGATGCCTTTTCCTCCGTCGACAGTTGCAAAACGTCTTAACTTAATGGAGATTTATTCATCCGGCAGCAGTTTCGGAACGTGGTAGCAAGTTCTTTCATGGCCATAAACAGTGACGTCAGCCCTCTATACGACATCCCATTTAGCGATTAGCCATTACATTACGCCATTCCCTCTTCAATTATTTATGGAATATTTTATGCGGCTCTGTTTTCGGCGGTTCGAAATATTCGGGGTTGTGGCTGCTACTTTGAAGGAGCGAAAATTTAATTTGCCCATGTGATGCGATTACCTTCAAGCCTACTTCTAAAATTGTAAATAAATACCACGGGGATGAGGACTAAATGGGATAAATGATAATACAAAACAATCGCTAAGGAAATGCTTGGCTCAAACATAGTCTGTTATTACAGCTTTTATTCACTAAAATTCCTTGCGGTGTACGGTGGTGATGTGAATGTAAGCGCTAAACATCAATGATGAAATTGTTTCAAAAATCAGACAACTTTTTATAGAAACAAATAGGGCAGGCGAAAAAAAATGGATAAAACAGTCGATGCAGTGCTCTCGAAGATTATTTACTTTCAATCGCCTGTTAGTTGGTTTACTCCCCAAACCAAACAACAGGTAATTGAAAGTAAATGATCTTAGACTTTTTTGACGGCTAATACGACTATCTTTTGATCTTCCGCAATACTGAAGCTGTATGTGGATCTAGTGGAATGGTACACTTTTTTAAGAACAGTCCCGAGATCTTGAAGAGTTCAAGTTCGTTGACATAATACTCGTTAATATTTTCATTGAACTTTTTTTTTTTTACTCCGGAACTTTTCGAAATTCGTGATCAAAGGATTCCAGCTCAGTGCAGTTCCAGCTCAGTTGGCATAAGCTGCACAACAGCAACAAAAATTCTGCGCTAACTGCATTTTTATCAATCTGTGTGGACTTAAATTTAAGGGGGATAGAGAATAAGTAGTATAAAACCAAATTAATGATCTGTAAAAATGTAAATAAAATAATAATAGAACCAAAAGCAGTTCTTTGTATGTTTGTATAATAAAAATTTGCTGCTGGGTAACATTCAGTGTCCTATAGTTTCACGGAGTGCGCTGTAACGTGTTTGAATCCTAGTCCGCGCGACTGCTACGGTCGCAGGTTCGAATCCTGCCTCGGGCATGGATGTGTGTGATGTCCTTAGGTTAGTTGGATTTACGTAGTTCCAAGTTCTAAGGGACTGATGACCGCAGATGTTAAGTCCCATAGTGCTCAGAGCCATTTGAACCATTTTTTGAATCCTAGTTATGCTCTGCCAAAGGTGGCGGGGACGGTGCTACTCAAAACTGTCCCACTCTTCGTCTATGGTCTCCTGAGGTTTTACAGTGGGTGAAGATGGTTCCTTGAATGTCTCACTGCAAGTTTGACCCTGAACGCCATACCACTATGAAATACCCTTATATAAATTTTCATGGAGCTACATTTTATGGCAATCTTTATCAGATCCTAATCGTGGGAAATGATACCAATCAGCGCGAACGTAAAGGCAAGATTAACGGAGAACGTGATAGGGAGATTTAACTCTAAGTGGAAAATTATGATTCAACGATCATTTGAAAGGCAAATCCTTATTTGTTAGTTACGGCCTGACGTTATAATGTGAATTACTCTGTTCATTTAAATGCCGTTTAGCGGATAAAACAGCATTTAAGAAGGGACAGCGCTTTTTTTGATTCCCGTTATCGTTGCTATTTAGATTCCCTATTTCCCTAAGGCACCTGAAATTGATTGCAGTGGAACTCCCCGCAAATGAGAGCACGTAGTTCTTCCGCTTGCACGGGAACCACTTTTTCGGGGATCGATGGAGCTCTGCCGCTGTGCGCAGAGATTACAGCGTGGCGGGCATTTCAAGCATATTGAAAACCCTAATCACTGTTACTGGTCAGTCTAACATCTTCCGATTTCATTTTTAGAGCAATAAAATTACTTACTTATCGAATCCTCGGGCGTTATTTTATGCAGCCCTGTACTCTCCAGCGATCTCTCTCGAAAAATCTTCCTTAGACGTGTGTTTCGTTGTGGGCTGGATATGTTGTCTTCTGGGGTCGTGGTGAGAGGTGTTCTTTTCAGGAAGCTACTGGTATAATGGTTGTTGCTCATGGCGGCTGCAGTGTAACACGTGTTAAGTTCGGCTCGCGAAATTTAGTCGAATTCGAAGGTGTTCTCGCAGGTGGTGTTGTCTAGTACAAGTGGAAATCGTGTAAACAACAGTGTTCTGTGCAGTAGTGCTATTTTTTTCTGTGCTCCGCCAATATCTGCGAGAAAATGGTAAACAGAAGAATCAACAGCAGCGCGTCCAGCAGCGGGGAAGCAGCAGGTGCGGCGGGCCTGCTCCTGGCGGAAGGTGCGGCCGCGGCTCCCGGTATAGCGGAGTTGGTTCGCTCTGAGGTAAACGCTGCGCTTCGCGATAAAAACAATCTCGATCTGATAGCAGGCACCATATCAGATACTGTAACGGCAGCAGTATTGGCCAAAATGCGTGAAACTGTTGAGGCCAATACTGCCGAAATTACAGCACTAAAAAAGTCTGTGTCTGAATACGAGAAAAAGGCACGAGAGTTGGAAGTGAAACTATCTGCCGCCACAGACGAGCTAGAACAGTACCAAAGGCGAAATAGTCTACGACTGTTTGGAGTAGCAGAAAATAAAGAAGAAGACACGGACAACCTGCTTATACAGGTTGCGCGTGAAAAATTAGGCGTCGAAGTGACCAAGGCAGACATTGACAGGAGCCACCGGGTGGGACGAAAACTACCAGGTGCTACCAAACCTCGTCCAGTAATTATTAAATTTGTGTCGTACCGAAAAAGGGCTGAGATCTTTACCCAGAAGAAGAAGTTAGCAAGGACAGGGATTACAATAAGGGAAGATCTGACACACGAGCGGCTAAAGATTTTAAACAGTGCCATATCCCATTTCGGTCTTCAGAATGTGTGGACTCAGGATGGCAGAGTAATCATTAAGACTGCAGCTGGAAAGAAGACAGTCACAAACATGACAGAACTAAATAGTATTAAGTGAACCTACTCGAGCCAAAAGTCAAACTTAACACCATTTTCAAATTTTAACAGTCCTATACTCAGATATAGTCTTGTAATTGTATTAACTTTTTTAATTATTTGTACCTTCAACTAATTGTTTTTGTAACTTATTAACTTTTCAATTATTTGTACCTTCAACTAATTGTTTTTGTAACTGTATTAACTTTTTACTATTTTTGTGTCTTTAGCTGTAGCCATTGCTTAGTTTTAGTTACTGCTAATACTTTTTTCATTTTCTCAGTTTATTCTCTTCCATTCTGTAATAGTTCTATTGCAATTATTTGTCTCTCCTTTAGTTCATTAGTCAACCATCTCTTCGGTTTAAATTGTGCATAACAAAAATTACTATCAGTATCACTTTAGCAAATTTCAATTTAATTCTAGCTTCCTACGATACTCTATTAAATATTAAGCTTTCTTCTCTCTGCTGGCAGCATCGGCCTCTTAAATCACTCCTCTTTCCCTTATTTCCACCCTAAGCTGTTTCAAATACTCTAATTACACTTTTCCTCTTACGACATAGGATACTCAGTGACACACAGCTGTCACCATTTTGGTCATATTCTCTCTGCACCGAATACCACTAATCCATTTTCTATACTCCCGCAACCTCAGGAAATCTCTTGCAGTCGCTTTTCTTTCGGCTCTCGCGGAGTCACAAACAGGGCGCGCAAAATCTCGGACACCCCTGGAATATGTCACTTGGCGGAAACACCGGTCAGTGCCCCTCGCGGCAGGTAGTGCCTAACAAAGGGACAAACCAGTCTGCCACCCTACTCCAGGCTGCTCAGCGGAACGCGTCCGAGCTTTTAGCAGCTCACTGCAACATTCAGTCTTTACCTGCGCATTACGAAGAACTTAGCCTCCTCTTCCACCAACTAAACTACCACGTAATCCTCTTATCCGAAACGTGGTTGAAACCACACATATCCTCTGCATCTATTCATCTCCCAGGGTACACATTTCTTAGGGCAGACAGATCAAAAAAGCGAGGTGGCGGGGTCGGCGCATATATACGAACAGATCTCAAAGCGAAAGTCTTATGTACGTCAAATCCTGCTGAAGAAAAAGAGGCTGAATTCATGTTCATTGAAATAAATATACAAAGTCGGAAATTCTTGACTGGCGTCGTGTACAAGCCGCCAAAAATAAGCTCAATGAGTTCCTTCCAGTCGGAATTACATTCACTTCAGTGTCAATACGAACATGTCATCGTAATGGGTGACTTGAACATAGACCTGCTAAGAGACACTCCCTCCGCAATAAACCTAAGAAGATTGTTTAGTTGCAATAGCATGGACATTCTTCCATTACAACCTACACACCATACGGCGCACAGTCATACTCTTATAGACGTGATCGCAACGAAACAGACTGACAAAGTAAGAGATGTTGGTCAATCATCGGCCCCTGGCCTCTCAGCACATGATGTAATATTCCTGGCCTACTCTGTGCAGCCCCCAAGGATCAAATCGCGTTACATAACTTGTAGGAACATGAAACGTATTGACCTTGACGCTCTAACAGCCGATTGCTCAGAAATCTCATGGCATCAAATAATCAGAGAACCTACAATCGACGGCAAAATTAATGAACTTGGTGATAAACTCACTGCCCTCTATGACAAACATGCACCTGTGCGCACAGTCCGTGTAAGAAAATCTCCTGCTCCATGGCTGACAGCTGAATTACGTCAAATGATGACTAATAGGGATGCTGCCCACAGGCGTTTCAAGGCAGATCCGAAACCCGAACGTTTTGAAGAATATAGAAAGCTACGGAACAGAGTGAAACAATGCATTCGCAATGCCAAAATCAGGCACGCTCGCTCCCTCGTATGCAGCGATCTGACACCCACGACTCTATGGAAGAATCTCCGTAGCTTGGGGGTCGGAAAGGCAAAATCGGAAACTACTTTTCATGTGTCAGCTAACGAATTAAATGAATTCTTCTCTGCACCTCTGAATACCAGCACGGCTGATGATTTCCGTCCACAAGAATCCCCAAACAGGATAACTAACAACGATACCTTTCATCTAAAACATGTAACAACAAATACGGCAAGAAAAGCAATAATGAGAATCTCTTCTGATGCAATAGGCAACGACAGTATCGGTATAACCATGATTAAGAATGTTGCCGATATCTTAGTACCTGTCTTAACTGACATATTTAATTTTTCCCTCGTGAACGGAATATACCCCACTGCATGGAAAAGAAGCATAATTCGACCCATCCCTAAGGTCGAAAACCCGCAACTGCCTAGTGATTACCGACCAATTAGCATACTGCCTGCTGTTTCCAAAGCACTTGAATATATTGTTCATGACCAAATCACTGAACACTTGCATGAATTCAGTCTATATGACAAATTTCAATCCGGTTTCCGTAAACATCACAGCACAAACACTGCTCTAATTAAAGTAACTGATGACCTGAAATATGCCATCGACAATCGAAAGGCAACCATATTGACGCTACTGGACTTCAGCAAAGCTTTTGACACTGTTAACTTTGACATATTACTCAGAAAAATGCAACAGCTTAATTTCTCTGATAGTGCAATGAGATGGTTTGAAAGCTACTTAAAAGACAGACAGCAATGTGTTGTCTGCGCAAATGAAAAATCTTCCTGGAAACATGTTTCTTCGGGAGTGCCACAAGGATCAGTCTTAGGACCACTTTTGTTTTCTTTATATGTCAACGATATTTCGTCGGTTTTGTCCTCCTGTAAACATCATTTCTATGCCGACGACCTCCAGCTCTATCTCAGCGTCAGACCTGAAGACGTAAACACTGCAATCGCTCTGATGAATGATGATCTGTCTTCAGTAGTGACATGGGCGAAAAACCTGGGGCTTAAATTAAATGCAAAAAAGACGCAAGTAATCTTAATAGCCCATCAGAAATTAATAAGTTCAGATTTCCGCGAACGGCTACCTCCTATTCTGCTCGAAGGTACTCCAATACCATATCAGAAAACAGTGAAGAACTTGGGTGTAACTTTGGACGAGCATCTCAACTGGGCGGAGAATACAGTCGCAGTGTGCCGAAAAACGTCTGCTTGTCTCTATGCTCTCAAAAAGTTTCGGAACATATTCCCACAGGACTTGAAACGCCAGCTCGTGCAAGCACTCGTTCTACCGAACCTCCACTATTGTGATGTGATTCAACAAGGCATGAGTAGTGAAAACAAAAGACGGCTAGAGCTAACCATGAATGCCTGTGTGCGTTACACCTGCAACATTCGCCGATATGATCATGTTAGTGCTTCATACTCCGAGCTAGGGTGGCTGCGGCCGGACAAACTGCGTGACTACCACACTCTATGTCTACTTCACCGACTCCTCATCGCGCAAGCACCCCAGTACCTAGCTTCAGAGATTAAAATCCTGTCATACCATCATAATCGAAACACGAGGTCACTCTTATCTGGTATCCTAACTGTGCCCACTCACAAAACAAAAACTTTTGCAAACTCCTTCTCAGTTGCCGCTGTCCGCCTCTGGAACAAACTGCCCCTTACCTTGAGGAAAATTCAATCTCCTGTTGCTTTTAAGAAGAAGTTGAAGCATTTCCTACTATCATCCGCATAAAATTCTCCACAAAATTAATGTGCAAGGCAAATCCTCTCATCTGTCAAATAGCAAAGCTAGTGTCTCCTATCTTGCTCCTGAGATGCCTTCCTCTTCATCTATCTCTATTAGACACGCAGTCTCCTTTTCCTTTATATTTTCCTTAATTATGTTTCATCATGTCTCTCTATTCTTCTCCTCGCTTCACCATGAGTCTCCCTCATACTCCCTGCTGCCAGCACTCCTATCTTAAATCTTTCTCTTCAATAATGTATTTTTCGAGGTGTACCTTTCTAATTGTTTATCTCACTTTTTGTATTAGATGTAGTTTAACATGCCTACTGAAACATATGACTGTAAAATAAGTAGAATGCCTGGTTAGATGTAAGAGAGGGCCTGATGGCCCTAATCTTGCCAGGTTAAATAAATAAATAAATAAATAAATAAATAAATAATGTTGGACTATACAGGGAGTTGCAAAAAGGTACGGCCAAACATTCAGGAAACATTCCTCACACACAAATAAAGAAAAGATGTTATGTGGACATGTGTCCGGAAATGTTTAATTTCCATGTTAGAGCTCATTTTAATTTCGTCAGTATGTGCTGTACTTCCTCGATTCACTGCCGGTTGGCCCAATTGAAGGAACGTAATGTTGACTTTGGTGCTTCTGTTGACATGCGACTCATTGCTCTACAGTACTAGCATCAAGCATATCAGTACGTAGCATCAACAGGTTAGTGTTCATCACGAACGTGGTTTTGCAGTCAGTGCAATGTTTACAAATGCGGAGTTGGCATATGCGCATTTGATGTATGGATTAGCACGGGGCAATAGCCGTGTCGCGGTACGTTTGTATCGAGACAGATTTCCAGAACGAAGGTGTCCCGACAGGAAGACGTTCGAAGCAATTGAACGGCGTCTTAGGGAGCACGGAACATTCCAGCCTATGACTCGCGACTGGGGAAGACCTAGAACGACGAGGACACCTGCAATGGACGAGGCAATTCTTCGTGCAGTTTACGATAACCTTAATGTCAGCGTCAGAGACGTTGCTGCTGTACAAGATAACGTTGACCACGTCACTGTATGGAGAGTGCTACGGGAGAACCAGTTGTTTCCGTACAATGTACAGCGTGTGCAGGCACTATCAGCAGGTGATTGACCTCCACGGGTACACTTCTGCGAATGGTTCATCCAACAATGTGTCAATCCTCATTTCAGTGCAAATGTTCTCTTTACGGATGAGGCTTCATTCCAACGTGATCAAATTGTAAATTTTCACAATGAACATGTGTGGGCTGACTAGAATCCACACGCATTGTGCAATCACGTGATCAACACATATTTTCTGTGGACGTTTGGGCAGGCATTGTTGGTGATGTCTTGATTGGGCCCCATGTTCTTCCACCTACGCTCAATGGAGCACGTTATCATGATTTCATACGGGATACTCTACCTGTGCTGCTAGAACATGTGCCTTTGCAAGTACGACACATGTGGTTCATGCGCGATGGAGCTCCTGCACATTTCAGTCGAAGTGTTTGTACGCTTCTCAACAACAGATTCGGTGAAACATGGATTGGTAGAGGCGGACCAATTCCATGTCCTCCACGCTCTCCTGACATCAACCCTCTTCACTTTCATTAATGGGGGCATTTGAAAGCTCTTGTCTAAGCAACCCCGGTACCAAATTTACAGAATCTTCGTGTTCGTATTGTGGACGGCTGTGATGCAATACACCATTCTCCAGGGCTGCATCAGCGCATCCAGGGATTCCATACGACGGAGGGTGGATGCATGTATTCTCGCTTACGGAGGACATTTTGAACATTTTCTGTAACAAAGTGTGTGAAGTGACGCTGGTACGTTCTGTTGCTGTGTGTTTCCATTCCATGATTAATGTGATTTGAAGAGAAGTATTAAAATGAGCTCTAACATGGAAAGTAAGCGTTTCCGGACACATCTCCACATAACATATTTTCTTTCTTTGTGTGTGAGGAATGTTTCCTGAAAGTTTGGCCGTACCTGTATACAGGCATAACATCATAGTAATGGTGTTTTAGTAGACTCGAGGCTGTAATTCCTAGGGCCGTTATTACAATCTTCCTATACTAATGCATGTGTGCGGAGTTCCACGTCACCAAAATGTTCAGGTTCTTCTTCTTCGTCTCCCGTCTCTCTGTTCGTTTCTTTCACTTCTCTCTGTCCTCATCCATGCTTTTGTGTTTCCTGTTCGACCATTCGTTCTAAATCCTCCTCATCCCAGCCATTTAGCGTTTCCTCCCTCCTCCTCATCACCACCACCACCACTACCCCACCACTTACTTGTTCTCAGGTCGTGATATGAGCAATACTTGAAATATTATCTAACGGCTGTTACTGTTGTTTATTAGTTCTTTCTTGAGCCCGCCATATAGCGTATGTCCATTTACCTAGTCTACAGAAAGTCCAGTCTTGTTGCGTAGCGTTAGTGCAGTGCCGCTGTACTCTGACGTAACCCCTTCGAATCCGGATGGTAAGAGTTTTCTCTCACCAGGATATGGCCGGGCAAGGGGAGGAGTGAAGTGATACGTACCCTTTTAAATATATTCAAAAAAACGACACTAAGTTTCATAATGTCTTTCATCTCCCATAATCATTAAAACGACAAACGTAACGTTACACACCCTCCCACCCACCACAAGCACCGACACTATACACTAATATATGCACCTTGCACACAAGACTGCTGAAATAGCGCCAGATAGAGAGGTTCTCAACAAGCAGTGAGCCATACGGACGGTACTGATCGATAATAATGAGTTGGAACATATCTGGGAAAATGGTTCAAATGGCTCTGAGCACTATGGGACTTCTAAGGTCATCAGTCCCCTAGAACGTAGGACTACTTAAACCTAACTAACCTAAGGACATCACACACATCCATGCCCGAGGCAGGATTCGAACCTGCGACCGTAGCGGTGGCGCGGTTCCAGACTGTAGCGCCTAGAACCGGCAGGCCCATCTCTGGGAAATAACAAAATAAGCATTCTCTCTGCTATCGCGAGCCGGCCGTAGTGGCCGAGCGGTTCTAGGCGCTTCAGTCTGAAACTGCGCGACCGCTACGGTCGCAGGTTCAAATCCTGCCTCGGGCATAGATGTGTGTGAAGTCCTTAGGTTAGTTAGGTTTAAGCAGTTCTAAGTTCTAGGGGACTGACGACCTCAGATGTTAAGTCCCATAGTGCTCAGAGCCATTTGAACAATTTTTTTTGTCAAGTGCCATAGCGCTCAGAGTCATCTGAACCATTTTGTTATCGCGATTTTGAAAACAGCCGACAAACAGTCTCTGTAGTTCTTCCCACGAATGAAACCGTTATTACTGTAACCAACTGTAATTCACTTATTAGCGTTACCCTGGACTCGTATTCGGGAGGACGACGGTTCAATCCCGTCTCCGGCCATCGTGATTTAGGTTTTCCGTGATTGCCCTAAATCGTTTTAGGCAAATGCCGGGATGGTTCCTTTAAAAGGGCACAGCCGATTTCCTTCCCAATCCTTCCCTAACCCGAGCTTGTGCTCCGTCTCTAATGACCTCGCTGTCGACGGGACGTTAAACACTAACCACCACCCACCACTTAGTAGCATTAAAGTTACATATGCTGCGTCGAAATCGAACTGCCAATTACAAATTATCTGCCTTCAAGTTAGATCAGCACTAGTGGTATTGCGGTGACTATTAAACTAATGGCATTCTTCTGTTTTAAGAGAGACGATGATGTTTTGTTTGTGGCGCGCTCAACTGCGCGGTCATCAGCGCCTGTACAAAGTCCCAATTTTTGCACAGGTCAATTTCTTTTCACAATCCGATCTAGTCACTCTCACAAATTATGGCTATGATGATGATGATGAAATGATGAGGACAACACAAACACCCAGTCCCTAGGCAGAGAAAATTAACAACCCAGCCGGGAATCGAACCCGGGGCCCCGTGGTCTAGAGGCAGTAACGTTAACCCCTAGACCACGAGCTGCGGACTTTGAAGATTCCGCAGTAAGCTGTAATAGCCCGCCCGGTTAGCCGTGCAGTCTAACACTCTAACGCATTGCTTTCCGAGCGGGAAGACGTGCCGGTCCCCGGCACGAATTCGGGCGACGGATTAGTGTCGAGGTCTGGTGTGCCGGCCAGTCTGTGGATGGTTTTTAAGGCGGCTTTCTACCTACCTCGGCCTGTGCGGGCTGGTTCCCCTATTCCGGCTCAGTTACACATGTCGGTGACTGCTGCGCCTGCGCAAACACTGTCTCCACATACACGTAACCATAATTACTGTACCGCGCAAACATTTGGGGTTACACTCGCCTGTTGTGAGACGTTCCCAGCGGGGTCCACTGGGGCCGAACCACACAATAATCTTGGGTTCGGTGTGGGGCGGCGGAGGGATGAGTAGACTGCTGTAGCCTGTTGGGAGATTGTGAACCACTGAGGGCTACGGCGGGGACAAAGCATCTCCGTCGTTTCTAGGGCCCCAGCTCAGTACAATACAATACAAGCTGTAATAACAGGTGTCCTGATCATATTGTCAGTAATATATACATATATCAGTCATCTGACATCCGCAGCTATATAAAGGCCTCTTCTAGACTTCTCCATGAATCTAATCATTCAGCTATGCGTATCCATGTTGCGCTCGCATATTTTCTAATGGCACCCACTCAGTTTCCATTACTACATTGTCTCGGTCTTCTCTTATCTTAAACAAAGAACTCCCTCCATTTCGCTATATGAGCCACCCAATTCCATTTCGTAAGATTCGACAAATCCTTGTTAGTTTTCTGGAGATTTGTGGTACAGTCACGCAGTTCCCGGCAATTGTGAGCCGGTTGTTTGAGAGCGCGGAGCTGGTGTTGGATAGTATCGCAGATGTGTTTCATCGGATTCAGATAAGGCGCGTTTGATGGCCAAGACATCAGTGTGCTCCTCAAACCACTGTAACACGATTCAGGCAATGTGACAGGGGCAATAATCCTGCTGGAAAACATGATGCATGAAGGCTTGTAGGTAGTCCACAATAATGTTCACGTAGTCCACAGTAGTCAAGTTGCCTTCGAGTACTACCACAAGTTCCACGGAAGCCCAAGATAAAGATCGCTATGGTAACGAAGGGGCCAACTTCTTAGACAGGATCATTACTGGTGAAGAAACATGGATCATCAGTACGAGCCGGAGAGTAAACGGCAGAGTATGAAATGGAAACATCCAAAATCACCTTGCAATAAAAAGTTCAAAACCCAACCGTCCGCAGGAAAACTGATGCTTACGGTTTTTTGGGACGCACAAGGTACAGTACTGGAACATTGTGGTTCAAATGGTTCAAATGGCTCTGAGCACTATGGAACTTAACTTCTGAGATCATCAGTCCCCTAGAACTTAGAACTACTTAAGCCTAACTAACCTGATATCACACACATCCATGCCCAAGGCAGGATTCGAACCTGCGACCGTAGCGGTTGCGCGGTGCCAGACTGTAGCGCCTAGAGCCGCTCGGCCATTACGGCCGGCTGAAAATCGCCATTCTTTTGTAGGGATTATTGAAAGTCAGATTGCGTTGCGCTAAAAGTATTGTGTGAGAGTTTAGTGATATGATCAGAATAAGTAAAGAGAGAAATGTCTGAGTACGTTGAGTTTTACTCAGCTGTCTTTGTATAAAATAACGTAAAAGTTTACCAGCACAGTAGTTGATAATTTTTCCAAGGGGACGTTTCATATGGCGACCTTGCCAGGATATGAAACGTCCCCTTAGAAAAATTATGAATTGTTGTGCTGGTAAACTACGTTATTTGATACAAAGACAACTGACTAAAACTGAACGTACTCAGACATCTCTCTCTTTACTTATTCTGATCATATCACTAAACTGACACACAATATTTTTAGCGCAACGCAATCTGACTTTCAATAATCCCTACAAAAGAATGGCCCTGACTAACAATAACCTATACTTATCATTAATCACTTACCTCACAACAATCTTCGTTACTCGAACTACTGCAATACAGCGAGCGCCAATACTGCCAGCTAAATAAAACATTATAACTACTGAAGGCACTAACTACTGATAGGCATAGTTAGCAAATGAAAGATTTTGATAGAGAACAAACAATGTATTTACCTTAATAATGTTTAAAAGTCATCATAAATTCATGACCTCCATATTTACAAATTTCCTTTTCTGGCGGACACATGTCCAGATCGTCCGCTTATAGTAACCTCTCAAAACTCTGATATCTCTCTCCCTCCACATCCACCACTGCTGGCGGCTCACCTCCAACTGCACAATGCTTCGTGCTGTTCACATCCAACTGCCCAACACTACACAAGCGAATATTCCAACAATGAGTCCAACCACCCACAGACTGCACAGAGCACAGTCAGTGATTTTCATACAGAGCGCTACGTGGCGTTACCAACATAAAAACCTAAACAGCCTACTTACAAGAGTTATTGTGACATTGTACTCCTTCCCCATGCGCGTCTTTTCAGGGGTGCATTCAGCCCCGACTTCATTGTTACTGATGACAATGCGCGACCGCATCGAACACCGCAGATGGTCTTGGTACGAGAAGGTATTCGGCGAATGGACTCAGCCGGGATGGTGGAGGAATGGACCGCCCTAACACAAGAAATACTTAGCAACCGTGTTATCACGTTCAAGAGCGCGCAATGCCGTTCTGTGATTCCAACGTTAGTGGTGTGTGACGTGTAGTACATCCCATCTAGTTTTTGCATTTTCTTAATATATTAAAATTGAAATTAGTGGTGTAATCAAATTATCACTGTGTATTAATGTTGTCTTTTATTAATACACAGTGACAATAATTAAATGGAACACTATTTATTAATTATTAGTCTGATACCAGTTACAAAAATTGAGTCACACGCTTGTAATTTCTCATCCAATGTAACAAATTCACTGCCAGAGGCCGACCGGTGTGGCCGAGCGGTTGTAGGCGCTTCAGTCTGGAACCGCGTGACCACTACGGTCGCAGGTTCGAATCCTGCCTCGGGCTTGGATGTGTGTGATGTCCTTAGGTTAGTTAGGTTTAAGCAGTTCTAAGTTCTAGGGGACTGATGACCACAGATGTTAAGTCCCATAGTGCTCAGAGCCATTTGAACCATTTTGAATCACTGCCAGAGAAAATTTTCTTGCAGTTAATCAGACTGGCCAGAAACTTCTCTAATTGTAGCCAGTGTTCCTACTTCCTTCCTGGCTGTTAGAGTATCTTGGTCATTAAAACGAGGGCAGTGCAAAGGTAATGTCACTCTAGAGGGTCATAGTAGCCCAAAGAATCTTTATCTCAAATCCATAAGATGCCCACAGCTCTTCCAAATTGATTCTGCTTGCCTTGTAGGTACACAGCAGACCACTGCCTTTATTTCGTGCTTCGTTATAGGTTTTAGGACGTTTTCTTGTGAATACTTCTATTTCTGATTCTCTATGCGGTTATTTCTAAACAAATCATTTTGTTCAGTAATATCAGAAAATATAAAGAGCTTTAAACACTCAAAAGGTATAGCACATTGTTTGGCATGACCAACAACGCCGGGAAGATGGGTAATAATATTTTTCGACCTTGTTCCCACACTGGTTTGTGGAAATTATTTTCTGCATTTACTCGCTCCATCTTATACGGGATAAAAACTATCACTGATCTCAAATTCATCGTTTTCATCTCCTCCTTGCTCTGATCATGTGTCATGATCACTGACAATAACACCACCCTCTTCATGACCACCATCGCAATCATTTGGTCTCTCATCAAGTACGTGATCAATCAATGACTGCACTTTGTCCCATCCTGGCCAATAAGACTCCATATAAACCAATCTTTCTATTAATTACACAATCAAATATCATATATCATTGTATTGTATTGTACTGTGTGTTAACTGGAGGCGTAGAAATGACGGAGAGGCTCCGTCCTCGCCGCAGCCGCAGTGGTCCAGAACCCCACGACGACTACCGCAGTCCACTTCATTCCTCCGCCGCCCAACACCGAACCACTCTTCCAAGGTTATTGTGCGGTTCGGCCCCCGGTGGACCCCCTCAGGGAACGTCTGACACCAGACGAGTGTAACCCCTATGTTTGCGTGGTAGAGTAATGGTGGTGTACGCGTAGGTGGAGAACTTGTGTGTGCAGCAATCGCCGACAGTGTAGCTGTGGCGGAATAAGGGGAACCAGCCCGCATTCGCCGAGGCAGATGGAAAACCGCCTAAACACCATCCACAGACTGTCCGGCTCACCGGACCTCGACACAAGTCCTTTGACCAGGCGCTTCTTCCCAATCCGGATATCATACAAAGTTCGCACAAAAATGTAACGAAAGAACTATCTTAGCTTTTAGTTCTATGAAACGAGAGTGGTGTGTTAGGGTTTCACAAACCCTAGCAGGCTCAAACTTGTTACAACTATCTTAGCTTTTAGTTCTAGGAAACGAGAGTGGTGTGTTAGGGTTTCAGAAACCCTAGCAGGCTCAAACTTGTTACAACAGCATCTCGCAAAATCCTGTTCTCAACTAAAGTTAAAAAAATACATTTTTACCATTCTTATTCACATCTCGTAGCAGCTACCAGGAAACACAAAAAGCAGTATGACATGCCATCTAGCAAGTAATCGTAGAAATTCGTCACATGGGGTGTGTCACACCCCTACTGGGTTAAGACCCATGTCTTGTCTCTCGTGGTCGTGCGGTAGCGTTCTCGCTTCCCACTCCCGGGTTCCCGGGTTCGATTCCCGGCGGGGTCAGGGATTTTCTCTGCCTTGTGATGTCTGGGTGTTGTGTGATGTCCTTAGGTTGGTTAGGTTTAAGTAGTTCTAAGTTCTAGGGGACTGATGACCATAGATGTTAAGTCCCATAATGCTCAGAGCCATTTGAACCATGTTTTGCCTTTTTTTAATACCCAGGAACATCATGAATCACTTTGACTTCTGTGTAATTATTGCCTTTGAACAGAAGTCTTAATCCTGTTCGTCTCACTGCGTATTTCCTTCAGTTACATTCTGTCCTATATTGTAGCAGTTCATGTATGGCCAGAGTTTCATCGAGCTGTGCTTCTTGGCAGTAAGGTATCATTCGAAAGTTACATTCGTTCTTGAGTTTCACACAGCAGTTCATGTAGGCGTGTGGAGGTTCCGTAATTTGGGGTGATCATTCTCTTGACTACTTTCTTCAGCATATGTTCCCAGTGAAGAAACTGTGTTGGCAACCACAAGTATAATTAAAACAGAATCTCTCAAGATTAATGTGAGAAGTCGCACCACATCTCACACGGAAACAACAAAGATTTTCTCGTTCATCTTCGAGAATATTTTCATTGCTGTAGCCAGTTGCCAGATTACACAAAAGCTAGTGAAATGTCTTTCTAGTCCGAACACCAGTGTGTGTTTGCGCTGCCGATCCCTGTAGCCAAAGCACGCCGGGTGTTTGTTAATGATCGTGCGGCAGTAGTAAACAGTCGTATTGCTGTAGCCAAATAAGCTGCTGACGATTCGACAGTAAACGAAGTTTGTTATGTACGGCGTGCTTGGCAGGGCTGCCTGCGGCTTTACAAACGCTTTGGCTGTGTTATCGTAGTTGTATCCGTGTACGTTAAATAACAATGACATCGTTTTTTATTAATTGCTGTTCATTGAAGTGTGTTCAGATTTACACCGACTGGCAGTACATATCTGTATGACGTGAAACCAAAAACCAGCCTGGAGGCTAAAGTTGTGACATTGCTACTATAAAAATGCTATAAAGACGCTACATGTTCAAATGGTTCAAATGGCTCTGAGCACTATGGGACTTAACATCTATGGTCATCAGTCCCCTAGAACTTAGAACTGCTTCAACCTAACTAACCTAAGGACATCACACACATCCATGCCCGAAGCAGGATTCGAACCTGCGACCGTAGCAGTCGCTCGGTTCCGGACTGAGCGCCTAGAAGCGCGAAACCAACGCGGCCGGCACTCTCCGTGTGATTTTTATTAGGTTTTCCAGTAATTGTCCTAATACGCTTTCTTGATATAGCCGGCCTCTGTCTACGAGCGGTTCTAGGCGCTTCGGTCCGGAACCGCGCTGCTGTTACGGTCGCAGGTTCGAATCCTGCCTCAGGCATGGATGTGTGTGATGTCCTTAGGTTAGCTAGGTTTAAGTAGTCCTAAGTCTAAGGGACTGATGACATCAGATGTTAAGTCCCATAGTACCTAGAGCCATTTGACGTTTCACATGTGGCTGAACACTTCCTGTTTCCTTAAATAACGTAACTATCCAGCGAACGGTCCGGACACTTGGATGATGTCGTCCAGGATACCGAGCAGCATACGTAGCTCAATAGTCATACATCAACACGATATCGACCTTAACCGCAACAGGTGAACGGTCCATTTGAAATGCCCGCCGGAGTGGCCGAGGGGTCGCAGATTCAAATCCTGCCTCGGGCATGTATGTGTGTGATGTCTTTAGGTTAGTTAGAACTCCTTAAACCTAACCAACCTAAGGACATCACACACATCCATTCCCGAGGCAGGATTCGAACCTGCGGCCGTAGCAGTCGCGCGGCTCCGGACTGAAGCACCTAGAACCGCTCGGCCACCACGGCCGACTGTATTCTTATTTCCCTGGTGTGTTCTCACGTGTGGTTTCAAGCATTAAAACATACACACACTGTATAGGACCTTTTATCTCCACCTTCAAGAGGGTGTACCTCCCTTGAACTCATTTTCGGTCATAAGTCTACACTCCTGGAAATTGAAATAAGAACACCGTGAATTCATTGTCCCAGGAAGGGGAAACTTTATTGACACATTCCTGGGGTCAGATACATCACATGATCACACTGACAGAACCACAGGCACATAGACACAGGCAACAGAGCATGCACAATGTCGGCACTAGTACAGTGTATATCCACCTTTCGCAGCAATGCAGGCTGCTATTCTCCCATGGAGACGATCGTAGAGATGCTGGATGTAGTCCTATGGAACGGCTTGCCATGCCATTTCCACCTGGCGCCTCAGTTGGACCAGCGTTCGTGCTGGACGTGCAGACCGCGTGAGACGACGCTTCACCCAGTCCCAAACATGCTCAATGGGGGACAGATCCGGAGGTCTTGCTGGCCAGGGTAGTTGACTTACTTACACCTTCTAGAGCACGTTGGGTGGCACGGGATACATGCGGACGTGCATTGTCCTGTTGGAACAGCAAGTTCCCTTGCCGGTCTAGGAATGGTAGAACGATGGGTTCGATGACGGTTTGGATGTTCCGTGCACTATTCAGTGTCCCCTCGACGATCACCAGAGGTGTACGGCCAGTGTAGGAGATCGCTCCCCACATCATGATGCCGGCTGTTGGCCCTGTGTACCTCGGTCGTATGCACTCCTGATTGTGGCGCTCACCTGCACGGCGCCAAACACGCATATGACCATCATTGGCACCAAGGCAGAAGCGACTCTCATCGCTGAAGACGACACGTCTCCATTCGTCCCTCCATTCACGCCTGTCGCGACACCACTGGAGTCGGGCTGCACGATGTTGGGGCGTGAGCGGAAGACGGCCTAACGGTGTGCGGGACCGTAGCCCAGCTTCATGGAGACGGTTGCGAATGGTCCTCGCCGATACCCCAGGAGCAACAGTGTCCCTAATTTGCTGGGAAGTGGCGGTGCGGTCCCCTACGGCACTGCGTAGGATCCTACGGTCTTGACGTACATCCGGTCTTGACGTGCATCCTTGCGTCGCTGCGGTCCGGTCCCAGGTCGACGGGCACGTCCACCTTCCGCCGACCACTGGCGACAACATCGATGTACTGTGGAGACCTCACGCCCCACGTGTTGAGCAATTCGGTGGTACGTCCACCCGACCTCCCGCATGCCCACTATACGCCCTCGCTCAAAGTCCGTCAACTGCACATACGGTTCACGTCCACGCTGTCGCGGCATGCTACCAGTGTTAAAGACTGCGATGGAGCTCCATATGCCACGGCAAACTGGCTGACACTGACGGCGGCGGTGCACAAATGCTGCGCATCTAGCGCCATTCGACGGCCAACACCGCGGTTCTTGGTGTGTCCGCTGTGCCGTGCGTGTGATCATTGCTTGTACAGCCCTCTCGCAGTGTCCGGAGCAAGTATGGTGGGTCTGACACACCGGTGTCAATGTGTTCTTTTTTCCATTTCCAGGAGTGTATATCACTTCTTTTGCTCCTCATCATGTCATGGATCGTTTTCTGCTATTCGTCCCTATTTAGCAACATCACCCCGTACATATAATTGTCTCTTGATTGTTATTCCATAGTTGGGTATAGTATCGAACATCTTTCAGAAATCTAGAAAAATGGGTGTAAATTTACCTGCGTCTGAAGCTTGCGAAATCTTCTAAGTGAGAAAAGCAAATTGTTTCTCACACCTAAGGTTTTTCCTAAACCCGTGCCGATTCATTGGCAGGAGCTTGTGTTTTCCAGGAAGATCATAATGTTCCAGCGTAAAAGACTCTGTAAGATTCTGTAACAGTCAGGCGGTAGCGATATTGACCTGTAATTCTATGCGTCTCTTCTGCGCTTTCTCTAGCGAGGCGCTACTGCCCTCTTTTCACCGTCACGCGGAACTACTTTCCGCTCGAGGGATTTACGATTTATCTGAGCTACGGATCGAGCCAATCCCGCTGCATATTCAGCGTAAAATCTGTCATGGTACGTTGCCTTGTTCCTTGTAAGTAGTCGTAGTTGCTTCCCAACGTCTGGGATGCGTATTTCAGTATCTATCATTCGTGAATGTGTGCGACGGTCAACCATTTGTATTGTAAAATCTTCATGTGTAAAAACCTTTTTTAGGTGCGTCATTCAGCATTTCTGATTTCTATCTGTTTTCACATTCGACGCTAAACTGATTTAAGAGATATGGTAACTGAAGGCAATAACGCCATGCATTCAGTTAACTGTCTCTAATGTTGTATAGATATATGCAAAATGTTTAATTGTTTAATAAGTTATGCCCTAAAACCTCCCGTATAGATTCTTTTAAAAATAATTGGCCTATATGTATTGTAACCTAAGGACATCACACACATCCATGCCCGAGGCAGGATTCGAACCTGCGACCGTAGCGGTCGCGCGGTTGCAGACTGTAGCGCCTAGAACCGCTCGGCCACACTGGCCGGCTAAGACGTTCAGAGTGAAATTATTCACTGCCCGTTCGCAGAAAGTAACTCGCCGATTGACATATTTCTAATGCAGCTCCTGCTTCAGTGACAGGTAGCCTGCGTGAAACGTAAGACCGTGTATTATCCACCACATATATATAAGGTTGACACGGGTGACTGCAGTAACTTTTTGTAAGCTGATGTGAGGTCGTGATGTATTGGAGCTAAAATAAACACTTCCGTATCTTCACTTCTTGGTGGTCTTGGTCTATTAGTGTCGTTCATTTTCTTGGCTAAGTCGTTGTACTGCACGTAAAAACCTAATAACTGATGCGTATCTTCGGCTGAGATATCTCGCGACAGCAGCCGTGGCTGCTTCCGTCGCATCGTGTCGGCATTCGTTAAGCGTCACCAACACGTCAACATACTCATTGTGTGTTTTTTCTACGTCAGGTCAGTATCCGTGGCAGATCGAACACAGCGGCGAACGGATGCATTTTACAATCTTACCGAACATGTCTTAGAACAGGGCAACGAGAAAGCTTGTCGATCCGTGAAATAAGCAACTTAATGCGCAGCATGTTGAATGCACCCCTAAAACTACGATGTTCCTACACTATGCGATCAAAAATATCCGAACACCTGGAAATGACTTACAAGTTTGTAGCGCCCTCCATCGGTAATGCTGGAATTCAGTATGGCGTCCCAAAACATCCCAAAGGTGTTCTATTAGATTCAGGTTCAAAAATGGTTCAAATGGCTCTGAGCACTATGGGACTCACCTGCTGTGGTCATCAGTCCCCTGCAACTTAGAACTACTTAAACCTAACTAACCTAAGGACATCACACACATCCATGACCGAGGCAGGATTCGAACCTGCGACCGTAGCAGTCGCACGGTTCCGGACTGCTCGCCTAGAACCGCGAGACCACCGCGGCCGGCATTTGATTCAGGTTAGGCCGGCCGCGGTTGCCGAGTGATTCTAGGCGCTTCAGTGCGGAACGGCGCGACTGCTACGGTCGCAGGTTCGAATCCTGCCTAGGGCATAGATGTGTGTGATGTCCTTAGGTTAGTTAGGTTTAAGTAGTTCTAAGTTCTAGGGGGACTGATGACCTCAGATATTAAGTCCAATAGTCCTCAGAGCCAATTAAACCAGGTCAGGACTCTGTGCAAGCCAGTCCATTACGGGGATGTTATCGTCGTGTAACCACTCCGCCACAGGCCGTGCATTATGAACAGGTACTCGATCGTGTTGAAAGATGGAATCGCCATCTCCGAATTGCTCTTCAACAGTGGGACGCTATAAGGTTCTTAAAACATAATTTTACGCCTGTACTGTGATAGTGCCCCGAAAAATAACAAGGTGTGCAAGTCCCCTCCATGAAAAACACGACCACACCATAACACCACCGCCTCCGAAATTTACTTTTAGCACTACACATGCTGGCAGACGCCGTTCACCGGGCATTCGCCATACCGACACCCTGCCATCGGATCGCCACGTTGTGTACCGTGATTCGTCACTCCACACAAAGTTTTTCCTTTGTACAATTTTCCACTATTTAGGCTCCTTACATCAAGCGAGGCGTCGTTTGGCACTTACCAAATCAAATGGCTCTGAGCACTATGGGACTTAACATCTATGGTCATCAGTCCCCTAGAACTTAGAACTGCTTAAACCTTACTAACCTAAGCACATCACACACATCCATGCCCGAGGCAGGATTCGAACCTGTGACCGTAGAGGTCGCGCCTAGTTTTCTCAGCTCCCGCTTAACTGTCATAGTACTTGCAGTGGATCCTGATGCAGTTTGGAATTCCCGTGCGGTGGTTTGCATAGATGTCTGCCTATTATACATTACGACCCTCTTCAGCTGTCGGCGGCCTACGTCAGTCAACAGGCGAGGTCTGCCTGTACGCTTTTGTGCTACACGTTTCCCTTCACGTTTCCACTTCACTATCACATCGGAAATAAACGCCCTAGGAATGTTTAGGAGTGTGGAAATCTCGCGTACAAACGTATGACAGAAGTGACACCCAATCACCTGACCACGTTCGAAGTCGGTTAATTCCGTTTAGCCGGCCGCGGTTGTCTCGCGGTTCTAGGCGCGCAGCCCGGAACCGTGCGACTGCTACGGTCGCAGGTTCGAATCCTGCCTCGGGCATGGATGTGTGTGATGTCCTTAGATTAGTTAGGTTTAAGTAGTTCTAAATTTTAGGGGACTAATGACCACAGCAGTTGAGTCCCGTAGTGCTCAGAGCCATTTGAACCATTTTGAATTCCGTGGAGCGCCCCATTCTGCTCTCCCACGATGGCTAATTACTACTGAGGTCACTGATATGGAGTACCTGGCAGCAGGTGGCAGCACAATGAACTTAATATGAAAAACGTACGTCTCTGCGTATGTCCGAATACTTTTGATCCCATAGTGTATCTCCTTATCAAAATTTGGCAGAAATTTGATTTAAATTGATGTGTAGCTCTTTAAGCAAGCCAACTTCTTCATATGTAAGTAGAATTCTACTTTAAAATTATAGCTCTTTGCTGTAACTCTATGGAAAGTGACTAAATAAACCATCTTCATAACTTTGTACAAAGAATAAAGTATTTTATATTTACCTGTGTAAATAAATTCGTCTTTCTTTTATTAATCTGTATGTTGCAGATAAAAAAAAACCTTCTCTTGAGGTACCATGTATATACAGTTGTGGACAAGACTACGGAAACAGCAAAAGCACAACATATTACTATGCCAAATATGGCGTAGGGAAATTGTTGCCATTCGATACAGCTTCTAGGCATACAGGTCCTCTATGGTTTTCAGTGGAATCTTATACCATTCTTCCCACACAATAGTGACAACGTCAGGTAATGATGATGCAGATGGATAGGGATCACGCAGATCCAAAGTGTACCACACAGGGTCAATGACACTGAGATCTAGTGACTGTGGTGGCCAGGGGTGATGTGACAATTCATCCTCGTCCTCACAAATCCAGTCCTGGACGATGCAAGCCATGTGAACATGGGCCCTGTCTTTTTGGAACACTGAGAGATTGCAGGGCACTCTTACTTCTGGTTCAGTGTAGGGAATACGATCTACAGCGATTTGACTTCACACATTGTGATGAAATGGTGGGCAGCAGTTTATGGTCTTGTTTGCGTGCTCTAGGGAAAGAAATACGGTAAGCTTTACCAGTGCTCAAAGGAACAGGGTGCCGACTTCAAACGACTGCAGTAAAAGCACGGCGTTGGCGGGGCGACAAAGCGCCTTTTTTCTGGAGAACGATGAAGAGACATTTCCAGACGGCCCCATGCCGCGGTCGTATTGTGCAGAAACACATTAGCTTGGCGCCACAGATGGGGCAGACGTCCAGGTATACGGCCTAGTGCCGAAAAGTCGCCGACAGCGCATTGTAGGCCTTGTTAGCGAGCAAGCCGCCAAAAGAAATGTAAACGTTCTGCAAATGTCCGTGGGACAGGAAAACTGGCGCCCAGACATGCAGACTCTGTTTCAAAACACGTTTTGTCAATGCGATTTTATGGCCGTTCCCTGCAAACTTTGAAATGGATGCAACAGAGGAGATAACAAGCTGTTTATGGAAGGCTGTGCTTCCACCCTGTATTGTGTTAGCAAAAGACATGG
Source organism: Schistocerca gregaria (assembly GCF_023897955.1). Classification (NCBI taxonomy): domain Eukaryota; kingdom Metazoa; phylum Arthropoda; class Insecta; order Orthoptera; family Acrididae; genus Schistocerca; species Schistocerca gregaria. The sequence continues at coordinate 132,757,596 of NC_064931.1, read as the reverse complement.
CAAACGTGTGGGAAAGAGCCCGCGAAGCTGAATTTTTTTCCGTTTTCTGCCAGCTAACTTTAAGTCTCTGATTGGTCAAATCGGTTTGCAGTGCAAAGACGATTCACCGATATTGGAATGCCGGGTTCCAGCTCGTGATTGGCTTGTGCGAAACTGGGGAAAGTCAAAAAAGAGAAATGTGCTTTTGGAAGCAAGCAGAGACAGAGACATCGTCACTCACTCTTGTGCAAGTCCCTTGTACTGGCACTTCGCTAGTAAAGCACTGCAGGTCTGTACCTAATCGGTGAGACTTGTGTCCTTTGCTAGGGCGCGACTTAGAGCCTGTCGAAGTCATCTTCTGAACTATCAGAGGTACTGCTTATATCATCACGGTCACAACGAGTGATGCGTGGGTGTACTTATTTGTCTTGAGTGGGCCGTCTAAACATTTGACGTATTCCGACACGCAGCCGTGCCACGGAGTCAAATTGGTATGGCAGACCAGGAAACGGGTCTACTGCACACTGGAATCCGTTGGGGATTCAGAGTCTCTTAGAGAAGTACATTTGTTCTGAATTAACCGAACGCGAGACCGCGTACTTGCATTTTTCGGGAACGTGCATTTAATAACAGATTTCCGCCGTCCATGACTTCACTTGCCGAACGTATCGTAGTGTACCGCCTTGACCAGTAGGATGGTAAAGTATTTGCTGCTGCGACAAAGGGCTATAATATCTATTTATCAGCACCCTGTTTTTTCGAACCATATTTGTCCTTTTTTGGTATGGTAGAATAAAGATGCTTGGTGGTGGCGTAGTTTGATGCCATAACCTGGATTCATGTGTATGAAGTGAGATAGAGCGAGTAGTGTTCTGGTTAGTGTCGTGTGGCGATCCCCAGCAAACCACTTTCTCCGCCACAGATCCTATTTTAGTAACAATTTTGTTAAATAAATATTATTTGTATGATGTTTCTTTAATAATTTAGTTGTCTTGTCTTGGTGGTGGTGGTGGTTAGTGTTTAACGTCCCGTCGACAACGAGGTCATTAGAGACGGAGCGCAAGCTCGGGTTAGGGAAGGATTGGGAAGGAAATCGGCCGTGCCCTTTCAAAGGAACCATCCCGGCGTTTGCCTGAAACGATTTTAGGGAAATCACGGAAAACCTAAATCAGGATGGCCGGAGACGGGATTGAACCGTCGTCCTCCCGAATGCGAGTTCAGTGTGCTAACCACTGCTCCACCTCGCTCGGTGTCTTGTCTTGTTTAAGATCAATAAATCGATTGTGAATTAGACTACAACTTCTCCCTGAGTTCTGATTAACAGTTCCTTCGCATTTTTATGGCAGTCTAGATCAGAAACATAAGGAGTAGCTTTTTCATTTGGTGTCCACTATGTGGAAGGCGCTGTGTCCGGAACCGCGTGACTGCTACGGTCGCAGGTTCGAATCCTGCCTCGGGCATCGATATGTGTGATGTCCTTAGGTTAGTTAGGTTTAAGTAGGTCTAAGTTCTAGGGGACTGATGACCACAGATGTTAAGTCCCATAGTGCTCAGAGCCTCCACTGTGTGGATCTTTACTACATTAACCGTAATCTTCTTTCAACAGAGCATCATCATTAGCGAAAAAATACTGTAGTATTGGTTGGATCTAATCAGCGAAATTGTCACTTAATCCTTGGCAGTGATGTGAGCTTGCTGAGTAATCATGGGGCCCTTGGAATACCAAGATGTGGTTGCCCAAATCATCACCGAATCCCCGCCATGTTTCACTATTGATAGCATGCATTCTGCGCCGTAGGCTGTGTGAAACAACTCGTCCTAGTCCAGGTTTTGTGGCTTTAGCACCATATTTTCCACTTACGGGCATTTGCATCACTGACGAGTGGTTTTGAAATTCCAGTTCGCAGTCCAATTCCCAGATTATGGAGCTCCCTTCGTGTTGATGTGGTGCTGACAGTGTTCACGTGTGCGACATTCAGTTCTAGAGTACATTTTGCAGTTTTAGTCCTCGTGTTTGTCATCATAATCCTCTTCAATCAGCGTCCGTCATAATCACTCAACATGCACTTTAGTCCGCATTTTGACTTAAGGGGGGAAACCACATTAGGAGGCTGCTTGACACGCCTTTTAGGATATTTTTTGGATGGGTAGAAGTAGAATTTAATCAAATTTTGACATCATTTCATTCAGATTTCGAACAATTTTATGATTTTTTAAAAAAATAATTTCAGCCAAAAATAACGGAGTTACGCTGTGATGTCCGCTGAAGGTTGTGAGTATAGTTCTCCAGTTGTGTGCAGTGTAGCCATTCCGATATTCATATGAAATCAAAAAGGTTTTGATTTTACATTAATAACTTATTTTCTAAGAATATGAACCTCGCCGGCCTGAGTTGCCGAGCGATTCTAGGCACTACAGACTGGAACCGCGCGGCCGCTACGGTCGCAGGTTCGAATCCTGCCTCGGGCATGGATGTGTGTGATGTCCTTAGCTTAGTTAGGTTTAAGTAGTTCTAAGTTCTAGGGGACTGATGACCTCAGCAGTTAAATCCCATAGTGCCCAGAGCCATTTTAACCAATATGACCCTCAATGCAGGTGAAAATAATGAAAATTAAAAATTTTGCAGGCGTTGGAACAATTTACTTCGATTATTACGACTTTTTCTCTAATTATTCAAAGAGAAATAACCTTAAATTCATGGTGTCATCTCACAAAGTGGTTCATATAATTCGTAGTTTCATAAAGAACCATACTATCAAGTTTCATAATAAACGATTCTATACTTTTTGAGTTAGATTACACGCAAATGTGAAAAAAGTCATTTCGAGATAAACACGTTTGAAAAATAAATTCTCCGAAACTAGAAATTCAAGAAAGTTAACAATAATGTAAAATGCTTACCGATTAATCTGCGATTCCAGCACCATATAATAATCCTTCTTCTTCCTCTTAGGCTTTGTTTCGCGCTTGCAGCAGTGCTTTCCGACCTTCCTTCGATTCCAATGAACTACGTCGATTCTGCCGGCTCACGCCCTGGTTATCCATTTGTTCGGCATAATTGAAGCTTCGCGTGCATACTGCAATTCCTGTCTCGTTCATGACCATCAAAAGGGATGAATTTCCTTCGATGAATAAGCCCGCTGCTAAATACGATGGCAATTCAACGACAAAATCGGATTTTTTAAATGTCCTATCGTGGTTTTTCCCCTTAACGGATCATTTTTTTCCCCTTTGTGCGATATAAATCTTCGATACTGTACACCCTGAAACGCCAAACACTTCATCTCCCTTAATTACGGTAGACCCACCATACGAGAACTAATAATTTGCCGATTTTCGAAGTCACGTACTTAGGACATTTCAAGGTGCCATTCGTTGTCAAATACGAAATAGCGCAACCTCCAGGCTCAGCAAGCATCCGAATTAATATTAGAGCAGGCATTTCTCTCGATGTCCCCATATTATTTCCAACCGCTGTATTTGCTGGTACATTTAATAGTAAATTAATTGTTTCATGTATGAAAGTTTTTTCTCTAACTGTTGTTGAACTTTGCAGTACTTATTGTACATTCATGTTAGTCTGTTCATCACAAATGTATTCTTTCTTTCCAGGTATGTACTGCGCAACGCCCTCTCGCAGCGGGGTATGTAAGATAGTACAATATTTCTCGAGGTTTATTCATTCATATTACAACATTCTTAACCTCTAACGTCTGAACAGTGCTAAACGTTTCTATAGCGCTTTAGCGTTTCCTATAGCTTGCAGAGTTTCCACAAGACTGCTGCTCTGCACTGATAACTTTCACTTCATGCCACACATTATCATTGTACGAAACACAGTTTTCACGAAACACAGTTCAAATGCACTCGAGTAGTGTGTGTGAAGGAAACGGTTGCAAGATAACAAAGATCAGCAGTTGGTAATTATGGAGTATACTACGATACTATATAATAATTAGAACACTGTACTATTAATTTTCTTTATTCAATTTTTTTTAAAAAAAATTTAGTACCTCTCTTCAACCTTCGCTACTTCTCCAAAATCCAGCTGATAGGACATTGACATGATAGAAATGTCAACTATTACGTATTAGTCATAGTTGGATGGGGTGAATCACTGCTACCTGGAATGAGATTTGGGTGCCGGACCGAGACTCGAACTCGGAACCTTGACATTTCGCAGGCAAGTCCTCTACCATCTCAGCTACCCAAGCATGGGTCACAACTCCTCCTCACAGCTGCAATTCTGTCGGTACCTCGTCTCCTACGTTCCAAACTTCACAGGAGCTCGTCTACGAACCTTGCAGAACTAGCAGCCCTGGAAGAAAGGATATTGCGGAGCCATGGCTTAGCTACAGCCTGGGGTTTGTTTCCTTTCTTCCTGTAGCGCTAGTCCTGCAAGGTTCGCAGAGGAGCTTCTGTTAAGTTTGGAAGGTAGGAGACAAGGTACTGGCAGAATTGAAACTGTGAGAACGGGTCCTGTGTCATGCTTGGGTAGCTCAGTCTGTAAAGCACTTGCCCGCGAAAGGCAAACCTCCCGAGTTCAAGTTTCGGTCCGGCACACAGTTTCAATCTGCCAGGAAGTTTCGCTGTTACTTTACAGTGGAACATCACTTATTTCAGGTCTACTTAGACTGAATTTAACAGTTACCATTCTCTTTTTGACAGGTTGATATATACTGGGATTCTTATAGCTGCGTCTACACCATCCAACAGTTAAAGCTTCAAAAATAAATTTCACAATAAAACGTTACCATTCATAGCTTGTTGATGCCCAATTTAAATCTTAATTCTGGAACATGTGTCAATGTATAATCATAACATGACATTAGAAACATGCGTAGACCAAGTGTAAGATGATTTATATATGGTCTTGTCGTGGCGTGTACTGTGAAACGCTCGAGGAGAAAAAGGAAAACAACATATCTAATAAAAGTATGTTCATTTGCTGCTCCGTTACAAAAAAATTTTAGTTTTTGAAAAACGCCACCCACTTCATTCATCAGTCGTAGATGTGTTGGTGTGCTGTACTGCCCTCCATCTTACTCGACCAAAGACTGCTGAAAACAGTTTCTGACGTTTTCATACTCCCATTCATAGCACACCAGTGAATGAAAACATTTTGTCAAAGGCTATGCTTCAAACGACGTGCTACGAAGAATTATCCAAATGGGACAGAAATCGCTAGATGTGAGGTGCATGAACAGACAAACAAATGATTACAATTTCAAAAAATTGGATGATTCATTCACGAGAAATAACTTCATAAATTGAGCAAGTGAAGAACGCGTTGATCCACCTCCAGCCATTATGCAAGCAATTATTCGGCTAGGGATAGATGGATAGTTGCTGGATGACCGACTGAGGGATATCGTGCGAAATTCTGTCCACTTGGCGCGTTAGATCGTCAAAATCACGAGCTGGTTGGAGGACTCTGCTCCATACCTTCTGAACTGAATAGAGATCTCGCCATATTGCTGACCATGGTAGGTTTTGGCAAGAACGAAAACAAGCAGTAGATAGCAGTTGGACAGAATTTTGCATGAGATCTCTCAGGAGGACATCCAGAAACTCTGTAGATAATTGTAAAGTCGAATAACTGCTTGCGTAAAGGTTATGTACATCGCACCTACCGATATCCGTCCCATTCGGAGACCACCTTCGTCTTCGTGATGCGCAGTCTTTTTTTTTTTTTTTTTTTTAAATAAGTGGTTATGGGCCTTGTGTCCTCGTCTGAGGACCTCCCATTATATTTGTTAGGATTATGTAGGCACTGGGTCCGTGAAGTACTGATATACGCGAACACCGGGTTACTAACCTTCACCGCATTATTTCCTTGAGAACAGGTATAATAACCGGATCGCTACTCTGACCAGTTATCTCTCTGTCTGACGTCCTAGCACGGACAATACGGATTTGTAGAGATTCGATTTTGAACCAATAAGGACATATACTCGGTATCGAAACCACGTAGGTTGAAAACAATCGCACTGTTCCGGCCGTCAGCGGCATGACTCGACAAGTGCAGGTGTAGTCACGCTCTGCAGCCGGCGTGTAGTGACACCTTAGTAGTCAGCATTCCAAGATAGCACCAGCTGGCGTTCGTGAACTCATGAGACGGCTATAACCCTTACCCCATACCCACCGAAGATAATGAGCCAGTAAATGTGGACTCTACCAGCATTTTGACGGCGATACTGTTGTTTTTTAACAGAACTGAATTGTTGTTGAGTCTCAAATTGAATTGAATTTTATCCATATTTCGCAGCTTCAAGCGTGGCTGTATTCAATACACTGGAGGTATGAACTAGGAAAACAACATTTCGTGTTTTATTAAGTACACGATGTATTTCGGACCCTGTGGGTCCATAATCAGGTGTAATTTGTCTTAACACATGCTTTATTTTTTTTCTTTTGAATGAGCTGAAAAGTACATACCTATCACAAAAAGGTTTGATGTTACGTTATGAATTTCGTAAGTCAAAAGCGGAAAATACGTGCGAAATTGTGGAAAAGATGAACAGTGTAAACTTACCACATAATCCAAGAAAAGCGTTCTTAACGTTTTAGCATCAGCATACATTCTTTCCTCTATCGTTTTCGTACATGTCACTGCATTCAAGAGGCACATTTTCAAACAGATGTTTGTAAACACTTCACAGATGTTTTTGTACAAGGTCTGGTCAAAGTTGAATTTATTCGTAGTGCTAAAGATATAATTATTTAACAATTGACATATGCAGGACATAACTTCAGAATAGGTCATTAAAATAACTGAAGTAACTGTGGCATGAGAAATCTGTTTGTTCATTTAACATAGATTCTGGTTCTTTGATTTTGTGGAGGTACTTCTCCAGTTGTTGCAACAGATTTACGGTCTTAACATGGTATCTATTATGTAGTACTACCAAATCGTTTTCTAGACTGTTGATGATATATTTTTTTCAACAAATGTTGCGAAATGACTGATTTTTCGAAATGGTTGAGCCTCAAAGCATTTACTTGTTCTTAAAACGGGTTTTGAAGTTTCTGCTTGTTTTCCCAACATTTAGGCAGAACAACTGGGGCATGATACTTTGTACAATCCGCTGAGCCGGCCGCTGTGGCCGTGCGGTTCTAGACGCTTCACTCCGGAACCGCGAGACTGCTACGGTCGCAAGTTCGAATCCTGCCTCGGGTATGGATGTGTGTGATGTCCGTAGGTTAGTTAGGTTTAAGTAGTTCTAAGTTCTAGGGGACTGATGGCCTCAGATGTTAAGTCCCATAGTGCTCAGAGCCATTTGAAGCATTTGAACAATCCGCTGTTGTTGTATATTTGCGTAATTGATTTTATGTTATGGACGAGTAAGTTTCCTAACTTATTATTAGTTAAGAATGCAACTGTTACTTTTTTTAAAACCATTTGGAAAGATCAGTCATTGCGCAGCATATGTTGAAGAAAAAAAACATGTCATAAACAGTCTAGAAAACAGTTTGGTAGTACTACATAATGAAGCCAATAGTAAGACCCTAAATCTGTTACAACGACTGGAGATACACCTCCATAAAATCAAAAATGGAATCTATGTTAAATGAACAAACAGATTACGCAAGCCACAATTACTCCAGTAATTTTAAAGACTTATTCTGAAGTTATTTCCTGCGTATGTCAGTTGTTTAATTATTATATCTTTAGCACTACGAATAAGTTCATTTTGACCACACCATGTACAAAAACATCTGTGAATGGTCGGCCGAGCGGTTCTAGGCGCTCCAGTCTGGAACCGCGCGACCGCTACGATTGCAGGTTCGAATCATGCCTCGGGCATGGATGTGTGTGATGTTCTTAGGTTAGTTAGGCTCAAGTAGTTCTAAGTTCTAGGGGACTGATGACCTCAGATGTTAAGTCCCATAGTGCTCAGAGCCATTTGAACCATCTGTGAAGTGTTTACAACCGTGTGTTTGCAAATGTGCCTCTTGAATGAAGTGACATGTACGAGAACGATCTAGGAAAGAATGTATGCTGATGCTAAAACGTTAAGAAGGCTGTTCTTGGATTACATGGTAAGATTACACTGTAAATCTTTTCCACTACTTCGCACATACTGTATTTTCCGCTTTTGACTTGCGAAATTCATAATGTAACATCAAACCCTTTTTGTGACAGGAATGTGCTCTTAACCTCATTCAAGAGAAAAAATAAAGCATGTGTTAAGACAAATTACACCTGATGATGGACCTATAGGGTCCGAAATGCATCGTATACTTAATAAAACATGAAATATTGTGGCTGAAGGCGTTTTCCTATTTCTTGCCTCCAGTGTCCCTAAAATTGTATTAAACTGCAAGCTTTGCATTACTTGTTGATACTACCATGTCTGATCATGCTTCAAACAGCACACGTTTTCTGTGGTACTATTAATCGAACACATTGTCACAGCAAAAATTAGAATTGCAGTAAACACGGTTAATTAGATCCAAAGACTAGAATTAATCAGCGAACATAATACAACTGCCTATCTTCTGGTAATGTGTGGAATAAGATTTAGTTACACTTGTGCACTTAAACTAATAGCTTCAACCTATATTTGCACAACGTGTTCATATATGCACGTGGTTGAGAAATAAACACAAGCTTTGCACTCACTCGCATTACACATGTCTACGAATATCGTAATGGTGTCTGGGCCTGAATCGCTCGGTGTATGGCGACGTCTCGGCCTCGAAGTCTGGACTGAGACCTCGTGGTGCTCGTTTCCTGGATTTAGGAATAGTTGGTCGGATGTCAGTCGGCACATCTCGTAGTCGTCGTCTGCGGCGGGCGGCATGCGATACCACAGGAAGTCTGATTAGAAAAGGCTTTACACAATTAAAATGAACGACTTTAATTATTTATTTCAAATTTCTGCTACCTGTCACTTTTTATTTTATGCTTAATGTAACATAATGCAACGCGTTTCGAACATGTTCTGTTCATCTTCAAGCGTTTGTACATACATACATAGAGAAAAGTTACTTAAAAATAAACAGTCTTAAACTACATTAATCCAGCAGCTACAGTGAAAAACAAAGCTCGAACTTTTCGGCTCATTTCGTCAGAATTACCTGGTTGGTGAATAAAAAACTGGAACTCCGTCTTAAAGCCCACCTTATTACCCTGGAACTATGGTCCTTTAAGCTCAATACCAATTTAAGTGCAGCACGGTCTATAATCATGGTAAATTCTCTTCCTGCCAAGAAACACCCGTTATGTATTATACGAAAACCCAAAGAACAAAGATCCTTTTTTGTTGTAGTATAATTACATTCTGCTTTGTTCAATTGTCTGGAAGCAAATGATATTGGGTGTTCATGGCTGTAGATCCCTTGAGACAAAATAGCACCAGCTGCAAAATTTGAAGCAGCTGCCGAAAGAGTGAAAGGCTTTCTGTAATCTGGATGGGGTGAGCAAACACAGGAGCTGTAGTTAGGGCGATTTTAAGTTCCTCCATTGCCTATCGACCAGTTAAATGTAGTTCCCTTTTTCAGTACTTGTCACTAGAAGTGCTATATTTCCATAACCGGCTATGTAACGTCTATAGAAATCGGTTATTCCCAAGAATGATTGTGGTTCCTTCATATTTGGTGGTTCAGGAATTTATTGACAGCTTCAATTTTGGTTATGGGCAGACAACTTCACTGGTTATAACACCACCAAGGTAGTTTACTTGACATTCTGCAAAATGAGATTTATCTATTGCTAAAGAAAAAATTGATCTTCATACACGCTCAAAAACTCCTGGAAATCTCTCAGTATGCTGCTTTATATTGCCACTGAAAATTATTACGTTGCTGAGGTATACAAGAGTTTGTATCGTTGTGAGCCCTCGTAGAATTGAATCCATCAGGTGCTGAAAGTTGGCTGGCGCATTGTGGAGTCCAATGCCTTATGCAAATATTTATACACTCTTTTCGCTGTAACAAATGAAGTTTTTGCTTGGTCATCTGGATGCACTGTTAGCTGATGAAATCCACTGTTAGATCGTAAACCTAAAACATTCAACATCTGCCCCCGTAATCCAGCTTTCCTGCTAAGTTTCGTGAGGGTTGGTTCAAATGGCTCTGAGCACTATGGGACTCAACATCTGTGGTCATCAGTCCCCTAGAACTTAGAACTACTGAAGCGCCTAGAACCGCTCGGCCACTCCGGCCGGCGTTTCATTAGGGGTAAATATCTATAATTCCGGTTTTCAGTTATTCATTAAACATCTCTTCTAGCAGCTCTTGTTGACTGAATTGTATTCTGTAAGGTTTCAGTGTGTGTGTTCGAAGGTGAACCAAATGAGTGACAATCACATTTGAGCGTTCTGTGAAATGATCTGCATACTCTGACAAAACAGGCGCTAAAATCTTCTGCCGTTCAGCTGTCAAATGTTTGCTTGCTTTAACTACTGCCGACCTGTGCAGTGTATTACTTTGCGGCACTGCAGTACTCATTACGGCAATAGGCAGTGAAAGGATTGTTTTTATTTGTATGTCGCTGTGTTGTCTCTCTACCGAATTGCAGAAGGTCAACCGCTTTTCTGTCGTGTGCTGCCGCCAGCTGAACGTGTGTACCTACTTTTAGCTTTTTTTCGAACGAAAAGGGATACGCTACATCCGCGCACAAAGGGAAGTCGAACATGAAATACATTCTGGTCGCGCAGGTAAATATATCAGAAACAAAATTTCTCTCACTGACGAACGTCGGTAAACAACACGACTGTTTCACAGCCCAATAATTGACATACAAAGTCTTATGTTAAGAGATGGCACATAAAAGCACTTACACTAAAGTAAGTTCATTTGGTTTTCATCAAGACATAATCGTTATAAGGTAACTTTTATTACTTTTTTCATTCGATGGGACTTTCGAACAACACGAGATTGGTCTTTAAGACTACACTGCCTGAAATTCTATGCACATGGTACCGTATAGTGCGTCGTAAGTAGGTTGGTTGGTTGGTTGATTGGTTCGTTCGGTGGGGGGGGGGGGGGGGGGGCGGACCAAACTGCTACGTCATCGGTACCGCGTCGTAGGTATTGCGTTGTCGTACCGTAATACAGCACTGGCCATTAAAATTGCTACACCGAGAAGAAATGCAGACGATAAACGGGTACTCATTGGACAAATATATTATGGCTCTGAGCACTATGGGACTTAACAGCTATGGTCATCAGCCCCTATAACATAGAACTACTTAAACCTAACTAACCTAAGGACATCACACAACACCCAGTCATCACGACAAATATATTATGCTACAACTGACATGTGATTACATTTTCGCCGGTCTGAGTGGCCAAGCGGTTCTAGGCGCTACAGTCTGGAACCGAGCGACCGTAGCGGTCGCAGGTTTGAATCCTGCCTCGGGCATGGATGTGTGTGATGTCCTTAGGTCAGTTAGGATTAAGTAGTTCTAAGTTCTAGGGTACTGATGACCTCAGAAGTTAAGTCCCATAGTGCTCAGAGCCATTTTTTGATTACATTTTCACGCTATTTGGGTGCATAGATACTGAGAAATCAGTACCCAGAACAACCATCTCTGGCCGTAATAACGGCCTTGATACGCCTGGGCATTGAGTCAAACAGAGCTTGGATGGCGTGTACAGGTACAGCTGCCCATGCAGCTTCAACACGATACCACAGTCCATCAAGAGTAGTGACTGTCGTATTGTGACGAGCCAGCTGCTCGGCCATCATTGACTAGACGTTTTCAATTGGTGAGAGATCTGGAAAATGTGCTGGCCAGGGCAGCAGTCGAACATTTTCTGAATCCAGAAAGTCTCGTACAGGACCTGCAACGTGCGGTCGTGCATTATCGTACTTAAATGTAGGGTTTCGCAGGGATCGAATTAAGGGTAGAGCCACGGGTCGTAACACATCTGAAATGTAACGTCCACTGTTCAAAGTGCCGTCAATGAGAACAAGAGGTGACCGAGACATGTAACCAATGGCACCCCATATCATCACGCCGGGTGATACGCCGGTATGGCGATGACGAATACACGCTTCCAATGTGCGTTCACCGCGATGTCGCCAAACACGGATGTGACCGGCCATATTGATGGTGTAAACAGAACCTGGATGCATCCGAAAAATGACGTTTCGCCATTCGTGCACCCTGGTTCGTCGTTGAGTACACCATCGCAAGCGCTCCTGTCTGTGATGCAGCGTCAAGGGTAACCGCAGCCATGGTCTCCAAGCTGATACTACATGCTTCTGCAAACGTCGTCGAACTGTTCGTGCAGATGGTTGTTGTCTTCAAACGTCCTCATCTGTTGACTCAGGGATCGAGACGTGGCTGCACGATCCGTTACAGCCATGCGGATAAATGCCTGTCATCTCTAGTGCTAGTGATTCGAGGCCGTTGGGATCCAGCACGGCGTTCCGTATTACCCTTCTGAACCCACCGATTCCATATTCTGCTAACAGTCATTGAATCTTGACCAACGCGAGCAGCAATGTCGCGATATGATAACCCTCAATCGCGATAGGCTGCAATCCGACCTTTATCAAAGTCGGAAACTTGACGGTACGCATTTCTCCTCCTTACATGAGGCATCACAACAACGTTTCACCAGGAAACGCCGGTCAACTGCTTGCTGTTTGTGTATAAGAAAGCGGTTGTAAACTTTCCTCATATCAGCACGTTGTAGGTGTCGCCGCCGGCGCCAGCCTTGTGTGAATGCTCTGAAAAGCTAATCATTTGCATATCACAGCATGTTCTTCCTGTTGGTTAAATGTCGCGTCTGTAGCACGTCATCTTTGTGGTGTAGCAGTTTTAATGGCCAGTAGTGTAATTATGACAACGCAAAGAATACGTGCAACGTTTCTACAAACGCGAGCGTCAGCTGTCGATCGGGTATTGTGGGCAGTTTTCGGTCCCGTACGTGAGTAGTATGCGAGCTGCGTCCGCATCCTCCCCCCACGACGACACACTTGCGGCTGGCTCACGTATCCAACCCTGAGCTACACTCTGCCTCTCAAATTGTAGCCACACTACACTTCTGCCGACATAACAATGCATTTTGTCCAGCAACATTTATTTGAGCGTTCGGCCAATAACAGAGCTCCCTCCTTGCACTGGGGTTACTTTACTTCGATGTAGATAGTTATTCCTGTTCCATGGGTAATTTTCTGAAGCTGGCCAATTTGTATAGTCGACGCGGAGGGTTTGAAGTGATCCGTCGGGCGGGTGGAGAAACCCCAATCCGTCGGAAGTGCTGCTTCTTTGATTGTGGTTGGCCTAAACATAATACTACGTCAACCTCTTCGTTGTAACCTAACTTTATCTCCCGCACCCTTACCTGAGGCGGTCTTATCCCTTTTGTCAGTGTAACACCACACTAGTGATGTTTCTGCCCCTGTGTCAATAAGCAGCTTGATTTGTCGTCTACGATATACAGCGCCTGTCACAAAGTCATTTTAGATCTCATTTCTGCTGGAGGTAAAAGGAATCGTTGTTATGGTGGCACGCACGTCCCCGTACTCGTTTAACGATCTGCGAAGTTGTCTGTTGCCCGCATTAGTTCTTCTTTCATTCCGGCAATCCCTCGATTTACGATCCTGCATCACACAATTGTAGCAGATTCGGTTCTCCTTGAAGTCTTTACACTAGTGACCAGGGTTTCATACATCTGTAAGATTTTGCCCGCTACGCTCTTCTTTTCGTCTTAATGCTTCCACGTAGCCTGGAAGGTCTTACACCGGACCAGCCGGACTGCTTCGCGTACATCCCAGCAATACAAAACGTGGATGAATGTGTCTAAACCTCTCTGATCGGCTTAGAACGGCTGAATGCGATTCTTATTTCTCGTCTGCTACCAGCTCGCATGTTTGAGCGTTAATGTTTCGAATTCTGTCGGCAAACTGCTCAGTAGATTCGTCTCGCCGCATCCGCAAACTAGGAAGTTGTCCTCTGTAGAATCTGACAGCGTCCTTGCGTCTGAATCTCCTAACAACTGTCTACTTGTATCTACATCTACATGGATACTCTGCAAACCACATTTAAGTGCCTGGCAGAGGGTTCATCGAACCACCTTCACAATTCTCTATTATTCCAATCTCATATAGTGCGCGGAAAAAATGAACACCTATATCTTTCCGTACGAGCACTGATTTCCCTTATTTTATCTTGGTGATCGTTCCTCCCTATGGAAGTCGATGTCAACAAAATATTTTCGCATTGGAAGGAGACAGTTGGTGTAAGAAGTTTCCGTCGCAACGAAAAACGCCTTTCTTTTCATGATGTCCATCCCAAACCTGTATCATTTCTGTGACACTTTCTCCCATATTTCGCGATAATGCAAAAAGTGCTGCCTTTCTTTGAACTTTTCGATGTTCTCCGTCAGTCCTACCTGGTAAGGATCCCACACCGCCCAACAGTAGTCTAAAAGAGGACGGACAAGCGTAGTGTAGGCAGTCTCCTTAGTAAGTCTGTTATATTTTCTAAGTGTCCATCCAATAAAACGCAGTCTTTGGTTAGCCTTCCCCACAACATTTTCTATGTGTTCGTTCCAATTTAATTTGTTCGTAATTGTAATACCTAGGTATTTAGTTGAATTTACGGCTCTTAGATTAGACTGATTTATAGTGTAAACGAAATTAAACGAGTTCCTTCTCTCTGTTTTTAACAACTGAATTTTGTTTGGCAAATCGTTTATACCGGAATGAGATTTTCACTCCGCAGCGGAGTGTGCGCTGAGATGAATCTTCCTGGCAGATTAAAACTATGTGCCGGACCGAGTCTCGGTTTGGAGATCTCCCGTGTTACTAGGATTAGATTTTACCATGTTGTTGTTGTTGTTGTTGTTGTTGTTGTGGTCTTCAGTCCTGAGACTGGTTTGATGCAGCTCCCAACGCTACTCTATCCTCTGCAAGCTTCATCATCTACCAGTACCTACTGCAACCTACATCCTTCTGAATCTGCTTAGTGTATTCATCTCTTGGTCTCCCCCTACGAATTTTAGCCTCCACGCTGCCCTCCAATGCTAAATTTGTGATCCCTTGATGCCTAAAAACATGTCCTACCAACCGGTCCCTTCTTTTTGTCAAGTTGTGCCACAAACTCCTCTTCTCCCCAATTCTATTCAACACCTCCTCATTAGTTATATGATACACCCGTCTAATCTTCAGCATTCTTCTGTAGCACCACATTTCGAAAGCTTCTATTCTCTTCTTGTCCAAACTATTTATCATCCATGTTTCACATCCATACATGGCTACACTCCATACAAATACTTTGAGAAACGACTTCCTGACACTTAAATCTATAATCGATGTTAACAAATTTCTCTTCTTCATAAACGATTTCCTTGCCATTGCCAGTCTGCATTTTATATCCTCTCTACTTCGACCATCATCAGTTATTTTACTCCCTAAATAGCAAAACTCCTTTACTATTTTAAGTGCCTGATTTCCTAATCTAATTCCCTCAGCATCACCCGATTTAATTTGACTACATTCCATTATCCTCGTTTTGCTTTTGTTGATGTTCATCTTATATCCTCCTTTCAAGACACTGTCCATTCCGTTCAACTGCTCTTCCAACTCCTTTGCTGTCTCTGACAGAATTACAATGTCATCGGCGAACCTCAAAGTTTTCATTTCTTCTCCATGAATTTTAATACCTACTCCGAATTTTTCTTTTGTTTCCTTTACTGCTTGCTCAATATACAGATTGAATAACATCGGGGAGAGGCTACATCCCTGTCTTACTCCCTTCCCAACCCCTGCTTCCCTTTCATGTCCCTCGCCTCTTATCACTGCCATCTGGTTTCTGTACAAATTGTAAATAGCCTTACGCTCCCTGTATTTTACCCCTGCCACCTTCAGAATTTGAAAGAGAGTATTCCCGTTAACATTGTCAAAAGATTTCTCTAAGTCTACAAATTCTAGAAACGTAGGTTTGCCTTTTCTTAATCTTTCTTCTAAGATAAGTCGTAAGGTTAGTATTGCCTCACGTGTTCCAACATTTCTGCGGAATCCAAACTGATCTCCCCCAAGGTCCGCTTCTACCAGTTATTCCATTCGTCTGTAAAGAATTCGCGTTAGTATTTTGCAGCTGTGACTTATTAAACTGATAGTTCGGTAATTTTTACATCTGTAAACACCTGCCTTCTTTGGGATTCAAGTTATTATATTCTTCTTGAAGTCTGAGGGTATTTCGCCTGTCTCATATATCTTGCTCACCAGATGGTGGAGTTTTGTCATGACTGGCTCTCCCATAGCCGTCAGTAGTTCTAATGGAATGTTGTCTACTCCCGGGGCCTTGTTTCGACTCAGGTCTTTCAGAGCTCTGTCAAACTCTTCACGCAGTACCTTATCTCCCATTTCGCCTTCATCTACATCCTCTTCCATTTCCATAATATTGTCGTCAAGTACATCGCCCTTGTATAGACCCTCTATATACTCCTTCCACCATTCTGCTTTCCCTTCTTTGCTTAGAACTGGTTTCCATCTGAGCTCTTGATATTCATACAAGTGGCTCTCTTTTCTCCAAAGGTCTCTTTAATTTTCCTGTAGGCAGTATCTACAGGGTGTTTCAAAAACGACCGGTATATTTGAAACGGCAATACAAACTAAACGAGCAGCGATAGAAATACAACGTTTGTTGCAATATGCTTGGGACATCAGTACATTTTCAGGCAGACAAACTTTCGAAATTACAGTAGTTACAATTGTCAACAACAGATTTCGCTGCTGTCTGGGAAGTTCTATAGTACGATATTTTCCACATATTCACCATACGTAGCAATAATATGGCGTAGTCTCTGAATGAAATTACCCGAAACTTTGGCAACGTGTCTGGCGGAATGGCTTCACATGCAGATGAGATGTACTGCTTCAGCTGTTCAATTGTTTCTGGATTCTGGCGGTACACCTGGTCTTTCAAGTGTCCCCACAGAAAGAAGTCACAGGGGTTCATGTCTGGCGAATAGGGAGGCCAATCCACGCCGCCTCCTGTATGTTTCGGATAGCCCAGAGCAATCACACGATCATCGAAATATTCATTCAGGAAATTAAAGACGTCGGCCGTGCGATGTGGCCGGGCACCATCTTGCATAAACCACGAGGTGTTCGCAGTGTCGTGTATGGCAGTTTGTACCGCCACAAATTCACGAAGAATGTCCAGATAGCGTGATGCAGTAATCGTTTCGGATCTGAAAAATGGGCCAATGATTCCTTTGGAAGAAATGGCGGCCCAGACCAGTACTTTTTGAGGATGCAGGGACGATGGGACTGCAACATGGCGCTTTTCGGTTCCCCATATGCGCCAGTTCTGTTTATTGACGAAGCTGTCCAGTTAAAAATAAGCTTCGTCAGTAAACCAAATGCTGCCCACATGCATATCGCCGTCATCAATCCTGTGCACTATATCGTTAACGAATGTCTCTCGTGCAGCAGTGGTAGCGGCGCTGAGGGGTTGCCACGTTTGAATTTTGTATGGATAGAGGTGTAAACTCTGACGCATGAGACGATACGTGGACGTTGGCGTCATTTGGACCGCAGCTGCAACACGGCGAACGGAAACCCGAGGCCGCTGTTGGATCACCTGCTGCACTAGCTGCGCGTTGCCCTCTGTGGTTGCCGTACTCGGTCGCCCTACCTTTCCAGCACGTACATCCGTCACGTTCACAGTCCGTTGAAATTTTTCAAACAGATCCTTTATTGTATCGCTTTTCGGTCCTTTGGTTACATTAAACCTCCGTTGAAAAGTTCGTCTTGTTGCAACAACACTGTGTTCTAGGTGGTGGAATTCCAACACCAGAAAAATCCTCTGTTCTAAGGAATAAACCATGTTGTCCACAGCACACTTGCACGTTGTGAACAGCATACGCTTACAGCAGAAAGACGACGTACAGAATGGCGCACCCATAGACTGCGTTGTCTTCTATATCGTTCACATCACTTGCAGCGCCATCTGTTGTTGAAAATTGTAACTACTGTAATTTCGAAGGTTTGTCCGCCTGAAAATGTACTGTTGTCCCAAGCATATTGCAACAAACGGTGTATTTCTATCGCTGCTCGTTTACTTTTTATTGCCGTTTCAAATATACCGGACATTTTTGAAACACCCTGTATCTTACCCCTAGTGAGATAAGCCTCCACATCCTTACATTTGTCCTCTAGCCATGCCTGCTTAGCCATTTTGCACTTCCAGTCGATCTCATGTTTGAGACGTTTGTATTCCTTTTTGCCTGCTTCATTTACTGCATTTTTATATTTTCTCCTTTCATCAATTAAATTCAGTATTTCTTCTGTTACCCAAGGATTTCTATAAGCCCTCGTCTTTTTACTTACGTGATCTTCTGCTGACTTCACTACTTCATCCCTCAGAGCTACCCATTCTTCTTCTACTGTATTTCTTTCCCCCATTCCTGTCAATTGTTCCCTTATGCTCTCCCTGAAACTCTCTACAACCTCTGGTTCTTTCAGTTTATCCAGGTCCCATCTCCCTAAATTAGCACCTTTTTGTAGTTTCTTCAGTTTTAATCTACAGTTCATAACCAATAGATTGTGGTCAGAGTCCACATCTGCCCCTGGAAATGTCTTACAATTTAAAACCTGATTCCTAAATCTCTGTCTTACCATTATATAATCTATCTGATACCTTTTAGTATCTCCAGGATTCTTCCATGTATACAACCTTCCTTTATGATTCTTGAACCAAGTATTAGCTATGATTAAGTTATGCTCTGTGCAAAATTCTACCAGACGGCTTCCTCTTTCATTTCTTCCCCCAACTCCATATTCACCTACTATGTATCCTTCTCTCCCTTTTCCTACTGACGAATTGCAGTCACCCATGACTATTAAATTTTTGTCTCGCTTCACTACCTGAATAATTTCTTTTATCTCATCATACATTTCCTCAATTTCTTCATCATCTGCAGAGCTAGTTTGCATATAAAGTTGTACTACTGTAGTAGGCGTGGGCTTTGTGTCTATCTTGGCAACAATAATGCGTTCACTATGGTGTTTGTAGTAGCTTACCCGCACTCCTATTTTTTTATTCATTATTAAACCTACTCCTGCATTACCCCTATTTGATTTTGTGTTTATAACCCTGTATTCACCTGAGCAGAAGTCTTGTTCCTCCTGCCACCGAACTTCACTAATTCCCACTATATCTAACTTCAACCTATCCATTTCCCTTTTTAAATTTTCTAACCTACCTGCCCGATTAAGGGATCTGACATTCCACGTTCCGATCCGTAGAACGCCAGTTTTCTTTCTCCTGATAACGACGTCCTCTTGAGTAGTCACCACCTGGAGATCCGAATGGGGGACTATTTTACCTTCGGAATATTTTATCCAAGAGGACGCCATTATCATTTAATCATACAGTAAAGCTGCATGCCCGCGGGAAAAATAACGGCTGTAGTTTCCCCTTGCTTTCAGCCCTTCGCAGTACCAGCACAGCAAGGCCCTTTTGGTTAATGTTACAAGGCCAGATCAGTCAATCATCCAGACTGTTGCCACTGAAAAGGCTGATGCCCCTCTTCAGGAACCATACGTTTGTCTGGCCTCTCAACAGATACCCCTCCGTTGTGCTTACACCTAAGGTACGGCCGTCTGTATCGCTGAGGCACGCAAGCCTCCCCACCAACGGCAAGGTCAATGTTTCAGGGGGTGGGGGTGGGGGGGGGATTTTACCATATTGATTTACAAATGGCTCAAACGGCTGTAAACAATATGGGACTTATCATCTGAGGTCATCAGTCCCCTAGCCTTTGAACCACTTCAACCTAACTAACCTAAGGACATCACACACATCCATGCCCCTTGCCGGATTCGAACCTTCGACCGTAGCAGCAGCGCGGTTCCGGACTGAAGCGCCTAGAACCGCTCTGCCACAGAGGCCGGCTATTGATGACGATTATTGAACTAGGTGGAAAAAACATAAACTCTTGCGGATGACCTCACATTTTTTGTTCAAAATGGTTCAAATGGCTCTGAGCACTATGGGGCTTAACATCTATGGTCATCAGTCCCCAAGAACTTTGAACTACTTAAACCTAACCAACCTAAGGATATCACACAACACCCAGTCATCACGAGGCAGAGTAAATCCCTGACCCCGCCGGGAATCGAACCGGGACACTTTTCGTTGTTTAAGGTAAAAAAAAAGGTTCAAATGGCACCGAGCATTATGGGACTTAACTACTGTGGTCATCAGTCCCCTAGAACTTAGAACTACTTAAACCTAACTAACCTAAGGACATCACACACATCCATGCCCGAGGTGTTTAAGGTCAACTGCCACTTTTCGCACCATTCCGATATTTCTTCTAAATCGTTTTACAGTTTGTTTTGATCTGATGACTTTATTAGTCGATAAACGACAGCGTCATCTGCAAACAACCGAAGACTGCTGCTCAGATTGTCTCCCAAATCGTTTATACAAATAGGTAACAGCAAAGGGCCTATAACACTACTTTGGATTCTCTGTAATTTTCTGATTCCAACTAAGTGTGCGGATCCCTCAGTGCTTAATTTAGCAGCTGTTGATCTGACTAAATCAGTCCACGAACCCAACAACGCAGCTCCTCCGAGTTTTCGAAATAATACTTTTACGTCTTCCTCGCGTTTCTCGACCTTCGCACGGAACTTCGCGATGGTACCTTTGTGTACTCTGATGGCTCTCGGACTGACCGTGGTGTCGGGTGTGCCTTCGTCATTGGCACCGACGATTTTCGGTATTGGCTCCCGGAACACTGCTCACAAGGGAACCTCTCCATCGCACCCCCCTCAGATATAGCTATAAGTTGGAACAGTGGATAGGCCTTGAAAAACTGAACACAGATCCGTGGAGAAAACAGGAAGAAGTTGTGTGGAACTATGAAAAAAATAAGCAAAAATACAAACTGAGTAGTCCATGCGCAAGATAGGCAACATGAAGGACAGTGTGAGCTCAGGAGCGGCGTGGTCCCGTGCTTAGCGTGAGCAGCTGCGGAACGAGAGGTCCTTAGGTCAAGTCTTCCCTCGAGCGAAAAGTTTAATTTTTTATTTTCAGACAATTATTATCTGTCCGTCCGTCGGTCCGATACGAGGTAATTGCGCCGTAGTATGGGGACGTCGTATGGAAACATAAAAAACATATGTTTTGACAGAGCACAGGGAAAACTGTGCGACTGTGAAACTGGTGCATTCATTTGTTGCAGTTTATATGACAAACTCATGTTTTCATCACTTTTTGGGAGTGATTATCACATACACAAGAAAACCTAAATCGGGCAAGGTAGAAGAATCCTTTTACCCATTAGGGAAGTGTACAAGTTAGGTGGGTCGACAACATATTCCTGTCATGTGACGCACATGCCGTCACCAGTGTCGTATAGAATATATCATTCGTGTTTTCCTGTGGAGGAATCGGTTGACTTATGACCTTGCGATCAAATGTTTTCGGTTCCCATTGGAGAGGCACATCCTTTCGTCTACTATTCGCACGGTTTTGGGGTGCGGTCGCAAAACACAGACACTAAACTTATTACAGTGAACAGAGACGTCAATGAACGAACGAACAGATCATAACTTTGATAAAATAAAGAATGTAAACTTTTCACTCGAGGTAAGACGTGAACCAAGGACCTCTCGCTCCGCAGCTGCTCACGCTAACCACGGGACCACGGCGCTCCTGAGCTGACGCTATACTCGATGTGGCCTATCTTGGGCATGGACTACTCAGTTTGTATATTTTGCTTATTTTTTTCATAGTTCCACACAACTTCTTCCTGTTTTCTCAATTGATCTGTGTTCAGTTTTTCAAGGCCTATCCACTGTGCCAACTTATAACTAAATCTGAGGGGCGTGCAATGGGGAGGTTCCCTTGTCAGTATTAACAGCGGAGCTCTTGGCCCTGTATCAGGCCACAGAGTACATCCAGCGACACTGACTTTGTAATTGCGCCATTCGCTCCGACTCTCTGAGCCCTTCAGACTCTCTGAGCCCTTCAGACTCTCTGAGCCCTTCAGACTCTCTGAGCCCTTCAGACTCTCTGAGCCCTTCAGACTCTCTGAGCCCTTCAGACTCTCTGAGCCCTTCAGACTCTCTGAGCCCTTCAGACTCTGTGTCGTTCATCCCTTAGTGTAACGGGCCCAGGAATTCACTTGTTCACTCTTGATGGAGCCACTGTGATATCTATGTAGGTCCCTTGTCACGTCGGTCTGACAGGAAACGAGGGCGCTGACGCTGCTGCCAAGGCTGCAGCCCTCCTACCTCGGCCCACTTGTTCTTCCGTTCGCTCAGAAGATCTCTGTGTTGCCGTCTTTCAGCAGGTGGTGTCACTTTGGTACCACCACTGGTCTGCTCTTTATGGAAACAAACTTCGGAGAATTAAGCATCTCCCAGCGGCTTGGGCAACCGCCTCTCGGACCTCTCGCCGCGATATCATTTTAGCTAGGTTATGTTCAAATCCCTCCAAGCACTATGGGACTCAACAACTGAGGTCATCAGTGCCCTAGACTGAGAACTACTTAAACCTAACTAGCCTAACGAAATCACACACAACCATGCCCGAGGCAGGATTCGAACTTGCTTCCGTAGCAGCATCTCGGTTCCAGACTGAAGCGCCTAGAACCGCTCGGTCATAGCTGATGGCCTTAGCTAGGCTGCGTATTGGTCGCTGTCTTTTTAGCCATTGCCATTTCTTAAGTGATTATCCCCCACCACTTGGTGCTTTTTCTCTTCAACCTTTGACGGTTCACCATTTCCTGGCGGAATGCCCTCTTGTTTTGCCACTTACGTTTCAATTTATGTTTGCCGTCTGAGTTATCGTCCGTTTTAACAAACGAGACCCGGGCTGTCGACCGCGTTTTACTTTTTACCCGTCGTAGCAATATGGCAAAGGGCATTTAAACTTCAGTTGAGGACCTCCGTTGGCTTTATGGCATATTTTATGGCCCTATTTTTAGCTGTCTTTCCTGGGCTTAACGTGTAATAACATTTAACTCCTTTTTCATCTTCGTGTTCTACGATTCTGACATGGGCGCGTATGACCTTAGTTGTTTTTGCACCCTAAAACAACACAAAAACAAAACGAACGTCTTCGGCCGCGCGGGATTAGCGGAGCAGCCTCGGGCGCTGAGTCATGGACTGTGTGGCTGTTCCCGGCGGAATTGGTGTGTGTGTTTGTCCTTTGGATAATTTAGGTTAAGTAGTGTGTAAGCTGACGACCTTAGCAGTTAAGTCCCATAAGATACCACACACATTTGAACATTTTGAACAAATGTCTTCCTCGCGTTTCCCGCTAAACACTGACACTGAAATTAATAATAATGAGAAAGTCTTCATGGCGGCAGCACTACAAGAGATATCATTTGTAGCTGGCCGCGGTGGTCTCGCGGTTCTAGGCGCGCAGTCCGGATCCGCGCGACTGCTACGGTCGCAGGTTCGAATCCTGCCTCGGGCATGGATGTGTGTGATGTCCTTAGGTTAGTTAGGTTTAAGTAGTTCTAAGTTCTAGGGGACTGATGACCACAGCAGTTGAGTCCCATAGTGCTCAGAGCCATTTTTTGATATCATTTGTCAAGTCATGTGGAAGGCTATACTGACTTCTACCTGTTTTTAACAACTGAATATCGATTCGCGAATGGTTTATAACGGTTTGGGTATCTCCCGTGTTACTCAGATTAGATTCCCCCATATTGATTTACAAATGATTCAAATGGCTCTAAGCACTATTGGACTTAACATATGAGGTCATCAGTCCCCTAGACTTAGAACTACTGAAATCTAGTCCGCAGCTCGTGGTCGTGCGGTAGCGTTCTTGCTTCCCGCGCCCAGGTACCCTGGTTCGATACCCGGCGGGGTCAGGGATTTTCTTTGCCTCGTGATCACTGGGTGTTGTGTGCTGTCCTTAGGTTAGTTAGGTTTAATTAGTTCTATGTTCTAGGGGAATGATGACCCTAGATGTTAAGTCCCAAGTGCTCAGAGCCATTTTTTTACTGAGATCTAACCAACCTAACATCACACACAACCATGCCCGAGGCAGGATTCGAACCTGCGACAGTAGTAGCAGTGCGGTTCCGGACTGAAGCGCCTAGAACCGCTCGGCCACATCGGCCGGCACAAAGAGTGGAAATAGGAATAAAATCTCAGATGAACACCTTGACAACACTGAGGATTGCAATCTCTTCGATCGAACCTGATATTGATAAATTAGTTTCCCAAATTAAAAGTCCAATGCCACATTAATTATATGATTTGTAATTACTCGTGCATAACATTATTAATGAAATCTTATCAGTTTTGTGTTGGTTTTATAGTAGAAAGAATCATCAAGTAATAAATTCTAAATTTCGTAAATGTGTTATCTATATACCACCGACCACCCCTTTTCTTCGCAGTTATTGTTAGTATTAAGTATTCTTCGCGCAGCCTAAAAATACTCGAACTGTGCCAATGTGGCCCAGGTAAGGCAAATGTTGGACACCCCTGATTTAAGGAAAAAATGTTGTCCGAGACAGGTTGTGTAGCGTTAAAGACACTTGACTCACGTTTAACAGAAATACGGTCTGAATACCTGCCCACACCCGTAATGGTGCTCCGTCGGTTCAGTAAATTACTTCAGGCCAATCTGAGGATGGTCTGCTCAATAGGGCCGCCCAGAAAGAGTCGTACGGTATTGATGCCTAGGAAACAAAGAGTTATTATTCACCAAGCTCATCGGAAAGGTTTTTCTTTGTTCGCCCTGAGTGGCTTATTTCCAGGCTGTCTATTAGTCTTTTGACGTAAGGGCATCTGCAGACTGTAGACGATAATAATGGTTGAGTGTACAGTGATGATAGAAGAGAGGAAGCGAAATCTGTGCCGGTTCACAACCTACTTCTCTCGAATCGGACCAAGGGGATCGTCAAGCTTTATGCCTCCATCAGATTGGCGGATCGCCATCAACAGTGACACAGACCCTCACTATATGAGAGGTACGGAATTAAATCTAATACATTGTCTCATAGTGTGGTTATGACAAACTTTGACGCCACCACTTCTCTTCCTCTTGCCGGCCAAAAATACTGCGGTGAAACTTCCTATCACCACCAGAATACTCAAATCAGACGAATGGGAGCGCCAGGTTGCAGAGACAAGGATGCTTTGCTGGTTTGGAGGAGTACACTAAAAGACAGACCATACCCTACGTTCGTTTAATGTAGCAAAAATAGTCTATGCTGGTACAGGTATGTCACGCTCCGGGAACCTAATCATATGACTAGAACAGTACTGGATATAAGAGAACCGAAGAGATTCCCCGAACGCTCACCAAATACCGGGATTTGGACCATAAAGAATGGCCTGGCAACGATGGGACTGGGTCCTGAAATGACATAAACACTGTCAGAATGGCCTAACAAGACAAAGACGGCTGACCGAAGCGACATGGGAAATAAATCACGGAAGATGATGAAGAAGAAGAAGCTCAGGATCCAAACCGAGCTTTACCGCGCAGGTGTGCGTTAGCCACTTCGGCTATCTCCCTCGCCGTATACCATCCGTAATAACTTTGTTGTCGACAAGAATTTTGACTCCAGTAATACTAACTATAAAACGTACAAATTCTCTCCAGTAACGCAAGATAAAGTAAATGTTCTGTTTGTCAATGAAGTACCATCCCCGTGGGCACAATCGTCCCACAGGTAATCAGATAAAAGGAGCTACTCTCAAGAGTTTTATGCTTCTGTTTTAACCTTATGTGCATAGTAAGACGCATTATTTTTACGTGCGACCGTTTTCTTATGATGTCCCCACAAACTTTATTGGAGTCATAACTCGACCTGCTTTTATAGCCACTGTTATTGCAGAGCTGTTCGGAAGCGCGGTTTCTGCTACATTTGCTTATTTGTTCACTGGCTAGGATAAATACAAGGTATTCTTACGCTGTACAAAAGGCCTCATTTCATGGCCGCTTTAAAAGCAAAATGTAAAGGCCTTGGTAAACGGGACGTCTGCCAGAAAAAAAAAATGCCGCTACAAGTGAGGTGGTAGGAAATGGAAGCATCGGCGTTGCTGTTGAAACGTGTGCTCTCTTGACGACATGTTCACGTCACAGGGTGTTTCAAAAATATTCATCTCATTTCACAGTAACATATCTTCTACATCAATGAAAACATAAATTTTAACTTATGCACAGGACTATAACGTTTTTATTTTAAGATATCTAGCCAATTTTATAAATGGTTCAAATGGCTCTGAGCACTATGGTACAGTTTGTTCCTAACTGTTCGTTGTACTTGGTCGTAGCGGACGTCACATGACATCCGTTGAAGTTCGTTGTTGATCCCTTCACTATTTTTTTTTTTTTTTCAGAGACCTCTCTGCTCTCTGACCGAACACGTTGAGCTACCTTGCCGGCGCTTTTTTTTTTTTTTTTTGTTCCCTTTCGTTCGTTCCATTTCCTCAAGGCAGACGTCGTGGGACACCCATTTAAGTTCGTCGTTGATCGATTCTTTTATTAGAGAGGGCAGCTAATCCTCTGACCGAACACGCTGAGCTACCGTGCCGGCGCTGAACTACCGTGCTGAGTGCGGGTTCGAATCCGGAATTTCCTACTTATTAAGTGTTACTCGGACACTGTTTATCACAATAGCGCGGTCCGTCTCGGGCGATCATAATTCTCACCTAGAGCCACTTACTCCCAGTCCTCACCCATGTTCTCCATGACCGCTACTTTGAAATTCGCGCAGGAGCTCTAACGTACTTGTGCATCCGCACTGAAGGTTCAAATAGCTCTGAGCACTATGGGACTTAACATCTGAGGTCATCAGTCCCCTAGAACTTAGAACTACTTAAACCTAACTAACCTAAGAACATCACACACGTGCATGCCCGAGGCAGGATTCGAACCTGCGACCGTCGCGGTCGCGCGGTTCCAGACTGGCGCCTAGAATCGTTCGGCCACCTTGGCCGGCTCAATTTTACATTTTGTATGCATTATGCAATTCATGCGCGTACGATCTTGGGGTACTTTACATAATTACGTTAAGTGTCGAATTTTCCACTTATCTTTCACAAACGTTCAGAGCGCCCTCTACTGGACGCACAACAAACATCGAGTTGACGTTCAAACACACCTCTTTCCTTTGCGAGCGTATCTGTATGTCACTCCTGCTGTTATGCGGCGTCGCAGAACTTTGTTGGAAGGCGAGGCACATCGACGAACTATTTCATAAACCCTCTCGAAAACAAAATGACATAGCGTGAGATAAGCTGACGCTGGAGATCAGTGGTGCAATGGGATTTCAAGTACGCCCCTTACGGCTGAGCCATCGTCGAGTCAGCACATTGTTAATAAATGTTCTTACGTGCCGGTGTTACCGGGATGCTGCTCCGCCCTGTTCAGACACGAAATTTTCGACATATTTTGGCAGCTTCGGAAGAAGGGGGATAGCTAGCGTATCCAAGTATGTGGTTTCTGTAATCGTCTTTTCTGCAAAAAACAACGGGCCATAAATGTTGTACCGTGAAACGTCGCGAAATACGTGAAACTTTGTAGATTGTCCCTCGCGCTAACTATGCTATGTGGCTGCTATAGCGGCGAAGTTGTCATTCATTTTTTGAACTTATTCACTTAACTAAGTAACCTCCTCAGAACCAGTGCCTGCCCTGAGCTTATGTACACTCTAATAATAATAATAATAATAATAATAATAATAATGTAAAGAGCAACTAATAATAGATGCAGAGGTGACATATCAAACCAAAACTAAACAAAGGTCGCTACACTACGCATACACTGATTACCAAAAAGCTTTTGATAGCGTACCCCACTCATGGTTACTACAAATATTAGAAATATACGAAGTAGATTCTAAAGTGATAAAGTTCCTAAACACAGTAATGAAAAATTGGAAAACCACACTTAATATCTAAACAAATTCAAGTAATATCACATCACAGCCAATACAGATTAAGCGTGGAATATACCAAGGAGACTCATGAAGTCCTTTCTGGTTCTGCCTTGCTCTGAACCTACTATCCAACATGCTAAATAATACAAATTATGGATAAAATATTACTGGAACATACCAACACAAAATCACACATTTGCTCTACATGGATGATCTAAAATTACTGGCAACAACAAATCAACAACTTACTAAAGATAACAGAAGTATTCAGCAATGATATAAATATGGCTTTTGAAACAGACAAATGTAAGAAAAATAGCATAGTCAAGGGAAAACAAACGTAACAAGAAGATTACGTATTGGACAACCACAGCGACTACATAGAAGCGATGGAAAAAACAGATGCCTATAAATATCTAGGATACAGACAAAAAATAGGAATAGAAAATACAAATATTAAAGAAGAACTAAAAGAAAAATATAGACAAAGACTAACAAAAATACTGAAAACAGAATTGACAGCAAGAAACAAAACAAAAGCTATAAATACTTATGCTATACCAGTATTGACCTACTCATTTGGAGTAGTGAAATGGAGTAACATAGACCTAGAAGCACTCAATACACTTACACTATCACAATGCCACAAATAAAGAATACATCACATACATTCACCTACAGAAAGATTCACATTAAGCAGAAAGGAAGTAGGAAGTGGATTTATCGACATAAAAAACCTACATTATGGACAGGTAGACAATTTAAGAAACTTCTTTCTAGAACGAGCAGATACCCAAAGCAGTGACTCGTATAAATACATCCGCTACACCACTGCAATTTCATAACCACTTCTACAACCCTTTAGATCACATAACATCAACAGATACGAAGAAAGTAAACTGGAAAAAGAAAACACTACATGGCAAGCACCCGTATCATCTAACACAGCCACACATCGATCAAGACGCATCCAACACATGGCTAAGACAAGGCAATATATACAGTTAGGCGGAAGGATTCATGATTGCAATACAGGATCAAACAATAACCACCAGATATTACAGCAAACATATTATTAAT
The DNA here is from genome assembly GCF_023897955.1 of Schistocerca gregaria. NCBI lineage: Eukaryota > Metazoa > Arthropoda > Insecta > Orthoptera > Acrididae > Schistocerca > Schistocerca gregaria. Next base: position 132,728,691 of record NC_064931.1, on the reverse strand, counting down.
GATCCCAATACCACATCAGATAAATGCAGACTTTGCAAACAACAAATAGAAACAGTAGATCACATCACAAGCGGATGTACAATACTAGCGAATACAGAATACCCCAAAAGACATGTCAATGTAGCAAAAATAATACATCAACAACTTGCCATACAACATAAACTAATAAAACGACACGTTCCCACATCCACATACAAGTATGCACTGGAGAATGATAAATACAAATTATACTCGAACAGAACCATTATAACAGATAAAACAACACCACATAACAAACCTGACATCATACTCACCAATAAAAAGAAGAAATTAACACAACTAATCGAAATATCCATACCCAATACAACAAATATACAGAAGAAAACAGGAGAAAAAATTGAAAAATACATCCAACTGGCTGAGAAAGTCAAAGACATGTGGCATCAGGATAAAGTTGACAGCATACCAATTATACTATCAACTACAGGAGTCATACCACACAATATCCACCAGTACATCAACGCAATACAGCTACATCCTAACTTATACAGGGTGTTTCAAAAATGACCGGTATATTTGAAACGACAATAAAAACTAAACGAGCAGCGATAGAAATACATCGTTTGTTGCAATATGCTTGGGACAACAGTACATTTTCAGGCGAACAAACTTTCGAATTACAGTAGTTACAATTTTCAACAACAGATGGCGCTGCGGTCTGGGAAACTCTATAGTGGACCTTCCTCTGTTGAGTGATTTCAGTTGCTTTTCTATTCCTTGGACACTTATTTCAATGTCGATTGCTCGGTATATGAATAGGAGCGATGCGACTATTCGACGATGAGCAGGAATTGGATGACAGAGGCACTCAGAGTCCCGGATTCAAAATTATCATCGCTGCGACGTGAATTTTCGGTCTGGAATCTCATTGACTGGAGTAGAATTGTTTTTAGTGAGAAGTCCCGCTCCGAAATGAGCCCCAACGAATAGCGAAGACTTGTGTGGAGACGTCCCGGACAGCAGTGGGATACCAATTTGACTGCCGCCCGCCATACGGCACAACAACCTGGGGTGATGGGATGGGGTGCCAGTAGAGGTGGATCGAAGTCGTTCATTCCCGTAAACTACTTCATTCATTTCACTCTTTGGCGTGAAGCGTTCAAATGAAGTAGTTCATTCACGGAGTACGGAAGCCTGGCGAAGTTGCCCAGTTCGCCGCTCAGCCGCGGCTACGCTCGCTTCGCCTCGCTCGTACAATAAAGCTTCGTAATACTTCGTAATTTTACCAACAGATGGCAGAACTATGCAGTAACGTGCACGCAACGTTTTACAGCGTCTGAGCTAACTTAAATAGAGTATGGTCGAAGGGGACAAAGGAAAGATAAACAGAGAAGCCTGTCACATATAAAGAAGGTATTACATTTAATCTTGCTCGACATTTTCTCATGAAGCGCCCAAAAAAGACTTTATCTGCCAAGTGAAACATTATTTGTTGTATTCATGGACTGAAACTAGGGCTACCAACGAAATGCAGTAAAATTTTATGTTCCTTTTAAAATTTAATCCAATTTAGAATGAGTATGTTTACCACTGTCACAAAGTCTATATATCTAGGTTAAGTAATTATTCAGAAGTTTTCCTGTAGATTTTATTTTTGTTGAGAATAAAACCCTCCCCTCCCACCATGAACCATGGACCTTGCCGTTGGTGGGGAGGCTTGCGTGCCTCAGCGATACAGATAGCAGTACCGTAGGTGCAACCACAACGGAGGGGTATCTGTTGAGAGGCCAACAAACGTGTGGTTCCTGAAGAGGGGCAGCAGCCTTTTCAGCAGTTGCAGGGGCAACAGTCTGGATGATTGACTGATCTGGCCTTGTAACATTAACCAAAACGGCCTTGCTGTGCTGGTACTGCGAACGGCTGAAAGCAAGGAGAAACTACGGCCGTAATCTTTCCCGAGGGCATGCAGCTTTACTGTATGATTAAATGATGATGGCGTCCTCTTGGGTACAATATTCCGAAGGTAAAATAGTCCCCCATTCGGATCTCCGGGCGGGAACTACCCAAGAGGATATCGTTATCAGGAGAAAGAAAACTAGCGTTCTACGGATCGGAGCGTGGAATGTCAGATCCCTTAATCGGGGAGGTAGGTTAGAAAATTTAAAAAGGGAAATGGATAGGTTAAAGTTAGATATAGTGGGAATTAGTGAATTTCAGTGGCAGGAGGAAAAAGACTTCTGGTCAGGTGACTACAGGGTTATAAACACAAAATCAAATAGGGGTAATGCAGGAGTAGGTTTAATAATGAATAGGAAAATAGGAATGCGGGTAAGCTACTACAAACAGCATAGTGAACGCATTATTGTGGCCAAGATAGATACGAAGCCCACACCTACTACACTAGTACAAGTATATATGCCAACTAGCTCTGCAGACGACGAAGAAATTGAAGAAATGTATGATCAAATAAAAGAAATTATTCAGATAGTGAAGGGAGATGAAAATTTAATAGTCATGGGTGACTGGAATTCGGTTATAGGGAAAGGGAGAGAAGGAAACGTCGTAGGTGAATATGGACTGGGGCAAAGAAATGAAAGAGGAAGCCGTCTGGTAGAATTTTTCACAGAGCACAAGTTAATCATAGGTAACACTTGGTTCAAGAATCATAAAAGAAGGCTGAATACATGGAAGAACCCTGGAGATACTAAAAGGTATCAGATAGATTATATAATGGTAAGACAGAGATTTAGGAACCAGGTTTTAAATTGTAAGACATTTCCAGGGGCAGATGTGGACTCTGACCACAATCTATTGGTTATGAACTGTAGATTAAAACTGAAGAAACTGCAAAAAGGTGGGAATTTAAGGAGATGGGACCTGAATAAACTGAAAGAACCAGAGGTTGTACAGAGTTTCAGGGAGAGCATAAGGGACCAAATGGCAGGAATGGGGGAAAGAAATGCAGTAGAAGAAGAATGGGTAGCTTTGAGGGATGAAGTAGTGAAGGCAGCAGAGGATCAAGTAGGTAAAAAGACGAGGGCTAGTAGAAATCCTTGGGTGACAGAAGAAATATTGAAGTTAATTGATGAAAGGAGAAAATACAAAAATGCAGTAAATGAAGCAGGCAAAAAGGAATACAAACGTCTCAGAAATGAGATCGACAGGTAGTGCAAAATGGCTAAGCAGGGATGGCTAGAGGACAAATGTAAGGATGTAGAGGCTTATCTCACTAGGGGTAAGATAGATACTGCCTACAGGAAAATTAAAGAGACCTTTGGAGATAGGAGAACCACTTGTATGAACATCAAGAGCTCGGACGGAAACCCAGTTCAGAGCAAAGAAGATAAAGCAGAAAGGTGGAAGGAGTATATAGAGGGTCTATACAAGGGCGATATACTTGAGGACAATATTATGGAAATGGAAGAGCATTTGTAGACTTAGAGAAAGCTTTTGACAATGTTGACTGGAATACTCTCCTTCAAATTCTGAAGGTGGCAGGGGTAAAATACAGGGAGCGAAAGGCTATTTACAATATGTACAGATACCAGATGGTAGTTATAAGAGTCGAGGGGAATGAGAGGGAAGCAGTGGTTGGGAAGGGAGTGAGACAGGGTTGTAGTCTCTCCCCGATGTTATTCAATCTGTATATTGAGCAAGCAGTAAAGGAAACAAAAGAGAAATTTGGAGTAGGTATTAAAATCCATGGAGAAGAAATAAAAACTTTGAGGTTCGCAGATGACATCGTAATTCTGTCAGTGACAGCAAAGGACTTGGAAGAGCTATTGAATGGAATGGATAGTGTCTTGAAAGGAGGATATAAAATGAACATCAACAAAAGCAAAACGAGGATAATGGAATGTAGTCGAATTAAGTAGGGCGTTGTTGAGGGTATTAGATTAGGAAATGAGACACTTAAAGTAGTAAAGGAGTTTTGCTATTTGGGGAGCAAAATAATTGATGATGGTCGAAGTAGAGAGGATATAAAATGTAGACTGGCAATGGCAGGGAAAGCGTTTCTGACAAAGAGAAATTTGTTAACATCGAGTATAGATTTAAGAGTCAGGAAGTCATTTCGGAAAGTATTTGTATGGAGTGTAGCCATGTGTGGAAGTGAAACATGGACGATAAATAGTTTGGACAAGAAGAGAATAGAAGCTTTCGAAATGTGGTGCTACAGAAGAATGCTGAAGATTAAATGGGTAGATCACATAACTAATGAGGAAATATTGAATAGGATTGGGGGAAAGAGAAGTTTGTGGCACAACTTGACCAGAAGAAGGGACCGGTTGGTAGGACATATTCTGAGGCATCAAGGGATCACAAATTTAGTATTGGAGGGCACTGTGGAGGGTAAAAATCGTAGAGGGAGACCAAGAGATGAACACAGTAAGCAGATTCAGAAGGACGTAGGTTGCAGTCGGTACTGGGAGATGAAGAAGCTTGCACAGGATAGAGTAGCATGGAGAGCTGCATCAAACCAGTCTCAGGACTGAAAACCACAACAATAATAACCCTCCAGATTCAAAACGTAAACTGTCACCTGTAGTCATCGGTACGATTTCAGGTAAAATCCCTCTTTCAGTGTTATTAACAAACCTTTTATTTTCATGTTCGCTGTGCGCGCTCACACAGCCAGCCTCTTCGTGTGTGTCTGTAATATTCATTTGTCCGCAAGCACTGCCAACGGTAGGCTACCGGTAGACGCGAAGTATAACCGAACTGCACAAATAGTCACGGGTAATGATGTCAGCACTGCAGGAAGCAGCTGATGCTGCCTTTTCCTCGCCACTCACCTCTACAACCCATCGCAAAACCTATAATTTCCCACAAACGCCGCGCGATTCGTCGACAGGCAGTAGAGGGGGGGGGGGGGGGGTGAAGTGAAGGGAGAATGAGTGACGTAGCGCCGATGTGATGGATGAGGGAGAGGGGAAGAGAGTGAGTGAACCAGGAAAAAAAAGGGGAATATGTTATCTGTGAAGAGTTTGAAGTGTCAGTTCATTGAAATTGAGTGGTTAGTTCACACTTCACTGGAGTGAGGCGTTCATTTGAACGATTCATTCGCGAGCTCCCCATCACTAGGTGCCAGTTCATTTCTGACTTGCATATGGGCTAGAGGCGGATCAACGCGTTGCTGGCTTGCTCCGTTTGTAAAGCTCTTTCTCTTGAATAAATTATCCAATTTTTCTGAAATTATAATCATATGTTTGCATGTCCATGTACATCACATCTACGGATTTCCGTTCCATTCGGATAACTTCGAGGTGCGTCGTCTGAATTTTTTTCTCTTAGAGGGAATAAGCTACCAGGCCTGGTAACGACATTAAACACGACCAACACTATTGCACTCTGGTGGCCATTCTGTCACAGAGAATTGCAACTCTTAATCTTCTATACTCGTCGATGATGCTTATGTGTACGGAGTTACAGACATGGAGATCCGATCGTGTCTTCGGGGTGTTTCACTTTTTTTTTGTCAGCCGTTGTACCTGGTTTTGTTTGCCTCACTTTTATCAGTAAAACGTGCTCGGAATTGCGAAGCAGCTGTCTGAAAATTTTATAGCTTTTCTGTTACGTTGTTTAACGTGACAAAATATTCGGTTACGTCCATTGTATTGCCAGCTGGTTTCACGACGAACGCAGTCTAATTTCAAAATAGCTTTATACTTTGCTGATTGCAAGTAACATTGTACCTGTCACTTAAGTGATTAGAACACGTTCGGCTTTTAAAATCGACTTAATTCGTACGTTGCAATTGGGACTTACCGGCGGTGGCTGTTGTACTTCTCGATGTGTAGATGTGTTGACGATTGCTTATTTGTTCGGGCCTTGTATCAAGATGAAATATAACTAAGCGATACATGTAATCATGTGAGAAGGCTAATATTAGAACTCTGTATGCTACGCTCTGGTTTGTAATTTTGTGAAGTAATCGAATAAAACAGCCTCAACTTTCGCATTTACAGACGGCAGTTCGCGGAAATGTCTACAGTAATTATCCTTCGTACTGAAATACAGATACCGATTTCTTTGCGTATAATTTCGCTCTTTGTTGAGTTACAAACTTTGTGCACATTGTACTTTCCCAAGACGCTGTTCATTATTACATGTAACACTTATGTATAGTCTCATGCAACTCATCACGTATAGATTTTGACGAATGAAGCTTCCGAACAAGTTACATATTTTTGTGTACTTTTCCGGTCGAAGGACACTGGCTTATGAGACCTACTGGAGAACTCTTTCTATATGTGAAACAAAACCCTTCAATGGCGCCGCGTTAGTTTTTAACCGCGTAACGTATCCCAGAAACAAAATAAAACGCTGGATCTTCTCCACAAATTAAACCGAAATAAAGACGGGTCCTTTTTCTATTAAAAAGTAGCTCCAACACTCCCGTGAGACAATATTGCTAATGCAGATGTATAAAATCCATTTTCTGGGATTTTTTCGCCCTTCTTAAATCCTGACATCAGTCGCAAAGAAATTTTGTTGTCAGTGTAATGTAGGTAAGATGGTTCAAATAGCTCTAAGCACTATTGGACTTAACATCTGAGGTCATCAGTCCCCTAGACGTAGAACTACTTAAACCTAACTAACCTACGGAAATCACACACATCCAGGCCCGAGGCAGGATTTGAAGCCGCGACCGCAGCAGCAGCGCGGTTCCGGACTGAAGCACCTAGAACCGCTCGGCCACAGCGGCCGGCAATGTAGGTAAGAGTTCGTAGCTGAGAGCTGCATTTTGTTCCTTACAAGAATGGTAAACGCTAGCTTGTTAGCGCCTACATTTTCGCTGTACGGGTAGTGTGTCCCTATGATTTGCGTATAGACACTGTGCTGTCTACGCGTGGTAGCTGTCGCTAAGGAGGGCCTCAAACCTTGAGTCCTCGAGGTGGATTTCGGTTTAAGACAAATGATAATATTTTTGAGACCACTATTCATTCTGTCTGATGTATCTTCTATGCAATGTGATATTGAATAACGAGGACAAACTGAGCGAGAGAGCCCTCGGAACATAAAGAACAAGAACCGTAAAATGAACGTACGCCCGGAAATGCATATTTTCCACACTACAAGACAATTTGTTCCTACCAAACTGTTATCTCAATAGTATATTCCAGTGTACGCCATATTGTCGTTTCTTACAATACGGCATCCGTGTGGACTATTGACCAGGAACTATCGTTACCATTTCAACGTCAGTTCGTGAGATCGTTGACGGAGGAGAAAATTGAGGGTTTAACAGCCCGTCGTTGATGAGGTCATTACGCCCTGGTGTTCGCTTTAATCGGTTTAGGGAAATCGTGTAAAAGCTAAATCTGAATGGCCGGGCCGAGCATTTGAAACGCCGTGCACTAGAATGCGAGTGGAGTGCCTTATCTCTGTGCTACGTTGCTCGGTGGAGTCCACTAACGACTGCCCGCGGGATTGTCCATCTAAGTAGAGATGTGTTTTCTCTTCGTGCAGTCTCACTGCCTTCCCTTCTGGAAAAAGTCAATTTGCCGCTACGAAGAATTGCGTGGCGGCTGCATGATTGTGCTTTTGTCCACGTCAGCCTCAAGATGTAGGGGTGCCTCGACGACGTCTTCACCGGTCGATGGTTGGACGAAACACCAGCCCGCCCTGTCGCCTGAGACAGGGCATCCATGTGGACTAAGATACATAAGGATTTGCGTATGCCGACTTGCTCCTAGATATGGGGACGCTATAGCAGTCGAGGCATGCTGCTTATAATCGTATTCGGTCGCAGGGTGGTGAATTTCATAGAGTGCTGCAGTTCCAAGGTGGTCTCAAATGGTGTTGTTGATAAAATATTGGTATATCGGTATTTTTTTCGAAAAATACAGATAAATATCAACAATAATTTACTTGCCTATATATCGATATGTCAACATCGAAATACAGATAAATATCAACAATAATTTACTTCCCGATATATCGATATGTCAACATCGAAAAGAAAACATCTGGTGCCGATATTTTTATTTTGTATTATACCTTTCCCAATTATCGGTAAATATTTGTAGTTGTTCTTTTGGAGCTGTAGTAGAACATAATTTTACTTCCACTCTGTGAAGGAGTCTTAGTACTTTTTGGGCTTTCATTATTTCCAGTCTTTTTCTTTGACTGTGTGAAGCAAGTACAGGTGGCACAAAGTAGTAGTCAGATTGTACTGGGGGTGGGGGAGTGAATAACATCAGTTACGTTAGAAATTGTGCTACTTCTTCACGTCGGCAGTCTTCTAAAACAGTTGCCGAAAATGATGAACAAAAACCTAAATGATAAGACTGGTCTTTGCGTTGGGCAGAGACGCGTGAGTGGAAAATCTAACGTAATTGGCGCTCGGCGCGACTAGCAGAAACGCCAACGGTTAACTTCATCACATAGTTTTGACACTACAGTTGATAGGTCGCTCGCGTTTGCAGAAAAGAATATAAGTACACATATTGGCAGCTTTTCCACCGTGCCTTTCTTAAAATTGATAAAGACGTTTTATGAAGACTGCCAAAAGTCAGTTCGTTGTTACCTGCCGTTTCAAATAGTGTTACTTTTGCAACAGACTGGTGAATGAAGCCACTTTTTGCTGGATAGGTTGTGCTTCTCCCAGGCGGTTCACAGCATATGTCACAAAAGCAGAAAAAAGAATTATTTATTAGGCTAAGTATTCTTGTGTTGTCACGATTTCTGCATGATACACTCTGATAAATTTTGCAGAAATTAAATTTGACCGCGTCAGCAAACCTCTCTCGTTCCAGACTAGGACTGTTGATACTCTTAAAAATGTCGGGTATCCAATTTATTGATATTTAAAAAATGTCGTTGTCACCCACGATATATCGGGAAAAAGTATCGATGTATCGTCGGAAAAAATATTGACGTACCGTCCTATAAAAATATCGGCTGCACACTCTAAATACATTGCCCGTTTTAATGCTGTATATTTAAATATTGATTTATTATTAGATATTCTGTACATCAAAAAGCTAGCAGCCTGCTCATCTCCCTTAGAGCAAGAACTGAAAGGAAAAGCCGGCAAGAGTGGCCGAGCGGTTCTAGGCGCTACAGTCTGAAACCGCGCGACCGCTACGGTTGCAGATTCGAATCCTGCCTCGGGCATGGATGTGTGTGAAGTCCTTAGGTTAGTTAGGTTTAAGTAGTTCTAAGTTCTAGGGGACTGATGACCTTAGAAGTAAAAAACCATAGTGCTCAGAGCCATTTTTTTTTTATTTTAAGTAAAGCGCTGCCCGTTAGTGCTTGGTGATATCATTGTTAGCAAAGTGGTTAACTGCTTGTAATTGGCACAATAAAATGTGTCCGATGAGTCCGTCGTTCGGATTTGTCTGAAACACTTCATGTTGACTTGGGAGTTAACTGGAATACCGCATCAGTGTGACCTGATGTCAACGCGTGACTTGTCCCAATGGTGTGACACATCATTGCAGTTGTCGTGATTTGGGTTACAACAGTCTAGACAGCACTAGCAGGGAGTACACAATATCAACCAGAATTATTTTTTAAAAGCTATGTATTTCCAAATTGTTTATAAAACAACCTTATCTACTTCAAAATACTCCCTATTACTAATACATTTGTCCCACTGGTGTTTCCACTGTCGAAACATTTTTTTTGTAGTCATCTTTAGATATGTCTGACAGCTCCTTCCTCGTTTTTATTTCTTGACTTCTTCGATGTTGTCAAATCGGTGTCCTTCTATGCCCCTTTTCATGTGTGGAAATAAGAAAAAGTCACACTGAGCCAGGTCAGGTGAGTGAGATTCGTGAGCCGGCCGCGGTTTTCTTGCGGTTCTAGGCGCTGCAGTCCGGAACCGTATGACTGCTACGGTCGCAGGTTCGAATCCTGCCTCGGGCATGGATGTGTGTGATGTCCTTAGGTTAGTTAGGTTTAAGTAGTTCTAAGTTCTAGGGGACTGATGACCTAAGATGTTAAGTCCCATAGTGCTCAGAGCCATAGTGAGATTCGTGGGACAGGGAAACCATGCAATTTTAGCCAAAAACTGTGTAACAGTGATGACTGTGTGTGCAGGTGCGTTGTCGTGATGGAAGAACCAATCTCCTGTCTGCTAAAAGTCAGGTTGTTTTCGACGAACACTGTTGCGCAATATTCTTAAAATTGATCAGTTGTCTGTCGATGGTCTGTGAGCACGAGCTCTCAAATATTTTCAATATTTTCGTTGATTCGGGCAGTTAATGGAAGTCCAGAATGAGGTTTGTCTTCAATCGACATGTTGCCATTTTTAAATCGAACATTCCCCTTGTACATTTGAATTTTTCCCATAGCATTATCTTCGTAAGCTGTTTTCAACATTAAAATAGATTCAACGGCATTTTTACCGAGTAGAAAAAAAATTTCACAGCTTCACGTTGTTCTCTTAAACTAGCCATCATAAGAAATGAAACAAGAAAAAAAAACAGCGTTAGCAAAAGAATCATTGCAGATGAATAGAACAAGCCAGGTCGACAACGCAGGCGGCAATGAACTGGTAATGAGTTGCATTATATACACCTAGCGGCAGAAATGGGTGCTACACAAGCTCCGCCTACGGCAATGTTATTCCGGTTTTTTAAATATTTTTTATACCCACTCTTAATATTTTATTAATGATCGTTTTCGACTTATAGATATTATCTTCAGAAAATGAGCACTATAAGAACAAGAATATCAGAATTATAGAAAGTTTGAAGAGTGTGGGGTTATAGAGGCAAGTATAATGAAGTAGCGATGTAGCATTTACCCATTTGACTGCTGCTAGCGGCTCCTTGGAAGCTCACGCAGCAAACACGATTGTAAACTGCTGACTGATGGCTGCAGAGCCACGGGTTACAAAGAGTGCAAACTTCGAGCCAAAAATGGTTTTGGGAGCTCCAGCCAATGGTTAACGTATCACAAAATGTAAGATTTTGATGTTATATGGAACTTGCAAAATAAATTATCGTAAACTAGGTGCGAATATTCGTACCTGCTTAAAGTTAATTTATTTTGCAAATACGAATTTTATGGTACAATAAATGTTAATACGTATTTTGTTTCCCTCCATATTATGGTTTTTAGAAGTGGTGGAATATGATACGTTGTCACTTTGTTTACTGTCGTTTAGGCGTAAATAAGGCTGTAAATTGCTTTGGTTACTGAAGTTGTTACACTTCAATTTCCAGTATACTTCAATGATCAATAGCAATACCTACGTGGAAGAATCACTGAGTATATCACCAAGTTAGAGAGCAACGAGTATATAAGTTGTCTTGTGTACCTTCGTGCGAATTTTGTTTTCAGTTTTGTTGCTGGGCGGTGTCTGCCCAGTTCAGACTCATTTTTTATGATCTGGGAGCTATCTTCAAGTTTTTTGTGCGATAAAGATACGAGAATGCGTAGTTTCGGTTGTAGTAACTGCACAATTGTCTGGCAACACCAGAGCGCCAGTGTATGCCAATGTTGTATGCTCAGAGGTGCGGACCTGTAGCATGTGTTGATGGACGTCGGCCCCCGACGGCATCGTCTGCGTCATAGCATTCTCCTGGGTACTGCGCCACTACCTTTGATCACTGACCACGGTCAGTCACTCTCTCTGGCCGCATAAACACTTCGCCTTAGTTATTTCATCAGGTCGATCGGATACCACAGTTGTTACAGTACAAACATTTTAGAGTTAAAATGCGATAAAGAAGAGCTTAAAAGATTTGAATTTGCCAAGGTATTATCTCAGACTAAAAGCCCTAACTTTCGTCTGTTGCAGGAAACTGTAGCATCTGTTGTGTTAATGGCCACTGCGCTTATTGTCAGTTCTACGGAGGGCATCATCATCATCATCAGTTTTATTCTATATTATCAAGCCCTTTGTGTCTCCATTTCCTGCGATGCGCTACGTTCTTCTTAATGTAGCTGTATGCACTGTATGAGTAGCTGTATGTGTCGCCGTCCAACACATCATCAAGGATCGGAAACCTTTTCGTACCTCGCTTCATCTTTCCCTTTCTCTAAGATTTTTATAAGCCTCCTTGTTTCTCAGTATGTGGCCAATCCAGTTTCTTTTCCCTCCTCTTTGCTGCGTTCAGCAATTATCTTTCCTCTCCCACTCTTCTCAGAACCTTGTAATTTTTCACTCTATCCATCCGTCTTATTCGTTCCATCCTCCTCCATGTCCACACCTCAAAATCCTTGGCCTTGCTCTATCTTTCTTCCTTAGTGTCAACTTTTTAGCACGATACAATAGACCTCATACAAAACATTTTATTAGTGTCTTCGTCAAAACTATGTCCATATTGCTGCAGGAAAATCTTTTCATAAAAATGCTTCTTTCGTCATTGCTATCCTGCTTTTAATTTCTGTGCTGCTCCTGTAGTCGGGTACTAGCGTGCTTCCTAAGTATTTAAAGCTTTTCAAATGTTCTAATGTTTCTCCAACTGGGTATTGTTTTTACCATTTTATTTCTTCCTAGTAGTAAATTGGTTTGTATCCTGAAGGCGTTGCACTATGATTTTAAGTACACTCTCTTAACTAATAGCAATATTTACGTGGATGGATCCGCTAGTACGTTATCTACCTGGAGTGTAACGCACATGTTCGTTCTCTTGCGCCTACAGGTTGACGCTCCCGATAGAAGAAATGAAGTTTACGGTTTAATGTCCGTCGACGATGAAATCATTAAAGATGAATTCATGGTTTGAAGAAGATTTTCTCAAAGAATCAGCACAGATTCAGGAAAGACCACTCTCATGAAAATTAGTTTCAAACTCAATCTACCTCCTGCATCAAATTCGCTGAAATGAAGAAAACACCGCATTTCGCTGTTCCAAACTTTCGTTATCTTTGTTAATGTTGGAGGTTACTGATTTCTGATCGCTTGGTTCAAATGGCTCTGAGCACTATGCGACTTAACTTCTGAGGTCATCAGTCGCCTAGAACTTAGAACTAATTAAACCTAACTAACCTAAGGACATCACACACATCCATGCCCGAGGCAGGATTCGAACCTGCGACCGGAGGGGTCGCTCGGCTCCAGACTGTAGCGCCCAGAACCGCACGGCCACTCAGGCCGGCTCTGATCGCTTGGCAATTCGCCAAAAAGCTCATACATTCTGTAACTGGGCAGATACGTCAACCCAGTACGTTGTCCTCAATGGTGAGTGTTCATCGGAGGTGAGGGTATCATCTGGAGTGCCCCAGGGAAGTGTGGTAGGCCCGCTGTTGTTTTCTATCTACATAAATGATCTTTTGGATAGGGTGGATAGCAATGTGCGGCTGTTTGCTGATGATGCTGTAGGAGGATACAAGATGACTTGGACAGGATTTGTGATTGGTGTAAAGAATGGCAGCTAACTCTAAATATAGATAAATGTAAGTTAATGCAGATGAATAGGAAAAACAATCCTGTAATGTTTGAATATTCCATTAGTAGTGTACCGCTTGACACAGTCACGTCAATTAAATATTTTGCTGCAGAGCGATATGAAGTGGGAAAAGCATGTAATGGCAGTTGTGGGGAAGGCGGATAGTCGTCATCGGTTCATTGGTAGAATTTTGGGAAGATGTGGTTCATCTGCGAAGGAGACCGCTTATAAAACACTAATACGACCTATTCTTGAGTACTGCTCGAGCGTTTGGGATCACTGTCAGGTCGGATTGAGGGAGGACATAGAAGCAATTCAGAGGCGGGCTGCTAGATTTGTTACTAGTAGGTTTGAGCATCACGTGAGTGTTACGGAAATGCTCCAGGAACTCGGGTGGGAGTCTCTAGAGGAAAGGAGGCGTTCTTTTCGTGAATCGCTACTGAGGAAACTTAGAGAACCAGCGTTTGAGGCTGACTGCAGTACAGTTTTACTGCCGCCGACTTACATTTCGCGGAAAAACCACAAAGATAAGATAAGAGAGATTAGGGCTCGTACAGAGGCATATAGGCAGTCATTTTTCCCTCGTTCTGTTTGGGAGTGGAACAGGGACAGAAGATGTTAGTTGTGGTACCAGGTACCCTCCGCCACGCACCGTATGTTGGATTGCGAAGTATGTATGTAGATGTAGATGTAGATCCCGGGGAATGAACTCGCTGATAGCCTGGTCAAAGTAGCTAACAGTAAACCGATTGTCGAGATCGGTATTCCATAAACAGATTTCCGATCGGTATTACGCCGCCAAGTCTTAGGAATATGGAATGCGGAGTGGCTCACTCTGACTTCATCAAACAAATTACAGGTGATAAAGGAGACTACGAATCTGTGGAGGTCCTCCATGCAGGCCTCTCGCAAAAACCCTACCGTCCTTTGCCAGCTCCGTATCGGCCATACACGGCTGATTCATACCCATCTCCTTCGTCGCGACGAGCCCCCGTCGTGGTTCCTGTTTGACGGTGGTCCACATTTTGCTGGACTGTCCCCACCTTGCCGCCCTGCGGCGTACTCTGAATCTCCATGGCTCGCTACCCGTGGTGTTCGGAGACGGTGCCCCAGCGGCTGGCATAGGTGTACGCTTTAATCGTGAAAGGGGCTTTTACTATTCTCTTTAAGGGAGGTATGACGTCAAATGGGCCGGCCGCGGTGGTCTCGCGGTTCTAGGCGCGCAGTCCGGAGCCGCGCGACTGCTACGGTCGCAGGTTCGAATCCTGCCTCTGGCATGGATGTGTGTGATGTCCTTAGGTTAGTTAGGTTTAAGTAGTTCTAAGTTCTAGGGGACTCATGACCACAGATGTTAAGTCCCATAGTGCTCAGAGCCATTTGAACCATTTGAACGTCAAATGGGACGACTTGGAGCGGGAGAGACACCACAGGAATTTTAATTCCCACAGACTATACTTTTCAAAATAAATTCATAAAACTTTGTCAGAATGGCCTGAAAGGATTCAGGATTTACACTTATAGTGGCGGAAGTTCAAAAATATAAGAAAAAATTTTTTTTTACATTTGTATTTCACTTTTTTTTCACTTACCATTGGCTGCATTTGTTGCTATAGGTACACTTTTCTTCATAAGCAAGGGAGATCCTTCGATGAATTTTGCACAGCATACAAACCATAATTAAAGGTGTATGAAACTCTATAATTTTCCAAATCTATTAAAAACTGTCGTAAAAATTGTGATAATTAGCTATAAAATTTGAGTTTTTTCTAAACATGAAGTTTAAAATGTAACAGCACTTTCATATTCTCATAAATTAATTAATTTCTAGAGTTTCATACACCTGTAAGTATAGTTTTTATGCTGTGCAAAATTCTACGAAGAATCTCTCTTACTTATGAAAAAACGTGTACCTATAGCAACAAACGCAGCCAATAGAAGTGATAAAATGATGAACTTTCACATGTAAAAAAATATAATTTTGTTATTTTTAACTTCCACTGCTATGATTGTGAATCCTGAATCCTTCCTGGTCATGCTGACAAAGTTTTATGAATGTATTCGTAAAAGTATAGACAGTGGTGGGTCTCCTGCTCCAAGACCGCCCGTTTGACGTCCTATCCCCCTTAATGGAGGGCCGCTAAACATTATCGGCCCATTGAGGGGTTGGCAGAACACCCAGTTTCTTCCTCCGCCCAGATGAGGCTGCAGCTGTCTGGGGTTGGTGGTCCACACCGGTTCTCATCGTACCTGCTCCCTTACTCTTCTTTCACCTCTCACGTGGTCTGTTAGACGTGTTCATCTTTTGTATATCTGTGCGTCTCTTGCCCTGACCGTATTGCTAGTCTTGCCAAGGCCATGTCGCAATAGAGTGCCTCTGGTAAGTGGCGGGGGCTAGGCATGTATACCCCTCATTGCACTCTGCTTTCAGGGAGTTCCGGGTGCTCCACAGATGGGGCATCTTGTCTGTCTTTCATCCTGTGCCTCCCTTTCTTCTTTTTGTCCCTTATCTCGGCTTTGTTGACCTGTCGTAGACCTTGCCGTTTCCTACACCTGGGTTTTGCGCGGTAAGCTCTCTCTGAACTACAGTCGTCTAGGCCTGTCTGTTCGAGTTAAAGGGGAATGATGACCTAGTAGTTTTGTGCTTTTAATCATGCAGCCAACCAACCGGTTGGTCAGGTCAGAACTACGCTTCTACCGTTATTTTATTACCGAGAGGAGTTTTGGTTGCCAGTAGTTACGTACCGAAACGACACATTATTGTCTCCTTTAATACGAAAGCTGACTCGTAATGAGTTACTACACGCTAAACGTAATGTTAAAGATACTTTAACAAATACCATTAACAAAAATTGCAGTTCCCTGAACCGGTTAGTCATCAAACGAGAGCCGCGTGGGATTAGCCGAACGGTCTGGGGCGCTGCAGTCATGGACTGTGCGGCTAGTCCTGGCGGAGGTTCGAGTATTCACTCGGGCATGGGTGTGTGTGTTTGTCCTTAGGATAATTTAGGTTAAGTAGTGTGTAAGCTTAGAGACTGATGACCTTACCAGTTAAGTGCCATAAGATTTCACACACACTTGATCATCATCAAACAAGAAATAACTTCCACACAGCGAAGCATATAAGAAGCATGAGCTACAATGGCCATCTAAAAGCCAGGACAGGCTGAAAAATTATGCTGTTCTGTTCAAGGTAATGGAATTGGCAGCTAAAGGTCATTAGCTACCTGTAATCTTGATGGTTTCGCTATAACACCAATAGAAGCCTAGGTAGTTGAGCTAAAAAAAAATTTCACATTGTATTAAGTGGCCATGGTAGTGAATCTTGTTGTCCAGAAACCACAAATGCATAATGTTGCAGTGGGAAGATGAACTACGTACTGACATTTACAATGTGTTTTCGAACGAGTCCCGCCTGACCCTGTCCTGGTAAACCACGCTGTGATGACTACAGTAGAGCAGCCTGCATTGTTGAGCAGCATGGCGGATAAACGCCACGCATAATAGTTTGGAACGTCATCGGGTACAAAATGCGATCTCGACTCTTAATGTATTCAGGACAATCTGGGCAGAAACCGTTACATCACGGAACTTAGAGAGCCCAAGGAACTGCTGCTGCTTCTCCTGGCAACTTCACATGATATATTTCAGGAGGACAACGCCCCATCCAACGTGGCGAGGAATGGGAATGTATTCTTGAAAGAACGGTTGGGTACCTTTGTTTCCTTGGCCTGACACTCACTCATCCTCTGTGTCTAGGATGTAGCTGGTCGTCATGTCATAAATTACTTTTGATAGATTGTGGACTGATTCATACATCGTGGAGCGTGAGTCCTCATTTAATACTGTGCAGTTTAGAAGCCCTGTGTGCGGAAAAGGTGGGGATCCGTATGATGCAGTACCCTCGAAGTCTGACATCATTAACAGTGCTGTTTTCGAAGTCGTTCATAACTGTCGTGCGAGTAGCTTACGAATAAAATTCTTTTTGAATCTCACGTACCCTCCATGATGCGATCAGAAGATACCTTAAAATTAATTTAAGAACTGAAAATAAATTGACCTGATTCCTGAAATACATCTACATTTTGATGTTTATTGTGTGATCAAACTTCAGTACTGAAAATAAGCTAGTGCGCCAAGAAAGCTCTGGTTAAAATTAATGATGAATTTTCTGTTCACATGAAACAACCTTAAGAGTACAATGCCGAGTTTACGCGATAGATGTATATTCGCAACGACGCGATTGTTTGAGTTGCGCAGAGTAAACCAGGAAGCTGATGCTGATAAAGTAATCGTGTGGCAAAGTCTGCCCACTACGCACTCGGAGCTACCCATTTTCTTGGAAAGTCAGTTAATTGTAGTTTCATGGTTGCATCATTGAGTCATCACTATAAATCCATATCTATACGTTCGAAATGTATCGTGCCAATTTACCCTTGCGTCAATATCCAATAGAATAATTCCATGTGCACAACGGAAAAAAACCCTAAAGTCAACGGTCTGTAAATGTTACTAGGAAAACATTGCTGGGTCGGAGAGAAAGTGGACTTAACCACAGTCTGCTACTCTAAAGCTTAAAGTCCCGCAAAAATAACCGCTGCTGTTATTTTGTAGTATCCGGTTACTGATACCGTAGTGGGACGAAGAGAGGCAAGCTATTTTGCAGTAAAGCTTTATTTTTCCAGGGAGCTTTTAGAGGATCAACGCTTCTAGGAAATGTCTCCCCTTTTCAGATTAAAATTTTCTGTTGTGTTACCATATTTATATGGCTTAGAGAACTTAACGTGCCTTAAATTAAGCTTCAGAGACTGTCCACGCTCATGTCGCCGTTTTTATTTTGTCGCTGAAGTTGCGTACATATCTGCTAATAGGCTACTCACAGCCGTGTATAAATCTTAATCACATGAGTATAGCTCGTGTGAAAATGGTTCTTGGGATGTGGTAATTTATAGGTGTCTCAAGAGAAAAGCTAACTGTCCTTTGCGATAAAGAAATCGGTCATCTGAAGCAAAAAATGTCATGTAGACCTGAGCTGTATTTGCTATGGATACCTACACAGACTCCTGTAAATTAAAATGCGTAATGAAATGGTATTATTTTATTATTGATTACTGTGCTTCTTGTTACCTTTTTGAGCTTAGAAATGGACGGCATATATCACACATTTTCAGTAGTTCAGAGTCAAATTGTTGACTACATTTTCAAGAAGTAAATTATCAGCCGATTACTATGCGGAGGACCCAGGTTCGATGTCCGGTACTGCTAGAGATTTTTCTTTGGTGATGGTACTGGAACCGGCGCACTCAGCCTCTTGCTGCCAATTGAGGGGGCTACCTGATCGAGTAGGAGCAGCTCCAGGTCAAGGGAAGCTGATGACAACGTCTGGGAGAGCGCTGTGAACATCCTGCATTCCTCCATACCGCAACCAGTGGTGCCATTGGCAGAGGATGACACGGCGGCTGGTCGGCACGAATGGGCTCGCCAGTGCCTTTGGACGATGTTTTACACTATCGACAGTTAACTTAAAAGTGTACAGCAGGAACATGCTGCGTTACTTTTATCAGTGTATCTTTACTTTGAGAACAGCTTTGTTCGCCCAGTATCCCACGATCTAGCGATATTTGGTCTGGACATTATGAGATTACCATGACTTCCCCATCGACACTGTATTGCCTCAAATTTATTATTGTGAGTTGGGTGGCTTTATCATGGTGGAAGTACGATGGGGGCACAATAAGTAAATGCACTCCAACTTCAGGCCACGAGTGGCCTACCGGGACCATCCGACCACCGTGTCATCCTCATAAAGGATGCGGATAGGAGGGGCGTGGTGTCAGCACACCGCACTCCTGGTCGTTATGATGATTTTCTCGACCGAAGCCGCTACTATTCAGTCGAGCAGCTCCTCACTTGTCATCACGAGGCTGAGTGCACCCCGAAAAATGGCAACAGCGCATGGCAGCCTGGATGGTCACCCATCCAAGTGCCGATCATGCCCGACAGCGCTTAACTTCGGTGATCTCACGGGAACCGGTATATCCACTGCGGCAAGGCCGTTGCCTTCGGGGGCACAATAAGTAATGCAGAAAAAATTTCACGGGCAGTTTCGGCTGAAAAAACGTGGAATTTACTATTTGACATAGTGCAATAATCCTGCTTGAGCTCCTATAGTTTCATGAAGCTCCGGTAGGTGGCGGCGTTGTACGTAGCGTTCAAAATGGCATCTGTAACGGAGGTGAGTTCCAAGCAGAGAACTGCTATAGAGTTTCTTTTGGCGAAAAACCAGCACTTCTCTGGTATTCACAGGCGCTTGTAGAATGTCTGCAGAGACCTGGCAGTGAACAAAAGCACGATGAGTCGTTGGGCGAGGTTGGTTGGTTGGTTGGTTTGTTTGGGGAAGGAGACCAGACAGCGTGGTCATCGGTCTCATCGGATTAGGGAAGGATGGGGAAGGAAGTCGGCCGTGCCCTTTCAGAGGAACCATCCCGGCATGTGCCTAGAGTGATTTAGGGAAATCACGTAGGGCGAGGTATCTGTCATCATCGCAACAAAGTAGCTCAAATTTTTGGACAACATGATTGTGGAAAGAAACAGCGATTAGTACGATTAATTATGATAGTATCCTGTCGTTATGTAGACAGGAGTGACACCACCAGCAGTCGACCAATGGTGTAAACGCCAAGAAGATGACCCTTACGTCGGGTTGAAACCGGTTGGCGGTATAATAATAATAATAATAATAATAATAATAATAATAATAATAATAATAATAATAAATGCAATTAAGACTGTTTTTGAATTATTGAAAGTAGCGCAAACCTGTCCGGCAGCAATTATCTGTGACTTCTGTAATGTTGTAACGTGCGGACACTGCCATTCGAGGTGATCGACGGATCACAGTCAAACACACCGCTGCACAACTGGACTTCACTTTCCGTAATGCTACCGAGCGAGGTGGCGCATTGGTTAGCACACTGGACTCGCATTCGGGAGGACGACGGTTGAAACCCGCGTCCGGCCATCCTGATCTAGGTTTTCCGAGATTTACGTAAATCACTTCCGCAAATGCGAGGATGGTTCCTTTGAAAGGTCACGGCCGACTTCATACCCCATCCCTCCCTAATCCGATGGGACCGATGACCTCACTGTTTGGTCGCTCCCCCAAATCAATCAATCAACCAACCAACCAGGGGTACCAAGCTGACACACGCGTCCTTCCTTTGGGATACTCAACGGTTTGTGCCTCTGGGTTGCCGGCCGAAGTGGCCGAGCGGTTCTAGGCGCTTCAGTCAGGAGCCGCGCGACCTCTACGGTCGCAGTTTCGAATCCTGCCTCGGCCATAGATGTGTGTGATGTCCTTAGGTAAGTTAGGTTTAAGTAGTTCTAAGTTCTAGGGGACTGATGACCTCAGAGCCATTTGAACCTTTTTTTCCGCTGGGTTCTCCGCCGCGTAACACAAGACCACAAAGACCACTGACCCTTAACATAGACAAATGTAATGTATTGCGAATACATAGAAAGAAGGATCCTCTATTGTATGATTATATGATAGCGGAACAAACACTGTTAGCAGTTACTTCTGTAAAATATCTGGGAGTATGAGTGCGGAACGAATTGAAGTGGAATGATCATATAAAATTAATTGTTGGTAAGGCGGGTACCAGGTTGAGATTCATTGGGAGAGTCCTTAGAAAATGCAGTACATCAAACAAAGGAGGTGGCTTACAAAACACTCGTTCGACCTATACTTGAGTATTGCTCATCAGTGTGGAATCCGTACCAGGTCGGGTTGACAGAGGAGATTGAGAAGATCCAAAGAAGAGCGGCGCGTTTCGTCACAGGGTTATTTGGTAAGCGTGTCAGCGTTACGGAGATGTTTAGCAAACTCAAGTGGCAGACTCTGCAAGAGAGTCGCTCTGCATCGCGGTGTAGCTTGCTGTCCAGGTTTCGAGAGGGTGCGTTTCTAGATGAGGTATCGAATATACTGCTTCCCCCTATTTATACCTCGCGAGGAGATCACGTACGTAAAATTAGAGAGATTCGAGCGCGCACGGAGGCTTTCCGGCAGTCGTTCTCCCCGCGAACCATACGCGATTGGAAAAGGAAAGGGAGGTAATGACATTGGCAAGTGAAGTGCCCTCCGCCACACACCGTTGGATGGCTTGCGGAGTATAAATGTAGATGTAGAATGCAGATGTAGATGTAAAGAGCAACGAAAGACCATCTGTGCGGAATTGCTTGCGCCTTACGAAGCTGATCGTCACAATTTTTTGTTGAACATCGTCACAGGCAGTGAAAAACGTGTTCATCAGTTCGAATCGGAAACAAAGCGACAATCAATAGACACACTGGACTCGCATTCGGAAGATCTGACCGTTCAAACCTGCGACTTTCCAACCTGATTTAAGTTTCCCGTGATCTGTCAAAATCGCTTCAGGCACATGCTGGCATGGTTCCTTTGTAACGTCTCGGCCGACTTCCTTCCCCATCATTTCCCAATCCGATGGAAGGAATGGCTTCGCTGTTTGGTCCCCTTCCCCCAAATCAACCAACCAACCATCAGCCCATAGAATGACGTCACCCCACCTTTCCTCTGAAGAAAAAGTTCGAATCTGTACCTTCAGCCTGTAAAGCGATATCGGCGGTCTTCTGGTATTCTCAGGGGGTTATTTTGTTTGATGTCCTCCCTCATGGTGCAATGACAAGCTCTGAAGTGTATTGTGCTACCCTCAGCAAACTCAAAATGCGACTTCAGCGTCTTCGTCGTCACAAAAATGCAAACGAATTTTTCCATGACAAACGAAAGTAATGTCAGTGGGATAGAAATATAAACGGATTGAGTGCCAAATAGGAGGAACAAAGTTAGAACAGGTGGACGGTTTCAAGTACTTAGGATGCATATTCTCACAGGATGGCAACATAGTGAAAGAACTGGAAGCGAGGTGTAGCAAAGCTAATGCAGTGAGCGCTCAGCTACGATCTACTCTCTTCTGCAAGAAGGAAGTCAGCACCAGACTAAGTTATCTGTGCATCGTTACAACTTTGTTGTATGGGAGCGAAAGCTGTGTGGATTCTGGTTACCTTATCAACAAGGTTGAGGTTACGGATATGAAAGTAGCTAGGATGATTGCAGGTACTAGTAGATGGGAACTATGGCAGGAGGGTGTCCACAATGAGGAAATCAAAGAAAAACTGGGAATGAACTCTATAGATGTAGCAGTCAGGGCGAACAGGCTTAGATGGTTGGGTCATGTTACACGCATGGGAGTAGGAAGGTTACCCAAGAGACTCATGGGTTCAGCAGTAGAGGGTAGGAGGAGCCGGGGCAGACCAAGGAGAAGGTACCTGGATTCGGTTAAGAATGATTTTGAAGTAAGAGGTTTAACATCAGAAGAGGCACCAATGTTAGCACTGAATAGAGGACCATGGAGGAATTTAATAAGGGGGCTATGCTCGAGACTGAACTCTGAAAGGCATAATCAGTCTTAAATGATGATGATGATGATGATGATGATGAATGCAAGGGTCTGCACAAGTCTTTGCATCCGAGAGCAGCCCACTAAACGTCATTAGAATGTTCTTCATCATCGAGGCTGTAACCCAGATCTCTCACCTACCGACTTCATCTGTTTGACCCAGTGAAGGATGCATTCGCGGGAAGCACTACGTGGCTTGCAACAAGACGTCGTCCCCGGCATTGACCAGTACAGTGCTACTATGCGGCCATACAGGCCTTCCCAATAAGCTGGCGTAAGACCGTCGCACTGAACATAGATTATGTTAAAAATTAGGGTTCTGTAGTGGGGAATAATATGGTGTATTCGAATCCTGAATAAAACCAACCTGCTTTCAGAGAGAGTGTTTCATTACGTATTGACCACCCCTCGTACATAGCACTCCTTACAGTCTTGTTGTTGCAGCTAATATATTTTCCATAAACTGAAAGTAACTGCGTTCCTTGTTCCAAAGTTACATGATAGAATGCGTGCGTCACTAGGGAATTAAAAAAAAAAAACCGATCATGAAGCATGTTCTAATAATGCTCTTTTCTATCACATTGTGGGAAACTGAACTTTCGTTGTGAGAGTCTTTGTCTGCTGTGCATGTGTAATGTGCTATTACTTGTGAACTGAAACCGTATGATCACGTGGCTTTTCTGCGTTTTCTACACATTCGGAGCTTAATGAAGCAGTGGTACTAATGGCTTTGAGCACTATGGGACTTAACTGCTGTGGTCATCAGTCCCCTAGAACTTAGAACTACTTAAACCTAATTAACCTAAGGCCATCACACACATCCATGCCCAAGGCAGGATTCGAACCTGCGACCGTAGCAGTCGCGCGGCTCCGGACTGAGCGCCTTAACCGCTAGACCACCGCGGCCGGCAAAGCAGTGGTACTGCGCGGTATGGATTCGGCAAGTTCTTGGTAGGTTTCCGGAGGTATATGGCCCCAGATGTCTCCGCACAGCTCACACAATACCCAGGTGAATATTTATCACAAGATAATTATTATTATTTAGTGTGGCTCAATGGCCGGGTTTTGTGTAATTGAACGCCACTCGGCGAATTGCCTGTCTCCAGTTACTCGTAATTATCCAGTCTGGGAAAGAGAAGCCCCAATTTAATGTGAAATCTAAACCTGACGACTCCTCATTAATTCACAGGTGAAGGCTAGATTAAATGAAGGCTGAAAATTTCGGTAGGCCGATCGGTACTCGATCACAGG
Organism: Schistocerca gregaria; assembly: GCF_023897955.1. Lineage (NCBI taxonomy): Eukaryota > Metazoa > Arthropoda > Insecta > Orthoptera > Acrididae > Schistocerca > Schistocerca gregaria. The sequence continues at coordinate 132,704,639 of NC_064931.1, read as the reverse complement.
ACTTCTCGGTTTCCAGGTACACGCTTTACCACTAGACTACCAAGCACTACACAAAACGCGAAATAATAAATTGATAAGCACTTCGTGCTGGCAGGAAACGGGACCTAACGCTCCAGAGTAATCGCAGTAAACTAGAGAAAGTAGGGCGTACGAGATGCACGTGAATTTACGACAGCGCATTCGCTGTAGATAAATGATCGTATAGCTAAACAAATTAAAGTAAGTAATCAATTCCGTGAAATTTCACAGCTATTTTGATCGAAATATGGACGCAATGCTGTGACTATCACGTTTGAATAGACTCCCGAAGCAATCGCAGGCTCCAGTTGAATCGAAATTGGCACAGCAGAGTAGCCACCTTACCTTCCACGTAATATCTCTAGTTGGAAACATGTCATAGCCAACACTTACACAGGGCATCACGACTCCGAAGCATTCAAACTGTGCTGAAAAGCACCCTTGATGACTCGATACGCGATTGTTCTTGTGTACTTTATCGGTACAAAATAAAGGTGCATGACGTGGTATACCCAGTTGTTAACTACTACAGAATGCAATATTGCGTGCTTCCGAAAGATTTTCCGCTAATTTTAACGGTATATTGGGCTACCAGACTTATTCTTCGAATTACGCATAATGAAAGTGGAAACTTACACTACTGGCCATTAAAATTGCTACACCAAAAGAAATGCAGAAGATATACGGGTTTTCATTGGACAAATATATTATACTAGAACTGACATGTGATTACAATTTCACGCAGTTTGGGTGCATAGATCCTGAGAAATCAGTACCCAGAACAACCACCTCTGGCCGCAATGACGGCCTTGATACGCCTGGGCATTGAGTCAAACAGAGATTGGATGGCGGGTACAGATAAAGCTGCCCATGCAGCTTCAACACGATAGCACAGTTCATCAAGAGTAGTGACTGGCGTATTTTGACGAGCCAGTTGCCCGGCCACCATTGACCAGACGTTTTCAGTTGGTGAAAGATCTGGAGAATGTGCTGACCAGGGCAGCAGTCGAACATTTTCTGTATCCAGAAAGGCCCGTACAGGACCTACAACATGCTTTCGTGCATTATCCTGCTGACATGTGAGGTTTCTCAGGGATGGAATGAAGGGTAGAGCCCCGGGTCGTAACATATCTGAAATGTAACGTCCACTGTTCAAAGTGCCGTCACTGCGAACGCAGAGGTGACCAAGACGTGTACCAATGGCACCCCATACCATCACGCCGGGTGACGAATACACGCTTCCAATGTGCGTTCACCGCGATTTCGCCAAACACGGATGCGACCATCTTGATGCTGTAAACAGAACCTGGATTCATCCGAAAAAATGACGTTTTGCCATTCGTGCACCCAGGTTAGACGTTGAGCACACCATCGCAGGCGCTCCTGTCTGTGATGCAGCGTCGAGGGTAACCGCAGGCATGATCTCCGAGCTGATAGTCCATGCTGCTGCAACCGTCGTCGAACTGTTCGTGGAGATGGTTGTTGTCTTGCAAACGTCCCCATCTGTTGACTCAGGGATCGAGACGTGGCTGCACGATCCGTTACAGCCATGCGGATAAGATGCCTGTCATCTCGACTGTTAGTGATACGAGACCGTTGGGATCCAGCACGGTGTTCCGTATTACCCTCCTGAACCCACCGATTCCATATTCTGCTAACAGTCATTAGATCTCGACCAACGCGAGGAGCAGTGTCGCGATACGATAAACCGCAATCGCGATAGGCTACAATCCGACCTTTATCAAAGTCGGAAACGTGATGGTACGCATTTCTGCTCCTTACACGAGGCATCACAACAACGTTTCACCAGGCAACGCCGGTCAACTGCTGTTTGTATATGAGAAATCGGTTGGAAACTTTCCTCATGTCAGCACGTTGTAGGTGTCGCCACAGGCGCCCACCTTTGTGTAAATGCTCTGAAAAGCTAATCATTTGCATACTACAGCATCTCCTTCCTCTCGGTTAAATTTCGAGTCTTTAGCACGTCGTCTTCGTGGTATAGCAATTTTAATGGCCAGTAGTGTAATTTAGTCAAGGAGAAGCTACTACGTAGGAAGGGACTCGTTTTGTCGCATTTGAATGAAACGCGGCAGCGGTGGTCGCTAAGATATCTTTAAAACTGGAAATACATAGCGTTATTGGGATGCGCTGCATTGTTCAGGATTAACGGACATTACGCAGAGAGCATCGTCCGCTGGGACCTTACCAGATAGACTCTGAGGTCGCGGAGAACAGCAGTGCTGTAGAGGATTAAGTGAAAAGCTGCAGTGTTCGAAAAGCCGATGCGCAGACGGGAATTCGCCCCCCTCGTTGGACGTACAGCGCAGAGGCAAAACAAAGGAATGTCAAACTAATGCACGTAGCTCTCCGAGAGTTGTGCCTACGGAAAATTCTAGGACGTTTTCAAAGGCAGCGTTTCTGTTGCCGGTAAGTGGCGAGGGATAGGTGGTGATGAAGCAGGTCCCGCCTCAGTATCCAGAAACATGTCAGAAAAACAAGCGACCTCGGCTGTGCACTCTGAAACCAGAATTTCTGACACAGACGCCGCACCTGAAGATACGCAATTTTTTGAGGTAAATTATGAGATAAAATTGTCCATCGCCATCTTTCTGGTTTTGATGTTCTCCAGTAGGCGTGTTTGCACAAATAGTTAAACGAATAGAAACAGGGTTTCCCCCCCCCTTTTACGTATATTTATTTCAGCACTTCAGTGCCACAATCAGTATTTGCTTACTTCATTACAAAATGGTTCAAAAAGCTCTGAGCACTATGCGACTTAACTTCTGAGGTCATCAGTCGCCTAGAACTTAGAACTAATTAAACCCAACTAACCTAAGGACATCACACACATCCATGCTCGAGGCAGGATTCGAACCTGCGACCGTAGCGGTAGCCCGGTTCCAGACTGTAGCGCCTAGAACCGCACGGCTACTTACAAACCTGAAAATTTTAAAAATGTAGGGCGTTTCTCAATTTATGTTACACACTTACAGAGGTTGTAGAGAAGACTTAGAAGATGAAGTTTTGTCCTGATGCCACAGAGCGTCAAAGCTACAGGCACCGGCGCTTGTAAATGAATGTATATATGGTGTTACAAAAAGGTACGGCCCAACTTTCAGGAAACATTCCTCACACACAAATAAAGAAAAGATGTTATGTGCACATGTGTCCGGAAACGCTTAATTTCCATGTTAGAGCTCATTTTAGTTTCGTCATCATGTACTGTACTTCCTCGATTCACCGCCAGTTGGCCCAATTGAAGGTTGACTTCGGTGCTTGTGTTGACACGCGACTCATTGCTCTACAGTACTAACATCAAGCACATAAGTACGTAGTACTGTACTTCCTCAATTCACCGCCAGTTGGCCCAATTGAAGGAAGGTAATGTTGACTTCGGTACTTGTGTTGACATGCGACTCATTGCTCTACAGTACTAGCATCAAGCACATCAGTACGTAGCATCAACAGGTTAGTGTTAATCACGTACGTGGTTTTGCAGTCAGTGCAATGTTTACAAATGCGGAGTTGGTAGATGCCCATTTGATGTACGGATTAGCACGGGGCAAATAGCCGTGGCGCGGTACGTTTGTATCGAGACAGATTTCTAGAACGAAGGTGTCCCGACAGGAAGATGTTCGAAGCAATTGATCGGCATCTTAGGGAACACGGAACATTCCAGCCTATGACTCGCGACTGGGGAAGACCTAGAACGACGAGGACACCTGCAATGGACGAGGCAATTCTTCGTGCAGTTGACGATAACCCTAATGTCAGCGTCAGAGAAGTTGCTGCTGTACAAGGTAACGCTGACCACGTCACTGTATGGAGTGTGCTACGGGAGAACCAGTTGTTTCCGCACCATGTACAGCGTGTGCAGGCACTATCAGCAGCTGATTGGCCTCCACGGGTACACTTCTGCGAATGGTTCATCCAACAATGTGTCAATCCTCATTTCAGTGCAAATATTCTCTTTACGGATGAGGCTTCGTTTCAACGTGATCAAATTGTAAATTTTCACAATAAGCATGTGTGGGCTGACGACAATCCGCACGCAATTGTGCTATCACGTCATCAACACAGATTATCTGTGAACGTTTGGGCAGGCATTGTTGGTGATGTCTTCATTGGGCCCCATGTTCTTCCACCTACGCTCAATGGAGCACGTTATCATGATTTCATACGGGATACTCTACCTGTGCTGCTAGAACGATTGCCTTTACAAGTACGACACAACATGTGGTTCATGCACGATGGAGCTCCTGCACATTTCAGTCGAAGTGTTTCTACACTTCTCAACAACAGATTCGGTGACCGATGGATTGGTAGAGGCGGACCAATTCCATGGCCTCCACGCTCTCCTGACATCAACCCTCTTCACTTTCATTAATGGGGGCATTTGAAAGCTCTTGTCTAAGCAACCCCGGTACCAAATGTACAGACTCTTCGTGTTCGTATTGTGGACGGCTGTGACACAATACGCCATTCTCCAGGGCTGCATCAGCGCATCAGGGACGCCATGCGATGGAGGATGGATGCATGTATCCTCGCTAACGGAGGACATTTTGAACATTTCCTGTAACAAAGTGTTTGAAGTCACGCTGGTACGGTCTGTTGCTGTGTGTTTCCATATTTTCTTTCTTTGTGTGTGTGAGGAATGTTTCCTGAAAGTTCGGCCGTACCTTTTTGTAACACCGTGTATACAGGGTCATTGCGTGATGATGATACAAACTTTCACGGATGATGAAGACGGATAATTATATTAATCTGAGGTAAGGGTCCCTGATTTGGAATGAACAAGTTGAAAGGTTCAAGCGGACATTGTTCTGATACCTCTGACAGTGAATTACACGTACAGGTACTGTTAATTCAGAGGTGGTAGCACGGACGAAAAAAAAAAAAAAACAAGTATCTACTAAACGTGGGCCCTAAACTGCATACCTGAGGAGCTATAAGCACCTTTTCATCTTCCCTACTGTGAAATTAATCTCTTCTATCGAACCAGTGCTTATATCTCTTAAGGTATGCGTTTTAGAGCCCATGTTTATTAGACACGTTTTATCGTTTTGGCCCATACTACTACCTCTGAATGTTGCTTATTCTGCAGTATTAGCAACAACAATTCTGATATATGTATTCCATTGTCAGAAGTATCAGAATGGTTTTCGCCTATAACTTTAGACTCGTTCGTTTCCAGTATAGGGACCCGTACCTCAAATTGACACATTCATCGCCGGCCGGAGTGCCCGTGAGGTTCTAGGCGCTACAGTCTGGAGCCGAGCGACCGCTACGGTCGCAGGTTCGAATCCTGCCTCGGGCGTGGATGTGTGTGATTTCCTTAGGTTAGTTAGGTTTAATTAGTTCTAAGTTCTAGGCGACTGATGACCTCAGAAGTTCAGTCCCATAGTGCTCAGAGCCATTTGAACCATTTGACACATTTATCCTTCTCCGTCATCCTAGAAAGTTCGCCACATCATCACGGAATCACCCTGTACATACACTATGGGCTCAAAATTAGCCGGACATCTGGATGAAAATGACTTACAATTTCGTTACGCCCTCCATCTGTAATGCTGGAATTCAATATGGTGTTGGCCCACCCTTAGCCTTGTTGACAGCTTCCACTCTCGCAGGCATACGTTCAATCAGGTGCTGGAAGGTTTCTTGGGGAATGGCAGCCCATTATTCACGAAGTGCTGCACTCAGGAGAGATATCGATGTCGGTCGGTGAGGCCTGGTACGAAGTCAGCGTTCCAAAACATCACAACGGTGTTCTATAGAATTCAGGTTAGGACTCTATGCAGGTCAGTCCATTACAAGAATGTTGTTGGCGTGTAACCACTCCGCCACAGGCTGTGCATTATGAACAGGTGCTCGATCTTGTTGAAAGATGCATTCGACATCCCCGAATTGCTCTTCAACAGTTGGAAGCAAGAAGGTGCGTAAAACATCAATGCAGGCCTGTGCTGTGATAGTGCCACGCAAAACAACAAGGGGTACAAGCCCCCTCCACGAAAAACACGACCACACCATAACATCACCGACTGCAAATTTTACTGTGGCACTACACACGCTGGCAGATGACGTTTACCAGGCATTCCCCATACCCACACCCTGCCATCGGATCGCCACATTGTGTACCGTGATTAGTCACTCCACACATTGTTTTTCCACTCTTGAATCGTCCAATGTTTACTGTCCTTACACCTAGCGGTGCGTCGTTTGGCATTTACCGGCGTGATGTTTGGCTTATGAGCAGCCGCTCGACCAAGAAACCCAAGTTTTCTCACCTCCCGCTTAACTGTCATAGTACGTTTAGTGGATACTGATGCTGTTTGGAATTCCTGTGTGATGGTCTGGATAGATGCCCATTACACGTTACGACCGTCTTCAACTGTCGGCGGTCTCTGTCAGCCAAGAGACGAGGTCAGCCTTTTATGCTGTACGTGTCCCTTCACGTTTCCACCTCACTATCACATCGGAAACAGTGGGCCTAGGGATGCTTATGAGTGTGGATATCTCGCGTACAGACATATGACACAAGTGGTACCCATTCACCTGACCACGTTCGAAGTCAGTTGAGTTCCGCGGAGTGCCCCATTCTGTTTTCTCACGATGACTACTGAGATCGCTGATGTGGAGTACCTGGCAGTAGGTGGCAGCACAATGCACCCAATATGATAACCGTATGTTTTGGGGGGCGTCCGGATACTTTTCATCTCAAAGTGTACGTTTACAGGTGGCCGCGCTTGTGACTTGAACGCTCTGTAGTGTTGTAGGATGACGTTGTCGGACATGAGTTCGCATCTAAAACTTGATCCACTAAGTCCCCTCTACGACCTCTAGAAGCGTGTAGCGTGAATTATAAAACGCCCTGTATCTTGGGCCTATGCTTACTGCTGCTGCTACTCCTGTAAGATTTTCGTTTTACCTTAAATAATATTTTACTTAAAATATACTGGAAGATTAGAACTTGAACACGGAACCTTTGGAGCCTTCGGAAAGGGCCCAGGTTTAGAGTCCAGTTCCGATACACAGTTTAAATGTGCCAGGAATTTTCAAACCTGCGCTGTAGAGTGGATATTCATGCTGAAAAAATTCTGTCTGCTGTGGATAAGCCATTTCTCTAAGATTTGCGTCAAGGAACGTTAGTCCTGTAAAGTTTGGAAGGTAGAGAGCCGGCCAGAGTGGCCTAGCGGTTCTAGGCGCTACAGTCAGCAACCGCGCGACCGCTACTGTCGCAGGTTCGAATCCTGCCTCAGGCATGGATGTTTGTGATGACCTCAACTTAGTTAGGTTTACGTAGTTCTGAGTTGTAGGGGACTGATGACGAGAGCAGTTAAGTGCTGTCCGCAGCTCGTGGTCGTGCGGTAGCGTTCTCGCTTCCCGCGCCCGGGTTCGATTCCCGGCGGGGTCAGGGATTTTCTCTGCCTCGTGATGACTGGGTGTTGTGTGATGTCCTTAGGTTAGTTACGTTTAAGTAGTTCCAAGTTCTAGGGGACTGATGACCATAGATGTTTAGTCCCATAGTGCTCAGAGCCATTTGAACCATTTAGTTAAGTGCTCAGAGCCATTTGAACCATTTCTTGAAGGTAGAGAAAGGTAGTGGTGGGAGTAAAGTTGTGAGGGCGGGCCGTGAGATGCGCCTGGAACAAAAAGTAGGACAAAATGCTTCTATCTGCAACAAATTTGAGCAAATCACTCACGTGATTAACATAAATATAACATGTTAACTTTATTGTAATACACGTGAAATTATTACTTTAGTATGACTTATCTGTATATTCCGTGACAAATTTTGCAGTTCTGCAGTAAAATTTATCAAATTCACATCTTCAACAAGTCCCAAGAGAGAAATTTTTCTGCAAGAACCAGTTAAATCAATTTCTTATTTAAAAAAAATTATATGCATCTTTATTTTTTTAAAAAAAGTCTGTTCATTCCGGCGCAACGTTTTAATCTACCAGAAAGTTTAAAATCAGCGCTTAGAGTGCACATTCATTCTGCAAAGAATTTCATTTGATTATGTGAACTTTTAGTTATGTTTATTGAATAGCCAACATTATGGTTTTGGAAAAGCAGCGAAATTTAATGAAAATAGGCTTTAAACTGCCTTCACTGTGCTAAAATTTTCCCAACTGTGTGCGACATTTTGCTGGTGTTTTCCGTCCTTGCATGGATCCCTCGCATCAAAAAAGACCAACGAAAATATCGCAGACGTCATTTTCAATGGTACTTGAATGTAATACTCTCCAGATTCATAAAACACAATGTTTACCTTCACATTATACGTGAGCTTGTTTTATTTGTAGTCCGCCTTCCTCCTGCTAACGCATGCACGTTTGTTGTTTTTAATTCCGCCCCCCCCCCCCCCTCCCCCGAAGTGTTCTTGCTTTTCTCCCCTACGCGACTGCTATTGTCGCAGGTTCGAATCCTGCCTCGGGCATGGATGTGTGTGATGTCCTTAGGTTAGTTAGGTTTAAGTAGTTCTAAGTTCTGGGGGACTGATGACCACAGTAGTTAAGTCCCATAGTGCTCAGAGCCATTTCGTTTTCCAGCCACTTCCATTGCGTCGTACTCTTGAACCTTCCTTATCTCTGGGGAAATCAGCAGAAAACAGCCTTCATCCATCTTCCACGCATTCTCCAGGAAACGTTTTTTGCCCACCTCTAGTTACCATGTTTCGGTCATAATGTTCTCTCCCAACCAGCCTGCTCCCTGAACCTTCAGTCTGTTTACGTTTCCTGGTGATAGCCGTCATGCATATCTCCACTGCTCTGTCATCAATCCAGGGTCCACGACAGGTTCTCACATTAAAAGTCCACGTCTCACTGTCGTCGTACAGAACACGTAATACGCGACGAATGGATATCTTCCATTTTCAGTTAATTTTTGTAACCATCCAGTCGTACCTTCAGGTGCCCTAAAGACAAAATCTCGTCCATTGGTACTCTAAGGCAAACCAGAGCTCCACGTTTTGGCCCTGACTGATCGCTGTGTCATCCTTCGCCTATGGCGTCATCGTACTCCATTTGGCCGGTCTTGGGGTTAACAGAACGCTCTTCCGACCGTTGTCGGATTGCTGCACGTTGGATATGCTTCTTCTCACTCAAGTACATCCTCTGTTGGAAACACGAGGCTGAGTGCACCCCGTTCTGTTCCTCCCACTAAGAAAAATTTCTTGGCAATACTGGGAATCGCCGGCCGGAGTGGCCGAGCGGTTCTAGGCGCTACAGTATGGAACCACGCTACCGCTACGGTCGCAGGTTCGAATCCTGCCTCGAGCATTGATATGTGTGATGTCCTTGGGTTAGGTTTAAATAGTTCTAAGTTCTAGGGAACTGATAACCTCTGAAGTTAAGTCCCATAGTGCTCAGAGCCATTTGAACCATTACTGGGAATCGAATATGGGTCGTCCCATGAGCTACAGAGACGGAGTCTGTAGGCTACACGCTACTATTTTCATTTGCGTGGATTGATTTTAGAATGATGATTTGTAGCTGGTTTCTCGAGCTCACTCCATTAAATTCTTTCCATTACCTCTTGAATGTTATCTGCACCAGATACAAACAGAACAAATCTGGATCTTTTGCGCCTCAGCAGCTAAATAATGTGAACGTAATCGGTCACCGTCGTTATTGCATGTATGTTTATTAAGCCAGAAACGGTTTCGTTCTAAATGAACTTCAAGTGAGTGTTCTGACTGTCCAGTCCAGTACAGTACAGCGCTACGTGTTACGAGGAGCGTTCAATAAGTAATGCAACACTTTTTTTTCAGCAAATTTCGGTTGAAAAAATGCAGGATTTGTTATGGGACATAGTGGAATATTTCCGATTCAGTTCCCCGAGGTGGGGACACTAGACGTAGACTTCAAAATGGCGTCTCTAACGGAGGTGCGTTCCAAGCAGAGAGCTGTCATTGAGTTTCTTTTGACGAAAAACCACAGTATCTCAAGTATTCATAGGCGCTTTTAGAATGTCTACGGAGACCTGGCAGTGAACAAAGGCACGGTGAGTCGCTGGGCGAGGCGTCTGTCGTCACCGCAATTGAGTCATGGAAACCTGTCCGATTTGACGCTTACCGACCGCCGTCCCGAGATGATTGACAGATCTCAAACAAACACCTCGCAGCATAAGTGGATGTCTGTCGGTAGTGCTGACACACTCATCCATCGTTTGGGATACTCAACGGTGTGCCCCCTGCGTTCCTCGCCGCCTAACTGAAGACGATGAAGACCAGCGAAGGAAGATTTGCGCGGAGTTGCTTGCGCGTTACGAGGGCGATCGTGATTTTTTTTCGTGTGTGCATCACTTCGAACCAGAAAGAAAACGGCAATCCATGGAGTGGCGCTATACCACCTCCCCTGCGAAAAAAAAAAAAAATTCAGCGACGCACCGTTAGCTGGTGAAGTCACGGTGACGGGCTTCTGGGACTGTGAAGGGGTTATTCTGTTCGATGAGCTACCCTCAGGAAACTGAAGAAACGACTTCAGTCTGTTCGTCACCACAAAAATGTTGGCCAACTTTTACTCCTACTTGACAGCGCAAGGTCTCTCACAAATCTGAGCACCCGAGAGGAGCTCACAAAACTTCATTCGACTGTTCTATCTGATCCATTTTACACATCGGATCTCGCACATTCCAATTTCCACCTGTTTGGCCAATGAAGGATGCACTCCGCGTGAAGCAGTACGTGTCCGATGGGGTGGTGGTGGTGGTTAGTGTTTAACGTCCCGTCGACAACGAGGTCATTAGAGACGGAGCGCAAGCTCGGGTTAGGGAAGGATTGGGAAGGAATTCGGCCGTGCCCTTTCAAAGGAACCATCCCGGCATTTGCCTGAAACGATTTAGGGAAATCACGGAAAACCTAAATCAGGATGGCTGGAGACGGGATTGAACCGTCGTCCTCCCGAATACGAGTCCAGTGTGCTAACCACTGCGCCACCTCGCTCGGTGTCCGATGGGGATGGTACTGATGCAACAAGGCGTTGGCTCCGACGTCAAGTAGAGTGATACCATGCGGGCATATAGGTGGTGTAAGATCGTCGCATTAAACGGAGATTATGGTGAAACAGAAGGTTTTGTAGCCAAAAGCGTGGTGAATAATACGATGTATTGGAACACTGAATAAAAACAACCTGCTTTCAGAAACAAAAGTGTTGCGTTGTTTATTAAGGGAAGGTTTACTATCTTTTAGTTCAAAAAATCAATTTTTTTAATTGCGTTTTTGGATCCATAAAAGTGTTTAGAATCCATCCCTGAAACGGTTTTACCGAATATGGAACGGAAATGTTTGTTATTCGCGGTTGAACAAAAAAATGCACCTGCCTCAAATATGCCTTTTTCACGCACCAGTTTTTTTTTTCTTTCGGAGGACGAATTATTATACCGGTACTCGAGAGGAAACACACAAAATTCGAATGAAAGTTTGAGCGCGTGTGTTTGGAAGTTAGTCCCAAGCGTTTGCATTCTGGTGCGAAGACTGTGGAGATTGCGACTTTCCTGGCAGTGAGCAGCTTCAACGAAGGGTATTCAGCAATTCTGAAGACCATGACAACGATAGACGTCACCCTGGGACTCTATTCGACGCAGTTCGCCAAGCATTCGGACGACCACCGGATTCAAGCGGCCGAAAACCACTTGACACCGGCCGTACGAGCGGCTATGGAGCAGCGCAGGATAGCCCAGATCAAGCAGAACGCCCCTATGAGGAAGAGGAAGGACTACTTTATCGACCCAGATTAGCAGATTGAACGTACGTTGCATAATACTGCATTTATATGTAGTCAAATCATCAAATGCGTTTTTCTCGAAATGACGTTTTTTTATCGCGCGGTATGGTAACTGAACCGATTGGCCTGATTCTTTGTTTGTAACTAAATTGTCTGGGAGTTGTACCACTTGTATTCCAAACCACATATTTTTACTTGGCCGGCGAAGTCGAAATATCTATGAAAAAACGCTATTTTTTTCAAATGGCCACCATTTTGTTTCCTATGGTACAAATAACTTTTTCGATGTACAACTCGTAAAGAATCTTACATACTTCAATAACGTCAACTTAATTTTGATTTCAGACGAGCCGGCTGAGGTGACATACCGTGCGTGGAGGTCTATATCGAAATTTTGTTTCGTTCCGACGGCACTTCCGCCTTTGCTCTTCGACATTACAGGTTGAAAAAATTCCAGTTTGTAGAGGAAACATGAATAAGCATTTTGACCAAATTTGACATTAATATCTATTACACATTCCGAGACAAAAATTTCCAAAGAACATGCTTTTATAGGACCAAAGATAGTAAGCCACCCCTTATATTGAGATTATTTTGAAACATAGTGTTTTGTAGCCAAAAGAGTGAGGAATAATATGATGTATTGGAACACCGAATAAAACCAACCTGCTTACAGAAACAAAAGTGTTGCGTTATTTATTAAAAGCCCATCGTATGTGGCCTGCAAGTACCGCTGCCTATGTTTGTGCCAGACGGCAGGCGAAGTGAATCATTGTGTTCGTCGTGTTCCAGCATGTGCCTTATAGTGTTTAATCTCACGATTAGATATTTTTTGTAGTCATGGCATCGGCACATTTTGCCACCAGAAGATATTCATTTAGAACGAAACCGGTTCGGCGTAACAAAAGCAAATGAAATAACAGCTGTGGTCATTTTTATTAACATTCAAACAGAACATCACATTCAAGAACTTCATTTTCCCCGTTTAGGAATCAGGAAACTTCCTCTACGATTGACGAGTATAGTTTAGGTAGCATGAAATTTCTCTACCTGACCTTTTACAGTACTGGCCATTAAAATTACTACACCAAGAAGAAATGCAGATGATAAACGGGTATTCATTGGACAAATATATTATACTAGAACTCACATGTGATTACATTTTCAAGCAGTTTGAGTGCATAGATTCTGAGAAATCAGTACCCAGAACAACCACCTCTGGCCGTAATTACGGCCTTGATACGCCTGGGCATTGAATCAAAAAGAGCTTGTATGGCGTGTACAGGTACAGCTGCCCATGCAGCTTCAACACGATACCACAGTTCATCAAGAGTAGTAACTGGCGTGTTGTGACGAGCCAGTTGCTCTGCCACCATTGACCAGACGTTTTCAGTTGGTGAGATATGTGGAGAATGTGCTGGACAGGGCAGCAGTCGAACATTTCCTTTATCTTCCAACAGGTGGTCGTGCATTGTCCTGCTGAAATGTAGGGTTTCGCAAGGATCGAATGAAGGTTAGAGCCACAGGTCATAACACATCTGAAATGTAACGTCCACTGTTCAAAGTGCCGTCATTGTGAACAAGAGGTGACCGAGACGTGTAACCAATGGCACCCCATACCATCACGCTGGGTGATACGCCAGTATGGTGTTGACGAATACACGCTTCCAATGTGCGTTCACCGCGATGTCGCCAAACACGGGTGCGACAATCATGATGCTGTAAACAGAACGTGGATTCATCCGAAAAAATGACGTTTTGCCATTCGTGCAGCCAGGTTCGTCGTTGAGTACACCATCGCAAGCGCTCCTGTCTGTGATGCAGCATCAAGGGTAACCGCAGCCATGGCCTCAGAGCTGATAGTCCACAATACTGCAAACGTCGTCGACCTGTTCTTGCAGATGGTTGTTGTCTTGCAAATGTCCCCATGTGTTGACGATCCGTTACGGCCATGCGGATAAGACGCTTGTCATCTCGACTGCTAGTGATACGAGGCCGTTGAGATCCAGCACGGCGTTCCGTATTACCTTCCTGAACCCACCGATTCCATATTCTGCTAACAGTCATTGAATCTCGACCAACGCGAGCAGCAATGTCGCGATACGATAAACCGCAATCCATATAGGCTACAATCCGACCTTTCTCGAAGTCGGAAACGTGATGGTACGCATTCCTCCTCCTTACACGAGGCATCACACACATCCATGCCCGAGGCAGGGTTCGCACCTGCGACCGTAGCAGTCGCGCGGTTCCGGACTGAGCGCCTAGAACCGCAAGACCACCGCGGCCGGCCACGAGGCATCACAACTACGTTTCACCAGGCAACGCCGGTCAACTGCTTTTTGTGTATGAGAAATCGGTTGGAAACTTTTCTCATGTCAGCACGTTGTAGGTCGTGTGGGGGCGGCGTTACATGCCCGTTCTCTGGAAGAAGAAGAAGAAAAAGACGAAAGATCACGAAACTATAGCTGTTCACTGCTTCCACCTTGTGAACTTCCTAAAAAATACATACATCTTTGTGCACGAGGTAATTAATGACGGATATTTAATAAAGTTGACGTCCTTCATATTTGCCTACTGCTGCCGAACGGTGGGAGAACTTGGCACTTTGCCGTCTTGCTCGAAATTTAGGAGGGACCACGTGATACCAGTAAGACATGATTTACAAATTGCTATGTTTTGGTGCGGAACTCATGATATCAAAATAAAGTGTACTAAGTCGTAACAGGCACCCCTGCACTTACCACTCCGTGCGATCTAGCGGCCCGATTTCTTGCAGGAACGTTGTGGCCGCTTTCCAAAAGTATCTTGGCAAGTCCGCGAGAACATAAATCATACCAGACAGATAGATTTCCTTCTCGCTTTTTGCACACAGCGGACATTCACTATACCCAACCGCTGACCGTTTATTCTTTTCTGCGCTATCTTTCATAATTTTTTTAGTCTTACAGCGATAAAGTAGAGTTATTCACGAACTACATTTCTTACAGTCCTAACACAGTGTGTATAGATCATATAATAATTACATCATCTATTACAAATTTTAGCCTCCGATTTATAGTCATTAAATTACTTATATTGTAAATTCATCTAAAATTGTTGTGAATCAGCCGAACGTCGTCTTGAGTAATTGGAACAAATTATTTAATAATGCTGAGTTTCCTTAAACTAAATTATATAACATTTGAAACTGCACAATTTGGGCACGCTACTGTTATGTAAAGCAAAAATAGAAGTGCTTAATTAAAAGTCGTGAACACTAACTTCAAAATAAAAGCGCTAAGGTCGAGATACAATTTATGGGTCAAGCAGCGTACCTGAGCTTAAACAAGAAAGTTTCGCCTGATTTAGGGAGTTCAGCAGTACTCTACATCTTCATTAGCATCTGGACGACCGGATCAATGCTAGAACTACACTGAAGAGCCAAGGAAACTGCTACAACTGCCTAATGGTGTGTAGCGCCCCCGCGACCACACACAAGTACCGCAGCACTACGTGACGTGGATTTCACAAATGTCTGAATTAGTGCTGAAGGGAATTAACACCATGAATCCTGCACGGCTGTCCACAACTCCCTAAGAGTACAAAGGGGTGGAGATCTCTTCTGAACAGCACGTCGCAAGGCATCGCAGATATGCTCAATAATGTTCATGCATGAGGAGTCTGGTGGCCAGCGGAAGTGTTTAAACTCAGAAGAATATTCCTGGAGCCACTCGGTAACAATTCTGGACGTGTGGGGTGTCGTATTGTCCTGCTGGAATTGCCAAAGTCCGTCGGAATGCAACATGGACATGAATGGATGCTGGTGATCTGACAGGATGCCTACGTTTGTGTCATCGGTCAGAGTCGTATCTAGACGTATAAGAGGTACCGCACCACCCCAACTGCACACACCCCACACCATTACAGAGCCTCCACCACCTTGGGCAGTCCCCTGCTGGCATGCAGGGTCGATGGAGTCATGAGATTGTCTCCATATCCGTACACGTCCATCCACTCGATATAATTTGAAACGAGACTCGTCCGACCAAGCAACATATTTCCAGTCATCAACAGTCCAATGTCGGAGTTGACGGGCCTAGACGAGGCCTAAAGCTTTGTGTCGTCCAGTCAACAAAGGTACACGAATGTGCCGTTGGCTCCGAAAGCCCATATGGGTGATGTTTCGTTGAATGGTTCGCGCACTGACACTTGATGGCCCAGCATAGAAATTTGACAGCAGTTTCCGGAAGGCTTGCATTTCTGTCAAATTGGACGATTCTCTTCAGCCGTCCTTGGATCAGTTTTTGCAGGATCTCTTTCCGGCCGCGGCGATGTCCGAGATTTGAAGTGTTACCGGACTCCTGATATTCACGGTACGTTCGTGAAATGGTCAGATGGGAAAATCCCCACTTCATCGCTACCTCGGAGATGCCGTGTCCCACCGCTCCTGCGCCGACTGTAACACCACGTTCAAACTCACTTAAATCTTGCTAACGTGCCATTGTAGCAGCAGTAACCGACCTAACAACTGCGCCAGACACTAGTGTTATATAGACGTTGCCGACCGCAGCGCTCTATTCTGCCTGTTTACGTACCTCTGTATTTGAATACGCATGTCTATACCAGTAACTTTGGCGCTGCAGTGTATATTCTCCACATTAAAAGCGCGCTTGAACAGGCTCCGCCGTACACACAAACGGCGCACGATACTAAATAGGCCAGCCTGCATTGATCGTGTGTCTACTCAGCGGAACCGCCTCTTATACTTAAGTCTTCATCCTCGCTAGTCCAGAACGTATCACAATGTTTCGCGCAATCCTGTTTATTCGCTGGTTATATTTATGAATGTCCACGCCTCTCACCAATTATGATCAGAGGCGCCATCGTTTTATAGTTTGTGTGCCCACTTAGTTAGTTTATAACTAATGTTATAACACACTGAAATAATAGTGGAACTGAAACATCACTTCTTGTGAAGTTAACTGACCGTATTAAGATACATGAAGATGGTGTCCGAAAGAACTGATACCATCTTCATATAGTTAAGGCTAACCGGCCATTGACCTTCTGTGCTGGATGCAAACGCATTGCCCCAACTCTTACGGGACTCGGTAAGATTGTCTGCCGCGAGTAATGAGTGTAATGGGCAGGGGCACTACGAATGTAGTGTGTGGACATGGGAATTTGGGTTCAAATGGCTCTGAGCACTATGGGACTCAACATCTGAGGTCGTCAGTCCCCTAGAACTTAGAACTACTTAAACCTAACCTAACCTAAGGGCATCACACAGATCCATGCCCGAAGCAGGATTCGAACCTGCGACCGTAGCGGTCGCGCGGTTCCAGACTGTAGCGCCTAGAACCACTCGGCCACTCCGGCCAGCGGGAATTTGGGTCTCACGAGGAGCGTGCAAGGGATAAGTCTCTGCAGTCGCGCTATCCTCTGTGCCCTCGGTGGCTCAGATGGCTAGAGCGTCTGCCATGTAAGCAGGAGCTCACGGGGTCGAGGCCCGGTCGGGGCGCACATTTTCAACTGTCCCCGTTGATGTATATCAACGCCTGTCGACATCCGTATTAAGATGCTTACATAATCAAACCGTACATACACAATAGCCATAGGAGTAGATAGTGCGGGCATATTGCTAGTCCTATAATGTTATGGTACCTTCTCCAGTATCGCTGTTCCGCAGCCACAGGATAATGTGATAATGTCTTCTGGAAGTTATTTTGCGATGAGATATAAAACAACAGGACAAGTAGTGTCCGTGACATGCCGTTCTTGTACCAGTTTCCTGAATAACTTTTGCGAGGTCGTATGTGAGCTATTTATGTAGATTTTAATGTCGATCGTTAAGTAAATCATAGGCAATAATTAAGACACCGTTTGTAGATCAAGTACTTCGAAAAAAAAATTCGAAAGGATTTTATTCGATGAACGCTACACCACTGTAAAAACATAGGTCTATACAAATGTATTCGCATTTGCGAATACAAACAACCATCAGCTGCATAATGGAATGACGACAACGAAAAGTTTTGCCAGACGAGGACTGTGACCGCTGTCACTGCTTTGGCTCTCCGTGGATGACCCACAGCCAGACGCGAACTTCCATATTTCGTCGCTCTTGCGTCACAACCTATACTCATTCACAAATCATGTAATTCCCGTACAGTGGAGAAAATTTTAACTGAAAATCGCAGCCTGGTTTCCTTGAATAAATATGACACTGTTCAAATGTGTGTGGATTCCTAAGGGACCAAACTGCTGACGTCATCGGTCCCTAGACTTACACACTACTTAAACTAACACACTCCCATGGCCGAGGGAGGACTCTAACCTCCGCCGGAAGGGGCCGCGCAATCCGTGACATGGCGCCTCAAACCACGCGGCCACTCCGCGCGGCTAAATGGAATGGCTCTGAGCAAAAAATGGCTCTGAGCACTATTGGACTTAACATCTATGGTCATCAGTCCCCTAGAACTTGGAAGTACTTACACCTAACTAACCTAAGGACATCACACAACACCAAGCCATCACGAGGCAGAGAAAATCCCTGATCCCGCCGGGAATCGAACCCGCGCGGCTAAATATGACACTGCAGTGGCCGTGTTGTTGAGTAGGACGATGTAGTGTTCCTTCAGTCATGCATGCGGCGTATTTACCAGGCACAGACTTTTAGTTACACTATCGTCCCCTGTACGAGCATTACATAATGTGTGTACGAGTTCGCCGGCCGAGGTGGCCGAGCGGTTCTAGGCGCTACAGTCTGGAACCGCGCGACTACTACGGTCGCAGCTTCGAATCCTGCCTCGGGCATGGATGTGTGTGATGTCCTTAGGTTGGTTACGTTTCAGTAGTTCTAAGTTCTAGGGGACTAATGATCTCAGAAGTTGAGTCCCATAGTGCTCAGAGCCATTTGAACCTTACAGCGTCCACTGTGCCGCCTTTTCTTCGTACTACCTAAATTTGATAAAATATGAAAATGCTAATGTACTGGGTAGGTATCAGTTGCTTCCTTTGCCTTTGATTTAGTCTTTATTGGATGTTTGCGCGATAACTAAGGCTTTTAAGATAGAGATATTGATTATTTTTAAAAGCTTAAAGAATCGTAGCCGACTCCATGAACGATAGGGAGGAAGAGGAGGAGAAGGAGAATAATGTGAAATTAAATCTTTGTTGATCCATTGTGGATCCGGCAGAGCTGCAGGTCAAACATTTATCAAGGAAGATCGGCAAACAGCCGTCTATTTTTGAGAAGTTATTTTATTTTAACTCTCACATACAGCATTTCAATTTACCATCTTCAGGCCCCATACGAACTTTATATATAGACATTCAGCTGTATCGATGTTGACCTACTGGATCTGTCACCGACTGGATGTAAGATAGTTCGAGAGCTTCCTTCATAAGACTTTAGGAAGCGTTCGAATGACGAATCCACGACATCCAGACACTGAGGGCTCCAGTATGCCATTTTCGAAACATCTTAATATCTATAGCCGGCCGCGGTGGTCCAGCGGTTCTAGGCGCTCAGTCCGGAACCGCGCGACTGCTACGGTCGCAGGTTCGAATCCTGGCTCGGGCATGGATGTGTGTGATGTCCTTAGGTTAGTTAGGTTTAAGTAGTTCTAAGTTCTAGGGGACTGATGACCACAGCAGTTGATTCCCATAGTGCTCAGAGCCATTTGAACCATTTTTTTACTGACCATAATAGATACAAAACACTATTTATTACTTCTGTGTTTACTGATGCAGGTCGTATTGTCTTACCGTATCACCGTCAGTACTCCTCTATGGAATTTTTTGTTTTTCCAACATTCGAATTTCTTTTTTTCCGTATTGGATGTAGATATAACTTGCTCCCTTACCGGCCTTGTTAAGGCCGTTAAGAGAATATACTTAGGTAAAACTTACAAAAAAATTTATACGTACCTCAAATCCGTTCAAAGCCGGGTATGACAAGTAATATATGAAAGGATTAAAGCCTTCTAAATGAACTTGCCAAATGTAGGCCTATAAAAAAAAAAGTCACTGCAAAAGACATGAACAGTATTTATCGTTGCCCTGCGCGACAGATATATTTGCCTAAACAGCGCAACATGACTGAGTAGAACGGTTCTAATGCGAATGGCCGGCCTTGCCGAATGTGGTTATCGTGAAATTGTTGCCTGTTTTGTTATACCAATGGAAATGTCCATGCAGTGAAAAAATAGGTATAAAAGGGCTGAACAAGCTGTAAATCCTGTAGAGGAGTTATCTGCATAGCAGTTGTCGATCACAGAGCATAATCGGTGTTCGAGCGTTTAACAGCTTCCCAAATGGATGCCGCCACAGCACACAAACGCCCCCTGCCGCGCTCGTTAATTCCTTTACACCGCTTGTTCCCGACTGCAAATACGCCTCCGGCTGCGATGGACTTGCCAGATCGGGCACTGTTTGTCCCATTTTCACTGAATATTCTTCAATCCGGACTTCAACGAAGAACATGTATACGTGTGAAGTTACGTGTTACCCTCTTCTCACACAGTGAATTACCCCGGATGACCGCCAAGTGTTACTGTCTGGGAAACCCCTTTGTACCACGGTCAAGGTCTCGTCTTCAGAGACGTGGGTTCTCTCACAATAGTTACTACCGCAGTCTGGATAGATACTCTTACATTAACCTATTCCAAGTGCTGTAGTACATCAGGACAGTGTTCATCTGTACGTTTTTGTCACAGATGTCTGGTCAGGTTTTTGTCACAGATCTCTGGTCAGCCTAAAACTAAAATGCCACGTATTGAACTTGTATTAAGGGCTCACTCGCCATAATTCAGATTTGTACTGGAGTAGAAGCTTTCCGAAGTTTCATTCCTCAATGACACATTCAAAACATGTTTTCGATGTCACGACGTGCAGTTGCTCATATCGTTGCGTTAAAAACTGCACCAACTTCTAATTTTAGGTATTTAATAATAATTTGTTGTTCAGTTCGTGTAATCGATTCTGTGTATCTCCACAAGTCAAATTTGTAATAAATCCATTGTTGTTACTCCACGAGGCTGTGATTTTACGGCACGGTGACCTACAATGACGTAGGTATCGTTCGTTTTCATCAGGACATAGCAACTTGGTCACAGGATTCGGTCAAGGCGTGGCAGTCTCTCTTACAATGCTTGCTGTAGATTGTCAACGTTCCAGAATGTTTCGTGCGTCCCATCTACCGAAGAGTTAACGTCTTCAGCCATTTTTCATTCTAGTTGTTTAGTAATTTTCTTCCTACGCTTTACTCTTTATTTTCTCTTTTGGTGCACGCTTAGCCTCTTAAGCACGACCTTTTCGTGTACTAGTATACCTTCTGTTAAGGGAGTTCACCAACTCTAGTGGTTCATCTACGCTTCTGCGGGCTATGGCTTTGCCTTGTCTTTGGAGAAGCACGCTTCAAGAATTTTCCATATGTCGTCTGGTAAGTATAATTCCATCAATTTTTTTCATTATTTTTCTTGCATGAGCTTTCATCTTTCCATTTATTATGATATGTGTAATTTAGTATGTATGTCTCCTATTTTTGTCCGTTGAGGAACTCTTATTTATCTTCTTTAAACTTATGTTTAGAAACATCGATTGTTTTTAATATTATTTTTAAATGTTGATATGCACGTAGATGATCCATGTAGTACACTCAGTGTTGTTGTACTGTCTTTTATATATGTAGTTAGCATTCTCATTTATAGGGCACTGCTCACCTAAGTATGTTCTGTATCCCTGTAATTTTAGTCACTTAGATACTATACTTTTACTTGGAATGTCCTAAAAATTTCATATAGTTATTATTATTATTTTCAGAAATAGTTAAGCGGCACTACATACTTGCGCTCAGTGTAAATTTAAAAGAGCATCTCCTTTGTTTCCATACCAGCAGTTTTCAATAGTGTATTTTTCTTCTGTATGTAAGAAAGAAAGAGGTAAAATTCTCTTCTATGCATTGTTAAAAAGAATGAGGGCGGAATATTAGAGTTCACTAAGTAAACAGACTACATATATTGATTTTAGTTGCGTAATCAACTCCCCAGTTAATATTACAATCATCGGGCAACTCGCAAGCAGTGTTAGCTACCTCAGATTTTTCATTCCTCTTTGCGCGTTTGTACTTACAAGCTTACTATAGAGTTAACACGAGGTCCCCGGCGAAAGACGGACAGCGCTGCGTAGTACCTCGCTGGTTCCCTCTCAAGGGGAGGCCGCCAATTGTGAAATTCAGATTCGATTCATACTGCGCATAATAAAAGCTCATAGCCAGAGGTGTAATGTGGCAAAGCACCAAGATGCACTTCTTAGCCGTTGTCGAGAAAATCGACAGTTAAAAGAAACCGTTGCGGTGAAACACTCTCTACGATTTATAGCTTCCTACAGCGTCGTGGCGCAGCGGTAAGCGCTCGAGTTCGCAATCCGTAGGTCGCCGGATTGAATCTCGCGCCAAGCAACCTTTTTTTTAGTATTTTTTTTTAAATTCAAGTATATATATATATATATATATATATATATATATATATATATATATATATATATATATATATATAATCCTGGAAATGGAAAAAAGAACACATTGACACCGGTGTGTCAGACCCACCATACTTGCTCCGGACACTGCGAGAGGGCTGTACAAGCAATGATCACACGCATGGCACAGCGGACACACCAGGAACCGCGGTGTTGGCCGTCGAATGGCGCTAGCTGCGCAGCATTTGTGCACCGCCGCCGTCAGTGTCAGCCAGTTTGGCGTGGCATACGGAGCTTCATCGCAGTCTTTAACACTGGTAGCATGCCGCGACAGCGTGGACGTGAAGCGTATGTGCAGTTGACGGACTTCGAGCGAGGGCGTATAGTGGGCATGCGGGAGGTCGGGTGGACGTACCACCGAATTGCTCAACACGTGGGGCGTGAGGTCTCCACAGTACATCGATGTTGTCGCCAGTGGTCGGCGGAAGGTGCACGTGCCCGTCGACCTGGTACCGGACCGCAGCGACGCAAGGATGCACGTCAAGACCGGATGTACGTCAAGACCGTAGGATCCTACGCAGTGCCGTAGGGGACCGCACCGCCACTTCCCAGCAAATTAGGGACACTGTTTCTCCTGGGGTATCGGCGAGGACCATTCGCAACCGTCTCCATGAAGCTGGGCTACGGTCCCGCACACCGTTAGGCCGTCTTCCGCTCACGCCAAAACATCGTGCAGCCCGCCTCCAGTGGTGTCGCGACAGGCGTAAATGGAGGGACGAATGGAGACGTGTCGTCTTCAGCGATGAGAGTCGCTTCTGCCTTGGTGCCAATGATGGTCGTATGCGTGTTTGGTGCCGTGCAGGTGAGCGCCACAATCAGGACTGCATACGACCGAGGCACACAGGGCCAACACCTGGCATCATGGTGTGGGGAGCGATCTCCTACACTGGCCGTACACCTCTGGTGATCGTCTAGGGGACACTGAATAGTGCACGGTACATCCAAACCGTCATCGAACCCATCGTTCTACCATTCCTAGACCGGCAAGGGAACTTGCTGTTTCAACAGGACAATGCACGTCCGCATGTATCCCGTGCCACCCAACGTGCTCTAGAAGGTGTAAGTCAACTACCCTGGCCAGCAAGATCTCCGGATCTGTCCCCCATTGAGCATGTTTGGGACTGGATGAAGCGTCGTCTCACGCGGTCTGCACGTCCAGCACGAACGCTGGTCCAACTGAGGCGCCAGGTGGAAATGGCATGGCAAGCCGTTCCACAGGACTACATCCAGCATCTCTACGATCGTCTCCATGGGAGAATAGCAGCCTGCATTGCTGCGAAAGGTGGATATACACTGTACTAGTGCCGACAATGTGCATGCTCTGTTGCCTGTGTCTATGTGCCTGTGGTTCTGTCAGTGTGATCATGTGATGTATCTGACCCCAGGAATGTGTCAATAAAGTTTCCCCTTCCTGGGACAATGAATTCTCGGTGTTCTTATTTCAATTTCCAGGAGTATGTTGTGGTGGTCTTCAGTCCTGAGACTGGTTTGATGCAGCTCTCCATGCTACTCTATCCTGTGCAAGCTTCTTCATCTCCCAGTACCTACTGCAACCTACACCCTTCTGGATCTGCTTAGTGTAGTCATCTCTTGGTCTCCCTCTACGATTTTTACCTTCCACGCTGCCCTCCAATACTAAATTGGTGATCCCTTGATGCCTCAGAACATGTCCTACTAACCGATCCCTTCTTCTGGTCAAGTTGTGCCACAAACTTCTCTTTCCCCCAATATTTCCTCATTAGTTATGTGATCTACCCATTTAATCTTCAGCATTCTTCTGTAGCACCACATTTCGAAAGCTTCTATTCTCTTCTTGTCCAAACTATTTATCGTCCATGTTTCACTTCCACACACGGCTACACTCCATACAAATACTTTCCGAAATGACTTCCTGACTCTTAAATCTATACTCGATGTTAACAAATTTCTCTTTTTCAGAAACGCTTTCCTTGCCATTGCCAGTCTACATTTTATATCCTCTTTACTTCGACCATCATCAGTTATTTTGCTCCCCAAATAGCAAAACTCCTTTACCACTTTAAGTGTCTCATTTTATAATCTAATTCCCTCAGCATCACCCGACTTAATTCGACTACATTCCAATGTCCTCGTTTTGCTTTTGTTGATGTTCATCTTATATCCTCCTTTCAAGACACTATCCATTCCGTTCAACTGCTCTTCCAAGTCCTTTGCTATCTCTGACAGAATTGCGATGTCATCGGCGAACCGCAAAGTTTTTATTTCTTCTCCATGGATTTTAATACCTACTCCAAATTTTTCTTTTGTTTCCTTTACTGCTTGCTCAATATACAGATTGAATAACATCGGGGAGAGACTACAACCCTGTCTCACTCCCTTCCCAACCACTGCTTCCCTTTCGTGTCCCTCGACTCTCATAACTGCCATCTGGTTTCGGTACAAATTGTAAATAGCCTTTCGCTCTCTGTATTTTACCCCTGCCACCCTCAGAATTTGAAAGAGAGTATTCCAGTTAACATTGTCAAAAGCTTTCTCTAAGTCTACAAATGCTAGAAACGTAGGTTTGCCCTTCCTTAATCTAGCTTCTAAGGTAAGTCGTAGGGACAGTATTGCCTCACGTGTTCCAACATTTCTACGGAATCCAAACTTATCCTCCCCGAGGTCCGCATCTACCAGTTTTTCCATTCGTCTGTAAAGAATTCACGTTAGTATTTTGCAGCCGTGACTTATTAAACTGATAGTTCGGTAATTTTCACACCTGTCAACACCTGCTTTCTTTGGGATTGAAATTATTATATTATTCTTGAAGTCTGAGGGTATTTCGCCTGTCTCATACATCTTGCTCACCAGATGCTATAGTTTTGTCATGACTGGCTCTCCCAAGGCCGTCAGTAGTTCCAATGGAATGTTGTCTATTCCGGGGGCCTTGTTTCGACTCAGGTCTTTCAGTGCTCTGTCAAGCTCTTCACGCAGTATCGTATCTCCCATTTCATCTTCATCCACATTCTCATCCATTTCTATAATATTGCCCTCAAGTACATCGACCTTGTATAGACGCTCTATTTACTCCTTCCACCTTTCTTCTTTCCGTTCTTTGCTTAGAACTGGGTTTCCATCTGAGCTCTTGATATTCATACAAGTGGTTCTCTTTTCTCCAAAGGTCACTTTAATTTTCCTGTAGGCAGTATCTATCTTACCCCTAGTGAGATAAGCCTCTACATCCTTACATTTGTCCTCTAGCCATTCCTGCTTAGCCATATTGCACTCCCTGTCAATATCATTTTTGAGACGTCTGTATTCCTTTTTGCCTGCTTCATTTACTGCATTTTAATATTTTCTCCTTTCATCAATGAAATTCAATATATCTTCTGTTACCCAAGGATTTCGACTAGCCCTCGTTGTTTTACCTACTTGATCCTCTGCTACCTTCACTACTTCATCCCTCAAAGCTACCCATTCTTCTTCTACTGTATTTCTTTCCCCCATTCCTGTCAATTGCTCCCTTATGCTCTCCCTGAAACTCTGTACGACCTCTGGTTCTTTTAGTTTATCCATGTACCATCTCCTTAAATTCCCACCTTTTTGCAGATTCTTCAGTTTTAATCTACAGGTCATAACCAATAGATTGTGGTCAGAGTCCACATCTGCCCTGGAAATGCCTTACAATTTAAAACCTGTTTCCTAAGTCTCTGTCTTACCATTATATAATCTATCTGAAACCTGTCAGTATCGCCAGGCTTCTTCCATGTGTACAGCCTTCTTTTATGATTCTTAAACCAAGTGTTACCTATGATTAAGTTGTGCTCTGTGCAAAATTCTACCAGGCGGCTTCCTCTTTCATTTCTTTGCCCCAGTCCATATTCACCTACTACGTTTCCTTCCCTCCCTTTTCCTACTACCGAATTCCAGTCACCCATGACTATTAAATTTTTATCTCCCTTCACTATCTGAATAATTTCTTTTATTTGATCATACATTTCTTCAATTTCTTCGTCATCTGCAGAGCTAGTTGGCATATAAACTTGTACTACTGTAGTAGGTGTGGTCTTCGTATCTATCTTGGCCACAATAATGCGTTCACTATGCTGTTTGTTGTAGCTTACCCGCATTCCTATTTTCCTATTCATTATTAAACCTACTCCTGCATTACCCCTATTTGATTTTGTGTTTATAACCCTGTAGTCACCTGACCAGAAGTCTTTTTCCTCCTGCCACCGAACTTCACTAATTCCCACTATATCTAACTTTAACCTATCCATTTCCCTTTTTAAATTTTCTAACCTACCTCCCCGATTAAGGGATCTGACATTCCACGCTCCGATCCGTAGAACGCTAGTTTTTCCATCTCCTGATAACGATATCCTCTTGAGTAGTTCCCGCCCGGAGATCCGAATGGGGGACTATTTTACCTCCGGAATATTGTACCCAAGAGGACGCCATCATCACTTAATCATACAGTAAAGCTGCATGCCCTCGGGAAAAATTACGGCTGTAGTTTCCCCTTGCTTTCAGCCGTTCGCAGTACCAGCACAGCAAGGCCGTTTTGGTTAATGTTACAAGGCCAGATCAGTCAATCATCCAGACTGTTGCCCCTGCAACTGCTGAAAAGGCTGCTGCCCCTCTTCAGGAACCACACGTTTGTCTGGCCTCTCAACAGATACCCCTCCGTTGTGGTTGAACCTAATGTACGGCTATCTGTATCGCTGAGGCACGCAAGCCTCTCCACCAACGGCAAGGTCCATGGTTCATGGGGGGAGGATGAGGTCTCTACTCTAATTCGAACGTTTGACTTGCACTATACGTATTCGTTTCGGAATATCGTTTCTACGTCTTCCATTAACTACACGTATAAACATTATGAAGACAATTAATAACATTTGTGAAATACAACGTTGTTTGTGGAAAACATAATCATGTTCGAAGTCGCCAGTTTTTCCACGACAAACGACTTTCAACAACTTATTGTACGCATAATTGTTGCAACTGATTGCCGGGAATTATATATATATATATATATATATATATATATATATATATATATATATATATATATATATAATTGCATTACAAAAAACAAATACTAAAAAAAAGTTGCATGGCGCGAGATTCGATCCGGCGACCTTCGGATTACGAACCCG
Organism: Schistocerca gregaria; assembly: GCF_023897955.1. Taxonomy (NCBI): domain Eukaryota; kingdom Metazoa; phylum Arthropoda; class Insecta; order Orthoptera; family Acrididae; genus Schistocerca; species Schistocerca gregaria. The sequence continues at coordinate 132,677,254 of NC_064931.1, read as the reverse complement.
GGCGCAACCGCTGCGGCACGAAGCTGTAGGAAATTGTAAATCATTGAGAGTATTTCACCGCAACGGTTTCTTTCAACTCGATTTTCTCGACAACTGCTGAGAAGTGCATCTTGGTGCTTTGCCACATTACACCTCTGGCCATGAGCTTTTATTATGCGCAGTATGAATCGAATCTGCATTTCACAATTGGCGGCCTCCCCTTGTCAGTATAACCCTCATGACAGAACATACGAAAGAATAGGACCAACGTTCTTCACCACGTACTCTAAGTAACCATTATTTAGTTGCGTACTAGGTTTTCAAGACAATTTTCCCTCTTTCCAGTTCGCCTTCGGAACCATATTTGTAATTTCAATCTTTCAAAGTTCCTGACAGATTCGTAAGTAAAATGGATAACACAATTTCTGTCCTGTATTTGATAGTCGTCAGTGATGTGTTACGGCCATGATTCACTACGTCGCGCACTGATCTACTGTACGCAGTAAAATCCTTCGGAAAGAAGTTATGCTTTTAGATAATCCACAGTTTCGCAGTACTCTACCGGTGAACTGAAACCGACTGGCCGCCGTAGTGGCCGCACGGTTAGAAGCGCCATGTCACGGATTGCGCGGCCCCTCCCGCCGGAAGTTCGAGTCCTACAAAAATAGTTCAAACGGCTCTGACAAGGGAACCTCCCCATCGCTCCCCCTCAGATTTAGTTACAAGTTGGCACAGTGGATAGGCCTTGAAAAACTGAACACAGATCAGTCGAAGAAACAGGTAGAAGTTGTGTGGAACTATGAAAAAAATAAGCAAAATATACAAACTGAGTAGTCCATGCTCAAGATATGCAACATCAAGGATAGTGTGAGCTCAGGAGCGCCGTGGTCCCGTGGTTAACGTGACGTTGACTGTGGATATTGTACCACAGACACAGTCCCTTTGACTATTTAGAGATGTCACTAAACCTGTCCAAAGATGTAAACGACCACGCATGAGCAGCGCCCATTAGACGGAGGGGGTCAGACAACCTATCAGCTCCAGTCACTCCACCAGGAAGGAGGTACACGGCTCGTGTTGTCTGTGTTCAACCATGCCTAGACCCTCAATACCGCGGTTCGATCGCGTCCGCATTTTTACTCTGTGCCAGGAAGGGCTCTCAACAAATGAAGTGTCCTGGCGTCTCGTAGTGAACCATATCGATGTTGTTCGGACATGGAGGTGGTACAGAGAGACAGTAACTGTCGATGACATGCCTCGCTCAGGTCGCTCAAGGGCTACTACTGCAGTGGATGACTGCTACCTCCGAATTGTGACTCGGAGGAACCCTGAGAGATACGCCACCGTGTTGAATAATGCTTTTCGTGCAGCCACAGGACGTCGTGCTACGAATCAAACTGTGTGCAATAGGCTGCATGATGCGCAACTTCAATCCCAACATCCATGGCGAGGACCATCTTTGCAACCACGACGCCATGCAGCGCGGTACGGATGGGCCCAACAACATGTCGAATGGATCGCTCATAATTGACATCACGTTCTCTTCACCGATGAGCGTCGCATATGCCTTCAACCAGACAATCGTCGGAGATGTGTTTGGAGGCAACTCGGTCAGGCTGAACGCCTTAGACACACTGTTCAGCGAGTGTAGCAAGGTGGAGGTTCCCCGATGTTTTGGGGTGGCATTATTTTGGGCCGACGTACGCCGCTGGTGGTCATGGAAGGCGCCGTAACGGCTGTACGATATGTGAATGCCATCCTCCGACCGGTAGTGGAACCACATTGGCAGCATATTGGCGAGGCATTCTTCTTCATAGACGACAATTCGCGCCCCCCATCGTGCACAGCTTGCGAATGACTTCCTTCAGGATAACGATATCGCTGGACTAGAGTGACCAGCATGTTCTCCAGACATGAACCCTATCGACCATGCCTGGGATAAACTGACAAGGGCTGTTTATGAACGACGTGACCCTCCAACCACTCTGAGGGATCTATGCCGAATCGCCGTTGAGGAGTGGGCAATCTGGACCAACAGTGCCTTGATGATCTTGTATATAGTATGTCACGACGAATACAGGCATGCATCAATGCAAGAGGACGTGCTTCTGGGTATTAGAGGTACCGGTATGTACAGCAATCTGGACCACCACCTCTTGAAGGTCTCGCTGTGTGGTGGTACAGCATGCAATATGTGGTTTTCATGAGCAATAAAAAGGACGTAAATGATGTTTATGTTGATCTCTATTCCACTTTTCTGTACAGATTCCGGAACTCTCGGAACCGAAGTGATGCAAAACTTTTATTTGATGTGTGTATTACACATTTCAGTGAAAGACTGTGGTTATTATGTCAAAATGCACTTCCGGTAACAAGACTCCCTTCAAAAAAATGGCTCTGAGCACTATCGGACTTAACATCTGAGCTCATTAGTCCCCTAAAACTTAGAACTACTTAAACCTAACTAACCTAAGGACATCACACACGTCCATGCCCCAGACAGGATTCGAACCTGCGACCGTAGGAGTCGCGCGGTTCTGGACTGAAGGACCCTCTTCAGGCCGAGTGTACTGTGTTCCACGTTTTTTTTTTTTTCAGAATGTAGATCCCATCTGTGACTATGAGATACTGGGAGGACTAGAAATTCCCATCTACCATTTCTATTGTCCTCAATACGATATTAACCAGAAATTTTTTTATATGTGGAATAGATGGAATCGGAGGGGAACAAATATGCTGAAAAGAGTGGATACTCAAAAACTGATACATCCAAACACTCTCTATCCTGGTTGTCAAAGTACCCCGTGGAAAGGTGCGTTGCCCTGAAGAAATGTGATTTCTTTCTTTCGCAATCCATGTTTGTACTCACTTTTTTCCTATACAGTTGCCGGCCGGAGTGGCCGTGAGGTTCTAGGCGCTACAGTCTGGAACCGCGAGACCGCTACGGTCGCAAGTTCGAATCCTGCCTCGGGCATGGACGTGTGCGATGTCCTTAGGTTAGTTAGGTGTAAGTAGTTCTAAGTTCTAGGGGACTGATGACCTGAGAGGTTGAGTCCCATAGTGCTCAGAGCCATGTTTTTCTATACAGTTGGTTCAGAAGACTGCAGCAGCAGTCGCCAGCTACTGCTTACCCTTTGCAAAATAATCTATCAGAAAAAAATCAGTTTGTTTCCGAGAAGTATTGGCCATAAATTTGCCGGAAGGTGATATCGATTTCGCCTTCTCTTTGGCGCGGAGCCAGTGAGTTCCACCCACTCCTATGGCTGCACGAAGTGGTGGACCTACGTCTCATCCAGAGCAACAAATCAGCGAACAGATTAGTTGGAGTCGTCATGAAACGGACGAAACATTGCCTCAAAATTAGTCTCCGCGGTTGCTTTTGGTTTAGATTTAACAAAAGCGCTATTCACCTTGCACGAGGTTTTCTCGTAATAAGTTTTACTGTATACATTTGAACTTGATACACATATAGCGTTCATTAGCTATTTCACACACTATAAAGACATTCTTGACGTTTTGGACGGGGTTGCGGTTGTGGGACGCCCTTCCAGCGACGTGCGACACGTTTGAATTCGTGTATATCCACTTGACCATTGTATTCAGCGTATTCCTATTTGTTTGAATTATCGAAATTCTCTCATTTGTTAGTTGCTTCTGCATAATTTAATTGTAATGGTTACAACTGTTACGGAAGTGTATTTCAAATCTTAGAAGGGGAAGTCGGAAACCGAATCAAACTGATTTCGACGAGCTTCTACGTAATGCTGTCGATATGTAGGGGAGGGGAAAGGAGGAGGGCGTCCAGACACACGTATAAGAAGATTACGCCAACAAACACGTGTCTTCGGAACAATTTAATTAGGAGATCATAACGCCATATTCATTTCGAACTTCGTGGAAACGACCGAACACTCGAATTTAGATTAATTCCCGTTTCCGAGAATTGGAAGAAATAGGCATTTGTAGAATGAAATTTTCACTCTACAGCGGAGTGTGCGCTGATATGAAGCTTCCTGGCAGATTAAAACTGGCTGTGGGTAAGCCATGTCTCCGCAATATTCTTTCTTTCAAGAGTGCTAGCTTTGCAAGGTTCGCAGGAGAGCTTCTGCAAAGTTTGGAAGGTATGAGACGAGGTACTGGCAGAAGTAAAGCTGTGAGGACGGGGCGTGAGTCGTGCTTGGGTAGCACAGTTGGTAGAGCACTTGCCCGCGAAAGGCAAAGGTCCCGAGTTCGAGTCTCGGTCCGGCACACAGTTTTAATCTGCCAGGAAGTTTCAATAGTTATTTCGATCAACCATCGTACAGGTACACTGATCAACCAGAACATCATGACCACCGACCTACCACCGATATAAACCCGTCCAGGCGATAGCAGCGTCACCTGGTGAGGAATTACTGCTTGTCAGACACACGCACCATGCATGTATTATCAGTGTGTGTGTTGTCCGTGTACAGAATGGGGAAGGGGCGCGATCTGAGGGCAGACTGTGATGGCCCGGAGGCTCGGCACGAGAATTTCGGAAACTGCACGACATATCGGGTGTTCCAGGAGTGCAGCGGTGAGTACCTTCAACACGTGCCGAAACTAATGTGAAACCACGTCCAGACGTCGTAGCGTTCGGCGACCACCCCTCATGACAGGTATCTGACGTCGAAGGCTGGGCAGACTAGTAAAACAGAACAGAAGGCGAACTGTGGTGGAACTAACACCAGACTTCAGTGCTGGGCAGAGTACAAGCATGTCTGAATACACAGTGCACCGAACACTGCGCATCCAACGACCCGTGCTTGTGCCAATGTTAACCATCAGGACATCGGCAACTGCGGCTGAAATGGGTTCGTGACTATCGGCACTAGACGTTGACGCAGTGTGAGAGCGTTGCGTAGACTAATGAGTCCCGATAGCTTCGTCATACTGATGGGAGGGCGTCTTCCAGGGCAACAGTTCCTTGAGACCGGTACTGCGGGACGGAGGCAAGCTGGCACTGCTCCCTTATGGTCTGTAGAACATTCATGTGGGCATCCATGGTTCCACTGGAGCTCGTGCAAGGCACCATGACGGCCAAGGAGTATCGTACACTAGTTGCAGACCACGTACACCCTTCATGACGAACATATTTTCCGACGGAAGTGACATTTTTCAACAAGATAGTGCGCCGTGTCTCGAGGTCAGGAGTGTGATGGAGTAGTTAGAGGAACGCAGTGGCGAGTTACAGTTGATGTGCTGCTCCCCTCCCCACTCATCTTGGCAGATCTGAACCCAATCGAACACATCTAGGATGAGCTCATCGCCCGCCTACCGCAATTTACAGGAATTAGATGACTTGTGGGTGCAGGTGTGGTGCCAACTACCTCCAGTGACCTGCGAAGGCTCCTTGCTTCCTTGCCACGGCTCGTTGCGACTATTATGCGTGCCAAAGGTGGACGTACCGGCTCATGTAGGTGGTCATATGGTATGGCACATCAGTGGATTAATGATATTACATCATCATTGATCGGGAAGGCGGCCAAGTGAACAACGTCTCTGGCCAAGAACTTCGACGACTTCGGTGCCATTCTCGGTGCATGCATTGATTTTCTGTTGTTTCGTGTGTCTCTTCCAGACATTATTGACAATTCAGTCGGAAAGTAATTCGTTTGGGTGCGTACTCTCATACTCTCCCTGAGCCCAACTTTAATAAAACCTTTTTAGTACCTGCTGGTCGCTGATTGAACAGTGATATATTTATAAAATGCGTATAAAAGTTTAGAACTGTCAAAGAGCCACAGAGACTAACAATAATCGCATATCTTTCGTCGCGTTTTCATCTTCACTTTCCCTCAAAGGATTCTACTGTATTTTGTAAAGAAAAAAACTACAGAAACGTAGTAGACACCGCAAATCCATATCACGTTGTTGAAGTTACACTGATGATGCAGTAAAGATGAAGAATGGCACTCGACAAAATTATAAGCGGTGGCAGATCGAAACAGACTGCCTGACAAAACAAGAAGCGTCTAGAAGGGAGGAGGAAACGGAATGCAGCTTCTCGGGTTGAGAGGGTGTGATACGTTGTTCCAGTGATTACCAAACCGACTAAAATTTACCAAGAACTTGGCAGTATGAGACCGCTTATCGCGAAGATGTTACATCCCCTGTGGCCTTGATACATGCGCTGATTCGACTGGGGAGGGAGTCACAAAGCCGTATCCTCGCCTAAGACAAAATGGCCCACAACTATTGTCTCTGGAACTTGATATCCTGGATGCTGGTACTGGGGCAGACTTGACAGTCGAGCTGATACCACACTTTTTCTATCGGGGACAGGTCTGTGCATCTCGATGACCACGTGAGTACCGCATAATCACGCAAACAGTTCATAGAGACACATGCCTTGTGAAGACGAGCATTATCCTGTTGAAAAATAGCACCACTATAGGGATAGGAGACACTGGATATCCACGACTTACCGTTGTCCCCTGAAATCATACGTGGTGGCTCCCCACACTGCGAACTCAGGAGTAACACCACTGTGCCTCTACAAAACATTGCAAGAATGGGACCTCTCTCTACGTCGCCCCATACTGACGGAAGATTGTCATCTGGGGTAGTGGAGAACTACTGCGTACGCACGGGATGGTAATTCGCTATCCGGCAGCTGCTAGTCTTCTGCCAACAGCGCAGCAAGACACAAGCTGTTGCATGGAGTCCAGTAAGTGATCTCGGATGACAGGCGCAGATTTGGAGGGGTTACAATGGTCTTGGAGCACACTAAAGTGAGCCTCCCTTGTGATCAGACATGGTCGACCGGAAACTTGACGACTAGTATGGTTACTGTCACATTCCGACCCAATGCAACATCTGGGCCTCGTCACATCCGAAAGCCCCACAAATCCGGATATTGCACAATTCGGACAGACGACCAAATGGAAACCCACAATGAGGACCCTTCCAAGTCTGTCAGAGGTGAAGGTATCATCTGGAGTGCCCCAGGGAAGTGTGGTAGGTCCGCTGTTGTTTTCTATCTACATAAGTGATCTTTTGGATAGGGTGGAGAGCAATTTGCGGCTGTTTGCTGATGATGCTGTGGTGTACGGGAAGGTGTCGTCGTCGAGTGACTGTTGGAGGATACAAAATGACTTGGACAGTATTTGTGATAGGAATAAAGAATGTCAGCTAACTCTAAATATAAATAAATGTAAGTTAATGCAGATGAATAGGAAAAAGAATCCCGTAATGTTTCAATAATCCATTAGCAGTCACGTCGATTAAATATTTGGGCGTAACATTGCAGAGCGATATGAAGTGGGACAAGCATGTAATGGCAGTTGTGGGGAAGATGGATAGTTGCCTTCGGTTCATTGGTAGAATTTTGGGAAGATGTGGTTCATCTGTAAAGGAGACCGCTTATAAAACACTAATACGACCTATTCTTGAGGACTGCTCGAGCGTTTGGGATCCCTATCAGGTCGGATTGAGGGAGGACATAGAAGCAATTCAAAGGCGGGCTGCTAGATTTGTTACTGGTAGGTTTGATCACCACGCGAGTGTTACGGAAATGCTTCAGGAACTCGAGTGGGAGTCTCTAGAGGAAAGGAGGCGTTCTTTTCGTGAATCGCTACTGAGGAAATTTAGAGAACCAGCATTTGAGGCTAACTGCAGTACAGTTTTACTGCCGCCAAGTTACATTTCGCGGAAAGACAACGAAGAGGAGACAAGAGAGATTAGGGCTCGTAGAGAGCCATATAGGCAGTCATTTTCCCTCGTTCTGTTTGGGAGTGGAACAGGGAGAGAAGATGCTAGTTGTGGTACGAGGTACCCTCCGCCACGCACCGTATGGTGGATTGCGGAGTATGTATGTAGATGTAGATGTATATGCAGATGCTGATAACGCTGTCTCAGACGAGTGTGCATCGTCTCCGTGTCCATTGCACTGATCACTCAAAATCTATGTTCACACACCTTATATACCGTACAAGGCCTGATAATAACACTGAAAATGAACAACATTAATGCAATCTGGTGGCCCTTCAGCCTATCACAAAGAATTCCAGTTATAATAATTTACATATCCGCCAATGGTGTGTAAGTGTACCAAGTTAAATTGGTAATGTAAGTAGTTCTAGGACTTAATGGAAACTGTTTGCGATTTATAGACTTCAGCTGGTCCAAAAATGATCTGCGTCATGAAGTGGAGTTTGATCAAAAAGATATGAGGTAAGTTTGAATGCTCCTCACCGCTCATCTTATTCTCGTCCACCTTAATTCGTGGCCCCGGACTATCACAGCAGCTTTACCAGCTTTCACAGTTGCAACGCAGTGCTTGTTTTTATGCTTGGTGCTTTTTTTACATGTTGAAGTGAGCAGTGCCTAATTTCTTTTGGGTGTATTAATTTAATTCTTCTTATTTATTTAAGTTTCTTGTAACTGTCTCTGTTTGTGTTCATTTCACCCCACTTAGTTGCCGTTTCCTTACGAGGGTAGCTGTAACAATCTTCTTTTAAATTAGTTCTTGTATCCTTCTTGAGTATATTAGGCTAAGGTCTCTCGTGTTTAACAAAATCTTCTCGAGTTTCCAGTTGCATCGAGTCGTAAAATTCCCACGAAAATTCGCCACACAGCTCGGCGGCCATTGCCAAATGGTATCTGACAGCAGTGTAGTCGATGGCCTCGTCTTTGTGTACCCTCACTACAGACAGTGAAGTCTGAGCTAATCACTCCATGCCAAAGAAGGCCATACCTACATTCGCCATGGTCAGACTAAACGCCCTGTCTAGTTGCAAGCTAGTTTATCATTCTGATTTTAATTTCAGGGGCTTATTTTATTGGGATACCTCAGATACCATGTGGATAACAACAGAGATGTCTTCAGATGCAGTTGGGTGTCCATTTTTTGTAGTATGTTCTGCCAAGGCTGCATAATCACATCTCGTGTTCTAGCCAGCTTTGTTCTATGTTGCAGCGTTATAATGGCTGCACTCACAAGGTGTCTTACGTACGCAGCGCCTTCTGAGTCCTATATCATCCTTCACAAGCATCACGAGTTCCCAAATCTGTGCTAGGAGCCTTAGGATTGATTTAGTACTGTCTCTTCACAAGCCGCCTAATGTTGTCTGTCAGATATCCACAAAATTTTGTATAAACTAATGAAACACAGTTTTTCACCATCTGCAAACGTGTGAGGGCATGGATTAAAGAGAGTAGAGAATGGAAGTCTAAGCATTGTGAAATTAAGACAATGACTTTACTGTGAAATAAAAAGTTACCAAAATACAGTGTTTTCGAAAGAAACAATTTTACTTATCTGTGCAATGAAACTATTAAATTCAGTTTTCGCCACTCAGTGTAATGTAATATACACCAATTCTCCTGGACATGCAATGCTCAGTATGGTTGAGACTTTGCTGTTCAATCCAGTCCCACTGTTACACTATTTGTTCAGATGTGTGCGAACGCCCCTGTGTAATATGAAATTGATCACTAAACGTGACGAGAGGCACACCCTCTAATATAAAAGGAGGTGGGGAGTATTGTGTTGTCAATACAGAAGCAATAAAAGCAGAATATGTGGGTGAGGAGAATTCAGTGACGTCGAATGTGGACTACTCATTGGCTGTCACCTGAGCAACAAATCCATCAGCAGCATTTCAGCCCTTCTAAAACTGCCAAAATCGACTGTTGGCAATGTGATTTTGAAGTGGCAACGCGAAGGAACAAGCTCACCGAAACGAAGACAAGGCAGACCTCATGCCCTGCCCACAGAGACCGTGGAGCATTGTGGACGATGGACGTAAAAACTAGCACGAACTCAGCTGAAGGAATCACTCATGATTTCCAACGAGCTACCAACAGCACAATGACTGTGCTTAAGGAATTAAAAATAATGAGGCACAATCGCCAAGGATATCCTCATAAGCCACACATTTCTGCAGTCAATGCCAAACGATGATTGAGTTGACGTAAAGTGCGACGCCCTAGACAGTGGATGAGTGCAAACGGGTGATTTGAAGTGATTAATCACTCTGTATCCTACGGCAATCCCATGAAAGCATTTGAATTTTACGAAAGCCTGGAGAACGTTTACTGCCATCACACACAGTGCCAAAAGTGGAGGAGGTTGTGTTAGGACATGGGGGTGTTTTTCTTGCTTGGGATGTGGTCCCCTTATTGTGCTTAAGAAAACGCTACATGCGAAAGGATAAGAATAGATTTTACAGAATTTTGTATTAGGTACAGTAGAAGAACAATTAGGAGACAATAACCTTTTTGTATCAGCATGACAATGCATCCTGTTACAAAGGAGCATATGTGAGGCAATTGTTTGTGGATAGTAACATTCCAGATATGGACTGGCCTACCCAGAGTCCCGACGTGAACCCAATAACGTACCTTTGGGATGAATCAGAACGTCGATTCCGCTCCAGAGCCGAGCATCCAAAGTGTGACTACTGGTTTCGGCTCTTCGAGAAAAATGGACTGCCATTCCTCCACAGACATTCAGATACCTCATTGAAAGGGTCCCCAGAAAAGCTGAAGCTGTTACAAAGGTGAATGCAACGGCCTTGCCGCAGTGGATACACAGGATCCCGTGAGATCACCGAAGTTAAGCGCTGTCGGGCGTGGTCGGCACTTGGATGAGTGACCATCCAGGCCGCCATGCGCTGTTGCCATTTTTAGGGGTGCACTCTGCCTCATGATGGCAATTGAGGAGCTACTCGACCGAATAGTAGCGCCTTCGGTCGAGAATACCATCATAACGACTGGGAGAGGGGTGTGCTGAACCCCAGGCAGCTCCAATCCGCATCCTCCCTGAGGATGACACGGCGGTCGGATCGTCCCGGTAGGCCACTCGTGGCCTGAAGACGGAGTGCTATAAAGGTGAAGGCTGGACATTTCCTATATTAACATCCACTAATAGGCGTCCATAGAGTTATGATCAATGTAAAAGGCGGTACTCCTGAGGCAGTCCAATGTATGAAGGTCCGGGGGAGGGGGGGCGGCTTCCTGTGACAACGTGAAGCAAATCTTCTTGAAAGCGAAACCTGTCGCCTAAATGTTGGCAGTACATTGGAGGATATTGTCCCGGATCACAGGGTCCCGGGTTCGATTCCTGGCCAGGTTGGGGATTTTCGCTGCCCAGGGACTGGGTGTTTGTGTTGTCCTCATCATTTTACCATCATCATTCGTGACAGCGGTTCTATTGGACTGTGTAAAAAATTGGACTGTGAAAAAATTGGGACTTCAGACGAGCGCTGATGAATGCGCAGTTGAGTGCCCCACAAACCAAACGTCATAATTATCATTATCACCATCATCGTGATACCGGCCCAGAAAATGACCAATCCGCTACCCTGTTGAACCTGTGCAGCTGCAAGTCTGAACATCGTTGTTACCTGAACCCTCCACACTCTTTTGTAATCTTTAGGCTTCAGATAAACTCTATACTTTTCGGCTAAGATAACCGATCGCCGTTGATCCAGATTCGATTCCAGGTGTTCCCTTACACACCATCTTCACCCGCCACAGGTCTGGGCAATTTCTACTGTTGGTCATAATGGACGCATAGAGATAAAATTGATCCAGTTAAGACGGTTGCGCCGTCCATTGTGACCGAGCGGTTCTAGGCACTTCAGTCCGGAACCACGCTGCTGCTACGGTCGCAGGTTCGAATCCTGCCTCGGGCATGGATGTGTATGATGTCCTTAGGTTAGTTAGGTTCAAGTTGTTCTAAGTCTAGGGGACTGATGACTTCAGATGTTAAGTCCCATAATGCTCAGAGCCATCTGAACCAGTTTTAAGACGGTTGCGTACTGTTTAGGTCGACACATTCTTCCCAGTTGCCTCCAGTAAGGCAGTTCGCTTCCATTATCCCCAAGATTCCGTGAGTTACAATTCTTAGGTAGCAGTAATCACCTAGTGGTTCAAATGGCTCTGAACACTATGGGACTCAACTTCTGAGGTCATTAGTCTCCTAGAACTTAGAACTACTTAAATCTAACTAAGCTAAGGACATCACACACATCCATGCCCGAGGCAGGATTCGAACCTGCGACCGTAGCGGTCTCGTGGTTCCAGACTGCAGCGCCTAGAACCGCACGGCTACATCACCTAGTGGTGGTGACCACGGGCGGCGACTATGAGCCAGATCTTTGGCGTTTGAAGTCAAACAGTAGCGGTTGAATGTTGGAAAAGTATCACTGTGGAATACCGGAAAGACAGGTTTGCTTTCTTCTCCATGACACGGGTAGTTATAAGGAATAACTTCTTGTGGTCAAAATATTAATAAGAAAGGAGTTTCTGCGTCAGTAAAATAACTAAACAGGTCACGAAACATGTGCGAAACGTTTTTGAGGAGTTTACGGGACGAGGCCATCGTCGACAAGGTAGTTTGTTACCACTTGGCAGTAAACGAGGAGCACTTGGCCGAAAGGTCGTGGTAATTGCCCTACGTTACGGCACTGGAAACACGAGAAAGTTTTGTTAATTCGTGTTACAACGAGGCCGTGTATTTGTTTTCCTTTTCTTGTGTTCTTGTGCTTATTTATTCATAGTTGTGAAAAATGGCTAGGGACTGCTTGTTGTGTGTGGGTGCGGGGGAAGTGGTGAGTGTTGGCAAACGGCTAGAAGCTGCGTTGGCTACTGTCGACAGGCTTCAGGATGCTGGCCCGGCTCCCGGCGGCGGTGGGGCGCCCGGCCTCCCCCAGCTGCCCTCGCCTTCGCCCGGCCACTCTGACGCTGCTGCGCCATCCGACGCGTCTGGTTCTAACCGCGCGCCTGCCCCAGTGCGCCTAAACAACAGGTACGAGGCGTTGTCTGTTGCGGAAGAGACGTCACAGCCAGCACGAGTCGCCCCGCCTATTGGGGCTGAGGCTGACCTTCGCGGAAGTGCTGAGAGTGTACAGAGGGCAAGATTGCCGGTTTCCGGGAGCTCCAGCTCTAGGCGGGTGATGCGGTATTCGAGGGAAATGTCGGTCCAAGAGTAGACCCCAGAGGTTGCTGTATTTATTTTTCAGGTTATCTCGTTCGGCGGCTCCGTGGAGTATAAATATCTATGGAATGAGCAAAGCCCACTGGGCATGTTCTCAACATCAAACCGGGCCAGTCACGTGATTTTGGGACAACACAGCGGCTCTGCATTTTGCGATAACAGCGAAACTATCACACGTATGCGCCTTGTATTCTGAACTTTTCTACATGTTCGATTTTTTTTGGAAGAGCTATGGTGCAATATTGTCATTGTTGCGGATGTAGAGTCTAACAAGCCTACCACAACAAAGGTCAAAAATTAATTATGATTGTAGTGTTGCTCACGTTGCTAAATATTGCATTTTCGGGCAACAACAAAGTTATATTATGTGGCAGGTGTCATTAGAGCACAGTTAATACAGTCATTTCTTGAAATAATGTATAAACTAGGCACTCATCTTTTCGTGTTTCCCACGCTGGTCTCGTTGTGAACTCATGGCTCAATTGTCGAAAATCTAGGTAGTGATGATTCCAAGCTCGGATGTAAAGAGGCCTAGGTGTTATTCTACGATATTCAAAAGTTTTATAGATGTGTTTCATAAACCATTCTTGAAGATTAAACTTTTGCAAGATAGGACAATGGTGATGTAAAAAAGTAATCAGCACTCCGAATTTAAGTTAGACTTACTTTTTATTACTTTTGTTGCAATACCAAGAAACACGTTCCAAAACATCACTTCACAATGTAAAACATACTTGAAAATATCTTCCTCACTGTTAAAGTTCACATTTCGTAAACCGACTACAATTTGCGTCTTTTTAACATGACGACCAAAGCATGACTCTCTAATAACCGCTTACGCGCCCAAAAATCAGAGTTACAAGTACGTCAAAGATCATAGTGACAAAAGAAATAATACACATAAGAATAATATCAGTGCAATATATACATATCGGTGTATTGAAGTACCTCTACATTAATGAAATCAAATCTAAATGTTGTCACAGAAATATGTTAACTACTTTACAGAAACACTGTAGAATATTGCTGGTATCGAGAGGCTGAGGTGAGGTGCCGTAATGGTTACGTAATTCAAGAGAGAAGTATGTGAAAGGTGAACCAGTTACTTTTCATACGTACGTACAACAAATGTATACTTCCAAATGTCATATTGATACGAGGCACTTCATATTTTGAAGAATATCGAGACACGGTATTAAGTCTTGTAATGTAGACATAACTTCTGCGATTTTCTGGCCATGTGTTTACGAGAAAAGTGCTAGATAAATTTGCGATTGTGTTCGAGTAAACTGTCAGTCAGTAGATACATATTGGTACTGTGTTCATATACAGATAAAATTTATTTATTCGTGACAGTCTCGTTAATTTACTCCAGTTTACGAACATTCTCAAACCCTTGTGTGTATCTAAGTATTTCTACTTGAGACTGTTTCCTACACAGTGCCACTGTAACGTAATTAATTAGAACAGAGATTCAACAATATGGATAGTAGAAAACAAAAAAATTCTTGGATGTCACTTCTTATCCCGTTACCGAAAGAACGCAAATAAAATTGAATCTTAGTTACGATACTGTGGCGAAAAAGCAAAATACCATAGCTGTGCAACTCTTTAACTTCAGTTTCTGGTATCAAATTGTAAAGTTGTCCATAAAACGCGTATGCAAAGTGTGATGTAGTCGGTCATACGACCACTCCGCGGCCTGCGAGATCGATCCGCCGTATGCGATTCTCTCGATATACGGAACAGAAGACGGCTGTGCTAGCCAAAGAGTACGCACCCAGTCGCAATACTTACGCTCGCCGCAAGGCCACTTCATGTATATCAGGAGAGTAGTGCAGTGGTGCCAGTCTACAGTTTGTAGCCGCGCTCAGTGGTCAGCCATCGCCGATGTCAGTCAGTCATCGTCTGCAGCTCAGTCATTGCTGCCATCAAGTCTTTGTAGCCCAGTTGTATAGTTTCGTAATAGTACTACAGTAAAGCCAACAGTACTAAGTTGTCAGTTATAAACAATTCTACGTTCTGTCATGTCGGCAGCCAAGTTAGTCTTCAAATTCACCGGATTCGACACTCGAGATTACGAGAGATTAAACCGTCACTGCAAGATTTGTGACTTGTAAATTATGTCATTCTACAGGCGCTGAGTCTAGTCGAATCTTCTATAATTGTCAACCAACATATCATGGACTACAGCAAAGTTAAGTAATATATACTTTCCTATTTTTTTACTCCTGCTGACTAATTGTGTTTTCCTGTTGTAGGTACCAATCATTCTTGGCAAAGTAGAACCCACGTTCCACCTCCTTGGCTATCCCATATTTGATACCTCATGTTGATTGACTCGGTTATGATGGAAGATCGAGAGCCATCACAAAGTTTCAGGGTTCTTCTGAAGCTGATTCATCTGTAGCCAGCGAATTAATGCCGCTCAAAATATGCTAAGAATTCATCATTTTGATGTGCAGCTCCTTGTATTGGCCGTGTCTGCAGTTAAAAATATTTTGGATTTGAGGTCCGCCAGTTATGCAAAACACCGTTTTTCTTTAACACCCAAACATGCATTAGATGGCACAGTGTTGCCGAAACATGTTTGGGTGTTAAAGAAAAACGGTGTTTTGCATAACTGGCGGACCTCAAATCCAAAATATGCTAAGAATTATACGGGCTAAATTGCGCCGTGGAAAAATCAAGTGGCTCGAGCTGTAAGAGATGTTGCGGGCAGAATTCTCGTTCTACGCATGTGAGTGCTCACCCCCATAGATATTTATACTCTAAGAGCGGCTCAACCACTGGCATTGAATGCTTAGGACGCAGCTGTCTACAGATGTGGTTCATGTCAGCGGTGACCCCTGTCGCATCGCTTCCCTTCGTCGACTAGATGAAGCGGGGAATACTGTTAGTCCTGTGGCGTGGATAAAGAGCTAGTGATTGATAACATCGTTTCATGGAGATGGGCGGAGATCTTAAACCGGGCTCTTGGTTAGTTTTGTAGCTATCTCAGTTGCACATGTATTGACCTAAACTATTGGGTGGGAAACTATAGGACACCAAGTTATGTCGGGTATGGGCAAGCCACAAAAACAGCTCCTATGGTAGCACAACACGTGTGGCGAGCAAATGTGAGATTCATACGATAGAGGACCACTTCTGTAAACATGCGTAACACATCTGTATGGCGCTTCCAACCAACATTAAGTAGTTCGCGTATGTTAACTATGGACGAAATGGAGCACATTTAGAGGAAAGTTTCGTAACTGTCATTAATGAACGATAATAAAGCCCACATTGTGCTTGCAACAGAAAACTGGCTTACGTGAAAAAATAAGTAACTACGTGTTTGTGTAATGAACGTATAGTAGTAGTCACTGTTTTGGCTCATCATAGTATTGTCGAGTGGCTAACGTAAATTTTATGGTCGTAGAACAATGAAACGTCTGTTGTAGAATCAGTGACTTCTGGTATTGAAAGAAACGTCTGAGAAAACAGGAATAAAATCAGCTAACACGAATGACAAGTATCTGAGTATCCAGCAGCAAACATTCAAGAAGACGGCCCAAGAACATTGTTGGGCTCGCATTAGATCAGTGTGTGCCATGCAAAATATTCAAATGTCGAAACATTAGCAATGGCCCTGTAGCACAGATACTAAGCACCATGTACACAGAAAATGATCCGTGATAGGTTCAGAGGAATACAAAACCTTGATCAGAAAAGAAAGCTACACAGAGAACAGAATGAACATGAACGTGAGACCAGCAACAGGAGAAGAAATCAATAATTCTGAAATCAAACATTTTTTCTGTTGATTTAAAAAAAATGCCCAACTGTTTGTAATACTATGTAAACTCAGTCAACGGATCAAAATTATCCACAGGTTGATAGTTGACTATACCGCCAACGAAACGGATGGAGCGGGAAGAGATTTTGTCGTGTCCTTTTAAAACGCATAATCTTTGTATTTGCCACAACCAATGTACGAAAATGTAAACAAAATTACGATACCAGTGACTTAACCACACTCTATCTCGGGCGGTGACAGACGTTCTGTATCACGTAAGGAATTAGTCCCAGAAAGTCGAAATGTGGACGTTCCGAGATGATTCAATGAACAACTTACGTCTCGCATGATGCCAATGAGGGTAAAATTCCGTCTGTTTGGAAACGTACCGACAATTCTGCTCGTGCACTATCCGAATGAAGTATAGAGCTTAAATCATACTGATTCGCTATGAATCCTCCACCAGACATCATTACGTGACTTCCCAACTGTGGATGTACGTATAGATGTAAAATAAAGTAGTGTATAAACAAAAACGGGGCTAAATGTATGTGTGCAGTAAAATGATGTGCTACAGTTTGCATCTATTTGTAATACCTATACTTTTATCCACTATTAGTGCGTTAATTATACGGTTTTCAGAACCCCTTGAAAAAAAAACTGTAGCAACCTTGTTTCGTCACTTTAATTATAGTAATGTTGTTAAACGTCTGCGTATTTACGTGACCGCCAGCTGTGGGTATTGATGTTGCAGCTCTTTAATGATGGACTAAATTATTTATTGGGCTGTGTTACAATGCATTAAGCTAATTGTAAAAAAGGTTAAGCAGTTTTATTCGTTAACAGGAATTGCGAACATTAATGTGACTAATGCCAGTTACTTCGTTAACGACATAGTGTTACATTAATATAAGGTAAGTGCACTATTCTTAAGGTTTTACAGGGGAGAAAAATCATAACAGCAACTTGCACAAAACAGTTTTCAAAGTTATTGGACACAGCTGGTGTGTGTGTGTGTGTGTGTGTTTGTGTTTTTGTGTTTGTGTTTATGATGGTGATGTTAAAACTTTCAACTGGCTGAATATACTGCGTATCACAATCAATATCGAGTACTTAGATGGATAGAATCATGCGATAAAATAAAAAAAAAGGTTCAGTAAATATAGGCCCTTAAACGGATCGTTCCCGAATGATTTCGAATTTTTAGTTGGTATCCGTATTTGGCTTCAACATAATATATTCCCCTAGTTCGTACAAATGTATTTGAAATGTACACTGTTAGTCGCCACTCCCTCGAACTGATGTTGCAGCAGACAGTTCAATACTAATCGGCTCAAAGAAAACGACCGTTAAAATCGACCCCGATCTAGGAATATTTGCGCTTAATGCGTTGTTAAATCCATGTGCGGCCATTAAATTACGACGCTAAGGATAAATAATTTTGGCTTGTCTGTGAAAGATAGTGTTATAAGCATTTTTCAAGGCATTTCTTTTCATCCATTTTTTTCTGTAGATTCGTTACTGAACAGTTCTCGAAGACCTGTAATACACAAATTCGGCTGTTATAACGTTTTCGTTGGACGTAAATCGATAAATCGATGTGCAATTACAAATTTATGGGGGCGTGAGAATAAGGAGAAATCTGGTGACATCAAAGGTGATGAATGGGACAGACCTTTGAACAATTTGAACTTCTAATCTCTGTTTTCCTACTGCTAAAGCTTAGGTGCATAGTATATCATTGTCTTGAGGAGAGATGATTTTTTGCTTAGGTTAATGAAACTTCATGTAGAGTATGTCCTCGTCCAGCTGGTCCAGAAGAGGTGCGTAATATTTCCAAGTATCAAAAAGAAAAAGCCAGAAAATATTGGCCGTAACCTTTCTGGCAGAAAATATAGAATACGTGTTTTATAGCATAGGGCCAACGACTTCTCCCCACAGATGTGATTGGTGTTCCGTTTCTGGCACGAAATGATGGCTCTACGATTCACCTACAGTAACAAAACGGGACATGGAATCAGTGAGATTATTTATCAAATGGCTCTGACGTCTTTCTGAATTCTTTCTCTCATTTGCATTTGGACCGACGTCAACAGATAAATCACCCATATTGCACAAAACTTCCACGTAGTTACATGTTACACTTTCCAGATTTTTCTGGTGCGTTAGCTATTTCACATACCTTTCATTTCAGACCTTCCAGTAATTTATTGTGCACTTCCTCAATGTTTTCATCTGTGGTGCCAGTTTTTAGACATCCTTCATGCAAACCACTTTCACGAGAATTATAGAACATACTAATCACTCGCCCATTTCTTAACCCCTGTAAATGAAGGAAACGATTCCCTATAAACCTTTACAAACTACACATGAACTTCTGTTGAGGATAATCCGTCCCAACAAAGGCAGTGTGACAGCAGTATATTTGAATTTATCCATTTCTACGTAACACACTCAATATGATTCATTCAAAAAAACTTCGCATATAAACCTACTTGGCATATAGCTACAGGGTGTCCCAGAAATGTTGGGACAAGCTTAGAGGGGTTGTAGAGGATGTCTTGATCAACAAATCGAAGATACGAACCCGTGTCCAGAAACATCATCCAACGAAACTACAGAGCGTCGAAATTATGTGCGCCGGCGCCTTGCTCTGGGGTAGTCCTTCGGCAGCAGCATTTTGTACACTGATGCAACGAGTTTGTTATTCAGAGATCGCAACCGACGGTCGCCTGTGGAGAAGATGGAGCTAGCTACTTTGTGCACAGATCTTGTCTCCGATGAATGCCTGTTGCCTTGACGAATGACGGTTTCGGACACGGGTTTCCGTCTGCAGTGTGTTTTTCTCCCGTATACCGAAAAAAATTGGGGGATTTTTGAGGGTTCAAGGAGAAAAAATAGATCCGATGGGGACCCATGACCTGAATCGTCATCCACTAAGGCAACGGAGCATCGCATTCATAGCAGACAAGACCTGTCTACGCAGGGGTTATCTTAATCTTCTCCCTTGGTGATCGTTTCAATTAATCGCGATCACTAATAACAAACAAGCGTACAAAATCACATTTGCAGCCGAAGGTTGGAGGGGGCTAGTGGCAGATGCCAGCGTCTATAACTTCAACACTAAGTACCGTCGTTGGATGACGTTTCTAGACAACGTTTCCTATCCTCGATTTGTTCCTCAACCATCCTCTATAACCCTTCGAAATTTGTCGCAACATTTCTGTGACACCCTGTATAGTTGACATTTGACTCACATTATTACTATGCGAGGTGGCAGGTTTTCCTTATCACTTCGTGCGAACAACAGGATGGTTGATACGATGTCTGTTAGCACTCGTCTCGGGTTCTTCGGCCGACGGTCGTTTAGCGATTTTCTGCAGTTTCGCCTGTGGGAGTGGCTCACACTATCAAAGAGCCACTCACTAACAAAGCAAGTTGAACCTTTGATAATGCTAGTCACTCGTGCTCGCGAAACGTGAGAAAAACTACTAAAGGACCAAGAGGTAGAACATAAAGAAACGTCTGTGAAAGCCTCAATCACTTTATGTAACGGGGTGATTTCACTGAAAAGGACTTCACCATCACCAGCCTGTATTACCCGGGCTTGTGTTCACACTCTGATGGCTTCATCGAAGATGGTGCCTTAAGTCCTAACCTTCTATCATTTGACTTGATACGGTTTTTAACAATATTAACAAACATGACAAAACACTATTTGACTGACATCAACACCGTGAGAGTGTCGTGTGGAGATCTTCTCTCATTGTTCACATGCACACGCCTCTACTAAGATATAATTCATTTAAAGATGTGGAACTCGTGTGAGCTCCAATGCATTTTGCCTTTTATGCTAGGCCCACAGAAGTAATTTTTTGTTCAGATAATGTGCCCTTCCTTCGGTTTAGCGCTGAAGATGTGACACATCGCGGAACACTCATACAATGTTATTAACATGGCCGTGTTCCGTCCGTTCACCTGTTTCTTAGTCTACAGCTCACATCAAGCAGTTCAGCATAGCGCCATCAAAGCGTCGGGAACAATTGGTTACGACTTTTTATATCGATGAAGCATTTCTAGTAAATTATCGGTAGAGCATGAGGCGTAGTTGAATGTTCCAACACAAAAAAAGGAACGACGCACCACAAAGGAATTATCACCTGAATGGGGCGGAAATCGATAGCTGTGACGTACATGTACAGACCAACAAATCATTACAAATTCAGAAAAAAGTGGAAGATTTGTTCAAGAGAGATACACTATGTGATGAAAAGTATCCGGCCACCCCCCCCCCTCCCCCCCCCCCCAAAAAAAATACGTTTTTCATATTAGGTGCATTGTGCTGCCACGTACTGCCACGAACGTCGGGAGTGAAGTTGACCATCATGCAGCCTATTGCGCACAGTCTGAGTCGTAACACAACGTCCTGTGGCTGCTCGAAAACTCGAAAAGCATTATTCAACATGGTGGCGTTGCTGTCAGGGTTCCTCCGAACCATAATCCGTACGTAGCGGTCATCCACTGCAGTAGTAGCCCTTGGACGGGCTGAGCGAGACATTTCATCGACATTTCCTGGTTCCTGTCGCTCTGTTTCTCCTCCATGTCCGAACAACATCGCTTTGGTTCACTCCTAGACTCCTGGACACTTTCCTTGTTGAGAGCCCTTCCTGGCACAAAGTAACAATGCGGACGCGATCGAACCGCGATATTGAGCGTCTGGGAATGGTTGAACTACAGACAACACGAGCCGTGTACCTCCTTCCTGGTGAAATGACTGGAACTGATCGGCTGTCTGAACCCGTCCATGTAATAGGGGGATGGTTGTTTACATCTTTGGGCGGGTGTAGTGATACGCCAAAGGGACTGTGTCTGTGATATAATATCCACAGACAACGTCTACCTCCAGGAGTTCTGGGAACCGGGGTGATGCAAGACTTTTCTTGTTGTGTGTATTTTATGAGCGTTCAGGACACCTGTTTCTACTTTGTAGTGTCCTGTGCTCGAACTAAAACACGAAATATATTTTCCCCATGTTGGTTATTCATGTCTGTTGGTTGATTACTTGAATGGTCGACATTGTATTGAGGGGACTGCAATCAAATAAAAGCTCTCTCTGCCACCGTACATCTTCCATAGTACAAACAGTACCGTAAGCATAATTATTTGTCTACTTCTCCCTTGAAATCGACATACATAACTGGTATAGTATTATTTCATCAGGATATGTTGTTTTTGAGACTCTAAAGCTCTTTTCTTCACACGCGTGTGCTAAATGCGCTTCCCGCTACGTTGACAGGACATCCTCTCTCGCGATCTTTCCGTTTCCGCGCTTTTATCTTACTGACAGACATAGCGTCTTCTCCTATTTTCACACACACACACACACACACACACACACACACACACACATAAACGGACAAAAATGTGGCAACTCCGCGAGAAATGTATGTTTAAACATAAATGCAGATGGTAGCAAAGCTACAGGCCTGCAGGTTGCGCTGTTGTTTTTGATCACGAAAGGCATATGTGCGACAAGTTTCAAGTGTCATTCGTGGTCAGAACACTGATCTGCGCAGTTTTCTGTGTATTACGTCAGAGCTACGTAAATTCCAACGTGGGCAAATTGTTGATGCTCGTAATGTGGGTGCCTCCGCAACCAAGGGAGCCGAAGTGTTCGATGCTTCAAGAGGACAGTACCGAAGGTTTATTCAGCATACAGGGAAAGCGGATAAAACATCATTGGTAACTTAAAACGTGGTCGAAAGCGTTTGTTGAGTGATCGTGACGGACGGTCATTGAAGAGCGTTGTGACGGAAAAATAATACGAGAGGTGCAAAAGTCAATACAGAACTGAACGCCGCACTCGCAAACCCTATCAGCACCAACATTAAACGAAGGAAGCTCCAAAAGCTGGGGTCTGCATGGCGATCTGGAATCACAAAATCACTCGTCAGTGATGCAAATGGCCGTAATAGGAAAATGTGGTGACTAAGCCATAAAATTTCGACTACGGACCAGTATAAGAGAGTCATTTGGTCAAGTCCTTGTTTCACACTATTCCCAAGTTCCGGTTGAGTTTGCGTTCGAAGAGTGAAATAAGGTAGGGGTTCCGTGATGATTTCGACAGCCATTTCGTAGTATTCAACGTGCCGTATGGTTACTCTGGAAGATAGCATTTCTTTCAAGGATTATGTGACCTTTTTAGATGATCAGATCCATACCATGGTACAATATTTGTTCCTCAGTGAAGACAACAGGGCCCCTTTTCACACAGATCACATCGTCTTGGACCTGTTTTGTGATCACAAGTATGACTTTTCGCATATAGTCTGTTCACCACATTCACCAGATCTCAATATTGTTGAGCCTCTTTGGTCTACTTTGTCGAGAAGGATGTGTGATCGCTATTCATCTCCAGCATCGTTGCCAGAACTTGCAGAAACAACTTTATAAGATTCCCTTGAAAACCGTTCAGGAAAAGTATTTATCGATTCGATATGAGTGGGAACTGTTCCGAATGCCAACGGTACTCCTGTACCGCATTAGGCATGGTAGATATTTTCAATTTCGTTTTTACAATGTGTAAGAGGAGACGGCACAATAACATTGCTCACTCCTTTTTTCATGGGACGCCAAGTGTCAACGGAAAGCGGCGGTTTCTTCCAAACACAAACAAACCATTTTTAAAGTAGGATCTTAAGTGCCTATTAACTGAGCGAGGTAGCGCAGTGGTTAGCACACTGGACTCGCATTCGGGAGGACGACGGTTCAATCCCGCGTCCGGCCATCCTGATTTAGGTTTTCAGTGATTTCCCTAAATCGCTCCAAAGCAAATGCCGGGATGGTTCCTCTGAAAGGGCACGGCCGACTTCCTTCCCCGTCCTTCCCTAATCCAATGACCTCGCAGTTTGGTCTCTTCCCCCAATCAACCCAACCCAAACTTAAGTGACTATTCGACAGTGTTTGTCCCAAATTAGTTCCAAGACTGAGAAGACCTGTTGGATTTGCAGTCGCAGACACCGCTGGCCAGGACGACACACGGGACGGTGTAAGTCGGGCAACGAAGGTCTGGGGAACAAAAGTTCTACTGGGTTGTACTGGTCCTGTCGATACGTATCGTTAAACTAGATACCACACTAGACTAATTTGGCATCGCTCTATCATATGGGCACGGAAAATCCCGATTTAAAAAACAATTTTGTTTCTAACGGGAATCAAATCGACGCTTTCTGTTGAAAATGGGCGTTGCATGAAAGATGTGATGAGCAATTTTTGTTTTTGCTGATTTCGGCTACACGTTGTAAGAACGAAACTGTAAATACCTGCCGATACAACGTAGAAAATGGGTCTGATGGCTCATAGGAAAGACAACCGGAATATATATTCTGAGGTGAGAAGAGTCATGGGATTCCTCCTAATATCGTGACGGACCTCCTGAGGTCCGGCATAGAGCAGCTCGACGTGACATCGACTTGACAAGGCGTTGGAAGTCATCTGCAGAAATAGTGCACCATGCTGCCTCTATAACCGTCCATAATCCCGAAAGTGTAGCAGGTGGACGATTTTCTGCACGAGCTGCCTACACTACGCTGCTCCGTTCTCTGTTGCAGTACTACTACGCGGTGTGGAATCGTTACCAGATTAGGTTAACGGAGTACATCCAGAAAGTTCAAAGAAGTGCGTCACGTCTTGTATTATCGAGAAATAGGGGAGTGCGTGTCACAGACATGATACAGGATATGGGTGGACATCGTTAAAATAAAACCGTTTTTCGTTGCGATGGAATCATCTCACGAAATTTCAGTCACCAAATTTCTCCTCCAATTGCTAAAATATTTCGTTGGCGCCGCGTACATAGGGAGAAACGATCATCTAAATAAAACAAGGGAAACAAGGCACGCATGGAAAGATATACACTACTGGCCATTAAAATTGCTACTCCAACAAGGTGACGTGCTACAGACGCGAAATTTAACAGATAGGAAGAAGATGACGTGATATGAAAATGATTAGCTATTCAGAGCATTCACACAAAGTTGGCGCCGGTGGCGACACCTACAACGTGCTGACAAGAGGAAAGTTTCCAACCGATTTCTCATACACAAACTACAGTTGACCGGCGTTGCCTGGTAAAACGTTGCTGTGATGCCTCGTGGAAGGAGCAGAAATGCGTACCATCACGTTTCCGACTTTGATAAAGGTCGGATTGTAGCCTATCGCGATTGCGGTTTATCGTATCGCGACATTACTGCTCGCGTTGGTCGAGATCCAATGACTGTTAGCAGAATATGAAATCGGTGGGTACAAGAGAGTAATACGGAACGCCATGCTGGATCGTAACGGGCTCGTATCACTAGCAGTCGAGATGACAGACATCTTATCCGCATGGCTGTAACGGATCGTGCGGCCACGTCTCGATCCCTGAGTCAACAGATGTGACGTTTGCGTGACAGTTGGACGACGTTTGCAGCAGCATGGACTATCAGCTCGGAGACCGTGGCTGCGGTTACCGTTGACGCTGCATCACAGACAGGAGCGCTTGCGATGGTGTACTCAACGACGAACCTGGGTGCACGAATGGCGAAACGCCATTTTTTCGGATGCATCCAGGTTCTGTTTACACCATCAAGATGGTCGGTCACATCCGTGTTTGGCGACATCGCGGTGAACGCACATTGGAAGCGTGTATTCGTCACCTCCATACTGGCGTATCACCCGGCGTGATGGTATGGGGTGCCATTGGTTACACGTCTCGGTCACCTCTTGTTCGCATTGATGGCAATTTGAACAGTGGACGTTACATTTCAGATGTGTTACGACCCGTGTCTCTACCCTTCTTCGATCCCGGCGAAACCCTACATTTCAGCATGATAATGCACGACCGCATGTTGCAGGTGCTGTACGGGCCTTTGTGAATACAGAAAATGTTCGACTGTTGCCCTGGCCAGCACATTCTCCAGATATCTCACCAATTGAAAACGTCCGGTCAATCGTGGCCGAGCAACTGGCTCGTCACAATACGCCAGTCACTACTCTTTATGAACTGTGGTATCGTGTCGAAGCTGCATGGGCAGCTGTACCTGTACACGCCATCCGAGCTCTGTTTGACTCAATGCCCAGGCGTATCAAGGCCGTTATTACGGCCAGAGGTGGTTGTTCTGGGTACTGATTTCTCAGGATCTATGGACCCAAATTGCATGAAAATGTAATCTCATGTCTGTTGAATTTCTTCTCGGTGTAGCAATTTTAATGGGCAGTAGTGTAGGTGTTCTTTACTTCCGCTCGCTGTTCGAGATTGGAAGAATAGAGAATTATTGTGAAAGTGGTTGGATGAACCCTCTGTCAGTCACTTAAGTGTACTTTGCAGGGTGTCCATGTAGATGCAGATATCGATGTTAACATTCTCGTCCCGTAAAAACTGGTGAAATTCGCCCTTCTGCGGACATAGTCCGGTCGCTTTGAACGTGCATATCGTCAGGTCATAGATATGGGCGTTATCCATGATGTCCCTGGTTTTTGACGCCATTGGCCTGGAGGACCGCCGTTGCTGCTTCGACGAGTGCCGGGCTTTGTCGGATAAGCTGGCGCAGTGCCCGCAGCAGCCTACTGAGTTAAGCTGGCGCCCGTTCCGGAGGCTGCGACGTTGTTCGTCACTGGGGTGCTGTCCACTGGCTGCGGCAAGTTGAAGAAATGTTCAAATGTGTGTGAAATCTTATGGGACTTGACTTTTAAGGACATCAGTCCCTAAGCTTACACACTACTTAACCTAAATTATCCTAAGGACACACACGCACACACACATGCACGCACTCACTCACACACACACACACACACACACACACACACACACACACACACATACCGAGGGAGGGCTCGAACCTCCGCCAGGACCAGCCGCACAGTCCATGACTGCAGCTCCTTTGCACCGCTCGGCCTATCCCGCGCGGCGGCTGCGGCATGTGTTCTGCACGCAGCGAAGGGGGCGTGTTGCTCTGTCTGAGGTCTGCGCCGTCCTCCTATGGCCTGTGGCCCAGTTGACTGCGCAGGCTTGTCGCTCGCAGATGGCCCCTCCTATCCGCATCATCGTCTGAGGATGACACGGCGGTCGGATGGTCCCGGTAGAGCACTCGTGGCCTGAAGACGGAGTGAAGGTAATGAACCGGTATTGGCCGGTTGAAGAACGTCGAAACAACGTGTAAGTGATAAGGTGTTGTACGTTCACACTTCATCACACAATGTATAGGTCCGAGGCTTGTTCGCTGTGTGTAGCAAGATAGGCCGCAATCTGTGGCAGACGTGCCGACAGAACACAGTATTCGTGCGTGCGAAAGTGTTTCGTTGCACACCAATCAGCGCACAGTCTTGAACATGGGGCTCCACAGTAGAAGACCCCAATGTGTTTCCGTGGTGACCGAACGACATAATCAGTTACTGCTGTAGCGGGCATGAAACTGTAGAGACTGGACCTTGGGGCAATGGAAGAGTGTTGCCTGGTCTGTTGAATCACGTTTCTTGTTACACTAGATCGACAGTCACTCCGGATACGCCTTCTTCCAAATGAATGGTGGTGGTGATTACTGTTTAACGTCCCGTCGACAACGAGGTCATTAGAGACGGAGCACAAGCTCGGGTTAGGGAAGGATTGAGAAGGAAATCGGCCGTGCCCTTTCAAAGGAACCATCCCGGCATTTGCCTGAAACGATGTAGGGAAATCACGGAAAACCTAAATCAGGATGGCCGGAGACGGGATTGAACCGTCGTCGAAATGAATGGCTGATCGAAAGATGCACCACACCATAGACGCAGAACAGGGAAGAGGGGCAGCACTATCTTTTAATGGGGGACATTGATTTGGACATACAGGGGACTTGTAGTAAAAAACACCATGACAGCTGAAGAGTGTGGGAATATTGTTGTCGACCACCTGCTTCTCTTCATGCTTAATGTTTTCCCCGATGGCAATTGCATCTTCCAGCAGGGTAACGGTCCTATTCACTAGGTGAGAATCGTGATACAGTGATCTAGGAGCATGATAGTGAACTCACGTTGATTGAAACCTTCCCGTCTCCTCTATATCTCTTTTGTTACGCAACCTTCCCTTCTACAGTAACCTATGAAACCTTCCCTTAGAATTTCTATCTCTTACTTAATGATAAAAAATGAAATCTTCGCCGGCCCTTGTGGCCGTGCGGTTCTAGGCGCTTCAGTTTGGAACCGCGTGAACGCTATGGTCGCAGGTTCGAATCATGCCTCGGGCATGAATATGTGTGACGTCCTTAGGTTAGTTAGGTTCAAGGGGACTGATGACCTCAGATGTTGAGTCCCATAGTGCTCAGAGCCATTTGAACCATTTTTTTTAAATCTTCCGTTTGAAATTAATTCTCTTTCTCAATCTTCGCATATAAATTTAAATGCTGCTTATGGCATATAAATTTAAATGCTGCATATTAAAAGTGATTTTCTGATTATTTCGACGAAACATAGAATGTGTCGTCGTCGTGGCCCTCAGTCGTTACCTGCAATAACCCAAAACTGTTCCTTATCTTTTTTACTGTTACTGGATCGCCATCTGACTGCTACATCGAGCTGCGACATGAATATACTTACTCTGTTTTACTATACTCTATTAGCTGCTGGCGGGCTGTCATAATAAGTGGCTGTATTTATTACCAAAGCTGACGTTATTCTTTAACAGCAAAGCTGACGTTATTCTTTAATTAATTTGACTGAAGTTACGTAATTCATAGTTAAATCTTTTCTTGACAACAATAAAATTTTGCAAAGTTTTACGTTGATGGCTTTTGGGATGGATTGTAATCAGTAATGCAATATTGCTGGCAAAAATTAATTATATTCTGAATGAAATGATTTTACAGACGTTCAAATGGGACTTACTTTTACAATAATCTTACAACTAGCATTGCACAAACATACCTTCAGTAGTCTCGAGTTTCGCAAAGAAAATAATTCAATAGTATTAGTTCCTCTTATGATAATAGTTAGTTGATGTCTCTGTACATCCGTTTATGATCTCTTGTAAATCATAGCTGGTGGCTGGCAGGCACACCGCTCCTCTTAACCTCTCGCTTCAGACCTGCTACCGACTCGCTTCACATCTCACTTACTACTGACTTCCTACGAACGCTAAAGTGCGGTCTCTCCAGCCAACAATGCTTTCTGGTGCAGACAACCCCTGCTACCATTACAAAATGTATCACTGCTCGGTCTTTCCCGCTCTTTTCTTAAAATGTATCCATACGCGGTCTCTCTCGCCCTTTTTAAAATAGTATCAATGTGCGGTCTCTCCCGCCAACAATAGTTTGGTGCAGACATTCCCTGCTACAACAATTATTTCCAAAATGACAAATATTAATTATTCCTACTTAATCCTATTAATAAAATGTAAAAATCTTTCATAAATTGTGGTTTACCAATAGACAATAGAAACATACATGTCTTACATGATAACTGTGGCACCAAATTCGCCTTATCTGAACCCCATAGGACACATCTGAGGCGCTATCGGGCGCCAGTTCCGCTTTCACAATTAGCCCACAACCTATCATGCTTAGACATCCGAAGCCACATACTTCCGGAAAACTACCGAGTGTTTTCGAATCGATGCCACATAAAACTGCTTGCATATTGCGTTCTAAAGATGAATCAACACTCAAGTAAACCGGTGGCTCATTTGTGTGTAATATACAGGGTGAACCAGAATTTGTAGTCCTACCCTCCCACACGTCACTGTTAAAATTCTCTGTGTTTGCACAGATATTGAAAGCTTAGAGATATACAAAAGAATAACTTTTTACTTATCTTTCATATACGTTGTTGTTGTCGATGGCTCAAAGTCTTGTCTAGGGGTACATTCTTGCAGCTGAAATTTCGATTTTGTAGGTTCCTTATGACTAAATAACTGATGAATATTTGCCTGTATTTTTCCTGAATTTTATTCTTTGTCACATATTTCAACAGCACACCGTTTTTTCACTTCCCACATTCAAAAACACCAATAATTACACTGTCGGTGACAAACTCAGAAAAACGTCTGCTACCATCAGAGGCATACCCACCACTACTTACATTCTGCGGTACTCACTTTATTCCAAAGAGTTTACAAAGCAAAACAATTGACAAACTTTCTTTAGCAAAGAAGAACCTTCATCAAATTATATCAAGTATTTTAAAAATGTGAGGGTTGGAACTTAAATAGTTGCAACTATTTATTGACAACTGGTAACTATTACTGTCCTTCAGAGTAGTCACCAGCGTTGTGTAGAACCCGTTGCCAGCGATGTGGAAAGCGTAGTATACCGTTAGCAGAGCCTGTTCTGTTGATGATGCGAATGGAGCGGTCTACTGCCTGTAGAATCTTTGAAACAGTTCTGAAGCGAATGCCACGAAGTGGTTCCTTCGTCTTGGGAATCAAATCAAAGTCACAAGAACTTACTTCAGGGGAGTAAGATGGATGGTACAGTACTTCCCAGTCCCACCGACCGAACAGAGCAGCCACAGCTTGCGCTATATGCGCCCGCGCATTGTCGTGCAAAATGATGGGTGAGTTTGCTTCGCAAAGCTGGTCGCAAGGTGATGCTCCAAAAACGAACAGTAATACTGTGCATTCAAGGTCCGCCGTGGAGGAACGTAATGCATTAGGATAACACCATCACAGTCGTACACGAGAATCACCATAACTTTAGACCGCTCCATTCGCACCATCAACAGAACAGGCTCTGCTAACTGTATACTACGCCTTCCACATCGCCGGCAACGGGCTCTACACAACGTTGCTGACTACTTTTACGGACAGTAACAGGTGCAAACATGTAACTCTTCTGTATCGGTTGTGAATAAATAGTTGCCAACCGTCGTAAATACAGATATACACTACTGGCCATTAAAATTTCTACACCAATAATAAATGCAGATGATAAACGCGTATTCATTAGACAAACATATTATGCTAGAACTGACATGTTATTACATTTTCACGCAATTCAGGTGCATACATCCTGAGAAATCAGTACCCAGAACAACCACCTCTGGCCGTAATAACGGCCTTGATACGCCTGCACATTGAGTCAAACAGAGCTTGGATGGGCATGTGCCCATGCAGCTTCAACACGATACCACAGATCATCAAGAGTAGTGACTGGCGTTTTCAGTTGGTGAGAGATCTGGAGAATGTGCTGGCCAGGGCAGCAGTCGAACATTTTCTATATCCAGGAGGGCCCGTACCGGGCCTGCAACATGCGGTCGTGCATTATCCTGCTGAAATGTAGGGTTTAGCAGGGATCGAATGAAGGGTACAGCCATGGCTCGTAACACACATGAAATGTAACGTCCACTGTTCAAAGTGCCGTCAATGTGAACAAGAGTTGACCGAGACATGTAACCAATGAAACCCCATACCATCACGCCGGGTGATACGCCAGTATGGCGATGACGAATACATGCTTCCAATGTGCGTTCACCGCGATGTCGCCAAACACGAATGCGACCATCATGATACTGTAAACAGAACCTAGATTCATCCGAAAAATATGACGTTTTGCCATTCGTGATCCCAGGTTCGTCGTTGAGTACACCATCGCAGGCACTCCTGTCTTTGATGCAGCATCAAGGGTAACCGCAGCCATGGTCTCCGAGCTGATAGTCCATGCTGCTGCAAACGTAATCGAACTGTTCGTGCAGATGGTTGTTGTCTTGCAAACGTCCTCAACTGTTTACTCAGGGATCGAGATGTGGCTGCACGATCTGTTACAGCCATCCGGACAAGATGCCTGTCATCTCGACTGCTAGTGATACGAGGCCTTTGGGATCCAGCACGGCGTTCCGTATTACCCTCCTGAACCCACCGATTCCATATTCTGCTAACAGGCATCGGATCTGAACCAACGCAAAGAGCAATGTCGCGATACGATAAACCGCAATCGCGATAGGTTTAAATCCGACCTTTATCAAAGTCGGAAACGTGATGTTACGCATTTCTCCTCCTTACACGAGCAGCAGAACAATGTTTCACCAGGCAACGGCGGTCAACTACTGTTTGTGTATGAGAAATCGGTTGGAAACTTTGCTCATGTCAGCAAGTTGTAGGTGTCGCCACTGGCGCCAACCTTGTGTCAATGCTCTGAAAAGCTAATCAGTTCCATATCACAGCATGTTCTTCCTATCGGTTAAATTTCGCGTCTGTAGCACGTCATCTTCTTGGTGTAGCAATTTTAGTGGCCAGTAGTGTAAAAGCCGCCCAGTGTGTATAAAATGCCTAACAAGAGAACCATGGAAGTAGTGAAGCATGTTTTTGATTAGTTGTAGGTACGTTGTGGAGGGCGTCCCCTGAGTCCTGGCTAGCGGCAGAACACGCGGCGACCCCCAGTCACCTAGCAAATCGATATTGTAGTTTGATACGCGTCACTGACACCCGTAACGTTAATGACGTTTCGGCCGAGAGAGCTTGGGTACAGAGGCTCAGGTTTACGCCACCAAAGCTAACAGTAAGGATTCTAATTTTCCCGTGTACTCTCTCGTTTTTCAATTATAGTGTACATGGTATTATTAATTAGTATACAGCATACAAAAGTATTCAAACATAGTCATTTTCGCCGAAGTAATTTCGATAATAAATTAATTACTACCGCAAACTTGTTCTAAATATGGTTTCCGATTGTAGTTCGTAGTTAAAATCCTATGTACATCGACACTAAAAAAAGACTGCAACGCCAAGGGTGAGTTGTGCGGCGTAAACGAAAGGTGATAGGCGTGTGGCGTGTTGCTACGTCTGGAAGATGTCTATTTACACTACTGGCCATTAAAATTGCTACACCAAGAAGATGACGTGCTACAGACGCAAAATTTAAGCGACAGGAAGAAATGCTGTGATATGCAAATGATTAGCTTTTCAGAGCATTCACACATGGTTGGCGCCGGTGGCGACACCTACAAAGTGCTGACATGAGCAAAGTTCCCAACCAATTTCTCATACACAAACAACTGTTGACCGGCGTTGCCAGGTGAAACGATGTTGTGATGCCTTGTGTAAGGAGGAGGAATGCGTACCATTCCGTTTCCGACTTTGATAAATGTCGGATTGTAGCCTATCGCTATTGCAGTTTATCGTATCGCTACATTGCTGCTCGCGTTGGTCGAGATCCAGTGACTGTTAGCAGAATATGGAATCGGTGGGTTCAGGAGAGTAATATGGAACGCCGTGCTTGATCCCAACGGCCTCGTGTCACTAGCATCTTATCCGTATGGCTGTATCGGATCGTGCAGCCACGTTTAGATCCCTGAGTCAACAGATGGGAACGTTTGCAAGACAACAACCATCTGCACGAACAGTTCGACGACGTTTGAAGCAGCATGGTCTATCAGCTCTGAGACCATGGTTGCGGTTACCCTTGACGCTGCATCAAAGACATGAGCGCCTGAGATGGTGTACTCAACGACGAACCTGGGTGTACGGATGGCGAAACGTCATTTTTTCGGATGAATACAGATTCTGTTTACGGCACCATGATGGTCGCATCCGTCTTTGGCGACATCGCGGTGAACGCACATTGGAAGCGTGTATTCATCTCCATACTGGCGTATCACTCGGCGTGATGCTATGAGGTGCCATTGGTTACACGTCTCGGTCACCTCTTGTTCTCATTGACGGCACTTTGAACAGTGGACGTTACATTTCAGATATGTTACGACCCGTGGATCTACGATTCATTCCATTCCTGCGAAACCCTACATTTCAGCAGGATAATGCACGACCAGATGTTGCAGGTCCTGTACGGGCCTTTCTGGATAAGAAAATATTCTACTGCTGCCCTGGCCAGCACATTCTCCAGATCTCTCAGCAACTGAATATGTCTGGTCAATGGTGGGCGAGCATCTGGCTCGTCACAATACGCCAGTCACTACTCTTGATGAACTGTGGTATCGTGTTGAAGCTGCATAGGTAGCTGTACCTGTAAACACCATCCAAGCTCTGTTTGACTCAATGCCCAGGCGGATCTAGGCCTTTATTACTGCCAGAGGTGGTTGTCCTGGGTACTGATTTCTCAGGATCTATGCACCCAAATTGCGTGAAAATGTTATCACATGCCAGTTCCAGTATAATATATTTGTGCAATGAATACCCGTTTATCATCTGCATTTCTTCTTGGTGTAGCAATTTAATGGCCA
Organism: Schistocerca gregaria; assembly: GCF_023897955.1. Taxonomy (NCBI): domain Eukaryota; kingdom Metazoa; phylum Arthropoda; class Insecta; order Orthoptera; family Acrididae; genus Schistocerca; species Schistocerca gregaria. The sequence continues at coordinate 132,643,349 of NC_064931.1, read as the reverse complement.
GTAGTGTATATCTCGCGCAACTCACATAAGAGTGACGCTGGTAGCGCCACTACGAGGATGCAAATCAGGTTTGCTTTTAGTGCACGCAGGAAAAGTACGTTAGTTACCTTTGACATTCGATGTGGTGAGTTGATATTAGTGAAAACGCCGTTAACAGCACCTCACTGAGCTCGAACGAGGTCGCGTAATAGGGATACGAGAAGCTGGATGTTATTTCTAGGATATTGCGCAGGATTGTAGGCACTGTACATGACTGCTGGCCGCAGTGCTCACGAGAACGAACGGTCGCAGCAAGGTCGGGCTTTGGACAGCCACGTGGCACTACCGAGAGGGAACACCATCATCTTCGGGGCATTGCTCTGGCACATCGTATTGCATGTGCAGCAGCAATTTGAGCAGCAGTTGGCACCAAAGTGTCGCAACGAACGGTTACGAATTTGTTAGTCCAACAACAGCTCCAACCCAAAGCCCTATAGCGTGCATTCGACTCACCCGAAACCATCGTGATTTGCGATTTCAGTAGTATCAAGCGAGAGCTCATTGGAGGGCAGGGTGGAGGTCCGTTGTGCTTTCTGATGATGGTTCTGCTTCGGTACCAGTGGTGGTCGTGTGTTTATTAGGAGGAGACCAGGTGACCGACTGCAACCAACCTGTCTGCGTGCTAGATACACTAGACCTACACATGGAGTTAAGGTCCATGGTGCGTTTTCGTATGACAGCAGGAGCACTGTCGTGGTATCCCACGCAGCCTGACTGTAAATTTGTGCGTCAATCTGGTGGTTTGACCTGTCGTACGGCCATTCATGAACAGCATTGCAGGGAGTGTTGTCCAACAGGATAACGCTTGCCCACATACAGCTGTTGTAACTCAACGTGCTCTACAGATTGTCGCATGTTGCCGTGGTCTGCTCGATCACTTGATCTGTCTCCAATCGAGTACGTATGGGACATCATCGGGCGACAACTGCATCCACAACAACCGACACTGTATTGACGGACCAAGTGCACCATGATTCAAATGGCTCTGAGCACTATGTGACTTAACTTCTGAGGTCATCAGTCCCCTAGAATTTAGAACTACTTAAACCTAACTAACCTAAGGACGTCACACACATCCACGCCCGAGGCAGGATTCGAACCTGCGACCATAGCAGCCGCGTGGTTCCCGACTGAAGCGTTTAGAACCGCTCGACCACAGCGTTAAATATGTTACCTCGAAAAATGTTCAAATGTGTGTGAAATCTTATGGGACTTAACTGCTAAGGTCATCAGTCCCTAAGCTTACACACTACTTAACCTAAATAATCCTAAGGACAAACACACACACACCCATGCCTGAGGGAGGACTCGAACCTCCGCCGGGACCAGCCACACAGTCCATGACTGCAGCGCCTAAGACCGCTCGGCTAATCCCGCGCGGCTGTTACCTAGACAAATGTATTCCAGAAACTTAATTACTCATTAGTAAATATTTTTAATGTTACGATATTTTTCCCGTGAGTGTATTTGGTCAACTTTTTCTTACTGCGTTTCCTAGATGTGACCGCGCCTCGTGTTGTCGTCTCTACCTCAAGGACAGTTACGGAATTCCCAGGCCCTGGAAACCGCAGGCTGACATTTGTCGCCAGCATCAGTTCTTCGCAACCCGTCGTGAGTGCAGTGTGCGTCAAAGATTACAATGAAATGGAAGAGACAAGCATTGCTGCAGGACTGCAGAAAGAAGATTTATCAGAAGTAGAGGGATGTGATGAGCAATCGAAGGACGTGCTCACTGACGCCGCCTGATACACCGAATGATTACTTCACGATTTCAACTTTCTTGCAAATATGCCACCGAGCACAATTTCCGCTAATTCCATCGCAGATGGAGGTACAGTATCCAGCACAGCCTAATATCTGTTGGGCAAAAGGCGAATTTCTGTTTCGGTGGTTCCCATGACAAATACCATCCGGAATTCTGTTGTAACACAACAAGCGATGCAAGTGATAAAAGTACAGTAAGGTGATTCTGTAATCTATTGTGTAACACACGGTATACACATTTGAAGGAAGTTAGCTGGAAGGATTTTTTATTTATGAAATTACTACGGCGTAAATGTCTGTTTTGGAATAATTTTGTGTGACAGATACTATTTAATATTTCTGCATGAAAAAAGTACTCGGCCAAATTTGAACCCGTACTGCCCGGGTAGTAGCCGTGGGCCTCAGCCTCTGATCGAAACGTGTTTGACGTTAAGGGCGTAGACGGTATGCATAAAACTTCAACAGAGATATTCTTGGAAATTAGGTGCCTTCACATGAAAAGTCTCTAGGCAGGTAGTCAGAACCGACTCCTCTACATTACACCAACGACTCAACAAAATCCGTGAATGTCCCCTTGTAACTATTGCGAAATAGATATTCGGTGGGACGTACTTTCGCCATATTAGATGGACTTTTTCGTAGACGCGAGCTTCCTGTCGAACGAAAGCGTGCTTATCATTCTCGAACTCCCACTAAATGCCAAACCATCTGATGTCACATAAACATTAATTGAATTTGGCACTATATCCTGTTATAAAGCAACCGCACAACGGAATTTTAACCACTGCACTGCAGATCGACCGATCGCGGACTGAACTTCACAAAATGTTTCCTAGTATCTTCCTCACACAGGATAAATGAGGTTAATCACCACAGGAGATGGAATGACTTGGTTGCATGCACATTGCGGAAAAGTTTAACGAAGTAAGTTGATTCCTAATCGACATTTATTCACAAAATATAACGTACTTGTAAACTTCAGCAACATTTAACACGTATAAAATCGTAACACTATAGATCCGTAAGAGGAAACTGCCATTGTATTAATCATCATTATTCAGCGAAGATTACGTTAACTAAGGAACGCAACATGGACGCACGTGTACTCACACACAAAAATCCTAACATTCAAAGAATAACCGAATTCATACCTCACTATTTTTCTACTGTTGCATGCCAGGTGGGGTAGTTTTGTCGTGGCTGACTTTTCCAGCGATCTCAATAATTCTAAAAGAACGGTGTCTACTCAGTGTCTTGCTTCCACTTAGGTTTTTCAGTGCCGTGTCAAGTCCTCTTCGCAGTATCGTATATCCCATCCCATCTTCATCTGCTCACTCTTCTCTTACCATAACGTTGTTTTAAAAATCATTTCCTTGGTGTAGTGCTTCTTTACGTGCATTTCTTCCATCGATCCCTTATTTGCTTAGTACTGGCTTTTCATATGAGCGCTTAATATCCACATAAGTGCTTCACTTTTCTCCAAATTCCTTCTTAATTTGGCTATAGGGGCTGTGTATCATGCTCATACTCATACATGCTTCTATAGCCATTTTGCAGTTTGTCAGTCTCCTCTTTTAGACATACGTATTCACTTTTGCTGTTTCATTTGCTGCATTTTATATTTTCTTCTTCTATCAATTAAATTCTGTAACCATTTTGGCTATTATTTGTTAAAATTAGTGTTTCTGCTGCAGACTGGGCCTCACTACACTAAAATATATTCGAATTTATGCCACAACGTGTTACGCCTCGAATCAAAAAAATGGCTCTGAGCACTATGGGACTAAACTGCTGTGGTCATCAGTCCCCTAGAACTTAGAACTAATTAAACCTAACTAACCTAAGGACATCACACACATCCATGCCCGAGGCAGGATTCGAACCTGCGACCGCAGCAGTCTCACGCCTCGAATCGCTGTTATACTTTCTTTCTCTTGGCATGTAAATATTTATTTCCCTTAGGTTATCCTTCCATTTCCTAGTACTTAATGTATGTGAAAAACTCAGTGCTGTTGGGAACGCTCGAAGAATTCAACATCATTTTTAAAGTGATAAGTCATTCGAACAATAATATCCTCCGTGATCTTAATCATAAGCTAATTACAATGTGTAGCATCTACGGCACTGTCGTCTGTCAGAAACATGGTATTAACTGAAACGCTTTTACATTAAAATAACAGCGTAACGCAAACAAATGCATAAATAATCTCGTCAGAGAGCAATAACAACGAGTTGGGAGGTAGGCGTATCTGTGGGCACGCCATGCACACCAGAATAAATTAATGTGTATTCCACCTGCTTTGTGATCAACCTAATGATGGGCAGTTTTTCCCCCCTGCGAAGATAAGCTGTGAACATGTCGCATTCGCGTGTCTGTTTCTAGCTGTATTTTACCTGTAAGCTGGCTGTACATCATGTGTCAGGTGTCGGTTTATAGAACGACTGAGTTTATTTTCGAGATGTATGACTTGATGTATTAACACTTCTGGAACTAGAAACTTAAGTTTCAGTGGTCTACGTGCATACGATTTGTTTACTAAAATGTACGTAAGACATTTTAGTGCTGCACCACTTTTTACGACATTCACGGAGATTAGTCAGAATGTCACCGCGGTTAGAGAAACACAACTTTTATATGACCGAGCTAGAAAAATGAGATTGATGGCCTTCTCGTTGTAGAACGACTGTAGCAGCAGTATCGTGTTGTCATAGTGCTACGAACTCGTTTTTACCGCCCCCCATACAACGAAATGAGCTGCGTTAAAACTTTCCGGAAACTGTTAAAAGCAGAGTCAGGAAAATGAGACATGAGCATTCAGTACCGGAACTGATGGTGTAATCAGTAAAAGTTTTATTGTTATGGTAAATATTTTCAAAGAAAGAAGTGTAGACAAAAAATAATTCTCAGTCTGTTGAAGACAACCAAATGATGGTCATCATTTTTTGACGAATCGGTTATATCTAATTGATGAAGCGACTATGTTTGATCTCAAATTGTCAAGATGGTGATGAAACCTGTTGATGACTAAGCACATTATAATCTGGTACATTAAGTTCAACCCACGAGTGAACATCATTTACGAAATTTCATTTAGATTCTTCGTTGTATTTTTCCATTAATTATTTTGATGTGGGAGAATTTAATCGTGAATATTTGCCTTTCTGCTGTCCGATAAAATAAACAAACGCGATATACAAAAACTTTTGTGTATTGTGTACAACGGGAAGTTTACGACTGTTTAATTATTTTTGTGTAGAGCCCAGTGTATTTACTTTTTCAGCAGAAGAGACGAAACGCCGTTCAGCTGAGAAACAGTATGCATGTGGGCTTTTAATTTGTGTTTTCCGTCTGCTCACAAATAACAACTTCCTGCGCACTGTTTCTTTTCGATATCAACATCCTCCTTTTAATTTCCTGTTCTGGAACATTACTTTTGTTCTCAATTTCCTCCTATACATACAGTATATGTATCGTAAGAGCTCAAAACGACACCTCACCGAATGCGTATGTGATAAGCAGTTTTTAAAAATAACTATGTCTTAGGTGCTCTCGAACTGAAATATTCTGGAGTTCACTTCACATAACGGAACTATACATATACGTCTGAATATCTCTCTTACATTTGCCACTTATTCTGTATTCCAGTGTGTAAAAATGGTTCAAATGGCTCTGAGCACTATAGGACTTAACGTCTATGGTCATCAGTCCCCTAGAACTTAGAACTACTTAAACCTAACTAACCTAAGGACATCATACAACACCCAGTCAACACGAGGCTGAGAAAATCCCTGACCCCGCCGGGAATCGAACCCGGGAACCCGGGTCCAGTGTGTACTGGACGCTCGTAACCCTACGAATTTTTAAATAAACAAGAAATCATTGTTTCACTCTCTTGGCGTAAATGATACCCTTTTCAATAATTAGTACAGATTTACGCGTTTCTTCTGTTAATTTTTGTGTACTACAGTACACGGACAGAAAAAATCGCTAGATCAAAAAATTACAGTTGCAGAGTAATGTAATTTCGGGATTACATTTGTTTAGGCAACATATTTAACTAATATTGCAAGATCAGTCCGCTGCTCGTGGTCTCGCGGTAGCGTTCTCGCTTCCCGAGCACGGGGTCCCGGGTTCGATTCCCGGCGGGGACAGGGATTTTCCCTGCCTCGAGATGACTGGGTGTTGTTGTGTCGTCTTCATCATCATCATCATTCATCCACATTACGGCCGGAGGAAGGCAACGGCAAACCACTTCCACTAGGAGGCGGGCCTCCCGCTCTGTAAAGAAGCATGGGACTTCGTTTCCATTTTATTCATTTCATTGCAAGACCAGAGGTTAATCCATTGCAAATGTGCATGTATTGTTTTGTACAGGTACCGGATGTCAGCTTGTGGGCTGGTGTTCCATGCTTGTTGCAGTTGGTCGGTCAATACAGGGGCGGTTAAATCTGTTTTCGGATGATGCTGGAGGTGTCATCTGATGGTGTCCCATATGTGTTCGATTGGAGACTAATCTGGTGATCGAGCAGGCCAAGGCAACAATTCGACAATCTGTAGAGCACGTTGTGTTACAACAGCAGTATGTGGTCAAGCGTTATCCTGTTGGAAAACACCCCCAGGAATTATGCTCATAAATGGCAGAACAACAGGTCGAGCACCGAATTGACCCACAAATTAACAGTCAGTGTGGGTGGGATAGCCACGATAATGATCTTGCTGTCATACGAAATCACACCCCAGACCATAACTCCGATTGTATGTCCAATGTGCCTGGCATGCAGACAGTTCCTCCTAACCAACGCACGGCCATCATTGGCACCGAAGCCAAACCAACTATCAGCAGATAGCAGAACAAACCCCCACCCTGCCGTCCAATGAGCTCTCGCTTGACACCACTCAAGTCGCAAATGGCGATGGTTTGGGTTCGGTGGAATTCACGTTACAGGCCGTTTGGCTCGAAGCTGTCCTTGAAGTAACCGATTTGTTACAATACGCTGCGACATTGTGGTGCCAACTGCTATTCACAATACTGCAGCAGATGCAGTACGATGTGCCAAAGCAATACCCCGAAGACAATAGTCTTCCTCCTCGGTAATGACAAGTGGCACTCCCAAGCCCGGTGTTCTTGCTACTGTTCATTTTGGTCACACCTAGATACCAAACATGTACATTGGCAACATTCCTGCAAAGTCTTTCTGCAATATCGCAGAAAAAATATCCTGCTTCTCGTAGCCCTCTGCACGTCCAGTCTCAAAGGTAACTAAAGCTCACGACCGTTACAGCGTGTATCTGAAACAAACCTGATTCTCATCCTCATAGTGCCGCTACTACCGTCACTCTTATACGACTGGCACGAAATCTGAATAGATATTCTTTCGGATGTAGAAGCACGTCTACTAACTTTGGTTTGCCCGCCCGGTTGGCCTTGTGGTCTAACGCACGGCTTTCCGGGCGGGAAGGAGCGTCTGGTCCCCGCTACGAATCTGCCCGGCGGATTTGTGTCGGGGTCTGGTGAACCGGCCAGTCTGTGGATGGTTTTTAGGCGGTTTTCCATCTGCCTCGGCGAATGCGGGCTGGTTCCCCTTATTCTGCCTCAGTTACAGTATGTCGGCGATTGCTGCGCAAACAAGTTCTCCACGTACGCGTACACCACCATTACTCTACCTCGCAAACATAGGTGTTACACTCGTCTGGTGTGAGACGATCCCTGGGGGGTCCACCGGGGGCCGAACCGCACAATAAGCCTGGGTTCGGTGTGGGGCGGCGGAGGGTTGAAGTGGACTGCGGTAGTCGTCGTGAGGTTGTGGACCACTGCGGCTGCGGCGTGGACGGAGCCTCTCCCTCGTTTCTATGTCCCCGGTTAACATACAATACAATACAACTTTGTTTTTATCACACAACTCCTCCTTGATGTTGCAATGTTTTTCTCGTCAATGTATGTGCGTTTGGAAGTCAACTTTCTGCTTTTCTTCACTTTTTTCGCCTTTGTAAGCAGTTCTCTGTTTCCCAAAATAAATGAGCAGTTTCGTAAACCGCCTTGATGGATAAAAATTGGACGTGTAGAATTAAAAAAATGAGGAAAATACATCAATAAACACTAGGGTCACCGCATATAAATGGCATTGTAGGTTGGGGCAGGTGGAGAATTCGTCCGTGTTGTGAGAGACCGACTACATAGTAAAAATTGCCGACAAGGAAGTTCTCGCTGTAGAGAAGAGCTATCACTTCCGTTTGTTCAGGGAAGCTACAAAAATACACAAACATGACAGTGCCTTCAAGAATGAAGAAAGCCGTAAGATGAACGGGTCCTGAATACCCGTGCTGCAGCGAACGACCTTTCAAAGCAGCAAGGCAAGAGCCGCAGCGGCAATGACCACGGAAAAGCCCTCGGACGTTAGCGCGCCAGATACATACAATTTGCGGCCGAAAACTCGATGCCAGTCCACCACCGACAATGGAGGGTGAAGCTTTGACAATGCCAGCCACTCGTGCTGGCGAAATGTCAGAAACCTCATTAAACTAACGTCGGCTGAAGAACCCGAGCCAGAAGCGAACAGGCACTTTGTCAACAAGTGGCCACGAAAGCCTTAAGAATTTTGAAATACAGCATTGTTCGGCACGTTTCCTGTAGATGTCTTTTGAAAGGCAGAACTGCGATTCATTACCCAAACACAGATCATTATTTTCCGTGTGTACTTCAACGAACGGAAATGGGTATTCTCAATCATTAGCAGATATTTAAAACATTTACACCATTCAAATTTCCGGCTGGAGTGGCCAGGTGGTTCTAGGCGCTACAGTCTGGAACCGCGCGAACGCTATGTTCGCAGGTTCGAATCCTGCCTCGGGCATGGATGTGTGTGATGTCCTTAGGTTAGTTAGGTTTAAGTAGTTCTAAGTTCTAGGGGACTAATGACCTCAGAAGTTGAGTCCCATTGTGCTCAGAGCCATATCAACCATTTAAATTTGTCCATGTTGCATGGAACTGTTTGGGACATGCAACTGTATTACGAAATTTTCAGCTTCAGACATGTTTTCATTTCAATATTTATTGCGACGTCTCGTTCCGGTAGCATGCTGCCGTCTCAGGTACTTAACGGTTATTTATATACATTTAAATCACACGTTCCTGTGAAGTAGGAAACAATTTTTTGCTGAGTGTACCAGTGAGATTATGTTAATAAATATTATTGATCAGTGTCCACAAGGATTAATTTATTTTAGCTTGCACCATCTTGTGTGTAGTATTAATTTCCTAGATATGAACATTAACAAAGGAAACAAAAAAGACTATTTTAAAGACAACAGAAAACAATAACTACAGGCACCATAATTCCCAGTAATACAAAGCATGCTGTATAAGAGCACAATTTGACGCAGTCAATAATATATCCAGAAACAAAATATCACAAATCAAAATTTTGTCGACAATTTGCCTATTAATTGTCTCTTTTTTCTTAAATATCTGTCATATCCTTATGACTGGGCAACGCTACGTTCCATCCTTGTCGACTCAGTTCCGCACCGTCGCTTGCTACAAAAAGTGCGCGCTTACGGTCTATCCAATGACATATACGGTTGGATAAAAAGTTTTCTAACAGACAGGGAGCAGTATATCGTCCTGAACGGGGTAACGTCCACAGAAATAAGAGTAACTTCAGCTATGCCCCAGGGCAACGTAATAGGTCCCTCTGCTTTTTACGATTTACATAAACGATCTGGTTGATGGTATTGACAGCGGCCTTAGACTGTTTGCCGATGATGCTGTAGTCTACAGGAAAGTAGTATCACACGAAAGTTTTGAACAAATCAATGAGTCATCATCATCATCACCATTTGAGACTGATTATGCCTTTCAGCTTTCAGTCTGGAGCATAGCCCCCTTATAAAATTCCTCCATGTTCCCCTATTCAGTGCTAACATTGGTGCCTCTTCTGATGTTAAACCTATTACTTCAAAATCATTCTTAACCGAATCCAGGTACCTTCTCCTTGGTCTGCCCCGACTCTTCCTACCCTCTACTGCTGAACCCATGAGTCTCTTGGGTAACCTTGCTTCTCCCAAGCGTGTAACATGACCCCACCATCTAAGCCTGTTCGCCCTGACTGCTACATCTATAGAGTTCATTCCCAGTTTTTCTTTGATTTCCTCATTGTGGACAACCTCCTGCTATTGTTCCCATCTACTAGTACCTGCAATCATCCTAGCTACTTTCATATCGGTAACCACAAGTCAATGAGGATTTGCAGAAAATAAATGCGTGGTGTAATGACTGGTCGTTATCTCTCAATATTAGTAAGTGTAACCTACTGCATATAACAAGGCGAAAATCCCCATTAATGTATGTGTACGAAATAAATGATCAGCCTTTGTAAGCGGAAACATCAGTCAAGTGTCTGGGTGTGACTATTCGAAATGATCTCAAATGAAATGATCAGATTACACAAGTAACGGGTAAGGCGCTTTATTGGTAGAATCCTGAAGCGATGCAGTCCTTCGACAAAGGAAATAGCTTACAATACGTTAGTTCGTCCAGTCTTAGAGTATTGTTCGTCTGGATGGGACCCTTACCAGTTGATTCAAGGGATTCACAATGTCCAAAGAAAGGCGGCAAGATTCGTGACTGGTACATTTAGCCATCGCGAGAGCGTTACAAATCTCATTGGAAGTTTGAAGTGGGACACACTTGCAGATAGACGACGCGCTAAACAGAAGGGGCTGCTCACTAAATTCCGAAATCCAATCTTCACCGAGGATGTAGAGCATATATTATTACCACCGACATTCAAATCGCCTAATGATCGTCATTCAAAGGTAAGGGAAATAAGAGCTCGTACTGAGGCGTTCAGACAGTCGTTTTCCCTCGCGCGATCCGCGAGTGGAACAGAGGGGTGGTGTGTGTGTGTGTGGGGGGGGGGGGGGGGGGTATATGACTTTGGCGCGAATTGTGCCCTCCGCCACACACTGCTTGGTGGCCAGCGGAGTATATATGTAGATGTAGACCCAAAGCAGCATTTTTGTGATGGAAATCAGAGTTAGTGTAACCTACGGGTTTTATAAGGAGTGGACCCCAACGCGCGAAATACGTCTTGGAGCCGGGACGAAATCATGTATAAGCATAAACTCAAGAACTGCTGTATATGGAAGGACGTTTCATGAAGTCTGTGGCATGACAGCGAATGTAGCCGTCTGCCTTATCTTTAGAAGCCTCATAAGAAGCAACATTCGTGTAATGTCGTCACACTTGCGGTGACGCCGCCATTTAAAAAGGTTATGTTATGACTTGCCCATTTAGCCTTCTCCTCCACCGTAGCGCGACCCGAGACGATGACATACTTTGCCGAAGAATGGCACATAGATTTCAGTTGTTTTGTTCGTGTGCTCTTGACTGTGTCGAGAGAGTCCTTTATCAGCTGTGACAGCGACATTTCTGTGGTGCTGCTTAAATCACTTGCATATTGCAACACTGTGACGCCTGCTTTCACCACAGCGTGGCAATTAGGAAAGACATCCAAAGCCGAGTGAAGCGTCAGGCTGCTTGTAAGGCAGTTTGGCAGATAGCTGTTACGATCCGCGAGGAACATTATGCATCTAAATATAGCTATTTTCTCTAGGTTGAGTGTACACCGCTCTTCATTAAAGCTGCAACACCAGAAAGGATAGTAAATAACGAGATTTTACTTACTCTGCGTTACTACCAGTCAGAAGATATCGATCAAAATTGCTCTAGACACTGTGGGACTTAACATCTATGGTCATCAGTCCCCTAGAACTTAGAACTACTTAAACCTAACTAAGCTAAGGACATCACACAACACCCAGTCATCACGAGGCAGAGAAAATCCCTGACCCCGCCGGGAATCGAACCCGGGAACCCGGGCGTGGGAAGCGACAACGCTACCGCACGACCACGAGCTTCGGACAAGATACCGATCACCTATCACAACTATGGATTTGTGGTTAAAACAAGGATTTCGATTTGAATATTCTGTCATGTCCCCGTTCTGATAATAAAATAAACATCTAAAGAGTAAGTGCCCCTGTTTTGTATTTTTTCTGCTTGTTCGTACAGAGGGGCGTTAATGAGTAGGTTGAAGAGCACTAAAGTAGGTTTACTCGAGACGATTCCATACGAATAGTCCTCATTTCATCAGTTGTCTGTGTAGCAACGAGTGCGCATTAGTTTACAGTATATTGTGTGCATCTAGCAGTGCGTGTACCGACCTCATTACCTCCTAACGGGACAGAAGAGAGAGAGTGGAGTTGAAAAAATAAAAATAAAAAAAAGTGTGTCGTCCGCGGTGGCCGTGCGGTTCTGGCGCTGCAGTCCGGAACTGCGGGACTGCTACGGTCGCAGGTTCGAATCCTGCATCGGGCATGGGTGTGTGTGATGTCCTTAGGTTAGTTACGTTTAAGTAGTTCTAAGTTCTAGGGGACTTATGACCTAAGATGTTGAGTCCTATAGTGCTCAGAGCCATTTGAACCATTTGAAAAAAGTGCTGTAATTGTAGCTCTGCATCATAAAGGCTACTCTGGTAGGACAGTAGCAACAGAAGTTGACATATCCCAGTCTACAGTGGTGTCTACATTGCAGAGGTTCAAGCAAACTGGTGTCAAGGCAAGTGTTTCGTGATCTGGAAGTCTCCGAGAAACATCACACAGTGAAGATCAGTTCGTATCTTTACAGAATAAATATCAGAGGACCAATATTGCACCTGAAATTTGCGGGAAAGCGAACAGTATACGAGCTGCTGCGATGCATGCCTCAACAGAGCAGCGCCGTCTTCGTGACCAAGATTTAAAGGTGCGCGTAGAGGCCAGAACACCTTTATTAAGCAAACAAAATAGTATGAAAAGATTGCAATGGGCTCAGTAACATAAAAGCTAGAGCGTACAGCAATGGTACAAGGTGTCAGCAATGGCCCGAGGTGCTACTCACGGACGAATCTAAGTTTTAAGTAGTTGGTAGCGATCGTCGAATGTTTGTTCGTCAACTTCATGGAGAACGTATGAAGAGTCAGGGTGTGACGCCAACGGTGAAGCGTGATGGTGGGGGGAGGGGGGTCAATAGTTGTGTGAGGATGTTTTGGAGATGATAAACAAGGTGATCTATTGAGAATTAATGGAGCATTAAAGAAAGAAGGATATCACAGGATACCGATCAAGGATGCCGTTCCACCTCACAAGACTGTTGCAGGTCGTGGGTTTGTGCTGCAGGAGGACATTAATCGTAAACACGCTTCTAAATTCTTCAGAGGATGTGTCAATAGGGAAGAGAAATGCGGGGAACTGGAAGAATATGATTTGGCCAAGTCATGCACCTGACTTAAATCCTATTGGTCTTATGGGATGAACTTGAGAAAAGTCAGAAAACTGAGGTCATCTAATGGTCATGACGTATGGAATAATTTACAGACGTGTTGGACTACAATACAGGGTGAAATGATAGTTAAATCAAGACCCTAAGTTGTCGACAGGTGTTTAAATACAACAACAGGGACAGTTGAAAATGTGTACCCCGACCGGGACTCGAACCCGGGATCTCCTGCTTACATGGCAGACGCTCTATCCATCTGAGCCACCGAGGGCACAGAGGATAGTGCGACTGAAGAGACTTATCCCTTGCACGCTCCCCGTGAGACCCACATTCCAAACTTAATGTCCACACACTACATTCGCAGAGCCCCTGCCCATTACACTCATTACTCGCGGCAGACAATCTTACCGAGTCCCGAAAGAACAGATACCATCTTCTTATAGTTAAGGCTAACCGGCCATTGACCTCCTCCTTCTCTGCTGGATGCACATGCATTACTCCGCCACACACCGTCAGGTGGCTTGCGGAGTATGGATGTAGATGTAATGGGGAGCGTAAAAGGGATAAATCCCTGCAATCGTACCATTCTCTGTGCCCTCGGTGGCTCAGATGGATAGAGCGTCTGCCATGTAAGTAGGCGATCCCAGGTTCGAGTCCCGGTCGGGGCATACATTTTCAACTGTCCCTGTTGATATATATCAGCGCCTGTCGACAGCTTAGGTATTCCGCTAATTTTTTAGGGAGTGCCTTGCTTGATCCCCCACCCAGTTGCGCTGTCCCGGATAGGAGAATGTAATTATTACCTATAAGTATCAGAACAAGAAAGGACCAGGACAGTGGAGAGGATCCACCACCACACGTGAAGACGTACCCGACACCAACGCGAGTTATAACGGGATTAGCGAGGTACGTGCCCAAGAAGAGGAACGTGATCCGTTTTTGTTTTGTAGCGACAGAAGCGGGATATTTTTTCACTATTAAGTAAAAAACGTCCACTTATTTACGTTCCCCAGAAATATTTTATTTTATAAAGGTCATCGCAAAGAAAGTGTCCAGCCCGACAAAAAAAGGTTCTTGATTTAATTACCATCTTCATATACAATACAGGGTGTTTCCATAAATTGAACAATTTGAGGGAACATGGATTCGGAGAAGCCAGGTTAATGAGATACGGAAGTAAACTTGTCTATCGCTCTGTGTAGCATTATTGTTTTCCAGATTATTTACAACTAACATGTACAATCATTATTTCCTGCTAAGAAACGAGGACGACGAACCTTATAACTAGCAAATATTTCCTGGTCTCTGTACTGGAAGGGGAGGTCCTATTCCATGGTCTGCGAGGTCACCTCACCTGAACCCCTTGATTACTTGCTATGGGGATATCTAAAGTCACTTGTGTATGAGACCCCACCTAGCAACAAAAAACTAACGTCATATTTTTGCCCCCATTGTCCCATGCAACATTTGTCCCACAAACTTTTCAGCCCTTATCATACTTTCGGAGTTATTCTAGGTGGCAATAGTTAGTGACTAACCCTGTATAATGACAAGTCATTGTTTAACGTACTTAACAAAAATATCGACAATGCTTGGCAAATGAAAGTCAAATTTTTACACGATGCTCTAATGAACATTCGAATGAACATAAATATACATTTTTAGCATGTAAGAATGCGTGTGATATATAAAGGGGAAAAGCTTTTACCACAAGTCTAGAAAATGTCATAACCAATTTCCTTCAAATATTTACACATTTCTCGAAAGTTCGGATGGACATAGGCTATACGTTTTTTCAAACAATAATGTGCAGGTTTTCTGTTGAAACTGGCAGCGAGAAGGGAACTGTTGCCTATGGCATGCGGTGGAAAGGTACAGTTTTTCCTACGCATACGGTTTTAACCACGATAGCATGACATCTAAAAAGATTAGGCATATTGCTGCTACCATATACGGGGAGCAATTTCTCAAAACGCCTTATGTCAAAGAAAGTAAAATTTTCAGGAAAAACGAAAAACTTTTAACGAAAAAAGTGTTTTATCAATTTTTTCGAATTTTGCGCGAAACGGTTAGCTCATTTTGTTGATAAAAATTTTCTGATTACAAGGTAATACTTATTATTATTTTGCTTTTTTTATTAGTACCTATTGGTTGGTCAGGTAAACGGTTTCACTTCAGCCTACCGGTCTTACTTAGTAGTCAAGATCACTTAATAAAACAAAATTAAATAAATTGATTAAATTGATAGGCTTCATGTAGTTTGATTCATTTGTACTAGAGGACAAAATGTTATTTGTTGGATTTGCTGCTTTCCAAAGATCTTTTTGAAGGCTCTAACTTCAGTCCGGAACCGCGCTGTTGCTACGGTCGCAGGTTCGAATCCTGCCTCGGGCATGGATGTGTGTGATGTCCTTAGGTTAGTTAGGTTTAAGTAGTTCTAAGTCTAGGGGACTGATGACCTCAAATGTTAAGTCCCATAGTGCTTAGAGCCATTTGAACCATCTGAAGGGTCTAAAATACATCTTGATAGGATCTGACTGCAGGTATGTGTAGTTTGAGTCAGGAAATAAATTATTTCATATTAAACTCAATTTTGTCCAACAATGGACATCATGCGTTTTGAAAAATTGTTTCTTAAATATTATTTTTCAATATATATACCTTTCAACAAAAACAAAACAACGTGCTCTTTTGTTTTCTTCCTAGCTTTCGGTTTTCGCAGAAAACAGGAAAGTTGTATTTGTGGCTTATCAGCTACGGTTAAAATACTAATAGGGAATCTGAATTGCAATAATAATAAACAAGGGTCAAGGTCAGAGAGAGGCAAGAAGAAGAGGCGGACAGAGAAGTGGGAGTAGAAGATGGAAAGAGAGGGGGAAGGAGCTGATGGACGGAGGGAGGGGGAGAGAAGGATATTAGGACATATATCCAATTCCCATACTTACTTAGCAACTGTAAAGCAGTATGTAAAAAGTCACTCCAACAACGCTCCATCCGCAAATTGCGCGAGATCACAAATAAGGAAAGCATACCCCCACCCGGTGAATGTCGTTGCTCATCTTTCATACGATTATAACACCTGCTTAGATGTAATAAAGGCTGTTCTAGCACGATTCGCTCCTGAAACATTTACTAGAAATCAAGGTTCAAAATTTTATGGGCCTTTCATATCCTGCGCGAGCGCCAGCTGTCGGGAAGCATTGTCAGCGCAACCGCAACCACGACCTTCGCCGTTTGCGGTAACGAAGTTTCTCGATAGGCAGTGGTTTCGTATGTTATTCACCAGGCTCATAAAACTTTGAAATTTGATTTCTCGAGAATGCTTTAGAAGCGCGCCGTACTGTAGCAGCATTTGTTTCATCCAAGTAGGTACTGCAATCCTACGAAAGATGAGTAAAGGCTGAAGTCTCCTTCCTTCATTAGTAGCAGGTATTATTGAAAGTACCCTCTGCCATGAATTTCACTCTCGGTTAAAGATATGGAAAGTAGCTTCTTCATAAATGATATTTTCAAAAGACAATCTTCATCGTTTTGAGCTCCACAGCTGATTTATTCCAATATTAATGATTGATAACTCATATTTATTGTGTCACAACAGGTTTCGTTCGCTAGAACATCACCAGGATGCCGTGTTGTGGCAGTACAAAAAAAATTGTTCAAATGGCTCTGAGCACTATGGGACGTAACATCTGAGGTCATCACTCCCCTAGAACTTAGAACTACTTAAACCTAACTAACCTAAGGACACCACACACATCCATGCGTGAGGCAGGATTCGAACCTGCGACCGTAGCGGTCGCGCGGTTCCACACTGAAGCGCCTAGAACTTATCGGCCACTCCGGCCGGCTAGTCAACTTGCAATTTTCAGATTTTGCTCTAACGTCACGTAAGACGCGATATTGACACAACCCAGAAACCTGATGAAGTTGTAAGGGACGAAATCGGTCACGTCATAATAAACGTGAATCAGTACAGCTGTGGTGGTTTTCATTGTACATTAATATTATTTGGAATAAATGTAAATGTCACGTGACTAGGGCCTCCCGTCGGGTAGGCCGTTCGCCGGGTGCAAGTCTTTCGATTTGACGCCACTTCGGCGACTTGCGCGTCGATTGGGATGAAATGATCATGATTAGGACAACACAACACCCGGTCCCTGAGCGGAGAAAATCTCCTACCCAGCCGGGAATCGAACCCGGGCCCTTCGGATTGGCATGCTGTCGCGCTGACCTGTCGGCTACCGGGGGCGGACATTATTTCGAAGAGAACCATCTAGTTTTACAAGGTAAGCATGCCTATAAAATTGTATGGTACTTTTTACAGTTACGTCTACGAACGAAGTTTTGATTTACCTTTCAAAAATGTTGAATCTGACCTCCAGTGGAAACACAGCAAACATAGAGACCACAGGCAAACTCGCCTCACACCTTTACATGTCTGGAGTCCTGCGTTTACTGCTGTTACTACGCTGCGTCGAGGTTCATGCAAAACTGTTGGAAGAGTGAACACAGACAGAAACTCTCAGAAGTCCTATAAAAAAAGAGCCAAGTGTGAATTAGACACGTTCTCTGGAGTTTCCGCAAAGCTTAATAATGTTTATAGAATAGTTCATACATCCCGAGAATCGAGAATCTCGCCGATTTTTACCTGTTATCGGTATAGTTACTAACAAGATATCGGTCCTAGGGATTAATTGACTTCCGAGAATGTTTTAATTATAAGTTACAAGTTCAATTTTTTGTGTTATTTCTGATTTCCTACCGTAAATCCTGTGAAAAGGGGTCTTAACAGATGGACAGGCAGACAGTCGATAACGAGTGACAAAAAATATTTTTTTTCGTGTGATATGATAACAGAATAACAAGTTTCGGACTTTTTTATTTACCTGCACTGTGAAGCCCTGCTTCTTACCAAAATTCATGATTCTCGGTCAACAGGAAGTACCCTACAGGTTTTGATGAGTCAGATTAGTCATTTATGTCACCTGTTCTGAAAATTGCAATCTTTTCATTGCATTGACTTAGAAGCTAGAATTTTTTTACGTCAGTAAGGGACCATAGAGCTTTGTATGACATCAATTTCAACTTGGTACTTCTACCAGTTCCTGGAAAGAAAAGGGTTACCAGCAGTTGGATAATCAGACAGACGGGCAACAAAGTGATCCTAAAACGGTTCCGTTTTTTATCGATAGAAGTACAGAAGCTTAAAATAGGAGAAAAGATAAAGACATGCCGTGAAATGAGGCAACCTTGGTGGTCCGTGGGCCAATACGAGATCCGTGCACCCGTTACGCCCGATCCATCACTGAGGGAGCTCAATTTTAAGAACTCGGGCAGCACTGTTGCAACTGGATTACAGCTGCTGAAATGGGAACGCAAAACGCCTTTTGTTGCTGTGTTACGCCCATCTCCACTCGACGAACTTTGGGTGATGGGCTGGAGAGCTAGTTGCTTCAGAGACTCCTAGCGGGAACCCCAAGTAACAGCACTTATTGCTGCCGACAATGTACACTCTTAGTTTCGATGCGTTATTTGAAATTCACCCCAAGTTTCTATCTTGATTCATGTAGAAGATGCAGCCTCGTGGAATCGGATGAAACTTTTTGAAACACCATGTAATAGGACCAAAAACTATTTTTAGGCGAAAGTCAAGGGCCGAAATATATTGTATAAAATGCACCCACACTGTTAGTACTTCAGAAAAAAGATTGTGGGAAATTTAATGTAGTTAAATTTTGTATTGGGATTCGTTCTCGCTAGAGGCCATGGTTTTCGAATAATTCATGAAAAACATACAAAAGTGACCTTCAAAGGCGTTTTTCTTGAATAACTCGGAAGCCGTGGCCTACAGTGAAAATGTATACCACTACAGAATTTAACTACAGTAAATTTCCTACAAAAAGGTTCAGTTCATTTTTTGCTGTAGGCCTAATACACTGAAGAGCGAAAGAAACTGGTACACTTGCCTAATATCGTGTAGGGCCCCGCGAGCACGCGGAAGTTCCGCAACACGACGTGGCATGGACTCGAATAATGTCTGCAGTAGTGCTGGAAGGAACTGACACCATGAATCTTGAAGGGCTGTTATGAATCTGCTAGAGTAAGAGAGGATGGAGATCTCTTCTGAACAGTACGTTGTAGGCATCCCAGATATGATCAATAATGTTCATGTCTGGGGAGTTTGATAGCCAGCGGAAGTGTTTAAACTCAGAAGAGTGTTCCTGGGGGCACTCTGTATCAATTCTGGATGTCGCATTGTCCTGCTAGAATTGCCCAAGTCCGTCGGAATTCACAATCTAAATGGATGGATGCAGGTGATCAGACAGGATGCTTATGACCGTGTCACCTGTCAGAGACATATCTAGGCGTATCAGGGGTCCCATATCACTCCAATTGCACACGCCCCACACCATTACAGAGCCTCCACCAGCTTGAACAGCGTCCATAGATTCCTGAGCTTGTCTCCATACCCGTACACGTCCATCCGCTCGACACAATTTGAAACGAGACTCTTCCGACCAGGTAACATGTTTTGAGTCATCAACAGTCCAATGTCGATGTCGACGGGCCCCGACGAGGCGTAAAGCTTTGTGTCGTGCAGTCATCAAGGACATACGAGTGGGCCTTCGGTTCCGAAAGCCCGTATCCATTATGTTTCGTTGAATGGTTCGCAAGCTGACCCTTTTTGATGGCACAGCATTGAAATCTGCAGCAATTTGCGGAGGTGTTGCACTTCTGTCACGTTGAACGATTCTCTAGAGTTGTCGTTGGTTCCGTTCTTGCAGGATCTTTTTCCGACCGCAGCGACGTCGGAGGTTTGATGTTTTTACCGGATTCCTGATATTCACAGTCCTCTCGTGAAACGGTCGTACGGGAAAATCCCCACTTCATCGCTACCTGGAAAATGCTGTGTCCCATCGCTCGTGCGCTGGCTATAACACCACGTTCAAACTCACTTAAATCTTGACAACGTGCCATTGTAGAAGCAGTAACCTAGCTAACAACTGCGCCAGACACATGTCGTCTTATTAGGCGTTGCCTACCGTAGCGCCGTATTCTGCCTGTGTACACATCTCTGTATTTGAATACGCTTGCCTGTACCAGTTTCTTTACCGCTTCAGTGTAGTTTTCCCGTAGCGTACCTAGTGGTACTATAAGCACGGTAAGGGAGATCACTCATCTCGGCTAGCCACCGTTCGCCGCAGGCGTTTGGGAAGCCACACTACTGGCCATTAAACGTGCTCCACCAAAAAGGAATGCAGATGATAAATGGGTATTCATTGAACAAATAAATTATACTAGAACTGACATGTGGTAACATTTTCACGCAGTTTGGGTGCATAGATCCTGAAAACAGCCACCTCTGGCCGTAATAACGGCCTTGATACGTCTGGGCATTGAGACAAGCAGAGCTTGAATGGCGTGTACAGGTACAGCTGCCCATGCAGCTTCAACACGATACCACAGTTCATCAAGAGTAGTGACTGGCGTATTGTGACGAGCCAGTTGCTCGGCCACCATTGAACAGACGTTTTCAATTGGTGAGAGATCTGGAGAATGTGCTGGCCAGGGCAGCAGTCGAACAGTTTCTGTATGCAGAAAGGCCCGTACAGGACCTGAAACATGCGGTCGTGCATTATCCTGCTCAAATGTAGGGTTTCGCAGGGATCGAATGAAGGGTAGAGTCACGGGTCGTAACGCATCTGAAATGTAACGTCCACTGTTCAAAGTGCCGTCACTGCGAACGCAGAGGTGACCAAGACGTGTACCAATGGCACCCCATACCATCACGCCGGGTGATAGGCCAGTATGGCGATGACGAATACACGCTTCCAATGTGCGTTCACCGCGATGTCGCCAAACACTGATGCGACCATCATGATGCTGTAAACAGAACCTGGATTCATCCAAAAAAATGACCATTCGCCAATCGTGCACCCAGGTTCGTCGTTGAGTACACCATCGCAGCCACTCCTGTCTGTGATGCAGCGTCAAGGGTAACCGCAGCCACGGTCTCAGAGCTGATAGTCCATGCTGCTGCAAACGTTGTCGAACTGTTCGTGCAGATGGTTGTTGTCTTGTAAACGTCACCATCTGTTGACTCCGGGATCGAGACGTAGCTGCACGATCCGTTACAGCCATGCGGATAAGATGCCTGTCAGCTCAACTGCTAGTGATACGAGGCCGTTGGGATCCATCACGGCGTTCCGTATTACCCTCCTGAACCCACCATTTCCATATTCTGCTAACAGTGATTGGATATCGACCAACGCGAGCAGCGATGTCGCGATACGATAAACCGCAATCGCGATAGGCTACAATCCGACCTTTATCAAAGTCGGAAACGTGATGTTACGCATTCGTCCTCCTTACACGAGGCATCACAACATCGTTTCACCAGGCAACGCCGGTCAACTGTTGTTTGTGTATGAGAAATCGATTGGAAACTTTCCTCATGTCAGCACGTTGTAGGTGTCGCCACCGGCGCCAACCTTGTGTGAATGCTCTGAAAAGCTAATCATTTGCATATCGCAGCATCTTCTTCCTGTCTGTTAAATTTCGCGTCTGTAGCACGTCATCTTCGTGGTGTAGCAATTTTAATGGCCGGTAGTGTAAATCTAATGGCATTCTTCCGAATTTCTGAATGTTTACTATATGCTCCACAGGAGCTTGCTTACAGCTGCCGCCGTCGAACAACTTGCCCGCTATACTTCCGTGTGATGTACTGTATCTGTCTAGACCGCACTTGGGCGTAAACACGGCACGCCCTCGAACGACGAGCGCCGTAGACGTATGGAAACGGCTGCTCCTAGTCCTAGTATTACTAAATCTCTCGTTAATGTATGGTTTAATGCCACCGCATCGATCGCACGCAGTGGACGCCGGAAGAGTAAGTATGTTGTATAAGCCGATTAATCGTGCATGTTCCAGCGACTCACAGTGGCCGAAGCGGTGGAGTCCGGCCGCAGAGGACCGTGGCAACGAGACGTTAGATTATTAATCGCAACCCCCCCCCCCCCTCCATCGATTTCCCGCGTCTGGCTGTGTTAAGCTGATATCGCTGTGCAGATGCTCACAGCGTGCACTGTATCTTACAAGCAGTTTCGAGGGACGTATTGCGTAGTTCTGGATCGCTGCGTACTAATGCGCTCAACAAAATAACTAATTTTCGCTTATAACGATATAATGGTGACCTTGCAGGAAAAGGTGGTTGATTCGATATGATTTTCGTAAAAAGCGAGTTAACCTCATGTGAACATGGAATTTATTACAGACGCAACATAAACTAGCAGTTGACAAGTATGTGGTGGAAATGGGCTGCGTAAGTTTAGAGGGAGCCATTACGGTATTTTCCTTTAGATGTCTAGAGAAAACGTGAAAAACTTGCAAAGGATATTCCAGAAGTTCGTAGTCTCAAGCCCGTCTCACACGGAGCTAGATTCGCTGTAAGTTTCCTTGCTGGCTCGGGCGACGGCTACCTTGCGGGCTCCGTCGTCTGCTAGCGGGCTTCCTTGCTGGGAATCTTTTAAGATTTCCAGGATAGGTCCGGTGCTATTTTTCTTGTAAGGTTCCCTGCGTGCTACCTTGCGTTGGCCAATCATGAGACGTTTCGTTTGTGACGTCAGACGCGGAAAGCTTGGGCGGGAAGCCTTCGTTGATAGTCGCTTTTCTGCTGTTGTGAGGTGCGGTAGGAAGTTCTTATAATTATTTAATAATGCCACCGCAGTGGTCCAAGGAAGCGATTGAAGCATTGATATGTACTTATGGGGAAGAACAGTGTCTCTATGTCGTGAAAAGCGCAACACTTGCGTGCAGAAGCACTCGAAAGAGTTGCAAGTGCCGTGTGCCTTGTTCGACCTAATACGACGAGCAAGGAGTGCTATAGCAAAATGCACAATTTACGTACTCCGTTTAAAGTGGAGTACGCCAAAGTAAAATCATCGAAAAACAGTGGCGCTGGAATGAAGTGCCTGACGCATCACCGTGTCTTTCTTCTGAATCAGAGGCGAAACCATACAAAGCAGTTCTTCAAATACCAATACATCCATTCGTATAAAATTTGCAAAGGATGTACGATCATCTATCCTATAAAATAAAGTCGTATATAACATTCATTATTGGTATATTTATAAAGTCGAACAGTAATGAAATGGTGATAATTTTCAAACAAAAGAAGCAGTTTGCTCTGAACATATGTACCTGAAGCAGCCATCTTCGTTTGATACAACCTGCAACCGATCACAACGCAACTAAAGTGCGCGTCATTTATGTTTAGGTTCGTTCTGCGCATCTGACGTCACAAAACACAGTCAGCCAATGAACAGAGAACGACGTTGCCAGATCTCGACTGCAGTGCAGAGCATGGACGAGTATCTTCAGTTTTAGAAACGTTCAGTCATAAATAAAGTAATAGAACAAAAGCAATGTCTTGATAGCAGACTTTCTTTTATAGAAAGTTAGGAAAAAGCATTCTTTACGCCATTTGCTTCAGATTCTATTAAGTAATTAAACTAAACAAGGGATAAGACTCCTAATTCAGGCGATAGCAAGGAAAGGTGTTTGTATCAGTCTCACGAACCCCTTTTCGCAATAAAGAACAGCTTTAATTGTTTATTTCCTATTGTACTTCGACGACACGAGAGTAATTCATAGTCATACCAACAGTGTTTGGCAGTATTTTGCGTGTGGTGTTAGAGGCCTCATGGCATGCTGTAGTCATACGACTTGCGATAGCGTAACGGTTAAGGTGTTGGGTTTCTACACGAAACCTTGTGCGGTGCTTAATATTTTCATTATTTAAAAGCAACATCGAAGTGCCTTTCTTCACGAATTATATTCGTTTGAATGCAATTTTTTGAAATTTCTTGTGCTTTGTCTCTTCATTAACCCTTTCGCTGCTGCAGACACGTGCTCCCCGCATTCCGCACTGTTCGTGATTTTGTCATCACTGCACTGCTCGCCTGTGCAGACACATGGTGTTCCCACTGCTTTCACACACTTACCATTCGATTTCACAAAAATTATTTGGCCCAAAAATTTGATTTTTACACGTCTTCTTTACTGATACCTTCCCCCCATAAATGACTTAATTTTGTTTCGATGTTCAACGCAATTATTATGCAGCATTAAATGCATTAAACCATTGCACGAAATTTAGAAGAGTTTGCACGACTACCACTCCTGGTAGAGATGGTATTCCGGAGATACGGCTTAGCCACAGCCTGAAAGCTGTTTCCAGAATCACATTTCCATAGCGTATACTTTCCATATGGTCGATTTTAGTTGCCACGATGTTGAGAATGAAATGTGGACAAGATACCTAAATTTCATATAAAATTTACTGTATAACAATATCTCATTTAATTTAAGTACCACATAGGTGTCGTATGTAATATTGACAAATATTATAGCTGCCGATCTTGCACCGTGGGAGAGCTTCGGCATGGAAGAAAGCCGGCTCCTTCCCTGCAAGCCGGCAGGCATGCACGCCATCTCGCAAACTTGCGGCGAACCTTGCTTCGTGTGAGATGGGCTTAACGCATAGATGGCATGAATATCGCTAAAACGGAGCGAGGTGGCGCGAGGACGGCGGTTCAAACCCGCGTCCATCCATCCTGGTTTAGGTTTACCGTGATTTCCCTAAATCGCTTCAGGTAAGTGGCTCCTTTGACAGGGCACGGCCGATTTCCTTCCTCATACTTCCGTAATCTGATGGGACCGATGAGATCGCTGTTTGGTCCCCTCCCCCAGATGAACCAACCAGCCACTGTCACCAACATATTGTGAACTTTGGATATGTCTCTTCAAAAGACATGCTGTTAATTTCAGAGACGTGTGCTCAGTTGCTCGGCTGTGACAGACGCTGTAAACAATGAGATGTCACGACTCGCGTAAAAATGGATGAAAGTGATCAGTGAGCTGTAACAGATTACTTTCTTTTGATATGTTTAAACCCGACGAGTATAGGAATGGAATTAGATTCCACATAGAAAAAGTATTTCATTTAAGCTTTGCCATGCTCGTATTGAAGCTGATTTGCGCTCAGAACATTCACAGACCTGTCCCATCAACGGGATAGTGGCAAAAATTTACAATAATAAACTCGGTGATCACTCATTAACAGTGCAGTGATTTTCATAAAGTGTATCCTAAATAGCGAAATTTTCATTCTACAGCGGAGTGTTGAAATGGTTCAAATGGCTCTGAGCACTACGCGACTTAAGTTCTGAGATCATCAGTCGCCTAGAACTTACAACTAATTAAACCTAACTAACCTAAGAACATCACACACATCCATGCCCGAGGCAGGATTCGTACCTGCGACCGTAGCGGTCGCTTGGCTCCAGACTGTAGCGCCTAGAACCGCACGGCCACTCCGGCCAGCAGTGGAGTGTACGCTGATGTGAAACTTCCCGGCAGATTAAAACTTTGTGCCAGACCGAAACTTGAACTCAAGACCTTTGCCATTCGCAGTCAAGAGCTCGTCCGACTAAATTACTCCATCACGACTCTAGACCCGTCGTCACAGCTGTACTTCCGCCAGTACTTCATCTCCTATGTTCCAAAGCGCCTATACTTTCCCCTGCAAAACTTGCACGACTACCACCCCTGGTAGAGATGGTATTCCGGATATACGGCTTAGCCACAGCCTGAAAGATGTTTCCAGAATCACATTTCCAGCCAGCGACAGAGTGTTCTCTGCTATGGAACTTCCTGACAGATGAAAACTCTACGTTGGACCTGGACTCGAGCCAAGAACGTTGCCTTTTGTGAGTAATGCTCTTATTAACAGAAGAGAAACGTACTGGCAGAGTTACAGCTGGTCCTGGTTCTTGTCTGTAGTTGCACTACCCCTTGAGCGTAATGCTCAGAATTAGAGTCCTAGTCCAGCACAGAGGTTTATTGTGCTAGGAAGTTTACAAACAGCACTCTCTCCACTGCAAAAAACAATATTCATTCTGGAGTGTTTAGAGTTGTCTGAATTCAATTCTACATACATCAAAAAAAGTTTTGCATTACCCCAGTTCGGAGAGTTACGGAACCTATACAGAAAACTGGAATAGTGATCAACATAAACATCATTTCCACCCTTTATATTGCTCATGACAAGCACACGTTGCATGTTGTACCACCATACAGCGAGAGCTTCGGAGGTGGTGGTCCAGATTGCTGTACTCGGCCGGCCGCAGTGGCCGAGCGGTTCTAGGCGCTACAGTCTGGAACCGGGCGACCGCTACGGTCGCAGGTTCGAATCCTGCCTCTGGCATGGATGTGTGTGATGCCCTTACGTTAGTTAGGTTTAAGTAGTTCTAAGTTCTAGGGGACTGTTGACCTTAGAAGTTAAGTCCCATAGTGCTCAGAGCTATTTGAACCATCTGCTGTACTCGCCGGTACCTCTAATACCCATTAGAACCTCCTCTTCCATCGATGCATGCCAGTATTCGTTGTGGCATACTATCCACAAGTTCATCAAGGCACAGTTGGTCCATATTGTCCCACTCCTCAAAGGCGATTCGGCGTAGATCCCTCAAAGTGGTTGGTGGATCACGCCGTCCATAAACAGCCGTTTTCAATCTATCCCAGGCATGTTCGATAGGGTTCATGTCTGGAGAACATGCTGGCCACTCTAGTCGAGCGATGTCGTCACCCTGAGGGAAGTTATTTACAAGATGTGCACTATGGGGGCGCAAACTGTCGTCCATGAAGACGAATGCCTCTTCAATATGCTGCGGATATGGTTGCACTATAGGCTGGAGGATGGCATTCACGTATCGTACAGCCGTTACGGCGAGTTCCATCACCACCAGCGGCGTTCGTCGGCGCCACATAATGCCACTCCAAAACAGCAGGGAATCTCCACCTTGCTGCACTCGCTGGACAATGTGTTCAAATGGTTCAAATGGCTCTGAGCACTATGGGACTCAACTGCTGTGGTTATTAGTCCCCTAGAACTTAGAACTACTTAAACCTAACGACATCACACACATCCATGCCCGAGGCAGGATTCGAACCTGCGACCGTAGCAGTCGCACGGCTCCGGACTGCGCGCCTAGAACCGCGAGACCACCGCGGCCGGCGGACAATGTGTCTAAGGCGTTGAGCCTGACCGGGTTGTCTCCAAGCGCGTCTCCGACGATTGTCTGGTTGAAGGTATATGCGACAGCCATCGGTGAAGAGAATGTGATGCCAATCCTGAGCGGTCCATTCTGCATGTTGTTGGGCCCATCTGTACCGCGCTGGATGGTATCGCGGTTGCAAAGACGGACCTCACCGTGGACGTCGCGAGTGAAGTTGCGCATCATACAGCCTACTGCGTACAGTTTGAGTAGTAACACGACGTCCTGTAGCTGCACGAAAATCATTATTCAACATGGTGGCGTTACTGTCAGGGTTCCTCCGAGCCGTAATCCGTAGGTAGCGGCCACAATGTTGGAATCACGGATTTACAAGAAGATTTGTACAACTTTAGTAAGCCATTAAAACAACATAAGCTGCAAGTAGTGAGGCCCAACAATCTGGCAATTCCGAGGAAATCACAAGAAAAGTTTTACAAGTCTGTTATGTAGCTGATGTACCTGTGCGAAGGTCCCTGTGGGCAGAAGTCATTGCGCTCAAGCGGAGCCGGCACGGTAGCTCACTGTGTTCGGCCAGAGGGTTAGCTGCCCTCTGTAACAAAGAAAAAAAACTGAGTTAATGAATCAAGAATGTAGTTGAACAAGCATCATGGAACGTCCACCCCGAACAAATAGAACGAACAATAATGAACAAAATGAGATTTAAAAAAAAGTGGTTAGCGTTCGCGCGTTGAAAATGGGTCTTGGACGAGGCGACGGTTCGAATCCCATTACCACTCATTCTTTAATCTATACTTTTTGATCACTGGTCACATTATTTAATTTATATGCCATTTGAGAGGTAATACAATGAAAAAAACGTGTGCATTTTCATGAACTTTTAGTGTCTTTCATATGTTGTTTGACTATCCACTATATGTAATTAAATTTTCAAGGACGAGGGACAGCCTTGGAAAGCCCAAGTCATACACCGATAAATAACGACGCGAATGACGTTATTCACAATCAGTAATATAGTAAGTCACAATGTGCCAGACCACAGGAGTTACGTACCATTGCTCGTTGCGTGTGCTCTCGACTTCATACGTTGTGAGATGGTATTTGTCACACAGACATGGAAAACATAGTTTTTTTCATTATATTATCTCTCACATGTCAAATAAAATAAATAATATGATCAATGATGAAAAATTAGATTAATAATTACGCTTGGCGGGAGTCGAAGCGTCGCCCCATGCAGATTCGTCTTACGAAGGTCGAACGCTAAACACTTGACCACCATGAACTCAAGGCATACGGCACCTACGCACAGATACAGAAGCCACATAATAGACGCGTAAAACTTCTCTCGCGATTTTCTCGGAATTTCCAGAGCAGTGCACACTACTATGTGCACGTTATGTTGTTTTAATGACCCACTACAAACTTATGAAATTTGGAGTAAATCTGTGATCCCAGCGTTGTGGCTTCCCCTTGTAAGACAGATGATGGATGGATGGATGGCTTCCTTCGAAGTATCATGTTCAAGATGTTGTGCAGAACCTGAATGCTGCTATCTTCACTAAAAGAGTCATTTCCACTGGCTATGACACCGAAACACTAAGACCTATTTACTCTGTTAACCTTCACTGCACAAAATGTGTCCCATTTCAGATAGGAATCTGGCTGTGAAAAGTAAGTCATGTATTATGTTCACAAAATCACTGCATTTTTAAAGGTGTCTACCACTGTATCAATAAACAGCTGAAATGGTTTTAAAAGTGTTTTGAAACATACACAATTGCCCTTTTTTGGAACTCCGTTTAGTAACCTTGCACACAGTCTTTACTTTTTTGGCTGGGTCATTGTCCTGGATGAGCGATCAGGAACCTGCATCTTAGTATTAGAGACGAATTCTATGAAGAACTAAACTTGAAGCCACACTTCTTCACCACCGTAGTCCGACAAGTGTCAAGACCCTTAACAGTTACACTCACCACCAAGACGCCTGCTTCAGTGATGACCTTCTACACACCTGTTGCACTTCGAGGATCCTGGAACCACAACCCGCCAGGAGATCGCATTGCAGTTTCCGATTTCACACAAGTATTATCTCATATGCTGCTATATTTTGGGAAAAACTGTTCTCTCGCCCGAACATTCTTAGCCCAGGAAAGAGCTGCACTGTCAGTTTGCGAACTTACTGTAGGCCCTTATTCAGGTGTGTCTGAATTCAAACTTTGCAACCCTGTACATATTTTCTATCATGGGATTTGTTGTTGACGTCTTCAGAAGAAACTGCAGCATTTATTCAGTGGACTCTAGACGGTAAGACAATGTTCACCTCGATAACACGTTCTTAAGCGTTGTATAGAAAGGTGTGCACTATTCAGCAGGTTTCATTTTAAATATGCTTCCAGCAGAACTGATAAAATACACTGCAGTGGCAAAAGTCATGGCATATATCGTAATATCGTGTCTGACCTCCTTTTACCCAGTGTAATGCAGCAAGTCGACGTGGCGTGGACTCGAACAAGTCGTTGGAAGTCCCCTGTACAAATACTGAGCCACGCTGCCCCTACAGCCATCCGTAATTGCGAATGTGTTGCCGGTTCAGGGTTCTGAGCACGAACTGACCCCCCGATTATGTCCCATAACTTCTCGATGGGTCACCAAATCAATCGCTCGAATTGCTCAGAATCTTCTTCAAACCAGTGGAGAGTAGTTGTAGTCCAGTGGCATGGTTCATTGTCATCCATAAAAATTCTGCTTTTTTGGATGAAAATGGTCTGCAAGTACTCGAGCATAATCATTTTCATTCAGCGATCGGTTCAGTTGGACCAGAGGACCCAGTCCCTTCCATGTAAACACAGCAGACAACATTATGGACCCATCAAAAGAGTGCACAGTGACTTGTTGACAATTTGGGTCAATGTCATCGTCGGGGCTGTACCACACCCGAAACCTGCAATCAGCTCTTACTAACTGAAATCGGGACTCATCAGAGCAGGCAACGGTTTTCCAGTCATTAGGATCCTACCGATATGGTCACAAGAGCAGAAAAGGCGTTGCAGGCGATGTCATGCTGTTAGGCAAATAACTCGCGTCGGTCGTCTGCCGCCATAGCCCATTAATGCCTGATTTCGCCGCATTGCCCTAACCGATACGTTCGTCATGCGTCTAACATTGATATCTGCGGTTATTTCACTGCGTTGTCCGTGGTGAGACGTAATACCTGAAATTTGGTATTCTCAGCAACTTGACACTGTGGATCACGAAATACAGAATTCCTTAACGATTTATGAAATTGAAAATTTGTGGTAAGGACTAAGAGATCAAACTGCTGAGGTCATCGGTCCATAGGCTTACACACTACTTAATCTAACTTTAACTTACGATAAGGACAACACACACACACACACACACACACACACACACACACACGCGCCCTTGGGAGGACTCGAACCTCCGACGGGGGAGACGCGCGAGCTCAAAGCGCCTTAGACCAAACGGCTACCCCGCGCGGCATTTATGAAATGGAATGTCCTATGCGTCTAGCTCCAACTACCATTTCGCTTTCAAAGTCTTATCGCCTGATTACAAGTGACAGCTCTGTCAGTGAATTGCCCTTCCATACCTTGTGCACGCGGTATTGCCGCCATATGTATATGTGCTTATTGCCATCCCATGACTCAGTGTGAAGGTTATCGTTCATCATATTCACGCGTTGTCACTCACGTCAAGGATCGTTGGTGCAATGTTGCATCATCTTCACTTTAAAGTGCTCCCTCATATACTGTCATCGCAGTATTTGGCTCCCAGTGGACGGAAATTCACTACTAATAACGTTGAATTTGGGACAAACTTTTTTTTTAAACATTTGGACGTACTATATTCTACTGCGAGTATTAAAATTAGTATGTAATTGTAGTTATTTATTAAAGAAATATGAGTTACATCATGAAGATTATTTTGTTGACCAGGTTAAAGACACTTTATTCACCCCTCAAAATTCTGGACGTTTGACAACGATTTAAACTCCGCTCCTCTAGACAGGAACTGTCTTGCAGTGGCTGCGTTCCATTCTGCTTGTTTCTATGTACGTTCCTCGCCCACTGCATTTCAGCACGAACGCTTGGCAATTGATTCTCCGGGAACGTTTGCTCCTTAACTTTCTATGTTTTATGTGAGTGTCACAAACATGTATTGCAGTCCCGCATTTCCGATTCGGGTATGTTCAACGGCAAGCAAGTTACTGCAAGTCATGTATGTTACTGCTTTAATATTCGATAACTCATCTGTAACTACGACGTTGATTACAAATAAGCTAAATATTAGGACAAAGTTTGCAGCAGAGAGCATTTCCCGTCCAATAATACTAATCTGATACGGTAGTAGATGTGAAACTGTATATAGAGATAAATTTCGGCCTGACATTGAGCACATATACTGAATATTTTTGTGTAAAGTTTCATTTCGAATACTAACGCCCTATGTTATATTAATGTACACCGTTTTACCCAAGATGCCAAATTCTGTTACAAGATGTAAATTTTTCCACTGAAGGACGTAGTTACGTCAAGATCTCAGATAAACATGTAACGTATATTAACCACGTAGCACTATTATAGCACGAGACTCAAAAGTATTAGTATAACATTTGTAAATTTCAAAAGAAGATATGGTTCGCTTGATAGAGAATCGTTACTAATGAACTTTCAGCAGCTTGGGATTGACAGCAGATCAGGTACAATCATAAAAACACACTAAGAAATATAAAAGTACAACAAACTTTTTTGGCGAAACCACCTAAGCTTTTGACATCAAAACCGGTGTAGGGGAAGGAGATGCTTTGTCCCCAGTACTGTCCCCTCTGTGTTAGAAAAGAGAATCAGGAAATGGAGGAAAGAACAGAATAAGGAATTTAGAAAATCATATTTGAGACAAAAGGGGATAAGCTGAGAACTGATCGTTTGGCTTTTGCATCTGAATCTATAGATAACGCAACAAGCAGACAGATCTCCTACAAGAGGCAGCTTCAAAAGCAGTCTCAAGTATATCTGTCGAAAAAATAAAAGAAATGATACACGCAAAGGATGTACCCAAGTACGTGGAAAATGATTAAGGAAGAACAACAAAGGCTACAAAACTTAAATATCTTGAAATAATACAACCGAATGCTTTGTACAAAGCAACTAACTTACCAAGGACACGAAAAGTGGAAGCGGCTTTTCAATTGAAAGAAAAAGAGAAAACTCGCTAACCTATAATAAGAAATACTTATCCAGAAATGCAAAATTCTTGCACTATAACTCCTTCATTATTCGAGAATGCCTTTATGCTTCAGAAAATCTTTCGTTAAATACAGACAAACAAATAGCTCAAACAGAAAGGAAGGAGAGGGAGATAGTGAGGGAAAATTTTGGGAACAAAATATGACTTTGGGAAATGGATATTAAGCAGAAACAAAGAATACAGTGAATATCAGAAATACTGAGGACACTTTAAAAAGGCCAGATGAGTAAATATAATACTGAAGAGTTCTTAACTTTTTTACCAGAGACCCGAAAACAAATGGTTCAAATGGCTCTGAGCACTATGGGACTTAACTTTTGAGGTCATCAGTCCCCTAGAACTTAGAACTACTTAAACCTGACTAACCTAAGGACATCACACACATCCAAGCCCGAGGCAGGATTCGAACCTGCGACAGTAGCGGTCGCACGATTCCAGACTGTAGCGTCTTGAACCGCTCGGCCACTACGGCCGAAAACATCAGTGATATGTATCAAAGAAGTTAAAGACGACGTGAGAGAAATGGAAATTAAGGAGGAAGGAATAGGAAAGCGAATATTTCTGAGAAAAAGTATAAAGTGGCAAGGGCCGGCCAGAGTGGCGAGCGGTTCTAGGCGCTACAGTCTGGAACCGCGAGACTGCTACGGTCGCAGGTTCGAATCCTGCCTCGGGCATGGATGTGTGTGATGTCCTTAGGCCAGTTAGGTTTAATTAGTTCCAAGTTCTAGGGCACTGATGACCTCAGCAGTTAAGTCCCATAGTGCTCAGAGGCACTTGAACCACTATAGAGTTGCAAGGGCTTCCAGAAGAATACAAAGAAAAGACAGGCGCTGTATGGACGAAAGGAAGACAATATCGAAGTAGGGAAACAAGCAAAAAAGAAAGGAAGAAGATATATGTTATTTCATGTGGTCCTCTCGTCCTCTCTAGGCTAAACCAACAAATAATAATGATGATGATGATGATGAGTTCGCATTTTATCACTATCGTCTAGGACTGCGTGATGTATCGTCAGATGATTGGTGGATATTTTGTCAATGCCGATGGCCTTCAAATGCTCATTAAGATCTTTTGCCACTGCTCCCATTCTCTGTGAGGTTGAGCACTTCGGCCTCGTTCGTTGACCGCCTGATGGTTTGGAGGGGCATCCTTCGCTTGCTCTGGCTCAGGGGTCCCATGGCGGCCCTCGCTCGGCGTTCCAGCCTGGCCCTTACCCTTCCCGCCATTTCATTCTCCTTCTTCTTTTATGTCCGCCCTTTTTAATGTTTGATCTTTCCTAAAATTTTATCATCTCTCTGCTGCTCGATTTCTTGGTATAGTGGACGGTGAGGTAATGCTGGTGGGACGCGTAGCGTGCGCCCTCCACTGCATACAATGATCTGGGGACATTCAGCAGCATTCTGGGTGGAGCGGCTGGCCCACCTAACCCTCTCTCCTCTCCTCGTACTTTTCCTTCATCTTCTCTCTGTCTTACGCACCTTGTTTACAGGCGGATTTCCCAGGAATTACCGTTTCTTTCTGAGGATTCTTCTTGGTTCGATACAAATACACTACTGGCAATTAAAATTGCTACACCAAGAAGAAATGCTGATGATTAACGGGTATTCATTGGACAAATATATTATACTAGAAATGACGTGTGATTACATTTTCACGCGATTTGGGTGCACAGATACTGAGAACAACCACCTCTGGCAGTAATAACGGCCTTGTTACGCCTGGGCATTGAGTCAAACAGAGCTTGGATGGCGTGTACAGGTACAGCTGTCCATGCAGCTTCAACACGATACCACAGTTCATCAAGAGTAGTGACAGGCGTATTGTGACGAGCCAGTTGCTCGGCCACCATTGGCCAGACGTTTTCAGTCGGTGAGAGATTTGAAGAATGTGCTGGCCAGGGCAGCAGTCGAACATTTTCCGTATTCAGAAAGGCCCGTACGAGACCTGCAACACGCGGTCGTGCATTATCCTGCTGAAATGTAGGGTTTCGCAGGGAAGGGTAGAGCCACGGGTCGTAACACATCTGAAATGTAACGTCCACTGTTCAAAGTTTAGTCAATACGAACAAGAGGTGACCGAGACGTGTAACCAATGGTACCCCATACCATCACACCGGGTGATACGCCGGTATGGCGATGACGAATACACGCTTCCAATGTGCGTTCACCGCGATGTCGCCAAACACGGATGCGACCATCATGATGCTGTAAACAGAACCTGGATTCATCCGAAAGAATGATGATTCGCCATTCGTGCACCCAGGTTCGTCGTTGAGTACACCATCGCAGGCGCTCCTCTCTGTGATGCAGCGTCAAGGGTAACCGCAGCCATGATCTCAGAGCTGATAGTCCATGCTGCTGCAAACGTCGTCGAACTGTTCGTGCAGATGGTTGTTGTCTTGCAAACGTCCCCATCTGTTGACTCAAGTATCGAGACGTGGCTGCACGATCCGTTACAGCCATGTTGATAAGACGCCTGTCATCTCGACTGCTAGTGATACGAGGCCGTTGGGATCCAGCACGGCGTTCCGTATTACCCCCCTGAACCCACCGATTCCATATTCTGCTAACAGTCATTGGATCTCGACCAACGCTAGCAGCAATGTCGCGATACGATAAACCGCAATCCCGATAGGCTACAATCCGACCTTTATCAAAGTCGGAAACGTTATGGTACGCATTTCTCCTCCTTACACGAGGCATCACAACAACATTCCACCCTACAACGCCGGTCAACTGCTGTTTGTGTACGAGAAATCGGTTGGAAACTTTCCTCTCGTCAGCACGTTGTAGGTGTCGCCAACGGCGCCAACGTTGCGTGAATGGTCTGAAAAGGTAATCATTTGCATATCACAGCATATTCTTCCTGTCGGCTAAATTTCGCGTCTGTAGTAAGTCATCTTCATGGGGTAGCAATTTTAAATGGCCAGTAGTGTAGGGTGAAGCGACTGATGACCCCGGAGTTCTGTCCCTTTAACGCCAGCAGCCGACAACTTTTTCTACAGTGCCGTGAATGACAGACCACATTCACCAGTTGACGACAGAGTCGCTATACTGCGGTTTTCAAGTCCTTATCTCTGGCAGGTTTTTCGAGTTATTTCTCGTCGATTATGCTGTCACCTGGGACAGCAATGTTAATGATCCACACTTTCTTTTTTTTCACAGTTGTGATTTTTGGTATATTGTGTTCCAGCGTTCGAACTCTCTGAACTCGAAAGTTCCACAGTAATTTTGCAAGTTAGTTTGTGCCACCGTTTTCTGGCTTGTAGTCCCACCAATTCCTTGATATCGGTAGATGGCATACGTTCCAGTAGATCATACATGCCACACCACTGTGTCTCTGTTTGTAATTACTCTGTGTGGTCTTTTAGTAACAGCCAAATTGTTTCCTCAGCTTCTTTGCAGTGTTCGCACTTTGGAACTGCTGCTGATTTTTTTTTATTCAGGCTCTATAGCGTTAGTTTTGATGGCTTGATTCTGTGCATAAAAGTATCAGTCTTTCACTGCCGTTCTTTAGGGTTTCGTTAGCCAGCTAAGACAGTCTTTCAGTAACATATTTTGCCTTCGACCGTCACTAAAAGCTCCCCATGCATTGCATTGTAGCAAGAGCTGCAGACCTCAGTTTTCCGTTATTGGTTCTTGGTTTGCTATATTTAGAGAGGCTTTCTGTTGTTGAAGTCAGTCAAAACCGTTTCTTGGCTATGTGTTACATCGCCTATCAGTGCACGCTTCTCTTCTTTCACTGTCTGCTTCATTTGAAAGAGTACTCGAACGCGTGCTTTTTTGGGCAAGTACAGCCTGTCTACGTCAGAACAAGGGTGGTAAGACGAATTGTTATGACTTTTCTTATTTTACTGTCAGGGTTATCCAGTTTTAGTTGTATCCATTTCACAATGCCTGTGGTGTATCTGATGACGGCTATTGTCCAAATACTGATTACCTGGTTGGTACTGCTGCCACTCATTTTGCTTTATAAAATTTTCTGACCGTCTGGGCGTACTCCTTGCGGACCACGCCTTTTATGTGCCCCTGCTTAATACTGTGGCTCTGAGCACTATGGGACTTAACGTCTGAGGTCATCAGTCCCCTAGACTTAGAACTACTTAAACCTATCTAACCTAAGGACATCACACACAGCCATGCCCGAGGCAGGATTAGAAGCTGCGACGGTAGCGGTCCTGCGGTTCCAGACTGTAGCGCCTAGAACCGCTCGGCCTCCCCGGGCGGCAATTGTAAAATGCCTATGTATCTGCAGGCTTGTGACTGATGACTCTTGATGACTTGTCCGTTTGGCCTTCGATTACCTTCTTGTTCTATTGTTGCAGAAAGTCCGGAATTATTTCTGCTGTGATGCCTGTCAGCAACTGAACATGGTGGGGAAGATGTTACTGGCCTGTAATTCCCAGGTATTTCCACCTTTAACTGGGTCTCTTCTGATTAAATAAGTATTTCCAGTTATTAGCTATTCACTTAGGCTTCATGTCTGCAGCATAGTGTAGAACAGTTCGGCCATTTTCACATACGGATTCATCAGGTAACTGACGAAAAAGCCGTGCAGTTGACCGCTGCCACAGGATGTCCAGTTCTTAACTTCCTTTACTCTTTTCTCAACCATTATCTCGAGGGGTTCAAATGGCTCTGAGCACTATGGGACATGACTTCTGAGGTCAGTCCCGTAGAACTTAGAATTACTTAAACCTAACTAAGCTATGGACCTCACACACATCCATGCCCGAGGCAGGATACGAACCTGCGACGTAGCGGTCACGCGGTTCCAGACTATAGCGCCTAGAACCGCTCGGTCACTCCGGCCTGCGTCTGAAGTATATCGTAACAATGTCTATTCATATTTCATCGAGTCTCACCCCCCCCCCCCCCCGCCTCCCCCCCCCACCCCCTTGTCGCTATGAGTTGCTCTGCGAAGGCAAATTATGTTTGTTCCTTGTGTTCGGCGTGTCTCCTGCGCTCCTACAACATTACTTCTAC
Organism: Schistocerca gregaria; assembly: GCF_023897955.1. Classification (NCBI taxonomy): domain Eukaryota; kingdom Metazoa; phylum Arthropoda; class Insecta; order Orthoptera; family Acrididae; genus Schistocerca; species Schistocerca gregaria. The sequence continues at coordinate 132,605,894 of NC_064931.1, read as the reverse complement.
CGTCTGCACATTGTTCCCGATAAATGCCTTACATGCCTTACCGCGTTCCGCGTTCGCAATGTTCTTCATTTACATTTGCAAATGTAGTTCCTGGCAGAGGTTTCTTCGAACCACATTCACAATAATTTGTTATTCCATTCCCGAATAGCGCGCGGGAAAAACGGACATCCGGTTTACGGAAACCCAAGTCATTTTTCACGGTACCCACTAGCGCATTCGTTTTTTCGAGGTGGACAAAAAACGCATTTAATGTTTTGTTTCGATACTTTGCCGGTGTACGGCAAATATGCCATTTTCTTATCTTTCTCGTCATGTTCTGTTTGCTTGGTCTGTACCTTCTGCCTGAATGCATCTTGTATTTGACTCCGCCGTATTCGTTTTTCTTCAATACGTCCTTAAGATCGCTTGGCTCTCTTGACAGGCTTTCTTCGTCCGATATTGCACGGGCCCTGTCGACCAATGTAAGCAGTGTACCCTCACGCTGTGAAGGCTGATGGCAGCTAGAGGCGTGGAGATATAAATCAGTATTTGAGTGGCTTCCCTGTACTTCGTTGTACCGCCTACTTTGAACTTGACGGACAATAAAAGGAGGCACGATGTAGAAAATGTGCTCATTTTATAGGTGTCGCTTGAAGATAACGACACAGTATCCTGTCAAAATCCCGTGTTCCGTAAACGTTTGCACCCTGATGGATACCAGAGATGATAGAAACACTTAACACCACACATCATTATTATTTTCAGTTTCAACATTTCTTTGGTATCGTAACACCTTTTTTTTATTATTTCATGAAGCTTTTATTAACAAGCCTGTGGCAGATGCAGTAACTTTGTTTGGCGACTAGTTTCGAACCAGCTAGTTTATTCTCAGGCCTGACTTACTGAGGCTGCTTTGGAAGTCCCTGATCTTAATAACAAATATCAAAATAGCCACACATGCTTTACAAGGTAATCGCAGATGACTGTCACAGTCAAAATGTGCCTACTTAGCAAGTAATAATCAATCTCTTGTACGGTGCTTGTGGACCAGTGTACGTAACACACCTTCTAACAGTATCACCACTTGCAAAGTAGGTTAGAAATCAGATTAATAATGTTACTTACGCAGCATATGTTCGCTTTATCGGGCAATAATTAAATTATTGGTATCGTCAGAATGGAAATAATGAAGTCACTGTAAAAAAGTCATTAATTTTGGCACTTATCTTCAATGGATTCCCACGTAGATTTCGTCGAAGTTGTTATGGCTCATGTTGTTGATTCTAGGGTGATTCCACTTTGACTGCAAGAAGGTCAAGATCTGTATTTTAGCAATATTTGAAGACCTAACAAATGCGTTTTTCAGGAAATTCTTAATGATGAAACAATCCCAGATCAGAACAATGGTATGGTAGAAATAATTTTTAACTTGTGTTCACGATCCACATTTTTATTAAACTTCTTGTAAATTCACATATACTTCTTCGTAATTGTCACATCATCAAGAAAACAGTTTTGTATCAGTCTTCATATAATTAATTTCCACTTTTACTAAACACAAGACTTGACTGTTCTTTTACAAAGCGAAATAACAACTTAACTTCTGCAAAGTGAAACAAAGACTGCTCTGTGGGCATTCGCGCCAAAACGGTTACAAGTAAGTCAAAGATTATGACAGTCTCAGAGAAGTGAATACACACAAAAACCATACAACTGTAATACATCGATACATCGGAGTACCTAAACATTAATAAAACCAAATGTGAATATTGTCACAAAAATATGTTTGTTACTTCGCAGAAAACTAGTACAATATTACGGGTATCGAGAACTGCGGTTGGAGTGCCGTAATGGTCACGTAAATAAAGAACCATTACAACCTTCACGCTTTGAAGGATACTGGCAGCTGGAAGTGTGGAAATACATCTGGGGAAACGTGATGCTGATGTACCCTTCCGTTGTTTCCCACAAACACGACTCCTTCTTCAGCTAAGATAGCGTTCCATCTCTGATGACCTTGACGTCAACAAGACTTGAAACTCTAGGCGTACTTCCTTACAGTAACGTCAGTGCCAACAAGATTTCAGTCTGCATCTACATCTACATCATTACTCTGCAATTCACATTTAAGTGCTTGGCAGAGGGTTCATCGAACCACAATCATACTATCTGTCTACCGTTCCACTCCCGAACAGCGCGCGGGAAAAACGAATACCTAAACCTTTCTGTTCGAGCTCTGATTTCTCTTATTTTATTTTGATGATCAGTCATACCTATGTAGGTTGGGCTCAACAAAATATTTTCGCATTCGGAAGAGAAAGTTGGTGACTGAAATTTCGTAAATAGATCTCGCCGCGACGAAAAACGTCTTTGCTATAATGACTTCCATCCCAACTCGCGTATCATATCTGCCACACTCTCTCCCCTATTACGTGATAATACAAAACGAGCTGCCCTTTTTTGCAGCCTTTCGATGTCCTCCGTCAATCCCACCTGGTAAGGATCCCACATCGCGCAGCAATATTCTAACAGAGGACGAACGAGTGTAGTGTAAGCTGTCTCTTTAGTGGACTTGTGGCATCTTCTAAGTGTCCTGCCAATGAAACGCAACCATTGGCTCGCCTTCCCCACAATATTATCAATGTAGTCTTTCCAACTGAAGTTGTTCGTAATTTTAACATCCAGGTACTTATTTGAATTGACAGCCTTGTGAATTGTACTGTTTATCGAGTAATCGAATTCCAACGGATTTCTTTTGGAACTCATGTGGATCACCTCACACTTTTCGTTATTTAGCGTCAACTGCCACCTGCCACACCACACAGCAATCTTTTCTAAATCGCTTTGCAACTGATACTAGTCTTCGGATGACCTTACAAGACGGTAAATTACAGCATCATCTGCGAACAACCTAAGAGAACTGCTTAAATTGTCACTCAGGTCATATATATAGATCAGGAACAGCCGAGGTTCCAGGACGCTTCCCTGGGGAACACCTGATATCACTTCAGTTTTACTCGATGATTTGTCGTCTATTCCTACGAACTGAGACAGTCTTTCTGTTATTCCGACAGAAACGGTTCCCATGCAGTTTAAAATGTGATACATTCTTAGAGGAAGACAGGAAATGGATTCACAATTGCTAATATAAACCACGAATGACGACAGTGAAAATTTGTGCCCGACTGGGACTCGAACCCGGATTTCGCGCTTCATGCAAGCGCTCCCTTAACTGCTTCGGCTATCCGTGCACGAATCACCGCCAGACCCGAACCTTGATATGCCGTCGTCCACGTGTCATAACTTGCATTTGCACGCTACGTATATTCCCGTCCAGAAAGAGTATACAGAGTGTTACAAAAAGGTACGGCCAAACTTTCAGGAAACATTCCTCACACACAAATAAAGAAAATATGTTATGTGGGCATGTGTCCGGAAACGCATAATTTCCATGTTAGAGCTCATTTTAGTTTCGTCAGTATGTACTGTACTTCCTCGAGTCACCGCCAGTTGGCCCAATTGAAGGAAGGTAATGTTGACTTCGATGCTTGTGTTGACATGCGACTCATTGCTCTACAGTACTAGCATCAAGCACATCAGTACGTAGCATCAACAGGTTTGTGTTCATCACGAACGTGATTTTGCAGTCAGTGCAATGGTTACAAATGCGGAGTTGGCAGATACGTTTGTATCGAGACAGATTTCCAGAACGAAGGTGTCCCTACAGGAAGACGTCCGAAGCAATTGATCGGCGTCTTAGGGAGCACGGAACATTCCAGCCTATGACTCGCGATTTGGGAAGACCTAGAGCGAAGAGGACACCTGCAATGGACGAGGCAATTCTTCGTGCAGTTGACGATAACCCTAATGTCAGCGTCAGAGAAGTTGCTGCTGTACAAGGTAACGTTGACCACGTCACTGTATGGAGAGTGCTACGGGAGAACCAGTTGTTTCCGTACCATGGACAGCGTGTGGAGGCACTATCAGCATCTGATTGGCCTCCACGGGTACACTTCTGAGAATGGTTCATCCAACAATGTGTCAATTCTCATTTCAGTGCAAATGTTCTCTTTACTGTTGAGGCTTCATTCCAACGTGATCAAATTGTAAATTTTCACAATCAACATGTGTGGGCTGACGAGAATCCGCACGCAATTGTGCAATCACGTCATCAACACAGTTTTTCTGTGAACGTTTGGGCAGGCATTGTTGGTGATGTCTTGATTGAGCCCCATGTTCTTCCACCTACGCTCAATGGAGCACGTTATCATGATTTCGTACGGGATACTCTACCTGTGCTGCTAGAACGAGTGCCTTTACAAGTACGACACAACATGTGGTTCATGCACGATGGAGTTCCTGCACATTTCAGTCGAAGTGTTCGTACACTTCCCAACAACAGATTCGGTGACCTATCGATTGGTAGAGGCGGACCAATTGCATGGCCTCCACGCTCTCATGACCTCAGCCCTCTTGACTTTCATTTATGGGGGCATTTGAAAGCTCTTGTCTACGCAAGCCCGGTACCAAGTGTAGATACTCTTCGTGCTCGTATTGTGGAGGCTGTGATACAATACGCCATTCTCCAGGGCTGCATCAGCGCATCAGGGATTCCATGCGACGGATGGTGGATGCATGTCATGTATCTTCGCTAACGGAGGACATTTTGAACATTTCCTGTAAAAAAGTGTTTGAAGTTACGCTGGTACGTTCTGTTGCTGTGTGTTTTCATTCCATGATTAATTTGGTTTGAAGAGAAGTAATAAAATGAGCTCTCACATGGAAAGTAAGCGTTTCCGGACACATGTCCACATAACATATTTTCTTTCTTTGTGTGTGAGGAATGTTTCCTGAAAGTTTGGCCGTACCTTTTTGTATCACCCTGTATAAACCACGAATGACGACAGTGAAAATTTGTTCCGACTGGGACTCGAAGCCGGATTTCGCGCTTCACGCGAGCGGTCCCTTAACTGCTTCGGCTATCCGTGCACGAATCACCGCCAGACCCGAACCCTGATATGCCGTCGTCCACGTGTCACAACTTGCATTTGAACGTTACGTATATTCCCGTCCAGAACATATTTATTGAGACTTGCATGGTATTGGCGAATAAATATGAAATCGCAGTGCTTATGATGTTAAGAGGCACGCTGCAATATTTTTTCTGACACGCATATATGTCCGAAGGAAGATTGCACCATACCTCGTAACAACACAGGCACTGCTATTTCGTCAAGGGAAAGTCTCTGCAAGCGCCTCCACTGGACAGAAATCCTCATTCTGGAAGTGCTGTGAGAAGTGGGCGAAATATAGGATTTTTTTGTGCGTAGGAAGGCGGCGCGCAATTTGTGGGCGAGGTGTGAAGCGGCTGGAGAGCTTGTCAGCAGATGAAGAGCCGGCCAAGGTGGACGGGGGAGGGGTGGCGCATCGATTGCTGCCTTTGAGCCTCGCGGACATCACGTAAGCTGTTGCTCTGCACGGCTGCCCTCACTTCACGAAAGAAAAACTGCTCCTCACACACAGCACTTTCTCTGGTCGTCTCCAACTTCTCACTTGGCTGTCCCATTTCTCTCTCTAATTGATTTGAAATGAGCGCAAGCTACTGCAATTTGGTCATTACCGCTCGTTATAAAATGCCTATACACCACAAGTTTCAAAACTACCCATTGCATTTCACAAAACGATGTCTTGTATATGAACGCAAACAGAGACTCGGTAGCAATTTCAGTTTGCACATCGATACTACAAGTTTACCTTGAAAACAATTTTCTTGTTCATGACCTAGTAGATAGTGTCGGATGCTCCATGCGGATGATACAGAGAAGTTGCAGCATTAGAAAATTGCAGCGAAATGCAGGAAGATCTGCAGCGGATGGGCACTTGGTACAGGGAGTGGCAACTAACCCTTAACATAGACAAATGTAATGTATTGCGAATACGTAGAAAGAAGGACCCTTTATTGTATGATTATCTGATAGCGGAACAAACACTAGTAGCAGTTACTGCTGTAAAATATCTGGGAGTATGAGTGCGGAAGGATTTGAAGTGGAATGATCATGTAAAATTAATTGTTGGTAAGGCGGGTACCAGCTTGAGATTCATTGAGAGAGTCCTTAGAAAATGTAGTCCATCAATAAAGGAGGTGGCTTACAAAACACTCGTTCGACCTATATCTGAGTATTGCTCATCAGTGTGGGATCCGTACCAGGTCGGGTTGACAGAGGAGACAAAGAAGATCCAAAGAACAGCGGCGCGTTTCGCCACAGGGTTATTTGGTAAGCGTGATAGCGTTACGGAGATGTTTAGCAAACTCAAGTGGCAGACTCTGCAAGAAAGGCGCTCTGCATCGCGGTGTAGCTTGCTGCCCAGGTTTCGAGAGGGTGCGTTTCTGGGTGAGGTATCGAATATATTGCTTCCCCCTACTTATACCTCCCGAGGAGATCACGAATGTAAAATTAGAGAGATTCGAGCGCGCACGGAGGCTTTCCGGCAGTCGTTCTTCCCGCGAACCATACGCGACTGGAACAGGAAAGGGAGGTAATGACAGTGGCACGTAAAGTGCCCTTCGCCACACACCGTTCGGTGGCTTGCGGAGTATAAATGTAGATGTAGAGGTCGCCAGCAGGGGTCTCTCACGTGCATCTAGCTAGGCCGACCGTGCTCTCATTACCTGGATATATTGGCAGTCGTCGTTTTTTACCACAACTGCGAGAACATACCGAGTTTCACTCGTGCGAAACGCAGCTTGTCTTTTTCTCGTACGATGTCCTGCGAACTATGGATGAAGGGCAACAGGCGGATTTCGTACTTCTAGATTTCCATAAAGCATTTGACACGGTGCATCACTGCCGACTGTTAACCAAGTTACAAGCATACGGAATAGGTTACCAGATATGTGAGTGGCTCGAAGACTTCTTAAGTAACAGAACCCAGTATGTTGTCCTCGACGGCGAGTGTTCATGATAGACAAGGGTATCTTTAGGTGTTCAGTGGCTCTGAGCACTATGCGACTTAACTTCTGAGGTCATCAGTCGCCCAGAACTTAGAACTAAACCTAACTAACTTAAGGACATCACACACATCCATGCCCGAGGCAGGATTCGAACCTGCGACTGTAGCGGCCGCTCGGCTCCAGAGTGTAGCGCCTAGAACCGTACGGCCACTCCTGCCGGCTATCTTTAGGAGCACCCCAGGGAAATGTGATTGGACCTCAGCTATTTTCTGTGTAGGATGTTCGGAAATTTCCTTTACAAACTACTAGGACTTGTAGAGGGAGTGAATACATAATGTTTTGAATAGGAACTCAAGTCCGGAAACTTACAGTTTCCGTTATACGACAGTTTCGTGTCTCACTGTAAACAGTCCAAGTCTGTCTCCACTCAAGCTAACTTCCTACAAAACGTACTGGACACGTTCCAGGAAGTTATGCCACGTATTGTGCGCCAAGAAATGTGGTTTGAGGATGATGGTGCACCACCACACTTCTCACGTACGGTTGGGAGACATCTCAAGAGACGATATGGTGAAAGATGTTCAAAAATGTGTGTGAAATCTTATGGGACTTAACTGCTAAGGTCATCAGTCCCTAAGCATCCACATTACTTGACCTAAATTATCCTAAGGACAAATACACACACTCATTCCCTAGGGAGGACTCGAACCTCCGTCGGGACCAGCCGTACAGTCCATGACTGCAGCGCCCTAGACCGCTCGGGTGAAAGTTGGAAAGCCGCTGCGATCGCCGGAATTCGGCAAATGAACTCCTATGGATTTCTTCTTGAGGTGTCGTATGCAAATTTAATTTACGAGACTCCTGTACAGACAGAGGATGATCTGCTGGCACGAGTTTTCTCGGCTGTACCAGACACTGAATAGATGCCAGGTTGGATGGAGGGTGTTACGAGAACGTGCTTCGTAGGTACAATGTTTGTAACAACGTTATTGGTCCCCACATCGAGCCGCTATTGTAATGCATCAGCGCTGTTCCATACTTACAGTTTACTAAGTTGCTTTGTGTTTTGGAATAATGCAAACACCCAATGTTTAAGTGTTAATACAGACAAATGTCATCATCATTATCATCATTGAAGACTGATTTTGCTTTTCAGCGTTCAGTCTGGAGCATAGTCCCCCTTATAAAATTCCTCCATGATAACCTATTCAGTGCTAACATTGGTGCCTCTTCTGTTGTTAAGCCTATTACTTGAAAATCATTCTTAACCGAATGCAGGTACCTTCTCCTTGGTCTGACCCGACTCCTCCTACCCTCTACTGCTGAACCCATAAGCCTCTTGGGTAACCTTGCTTCTCACATGCTTGTAAGATGACCCCACCATCTAAGCCTGTTCGCCCTGACTGCTACATCTATAGAGTTCATTCCCAGTTTTTCTTCGATTCCCTCATTGTGGACACCCTCCTGCCATTGTTCCCATCTACTAGTACCTGCAATCCTCCTAGCTACTTTCATATCCGTAACCTCAACCTTATTGATAAGGTAACCTGAATTCACCCAACTTTCGCTCCCGTTCAACAAAGTAGGTCTAAAGATTGAACTGTGCACAGATAATTTAGTCTTGGTACTGACTTCCTTCTTGCAGAAGAGAGTAGATCGTAGCTGAGCGCTCACTGCATTAGCTTTGCTACACCTCGCTTCCAGTTCTTTCACTATGTTGCCATCCTGTGAGAATATGCATCGTAAGTACTTGAAACCGTCCACCTGTTCTAACTTTGTTCCTCCTATGTGACAATCAATCCGTTTATATTTCTTTCCCACAGACATTACTTTCATTTTGGAGATGCTAATCTTTATACCATAGTTCTTACATTTCTAATCTAGCTCTGAAATATTACTTTGCAAACTTTCAACCGAATCTGCCATCGCAACTAAGTCCTCCGCATATGCGAGACTGCTTATTCTGTGTTCACATATCTTAATCTCACCCAGCCAGTCTATTGTTTTCAACATATGATCCATAAATAATATGAACAACAGTGGAGACAGGTTGCAGCCTTGTCTTACCCCTGAAACTACTCTGAACCATGAACTCAATTTACCGTCAATTCTAACTGCTGCCTGATTATCCATGTAAGGACCTTTAATTGCTTGCAAAAGTTTGCCTCCTATTCCACAATCTCGTAGAACAGACAATAACTACCTCCTAGGAACTCGGTCATATGCCTTTTCTAGATCTATAAAGCATAAATACAATTCCCTGTTCCACTCGTAACACTTCTCCATTATTTGCCCTAAGATAAAGATCTGGTCCTGACAACCTCTAAGAGGCCTAAACCCACCCTGATTTTCATCCTATTTGTCCTCAACTAATACTTGCACTTTCCTTTCAACAATACCTGAGAAGATTTTACCCACAACGCTGCTTAAAGAGATATCTCTGTAGTTGTTACAATCTTTTCTGTTTCCATGTTTAAAGATTGGTGTGATTACTGCTTTCGTCCAGTCTGATGGAACCTGTCCCGACTCCCACGCCATTTCAATTATCCTGTGTAGCCATTTAAGACCTGACATTCCACTGTATTTGATGAGTTCCGTCTTAATTTCATCCACCCCATCCGCTTTATTGCACTGCAATCTATTGACCATTTACTCCACTTCCTCAAATGTGATCCTAATTCCATCATCATTCCTATCCCATTGTACATCGAAATCTGAAACATTACTGATCGTATTTTCACCTACATTGAGCAACTCTCCAAAATGTGCTTAAGTGATAAATGAATGTTTTATTATATTTATTTTCGAATTGTTACCTACTAACTATACTGCGCCACGTCTGATTCAATTCCTCAAGCAGAAGTGGATGAATTAAACATACGAATTGAAACCGTCGTAGAACGGAAATGCTTCGTTTCCGGACATGGGTTCGTATTCAAAATATTATGTACTCACGCCTCTCTAAAAGTGCTAGAAGTTTGTAACGGGAATTTCCGAACATCCTGTATACATAAATGGTCCCCCGGGCAGGGTAAGCAGCAGTTGGCGGTTGTTTGTTGATGATACTGTGTTGTGTGGGAAGTTAGCGTCGTTGAACAAATGTAGAAGGATGCAAGATGACATAGACAAAATGTCTAGTTGGTGTGATGACTGGCAGCTAGCTTGAAATGTAGAAAAATGCAAGTTAGTGCAGATGAGTTGGGAAAAAAACAATATGTTAGAGTACAGCATTAGTAGTGTCCTGCCTGACACAGTCACGTCGTTGGTCGTAACGTTGCAAAGCGATGTTAAATTGAACGAGCACGTGAGGACTGGGTTAGGGAGGACGAATCGTCAACTTCGGTTTATTGGAAGAATTTTAGGAAAGTGTGGTTCATCTGTAAAGGAGACCGCATATAAGACGCTAGTGCGACCTATTCGTGAATACTGTTAGTGTTTAGGATCCGCCCCAGGTCGATTTATAGGAAGACATCGAAGCAGTTCAGAGATGGGCGGCTAGATTTGTTACATGTAGGTTCGAACAACTCGCAAGTGCTACAGACCTGCTTAGTGAACTCAAACGGGAATTCCTGGAGGAAAGGTGACATTCTTTCGAGGAACAGTATTGAGAAAACTTAGAGAATCAGCATTTGAGGCTGACTGCAGAACTATTCTACTGCCGCCAACGTAAATTTCACATAAGGACCATAAAAATGGCTCTGAGCACTATGGGACTTTACAGCTGAGGTCATCAGTCCCCTAGAACTTAGAACTACTTAAACCTAGCTAACCTAAGGACATCACACACACCCATGCCGGAGACAGGATTCGAACCTGCGACCGTAGCGGTCGCGCGGTGCCAGACTGAAGCACCTAGCACCGCTCGGCCACACCGGCCGTCAGTAAGGACCATCAAGATAATTTTTGTACTTTCAACATTGCAGCCCAGTCAGCAATCGTGATAATCTAATATATAAGAAACTATCAACCTCGATTGTGGTAATGAAACCAACCTTTACCTAGGATTCAGACCAAATAATTGGGCCTTCTTCAGAAGATATATCTGAATCTATAATTGTCTAAGAGGGCATGGTCTAGAAATAAAACTAAAACAGCCTCAATACGCGTAGTCACATTTTAAAATTGCGGTGCATAAGTACTAAGTCAACAACATGACTTACCTTAAGATGGCTCTGGTTCAAATGGCTCTGAGCACTATGGGACTTAACTGCTGAGGTCATCAGTCCCCTAGAACTTAGAACTATTTAAACCTAACTAACCTAAGGACATCACACACACCCATGCCCATGGCAGGATTTGAACCTGCGACCGTAGCGGCAGCGCGGTTCCAGACTGTAGCGCCTTGAACCGCTCGGCCACAGCGGCCGGCTTACCTTAAGACATCCCTTAAGGTAGTGGCTAGCATGCCTGCATTTGAGCACGTGACATTATGGTATATGATTTCCATCAGGTGGTCTTTCCACATACGGCGCTTACATAATGGGGCACTCATGGTTTTTAAATAATTAAGATGCCCACATCTATCCCATAGACAATAGTCATATTCATGTAAGTGGTTACTAGGCCACGAGCGGTGAAATGGAGCCTCAGGTGACAAGATGAAGTTTAGAAGGTCCGTCTCCACCTTTCGGGATTTATTTCCCTTTACATTTCTTTGTAGTTGCAATCCAGAGACGACTTCATTCTTGTCCATTTATGGCTTGCACATGGGCATATTTGTAGCTATCTTTTATTTCTTTTTAATTCTTCCCTGTGAAGGACATGCCGTTTTCCCATGTCAAGTGTCCACAAAATTGTCCTATGTGTCTTTTCGGGTCAAGCACGTTTTACCATATCTATTTAACAATAGCCTTTAATTTAAGAGGCGATAATTCTCTTTTGTAGCGCGTAGTGAAATTGATCTCTGTCGGTCGATAGAGAATAAGGGTGATGAAAGGGCGTTGCACGTCCGTTAACGCAATTACCATATTGTTTACACGTAAAAGATAATTTGACCTATGCTGGTCATTTGCTATTACATGGCGATGAATTGGCGTTGTTTGTCACTCACGCGTTATTTTTAGTAGTAAGATAAAAGAATTAATCCTGATAATATTCTTCATTCAGTGCGTGTCAGCAATAAGAAGTATATCTACATCAACTGATAAAAACAACTACTCGACAATCTGTGTACAGGTTTAACGAGATTATTTCATTATTGCGTTTACATACTACAATTTTACTGTTTTATGTCCTATATCATCTTCATTAATTACGATGGGTGCATTATGCAGCATTCGTTGTGAAAGGGCCGATATATTATAATAGTGTAAGTCGGGGTAGTGTGTTCTACCTCGTATAAATCCATTCATAGATTGTTACATTTTAGACATAACCTGGTGCAGAGGCTTTATGTTTAGGATTTTCAACCTTTCTATAAGTTATTTGTTTTAATGTATAACTGCCTTGGGCTTTCACGTTTGACATTCATGGTCTCAGTTAGACATGTGCAATGTTCCCCGTCGTGTTGATTTGCAGCGCGTTATCTAATCCTACTTCGTTTCACGTGAGCTCGCGAGGCCCACCGCACGGAGACGAGGCGCACGCCAGACCGTAAGTGAAATGTGTATGAAATCTTATGGGACTTAACTGCTAAGGTCATCAGTCCCTAAGCTTACACGCTACTTAACCTAAATTATCCTAAGGACAAACACACACAGCCATGCCCGAGGGAGGACTCGAACCTCCGCCGGGACCGAGCTTAAGTCAAGTCTTGGTGTTGACTTAGTACTTCCGTAGCGCATTTTTAAAATGTCACTACGCCTATTCAGGCTGTTTTAGTTTTATTTCTAGACCATGCCCTCTTAGATAAATTATAGATTCAGGTATATCTTCTGAAGAAGACTCAATTATTTGGGCTGAAACCTAGGTAAAGGTTGGTTTCATTACCAACAAGATAAGAGCAGAGTTTGTATGAAGGCATCAGTCGTTTTGAATCGTTCTGTACGCGAGTGGAACAGAGAAGGAAGTGACCTGTAGTTGTACAGGGTACCATTTCCCACGCACGTCCGCAGCTCGTGGTCTAGTGGTTAACATTGCTGCCTCTGGATCACGGGTTCCAAGCCGATCCACGAAGCGGTTTCACATGTAGGTCTTTCAGCCATTAATGATGAGGAGCAACACGTAGGCATCTTCATTGGTCATTTCCTGGTCCCACTTTCCGGGCATATGTAAGGTGCTCCCTCGTGCGAGGCCTTTCGCAAGTTTCTTATAATCGACCTCCCTTGACAAATTACTCGCCCTTGAGCTGGCCACCAATCCCCAGACCACTACCCAGGCAGGCCTACAACTCCGAAGAAAGACTTCTTCCCCCAGAAACCGACCCTGTTGTAGACATGAACCATAGGAAGAGCACGTAGGAGCCACGAGGAAATGAAATGTTCCAAATCTACCAAGGACTTCAAGAGCCCGTGCCACGAAGAGACGCTCCTGTATTCCGTTCCAAAGGTGAAGCAACGCTCTATTAAGCGTGTGGTCATAATGTTTTTGCTGATCAGTGTATACTGCAACTCTATTAAACCCTTGCCGTACCATTTAGTTCGACAGAATCCGTGTCCAAGCGATTGGAGACGACGCATGCAAAACCTTAATGCGTGAAGCAACCGCAATACATGCCGACCTGCGCATACCTTTTATGTAGCGACAAGTTTTATTTTTCGCATGATGCTGCTCTTTCAGATGTTAACACTAATTTAATTCTAATTCCATTTGATATGCACACTGAGGTAACAACAGTCATAGGATAACGATATACACATACACTAATGAGCCAAAACATTGCGACCGCCTGATTAATAGCTTGTTTCTCCGTCACTGATTCTGCGTACCGGAGAGCCAGCAGTTCGTTGGTACGTCTGTGGAGGTATGTGCCAATAGATATCTACGCACGTGTCATGTAATTCGTGTAAATAACGGGCAGATGATACGCGTACGTGGTCATGACCCTGGTAGCGACTCAGATGGGTTCCGTAGGATTTACATCAGGCTAATTTGTAATTCTGTCGGAGACAACAAAGGACTTGGAAGAGCAGCTGAACGGAATGGACAGCATCTTGAAAGGAGGGTATAAGATGAACATCAACAAAAGCAAAACGAGGATAATGGAATGTAGTCGAATTAAGTCGGGTGATGCTGAGGGAATTAGATTAGAAAATGACACACTTAAAATAGTAAAGGAGTTTTGCTATTTGGGGAGCAAAATAACTGATGATGGTCGAAGTAGATAGGATATAAAACGTAGAATGGCAATGGCAAGGAAAGCGTTTCTGGAGAAGAAAAGTTTGTTAACATCATGTATAGATTTAAATGTCAGTAAGTCGTTTCTGAAAGTATTTGTATGGAGTGTAGCCATGTATGGAATTGAAATGTGGACGATAAATAGTTTAGACAAGAAGAGAATAGAAGCTTTCGAAATGTGGTGCTACAGAAGAATTCTAAAGATTAGATGGGTAGATTACATAACTAATGAGGAGGTTTTGGATAGAACTGGGGAGAAGAGGAGCTTGTGGCACAACTTGACTAGAAGGAGGGTTCGGTTGGTAGGACATGTCTGAGACATGGAGGGATCAAGAATTTAGTATTGGAGGGCAGTGTGGATGCAAAAATCGTCGAAGGAGACACTAAGCAGATTCAGAAGGATGTAGGTTGCAGTAGGTACTGGGAGATGAAGAAGCTTGCGCTGGATATAGTAGCATGGAGAGTTGCATCAAACCAGTCTTAGGACTGAAGTCCACAACAACAACAACAACAACAACAATTTGGTCTCCGAGACATCAACGTGAGTTCAGTATAATGCTCCTCAACCACTGTAGCACGGTTCTAGCTCAGAGACACGGGCAGTTACACTGCTGAAAGATCTCATCGTCGTTGGGGAAGACATCAGGCATGAAGAAGGTATGCAGGGGGTTCGCATCTGTCAGCGTGTTTTCGATTGCTACCACGGGTCCCATGCCAGCGCAGGAGAATATCTCCCATAGCATAATACTGCTCCCACCAGTCTTCGTTCATGCCGTGGTGCACGGTTCGAGCCACCGTTCATTTCGATGACTGCATTTGTGGAGATGACCAGCGAAATGTGATTCACCGAAGAGCCGTTAAGTTACCATTGATCGACGGTCGAATTCCGATGGTCCCGTGCCCACTGCAGTTGTAACTGACGATGTCTTTGGTTGAAGATGTGAACACGTAGGGGTCGTCTGCTTCGAAACTCCATGTTCAATGATGTACGACCAACGGAGTACTCGGGATCCCTTGTGCATGCACTAGCATTGTGCTCTTTTGTCAGAGATGCCGCAAATCACCATCTATCCTTGTTTACGGAGCAGACAAGCCTCCAAACACGAAGAGTCCAGCCATTTAGCGCCTAGTTTCACCATCCTTCCACCTCTTTCCGTAGATATTCACGGCGTTAGCACGTGAACATTCGACCAGCTTAGCCGTTTTCGAGGTAATCGTTCACAAGCTCTGCGTAGTAATAATCTACCCGTTGTCAAAGTCGCTTACGTCAATGGATTTCCCCATTTGGAGACCATATCTTGGCTACGGTGATCCCCGTCCGTGTCGGCTCCGCTTACATTCTTTTGTTACCGCGTCACGGGCCCCCATTGCCACGTGGTGGTCTCGCAGTTCTAGGCGCGCAGTCTGGAACCGTGCGACTGCTACGGTTGCAGGTTCGAATCCTGCCTCTGGCATGGATGTGTGTGATGTCCTTAGGTTAGTTAGGTTTAAGTAGTTCTAAGTTCTAGGGGACTTATGACCTCAGCAGTTGAGTCCCATAGTGCTCAGAGCCATTTGAACCATTTTGAACCATCGCCACGAGGCTGCATCCAACATCGCGGTGGGCAGTGGTCGTAATTTGCGGCTTTTCACTGTATACAGATGGCGGCAGTATCGCGTTCACAAGGTAAAAAGGGCGGTGCATTAGCAGACCTGTCATTTGTACTCAGATGATTCGTGTAAAAACGTTTCCTATGTGATTATGGCCACTTGCGGGAATCGACAGACTTTAAATGCGGAATGGTAGTTGGAGTTAGACGCATGGGATATTCCATTTCGGAAATTAGGGAGTTCAGTATTTCGAGACCCATAGTGTCAAAAGTGTGAAGAGCATGCCACATTTCAGACATTACGTTTCACAACGGATGACGCAGTGTCCGACGGCCTTCACTTAACGATCGATAGCAGCGGCGTTTGCGTAGAGTTGTCAGTGCTGACAGACAAGCAACACTTCATGGAATAACAGCAGAAATCAATTTGAGGCGTACGTCGAGTATCTTTGCTAACAGTACGACATGGTCTGTGGCGCCTCTCCTGATCTCATGACCATATCGGTTGGACCATAATGACTGGAAAAACTGTGGCTTGGTCAGGCGAGTCTCGGTTTCAGCTGCTACGATCCGGCGCAGACTCCACGAAGCCATGGACCCAAATTGTCAACAAGGCACTGTGTAAGCTGGTGAGATGATGATGTTTGGTTTGTGGGGCGCTCAGCTGCGCGGTTACCAGCGCCCGTAAGAATTCCCAACCTTTGCTCAGCCCAAACTCGCCGCTTCCATGAACAACGATAAAATGATGAGAACAACACAAACACCCAGTCATAGCGAGGCCGGGAATCGAACCCGGAACCCCGGGAGGCGCGAACGTGACCGCGAAGCCACTAGCTGCGGACTAAGCTGGTGAGGGCTCTATATTTGTGTGGGCTGTGTTTACATGGAATGGACTAGGTTCTCTGGTCCAGCAGAACCGATCATTGACTGGAAATTATTATGTTCGGCTATTTGGAGATCATTTTCAGCCATTCGTGGATTTCACGATCCCAGACGTGTCGCCGGGACAAAATTGTTCGCAATTGGTTGGAAGAACATTCTGGACAGCTCGACCCAATGATTTGATCACCCAGATCGTCCGGCATGAATTGCATCGAACATTTATGGGTCCTAATCGAGAGGTCAGTTCGCGCACAAAGTCCTGCAGCAGCAACACTTTCGCAGTTACGGACGGCTACAGAGACAGCATGGCCCAATATTTCTGCATGGAGCTTCCAACGCCTTTTCGAGTCCACGCCACCTCGAGTTTTTGCACCACGCCGGAGAAGTGGAGGTCCGACAATGTTAGGAGGTGTTCCATGACTTAAGTCATTTCAGAGTGTATTTTTGTAATAAAATATTTCAAACAATGCTTCAAAATATAAATATAACTTTTGACACATAAACAACACTTCAGTAGAAATTATAATCTTCGTGGGCGTCTTCAGATGGGACTTCTTCAGACGGGACTTCTTCAGATGGCTCTGAGCACTATGGGACTTAACATCTATGGTCATCAGTCCCCTAGAACTTAGAACTACTTAAACCTAACTAACTTAAGGACATCACACAACACCGAGTCATCACGAGGCAGAGAAAATCCCTGACCCCGCCGGGAATCGAACCCGGGAACTCGGGCGCGGGAAGCGAGAACGCTACCGCACGTCCACGAGCTGCGTGCACCTTGAAACTCTGAATAGTAGGCATGGCATGGCATGGTAATATCGAAAGCATTGTTGTAGATGTAACGCCACTTCCCACGCTGTGCATTCAAAAATGGTTCAAAAGGCTCTGAGCACTATGGGACTAAACTTCTGAGGTCATCAGTCCCCTAGAACGTAGAACTACTTAAACCTAACTAACCTAAGGACATCACACACATCCATGCCCGAGGCAGGATTCGAACCTGCGACCGTAGCGGTCGCAGCCAGTAGCGCATAGAACCGCTCGGTCACTACGGCCGGCCGCTGTGCATTCCCACGTCGTTTCGCTCCGTACTTTCATGCAAATTTTTTACGCCCTTTTTGGTTTTTTTTGGGGGGGGGGGGGTCATATCTGTATGTTTTGGGAAATGGGTCCAATATTATCCTTTGAGTCGAAGAGATGTTGTACCTAGCGATGTCTTTCCGTAGTCTAGGAATTAGACTTTTTTTTACATTACCTCTACTATATTTATTCCAAATCAACATGTGTTTCATTTCATTTCTTCGACGGTGTACTGTTTTTTTGTATAATGTACGTATTGAATAAAGCCGTATCTGACACACAAAAAACAGTTTGTTCCAACTTTAGTTCCCACGGTGTGTGGCTCGTGATGCTTGTTTGCCCCATATTTGTGTCCACGAGACGGACTCGTCAAAGTACGGCAAGGAGTTAACTGTATCCTACACTTATTAAATTATAATAAACCAATAACGGATGAGAGCACGTCTGTTGTGAAATGACATAGTGGCAGCCTTGGAGTGCAGATTTAAGTTTCAAGGGTGCCTCACGACTTTCGCATTTGTATTAGGAGTTACAATGTAAATTGTTACGCTGTAACTAAATAAAATTTAGGCGATGAACAGTGTTACTTTCCCTAAATTCTTCACTAGAATGGTTAATTAAGATAGAGAAGATGGCGCAGGCTTCTATGACAGTGTGTGATTTCTGTAGCCTTGTTAAGTAGATTTTTTTTTATGTTAACACGTTTCTGAGTAAGTCGCACAATCAATGCAGTCTGACCTTCCCGTAAATTTAAATTAGTAATACTCAGTCGATATTAACCCTATGTCGACAGTAAGTTAAATACTGTCGTGGCAACAAAAGAACTCACGGATAGTTATTACTAACAACTTGCACCTTGTAACAGAAGTGCTTCGTAAAAGTTCTCGCGGTTGACGGAGAAATTTTAGAATGCCTGTTCAGCACGGTACGAAGAGAGGCGCAAGAAGCAAATAAAAGTGACGTAAGCCCAAGGCTGCATAAAGAGAGAGCGACCCACGCTTTTGGCGTCAACTGGCGTGAGCAATTGCGCATGGAAAACGTGTCACTCCTCCTAATGTGAACATTGCGTGCATTCTAACCGCCTTACATTCTGTTATTCTAGTCATGCAATTAATATAAATGGACTAACGTCTGAATTATCTTAATTACTTTATGGAAGTAATGAATATTCTGCCGAACTCCTGCTTTGCATTCTCGTCCCATTAATGTCTACCTATGACCGCAACTGCAATTCATTTTTACGTTTTGCGAACTACTTTCGTAATACGCACCTTTACGTAAGATATCTACGATAAATCTCTGTGATACATTTGATGTTAGTCGCTTAAACTCTATATATCTGTGAATTTAATATGTGCATGGGCCAAATTTTGAAAACCGTCATTGTATGACACTGCCGGGCGAAACCTTAAATCCATATTGCACGATTCGTAAGAGTCACATATTTATGCTGCACGTCATTATTGGTGACTCAAATAAATTTCAGACTAAAAACATTTGTGGAGGTAGACGTTCTCTTACGGTTTAACAAATGGTTCAAATGGCTCTGTGCACTATGTGACTTAACATCTGAGGTCATCAGTCCCCTAGAACTTAGAAATACTTAAACCTAAATAGCCTAAGGACGTCACACACATCCATGCCCGAGGCAGGATTCGAACCTGCCACCGTAGCGGTCGCGCAATTCCAGACTGTAGCCCCTAGAACCGCTCGGTCACCCTGGCCGGCACGGTTTAATAGGAAAGAGGAATAAATGTGGGTTAAAGTCTAACGTCTGTCCGATTTCGAGGTCCTGAGCAACATAGCACCAGTCCGGTTGTGTAGATTAAATTAAATGTACGTATTTTTCTTCAATAGATTTGTATCGAGGACGTCCTCAAGAATGTATAACACGTCAAAAAAATATTACAATATACAGATTTACAAAAAAAGAGAGATGTTATTGTTGTTTACACAGAACTTAAATGAAATGGTCCTCATTCATATGGGAGAAGTAAACAAGATTGAAACGTATGTTCATTTAAGAGATAACATCAAAACTTGTCACAAACGTGTAAGTATACGAAGGCATGATAAGAAATAAAGTCAGCCGGCCGGTGTGGCCGATCGGTTCTAGGCGCTGCAGTGTGGACCCGCGTGACCGCTACGTCGCAGGTTCGAATCCTGCCTCGGGCATGGATGTGTGTGATGTCCTTAGATTAGTTTGGTTTAAATAGTTCTAAGTGTAGGGGACTGATGACCTCAGATGTTAAGTCCCATAGTGCTCAGAGCCATTTTATAAATAATGTCTCCGAATTTTTATGCGGAAAAACCTCTTTAAAGAACCGTTATTACAACACTTAGTTGGGTCGATCGAAAATGAGCTATGAATCGTTCTCTTCTAAGGACCTCTGAGGAAAAGACAAAGCTGCGATGAAGGTAATAATCCCACAGGTCGACGTGAAAACCGTAATGTAGTGGCCTCAAGAGTCACCAATGGTGGTAGACCGGTGTGTGCGTGGCCGATCAAGCTTTTGATAAAAATGGCCCTCCTACCGTCCTGGAGCTTGCCATGACTTTCATCCTAAACGTCTGAGTCGGACGGAGATGTGTTTCAGTCACCAGGAGAATTTCCATCTGACGTCGACGTATAAATTCTTCCACTTCCAATTTCCGACGAGAAATTGTATTTGCGTTGAAAACGCATAGTGAGAGGTCTCTGGTTCGGATGGCATTACGGGCCATGACGGGGGCAGAGACATGATTCCATCGAAGAGGACCAAGAGTTTAATTAGACTGTTTGGTTTGGCCTTGATTTTTTGTAGAGTATCCTTGATTGTGCTGAAGATGTCCCGTTGCTGCAAAGAAGAAATGAAGTCTTTGATACTCGTGAGAAGTCCTGAAACATCGGTAGAATCAATGGGGCTTTCAACATGAGTTGTAGCTGGTTGAACTCCCCCTCCCCCCACCACCACCCTGCCGTGGCCCATCCCGGCAGGCAGGTGGAAGTGGATGATGTCCAAGACGGAGCCTGTCGTTGTCGCAATGAAGGAAATATCTTGGTGTCGACAATTTCAGTGGTGCTTTGGCAGCTTGCTGCTCCTGTGTCCGTATAGCCTTCACCTGAGACATATACGTGCGACAGGCTTGTTAAAACGAAGAACTGGCTCAGTAGAGTACGCGAAGGAACTTTATCCCTTTCTTGCAGCGGTGTACCGTGGGTCTCTAAAAGACCGTAGCGTTCCAAAGGATTGGAAAAGGGCACAGATCATCCCTGTTTTCAAGAAGGGACGTCGAACAGATGTGCAGAACTATAGACCTATATCTCTAACGTCGATCAGTTGTAGAATTTTGGAACACGTATTATGTTCGAGTATAATGACTTTTCTCGAGACTAGAAATATACTCTGTAGGAATCGGGAACGGTTTCGAAAAAGACGATCGTGTGAAACCCAGCTCGCGCTATTCGTCCACGAGACTCGGAGGGCCACAGACACGGGTTCCCGGTAGATGACTTCCGCAAGGTGTTTGATACAGTTCCCCACAGTCGTTTAATGAACAAAGTAAGAGCATATGGAATATCAGACCAATTGTGTGATTGGATTGAAGAGTTCCTAGATAACAGAACGCAGCATGTCATTCTCAATGGAGAGAAGCCTTCCGAAGTAAGAGTGATTTCAGGTGTGCCGCAAGGGAGTGTCGTAGGACCGTTGCTATTCACAATATACATAAATGACTTTGTGGATAACATCAGAAGTTCACTCAAACTTTTTGCGGATGTTGCTGTAGTATATCGAGAGGTTGTAACGATGGAAAATTGTGCTGAAATGCAGGAGGATCTGCAGCGAATTGACGCATGGTGCAGAGAATGGCAATTGAATCTCAATGTAGACAAGTGTAATGTGCTGCGAATACATAGAAAGAAAGATCCCATGTCATTTAGTTAAAATATAGCAGGTCAGCAACTGGAAGCAGCTAATGCCATAAATTATCTGGGAGTAGGCATTAGGAGTGATTTAAAATGGAATGGTCATATAAAGTTGATCGTCGATAAAGCAGATGCCAGAATCTGCAGGAGAGACACTCAGTAGCTCTGTATGGGCTTTTGTTGAAGGTTCGGGAAAATACCTTCACCGAGGAGTCAAGCAGTATATTGCTCCCTCCTACGTATATCCCGCGAAGAGACCGTGAGGATAAAATCAGAGAGATTAGAGCCCACACAGAGGCATACCGACAATCTTTCTTTCCACGAACGACACGAGTCTGGAATAGAAGGGAGAGCAGATAGAGGTACTCAAAGTATCCTCCGCCACACAGCGTCAGGTGACTTGTGGAGTATGGATGTAGATGTAGATGTAGATGTAGATAGCCGGATGATCGCCGTCACAGTTTGCGTAGCTTGGTTCAGGACTGCAATTGATGGTTGCCCCCACACCAAACGCATCTGACCGTTAGTGCAAAATAATTGGTCGTGTGAAAAAATGTGAGGCAGCGCTTGCATGGTGGGGGTCATCCCAAACCCGGTCTGTTTGCACCCTGATTCGAGAATCCATTATATGGCGAAGGTCATGGATAGTCATTATTTGGTCCCGCTGGCAGGGAGACACATTAAACAGGCTAAGCCACCAGTTGAGTAATTTTCTCCTCTGTAGTCTTGAACTGGTGGACAGAGTCTTGGGGGAAGACTCCGGCGTGCAGTTCCTTTCCATTTCTTCGGCTGTAATCTCCACTGGTAGATATTTGATCACCACTTTGAGGTTTTTCCGATGGCGGTTGATGAATGAAAAAAGGGCTTTTCGTCTGATAATAATAATAATAAGCGTATGACATTGGTGGCCGGGAGACCCCTCACGGGGCAGCCCCTCCACAAGTTCTAAAATGCCACTACGGCGACTTGCGAGTGAATGAGGATGTAATGATGAAAGACACACACAACACCCAGTCATCTCGAGGCAGAGAAAGTCCCTGACCCCGCCGGGAATCGAACCCGTGACCCCGTGCGCGGGAAGCGAGAACGCTACCGCAAGACCACGAGCCGCGGACTTCGTCTAATAAAAGATGCGGAGACCTATCCGTTGATCCTCCGTAGTCTCAATTTGCTATTTAATCGTTTCGCCCTTATATATGGCCTTTATCGGGCCGGAGAGTTTTTTCTTGACCTCCGCATTCAAGGAAAGGTATTTGCCTGTCCATTGAATCGTGATTGGTTTTATCTTCGGTGCTGTCACTTTCGGCGGTGGTGGTTGGTCAGAGTGGGTGGCGGTGGCAGTTTCCTCTTCAGCTGGTTGTGTCATCACTTCCATGTGCTCGTCCTCTGCTGGAAGCAGGTCTAATTGGTATTATATAGCAATTGGGTGTTGGCACCTGTTGGGATTCATTTATTTACACGTAAAGTTCCGTAGGACCAAATTGAGGAGCAAATCCTAACGGTCATGGAACGTGTCAGTACATGAAATTACAACGTAAAAGTAATAACAGATAAAAATCAAATGTTTCTGAACCCAAAAAAGTCAAGTCATAAGTTTCAGTAAACGCAGTTGTAGAAGAATCAGCTTAATTTTTCAAGGAGCTCCTCAACAGAATACAAGGAGTGATCCGTGAGGAAGCTCTTCGGTTTCGATTTGAAAGCGCGCGGATTACTGCTAAGATTTTTGAATTCTTGTGGTAGCTTATTGAAGATGGATGCAGCAGTATACTGCACACCTCTCTGCACAAGAGCTAAGGAAGTCCGATCCAAATGCAGGTTGGATTTCTGCCGAGTATGAACTGAATGAAAGCTGCTTATTCATGGGAATAATGTGATAGTGTTAACAAGAAACGACAGTAAAGAATATATTTTTTGAGAGGCCAATGTCATACTACCCAGACTAGTGAAGAGGGATCGAAAAGAGGATCGCGAGCTTGCACCACTTATTGCCCGAATCACCCCTTTCTGAGCTAAAAATATCCTCAAAATATAATGCCTTACGACATAAGCGAATGAAAATAAGCAAAGTAGACTAACTATCGTGTCGAACGATCACTCACTTCAGATACCGTTCTAATGGTAAAAATGGCAGCATTAAGTTTTTGAACAAGATCCTAAACATGGGCTCTCCACGACATGGTACTATCTATCTGAAACCTAGAAATTTGAACTGTTCAGTTTCACTAGTCACATGCCCCCCATTCTGTTGAGCTTCCTGATTATTCGGGTCACTTCCATCGAAGCTTCGTCAGCTGTATCCTAACTTTTTCTACAGAGTTGTTCATTCAATTTGGGAAACAAATCAACGTCTGGTGGACTCCTATCAGGATGGTATGGCGGATGCGGAAGTCTTTCCCATCCATATTTGTGGAGCATTTCTCTCAATGGTATAGCAGCATGCGATCCCGCATCGTCATGCAAAATTAGGACACCAGGTGCAAGCATATCAGGGAGTCTTTGACGTATTTTCGAGTGCAAAACATTTTGCAGAAACAGCTAGTTGTACGCGCCTGTTGCCAACATCCCCTGGGGCACTCTGTAGCTATGACTACATTCACGTCATACGCAAAGGTCATCATCAGTTTCACCTCTGATCGTTGACGGCGGACTTTGCTCCTGCGTGGAGAATCGGAACTTTCCGTTTATGACGACTGAGACTTGAGTTCTAGCTCACAATCTCGTATCCAAGTTTCATCAAGTGCAACAGTCCTTTTCAGAAACTGTTCTCCTTCTGCTCGATAACGCTGAAGCAATTCTTCTGAGATTCATTCACGACCTGCTTTCTGCTCTTCACTCAGATTATGTGGACCGCATCTGGTAGCAACCTTCCACATCTTTAACTTTTCAGTTATGACTCTGTAAACTGAAGTGACTGACATTCTGGCATCACATGAAATTTCCTCAATGGTTTTCGTCGATCCTCTCCCAAAATGTCATTAATAACAACCTGAAAATGTAGTCTGTTGAAGTTGACAGGCTTTCACTTCTTGGGTTGTCCCCAGTGCTTAACCGACCTGTACGGAAACAGACCACCGTGACACTGTGATAGGATCCACAACTCTATTCCCTCAAAACGTCGTAAATTTTTTTCGATTCTTTCCACGCGAAGCCGGCCGCGGTGGTCTAGCGGTTCTAGGCGCTTCAGTCCGGAACCGCACGACTGCTACGGTCGCAGGTTCGAATCCTGCCCCGGGCATGGATGTGTGTGATGTCCTTAGCTTAGCTAGGTTTAGGTAGTTCTAAGTTCTAGGGGACTAATGACATCAGATGTTAGGTCCAATAGTGATCAGAGCCATTTGAACTATTTTCAAACTGATCACGCCTCCGTAACGGTAGTGCAACCGCAGTGCGCGCAACTTTTGAAATGATCCTCGTATCTCCTTATTAATCATTCATAAAAACGTAGTCTTTAATTGTTTACATATTATCCTACAAGCACGGGGAAACAGAGCAAGAGAAATTCGTACTGATTGACGAAACATTTTAATCATTCGCAAATTAACGTTCCTGACTCTTTTTCTTCCTCCGCTTTCTTTCGTCTCCTGCAGTAGCGGACACTGTAAAACAGTAACGTTCTGACAGGTTACCACTGTTAGCACTGCCAAGAGCGGCAGTGAATTATGTTGTCGACTTCCGCATTATCTCAACTTTCTCTCCGCACACGATAAATCAAACGAAGTGGCCAAGTTTCAGAATGAGCCTGCGTTAAAGTTGCTTTGCCATACCCCAACTCATTGCGTGACTACGTGCAACCGACTGCCGGAAACGTGTTTATAACTGTAACGTCAAACTTCACGAGGGACAGAGCAATTTGGTCAGAAATGTGGAAAGAGTTTCTTTAAATTAAAAACATAATGAGTGTCCGCCACGTAATAACAAGGCATACCTATTAGTCAGAATGCAATTTCTATCACTGTAAGGGAGTTACTTTCGTGGCAAGAATTCATCTTTGGTAAAAGTGTCAGAATATCATGCAAGTAAATAAATATCGAGTAAATTAAAAGTAAAATAACTTTCTTTGCGTCCAGAAAGAACTGTCACTCTACAGCGGAGTGTGAGCTGATGTGAAACTTCCAATATATTAAAACTGTTTGCCGGACCGGGACTCGAAGTTAGGACCCCTGCCTTTCGTGGCCAAGTGCTCTACAGGCTATCTTCTTTATTATTATTGATTTTATTGTTATTATGTGGGCCTCCAGCCTCCCCTTATTGTCCATCTTCTGCTCGCCGAAGCCGCGCGAAGTGGCCGCGTGGTTCGAGGCGCCATGTCACAGATTGCGCAGCCTCTCCCGTCGGAGGTTACAGTCCTCCCTCGGGCGCGCGCGCACGCGCGCGCGTGTGTGTGTGTGTGTGTGTGTGTGTGTGTGTGTGTGTGTGTTTGCTCGCCGAAACCGCCTTCATGAACATCGGCTTCTTCTGCCATTGTTGACGTTTCATTGTTAATCGATATACACTGATAAGTCAAAACATGATCACTGCTCACCGCGACGTTAGATGCCGCTTGGTGGCTTTACGGGCACGTGACTCTGTAACAAAAATATTTAAGCGCAGCAGACTCGGACGCGGGATCACCTGAGCGAAGATACGGGCTGCAAATGGGCAGTCCATTGAGATAAGCGACTTTGACAAGGACAGATTTCCGGAACCGCGCTACTGCTACGATCGCAGGTTCGAACCCTGCCTCGAGCATGGATGTGTGTGATGTCCTTAGGTTAGTTAGGTTTAAGTAGTTCTAAGTTCTAGGGGACTGATGATCTCAGATGTTAAGCCCCATAGTGCTTAGAGCCATTTTTTGAAGGGCAGATTATTATTACGCAGAGCCTGTGAACAAATATCTCCACAACGTCGAAGCTGGTCGACTGCTGACATGCTACTGTGGTGAGCACCTACGGAAAGAGGTAGGAGAGTGAAACTACCACTAAACACTAAAATTGTTGGACGTCCATGACTCGGCACAGGACGTGGAGTTTGGACGCTCGTCTGATGTGTAAATTAGGACAGATGTTGATCTGTGGCATCCCTGCGAAAGAACATAATACTGATGCACGCACAGGTGTTCCGAAGCATAACTGTCATCGCACATTGTTATGTACGCGAATTTCATAACCTGCTCGTAGACATCTAATACCACATCTATCTACTCCGGATCCCTTATACGCAGAATCAGTGGTGTATTTCGTTCCGAAGAAGGACAAAGAAGCTACTAAGCAGGTGGTCATAATGTCATCTGTGTAACTTGTTGAAAAGTAAATCCGTTGTCCGCATAGGATGGTTCCAACAGGCGTTGATGGGAGCCATTGTCGACGTGATTCGAGGTTGTCGGGATAAAAGGAACCCTTTATTAAAATTAAAAAGTAACAATTACACAGCTTCGTAAGCCAAATCATTGAATATGTGTAAGACTCGTATTGCTGATTGATTCGCTTGGTCTATCGCACAGACCAAAATCAGAACGTAATTGAACTAATTATAACACAAAATGTTTCAAGTCCTTAATTCTCTTCTGCTCTTTGCAGGAGGATGTGGGGGAATTGGTTGTAGGGAAGGGTATGGAGATAGGAGGGTTTGCACGTCTTACGATCCGCCCACACAGCTTCACTATCACCAATTCCTTGTTCTCTAAACTGTCACAAGAACACTAAACCCAAGGAACATTACAGCGGGATTATATGTGGTGTCACCGCCAGACACCACACTTGCTAGGTGGTAGCCTTTAAATCGGCCGCGGTCCGGTAGTATACGTCGGACCCGCGTGTCGCCACTATCAGTGATTGCAGACCGAGCGCCACCACACGGCAAGTCTAGTCTAGAGAGAGACTCCCTAGCACTCGCCCCAGTTGTACAGCCGACTTTGCTAGCGATGGTTCACTGTCTACATATGCTCTCATTTGCAGAGACGATAGTTTAGCATAGCCTCCAGCTACGTCGTTTGCTACGACCTAGCAAGGCGCCATATTCAGTTACTATAATTACTGATAATATTGTGAATCATGTACCGTCAAGAGCGACGTTCATCATTAATGGATTAAAGTTAAGTATCAAACTAATTACGTCCGCTTTCTGAATTCTAATTCCTTGTCATGTTCCAGACCGCACGTCAGTATAGGTCTTCCCTCCTCACGCCAGCCTGCGTGAGCTAAATCGCGTGCATTTCGGCCTCCACTCGTAACACGGTGTTGGCTCTTCTGCTAACACAAAATTATACAAGACTCACTGCTGCTCGGACCACAAAATAGGGATGGTGGTTATCGTTGAAACAGCGGTCATCCGGTTACACCTGTTCTTTTCGTCTCCGGTTTAAACTGATTATTAAACCAAAAAAAATTTTTCAAATGGCTCTGAGCACTATGGGACTTAACATCTTAGGTCATCAGTCCCCTAGAACTTAGAACTAATTAAACCTAACTAACCTAAGGACATCACACACATCCATGCCCGAGGCAGGATTCGAACCTGCGACCGTAGCAGTCCCGCGGTTCCGAACTGCAGCGCTAGAACCGCACGACCACCGCGGCCGGCTGATTATTACAACAGCTCAAAATAACATGTTTCTGAAATAACCTATTTTTGGTTGTTGTTATTGCTGTTATTTCCAGTAATAAACGTAGGTGTGACTCTTCATCTTTCCCGGTGGATGTGTTGTGTTTGCCGGTGGCAAACCCGTGAAGACCATTTACAATAAACGTAGACTTCGAACGAAGATTCAAAAGTTTTGATGAAGGCGAAGGAGCAGAAGATCACGATCGATATGGGGTTGAGGTTGCGCCAGAAATCTGTCTCATTGTCTCCAGAAAAGATTGCGAACATGACGGAGACGGGCGTGACAACAGCGAGAGCAGAAGGTCACGAGTTGATAACTTCCCTACATCTCAACGATCATGGGTTCAATTCTTCGTCCTGGACAAACCATAAAGTTAAGGGTTCAGTTATTATTCCAAGTTTATAGCACGTCAATAAAACTATACGTGTATCAGTCCATGATACCCACTTATCCAAGGAACATTGTGGATGTTTCCTCCCTATGTGGTGTAGCAAGTTCGTTGTACGTTGTCCCGATCTAAATCTTTTAAAGCAAATGGACGATTGTACTTCATTGTTACCGCATTTCGTAAAATACTGCCAGAAACGAGGTACAGTACCATTCTGTAATGATTCTGATGTCCGAAGGTGACAGCAAGAAACTACTGTATAGACGAAGTGGGTGCAAATCTTGCACACTGCACGTACACGCCTACCGTGTAATAGGCCACACGGCAACAGGAACAGTATTGCATCTGCAACCATGTACCGATTCTTGTGTCATCTGTTTGTTGCTTTTTTATAACTACAGGCGTTGTTATTAAAATAGGGCAGATCGCTTTTCCCAGCTTGCATAAGAATCCAGTATTTCAAAGCAATGGAAATTTTATGAATAATAATTATTCGTTTTTAGGAAAAGTTTTACTTAAAAAACAAAATTTTGTCACTGCTGCTATTGCAAATTGACATGCCAGTTATTAGTAAAACATAAAAAGAGAATCTGTTATAACCGACACTAAAAGTATTCAGAAAAACACCGGCTGTACAAGTTATTCAGAAGTAAAATATCTGTATCGGTGTTAAGCTGTCTGTTTTTCCCATCCCTGCTACAAACGCCTTCAAGAATATCCTTGTCTAGCGTGCTCGGTCCCTGATTTGTCATCCAAAGAGGATGTCTGGAAGCGCAGGCAACACCTATTCTTTTATTACAGTCTCCATTCAGCATACTCCATGAACTGACACACCACGTGCCCCATGCGTGGCAAGAAATTAATGATGACTTTCGGAAGCTGTCTGCTTCTATGCGACAACAAACAAAAAAATTGTACAAATGGCTCTGGGCACTATGCGACTTAACTTCTGAGGTCATCAGTCGCCTAGAACTTAGAACTAATTAAACCTAACTAACCTAAGGACATCACACACATCCATGCCCGAGGCTCGGCTCCAGACTGCAGCGCCTAGAACCGCACGGCCGACAGCGAACAGAAGAGTATATTCGTGCCCGAGCGGTTCACCCCCTCATATTGATATTTATGGTGAACATCAGTCCTGAATGAAATGAAATTTGATACCCATTGTGTGACGAACATCTTCACAAAATTGATAAATACACTACTGGCCATTAAAATTGCTACACCACGAAGATGACGTGCTATAGACGCGAAATTTAACCTATAGGAAGAAGATGCTGTGATATGCAAATGATTAGCTTTTCAGAGCATTCACACAAGATTGGCGACGGTGGCGACACCTACAACGTGTTGACATGTGGTACGTTTCCAACCGATTTCTCATACACAAACAGCAGTTGGCCGGCGTTGCCTGGTGAAACGTTGTTGTGATGCCTCGTGTAAGGAGGAGAAATGCGTACCATTACGTTACCGACTTTGATATAGGTCGGATTGTAGCCTATAGCGATTGCGGTTTATCGTATAACGACATTGCTGCTCGCGTTGGTCGAGATCCAATCACTGTTAGCAGAATATGGAATCGGGGGGTTCAGGAGGGTAATACGGGACGCCGTGATGGATCCCAACAGTCTCGTGTCACTAGCAGTCGAGATGACAGGCATCTTATCCGCATGGCTGTAACGGATCGTGCCGCTACGTCTCGATCCCTGAGTCAACAGATGGGGACGTTTACAAGACAACAACCATCTGCGCGAACAGTTCGACAACGTTTGCAGCAGCATGGACTATCAGCTCGGAGACCATGGCTGCGGTTACCCTTGACGCTGCATCACAGACAGGAGCGCCTGCGATGGTGTACTCAACGACGAACCTGGGTGCACGAATGGCAGAACGTCATTTTTTCGGATGAATCCAGTTTCTGTTTACAGAATCATGATGGTCGTATCCGCGTTTGGCGACATCGCGGTGAACGCACATTGGAGGCGTGTATTCGTCATCGCCATAGTGGCGTATCACCCGGCGTGATGGTATGGGGTGCCATTGATTACACGTCTCGGTCACCTCTTGTCCGTATTGACAGCACTTTGAACAGTGGATGTTACATTTCAGATGTTTTACGACCCGTGGCTTTACCATATATTCGATCCCTGCGAACCCTACATTTCTGCGGGATAATGCACGACCGCATGTTGCAGGTCCTGTACGGGCCTTTCTGGATACAGAAAATGTTTGACTGCTGCCCTGGCCGGCACTTTCTCCAGATCTCTCACATGTCTGGTCAATGGTGGCCGAGCAACTGGCTCGTCACTATACTCCTGTCACTACTCAACTGTGGTATCGTGTTGAAGGTGCATTGGCAGCTGCACCTGTACACGCCATCCAAGCTCTGTTTGACTCAATGCCCAGGCGTTTCAAGGCCGTTTTACGGCCAGAGGTGGTTGTTCTGGGTGCTGATTTCTCAGGATGTATGCACCCAAATTGCGTGAAAATGTAATCACATGCCGGCCGCGGTGTTCTCGCGGTTCTAGGCGCGCAGTCTGGAACCGTGCGACTGCTACGGTCGCAGTTTCGAATCCTGCCTCGGGCATGGATGTGTGTGATGTCCTTAGGTTAGTTAGGTTTAAGTAGTTCTAAGTTCTAGGGGACTAATGACCACAGCAGTTGCGTCCCATAGTGCTCAGAACCATTTGAACCATTTTTGTAATCACATGTCAGTTCTAGTATAATATATTTGCCCAATGAATACCCGTTTATCATCTGCATTTCTTCTTGGTGTAGCAATATTAATGCCCAGTGGTGTATCTGAGTAGTGTGTCACTGTGTGACACTTCTCATATCCGTCTGTGTACTATGATATTTCGTTAAGTATATCATCAACGATGTGCACATGTAGAAAATGTTCATTCTTATCACTGGTAAAAAATATTTGTGTATCCCTAAACGTACTTGGTGATGCAACTGTAAGACTGCCACTGCTGCTATAGTTCCGACGCCCGCGCCTCGGCGTGGGGGCGTGTCCGCCAAGAGGCGAAGTTCTCTAGTTACGGCACTCGTCTGATATACAAAGGTAAACTGCCGAAACTTTGATTGGCACTGTGGCCCATTGTCACAGACAAATTAAAATGTGGTATTTACTCGGTGTCCCATGAGGAATGGTCAGTATTCAGGGATATGACAGGGATGATCATTCCATTTAAAGAAATCTAGAAAACATGGGCTCTATAATGCATATCCAAAGATCTATGATCACCTGTTTAATGGAACAGATGTGTCACAAAGAAGTGAAGATGAACAGGTGCTCATAGTTCTTAAGGCACACATTTTAGCGTCCATGTTTACTAGAGTACTTTTGTCATACTATCTCCTCCCAAAATATGCTCTTGTTACCGATATTTAAGTTTACTTACCGCAATGTGAAAACAATCCTAGAAACTTTATCGCGCAATAATGGTATTAGCTGATTAGAAAAAAAGAGATTCAAATGGCTCTAAGCACTATGGGACTTAACATCTGAGGTCATCAGTACCCTAGAACTTAGAACTGCTTAAACCTAACTAACTTAAGGGCATCACACACATCCATGCCCGGGGCAGGATTCGAACTTGCGACCGTAGCAGTGGCACGGTTCCGGACTGAAGCGCCTAGAACCGCGAGACCACTGCGGCCGGCACATTCGGGAGGACGACGGTTCAGTCCCGTCTCCGGCCATCCTGATTTAGGTTTTCCGTGATTTCCCTAAATCGCTTCAGGCAAATGCCAGGATGGTGCCTTTGAAAGGGCACGGCCGATTTCCTTCCACATCCTTCTCTCACCCGAGCTTGCGCTCCGTCTCTAATGACCTCGTTGTCGACGGGACGTTAAACACTAATCTCCTCCTCCTCCCACGACAAACAAACTGTTGCAGCAGGTTTCATACACCTGGAGCAGCGCACTGGCAGAAGATGTCAATCATAGACAGAGGTGGTAAGACGTATTCCCAAAAGCATTGGGATACCCCTAAGGTGTTGGTAAGTATGCTTCCCAAGGGCCACAAATGACAGATTAATTTTGTGGTAAGTACACTTTCAAGCCCCTTTCAGAAATCACTTTGGTGGTAACCATACTTTCCAAGAACCATTAAAACACAGTTGTTTGGTGGGATATATACTCCCTAGTGAAGGCTATGTGTCACAATAAACAGAACCTACAGTTGGTGCAGCGGACTGCCACTAGATGGCAGGATCGTGCAGAAGTGGTGACACATATTCCCTTCATCGCTGTAAAGAAATACAGTTAGCGCGAAGCACATCCACCACGGCCCACGACAGGTTTATGCTGGCTTTCGAAATAAAAAGAACCTCTACTTGTCCTTTAAGCAAGGAAAAATACTTAGCAGTTGGGGGAATCGAACCTGGCTCCTCCATGTATCAGAAGCACCATAAAGGAGTTTTTGCTTTGTAGTTCAAAATAACTGTAAAACCTTCATGAAGAAAAGTGCGCGAAACACCTGGTATTGGCTTACTGTTGCGGTGGATTGTAACACGCTGTCATTTTTCATAGACTTAGCAGCTTAAACAATCAGTGCAACTGCTGTGACTAATTGACTTCACCATGCACGTTTTCTCCCATCGAGCTGCATTTTAGACACACTTACCCAGCGAAAGATTAATTAACACGATTGATTTCATGAAAGTGTTTTATTTACTGTTGAATAGCGCACGTTCTAGTTACTTTTGGCTCAAAAATGGTTCAAATGGCTCTGAGCACTATGGGACTCAACATCTTAGGTCATAAGTCCCCTAGAACTTAGAACTACTTAAACCTAACTAACCTAAGGACATAACACACATCTAGGCCCGAGGCAGGATTCGAACCTGCGACCGTAGCAGTCCCGGGGTTTCGGACTGCAACACCAGAACCGCACGGCCACCGCGGCCGGCTCTCGTTACTTTTCTTGAGTTTAATACAGCCTACACACAGATAGGATTCTTCAGTTGGCACCGTTTCTAGTATTTTAACCCATCTGATACACTTACAGAATCAACAAAAAGATTAATAATACAACATATTCTCGCAAACTGAGCTGACACACAAAATCGGCCATTTTAGCCGTTAAATTCGCATTCGACGTGCCTCAAACTGCGAAGAAATATTTTACAAAATTCGCAAACTGATGTCTGCTAGGTCGTTCCTTTATTAACTTTCATATAAATATAAAGGCACTCTTCCTGCAGGAAGGAGAGTATCTTACACATTTGAAACGTAGAAATTGGAACCGCTTGACCGCTACAGTCGCAGGTTCGAATCCTGCCTCGGGCATGGATGTGTGTGATGTCCTTAGGTTAGTTAGGTTTAACAAGTTCTACGTTCTAGGGGACTGATGTTAAGTCCCATAGTGCTCAGAGCCATTTGAGACGTAGAAAAGCTAATATTATAAGTTCACGACAGTTGAAAGAAAATGCTTGTACCGTAAAAACAGACGTTTCACATTTTGCTATCTGCACCTTCTCAGCGGATCATCGACTGAAACGAGGCACATAAATTCGGAAAGCAAGGTTTGGTTACCGTTATCTGGCCGTGAATCGGACTTCTCTTTGCCCTAGTTCCTTCCGTGTGATTCCCAGGTCGATGGAGTCGTTTCCCAAGTGACTGCAGGAAGTTTTGTAACTTCTCTTCTGGGAAGTGTTAATTGCCCGCGGGGGCCGCGACCCGATCTCAGCGTTGTTCCACCTTCACCGGAACCTCCATCTCTCCATTTCCCTTTATTTCTCTCTGTCTCCGTCTGTCTCTGCAGGTTGTAGTTGGTTGTTATACGATTTCATAGCATGTAACACTATCGAAGATGGAATATTTCTTCTCTTTTCGTTGAATCAGGTGGGACTGGCTCGAAGTTTTACCGAGCCCTTACAACCGATGCAGCTGATTATGTAATATTAAATCAATTCCCAATCTCCACTGTTACACTAATTTCGTAAGCACATAGCAACACATTATTGGAACATTTGGAAGTGTGTGGTAAGGTCTTATGGGACCAAACTGCTGAGGTCATCGGTCACTAAGCCTAAACACTACTTAATTTACCTTCGCTATGGACGACACACACACCCATGCCCGAGGGAGGACTCGAACCTCCGACGGGGGGAGCCGAACACATTATTAGTTAAATATTACCACTGTAAAGACAACATATGTAATACATGTAACCTTACACTGAAAAACAGAAAAGGTATCTAGGGAAGAACTGTCGCATCATATTTAAGTCGAATTACCATCTGTTTGTTTCGTAAGATACATTTTCTAACTTTAATTTAAATTCATCCACAACCTCTTAGCATCTTATTTATTATCATTAGCTACACGTTTAAACAAAATTCTCTCTCTCTCTCTCTCTCTCTCTCTCTCTCTCTATCTCTGTTTTCAAATGGCTCTAAGCACTATGGGACTTAACATCTGAGGTCATCAGTCCCCTAGACTTAGAACTACTTAAACCTAACTACATCACACACATCCATGCCCGAGGCAGGATTCGAATCTACGACCGTAGCAGCAGCGCGGTTCCGGACTAAAGCGTCTAGAACCGCTCGGCCACTGCGGCCGGCAATTATTTATCCTTAGCGTCGTAGTTTAATGGCCACACATGGTTTTAACAACGCATTAAGCGCAAATATTCCTAGATCGAGGTCGATGTTCATGATCGTTTTCTTTGAGCCGCCGCCGCACCCCTTCTCATATATATATATATATATATATATATATATATATAATTCTTTTGTAAAATTCTCAAAAAATTTGTATGATATGTAAAATCACAAAACGTGCGACCTGCTATATACCAACATGCAGTAGGTCTTTACGTGCGAAATAAATAAAATCTCTGCAGCGCACCACCTAAAACGAAGAAACTGTAATATCTAATCTCTGGGCGTTTTTGGCCACCTAAGCGGGTTTAAAAATTCGTTAGGCTAATTTTCTTCTCACTAGAATATAAGACATCTCTTTCTACTGATAAACGAAGTAAACGGACTGTGTCGTCTTTAAAATGAATCCTCCCTTCATTTACCCGCAATTTTTAGAATACGTGCGGAAAATCTAGATCTGGACCGGCAGACGGCGATTTATATCCTGTAATTTCTGAATTAGAGTGCAGTGCCTCAACTTCTGTGCTACGTCACTTGGTGACATTTATGGTGACTATATACGAAAATATGGCAGTAATCCGCACGTGAACTTCACATCAACTGCCGATGGTCTTTCGAAAGCTACACTACTGGCCATTAAAATTGCTACACCACGAAGATGACGTACTACAGACGCGAAATTTAACTGACAGGAAGAAGATGCTGTGATATGCAAATGATTAGCTTTTCAGAGCATTCACACAAGATTGGCGACGGTGGCGACATCTACAACGTGCTGACATGAGGAAAGTTTCCAGCCGATTTCTCATACACAAACAGCAGTTGACTGGCGTTGCCTGGTGTAACGTTGTTGTGATGGCACGAGTAAGGAGACATCGTACCATCACGTTTCCGACTTTGATAAAGGTCGGATTGTAGCCTATCGCGATTGCGGTTTATCGTATCGCGACATTGCTGCTCTCGTTGATCGAGATCCATTGACAGTTAGCACAATATGGAATCGGTGGGTTCAGGAGGGTAATATGGAACGCCGTGATGGATCCCAACGGCTTCGTATTACTAGCAATCGAGATGACAGGAATCTTATCCGCATGGCTGTAACGGATCGTGCAGCCACGTCTCGATACCTGAGTCAACAGACGGAGACGTTTGCGAGACAACAACCATTTGTACGAAAATTTCGACGACGTTTGCAGCAGCATGGACTACAGCTCGGAGGCCATGGCTGCGGTTACCCTTGACGCTGCATCACAGACTGGAGCGCCTGCGATGGTGTACTCAACGACGAACCCGGGTGCACGAATGGCAAAACGTCATTCTTTCGGATGAATCCAGGTTTTGTTTACAGCATGATGGCCGCATCCGTGTTTGGCGACATCGCGGTGAACGCACATTGGAAGCATGTATTCATTATCGCCATACTGGCGTATCACCCGGCGTTTTGGTATGGGGTGCCATTGGTTACACGTCTCGGTCACCTCATGTTTGCATTGTCGGCACTTTGAACAGTGGACATTTCAGATGTGTTACGACGAGTGGCTCTACCCCTGATTCGATCCCTGCGAAAGCCTACATTTCTGCGGGATAATGCACGACCGCATGTTGCAGGTCCTGTACGGGCCTTTCTGGATAAGGAAAATGTTCGACTGCTGCCCAGGCCAGCACATTCTCCAGATCTCTCACCAATTGAAAACGTCTGGTCAATGGTGGCCGAGCAACTGGCTCGTCACAATACGCCAGTCACTACTCTTGATGAACTGTGGTATCGTGTTGAAACTGCGAGGGCAGCTGTACCTGTACACGCCATCCAAGCTCTGTTTGACTCAGTGCCCAGGCGTATCAAAGCCGTTATTACGGCCAGTGGTGGTTCTTCTGGGTACTGATTTCTCAGGATATATGCACCCAAATTGCCTGAAAATGTAATCACATGTCAGTTCTAGTATATTTGTCCAATGAATACCCGTTTATCATATGCATTTATTCTTGGTGTAGCAATTTTAATTGCCAGTAGTGTACATTTCCCACGGTGCAAGGTGTTTGTAGTCCTGCTTGGTATAATTCATTCATTGTGGTGCAATCTGTCACAGAAGAAGAAATAAGTTTGTCTAGTAGCTAGATAGACGTAGCAAAATAATTTCGAAAATGCTGAAACAGAATGAGGTGTCGTAAACCTTTCATCAGAAATTCACCGTAACACCTTCCAAGATTCCAAACGAAGAAACCATCGCCCTCCAAATTCTTTCCAGTAGCAACGAAATAATGAAAGCGAAAATTTACTTCCTGTGTCAAGCCTAAAGGCACTGCTATCGCAGAAATCAAGTTTAAGCTGAACATATATTCCTCCTTGTCCGTGCTGAATCTGTGTCACCAAAGCTGCAATATGACAGAAACGAGCAACGGTCGAGCAGGCTTGCTGGCAGAAAATTAGAGACGAGGTCAATGTGCTAGGCTCCTCGTGCTCTCATGTTAATACATTCCATCTGCAGGTGGTGTAATCACCAGCGGATTTGTCGCCCATTACGCTCCACACTATCCCGCCACATTGCTGTCCAATTAAGTCCTTCCTTCACGTAAACACGTTCCACCGACCACCTCATTTGCATTACGTGCTGCTCGCGCTTGTTTCGTTGCTTTCTGTTCAACCTCCCAAGAACTCACCGAGTCACGAGCTACACACCATGAACCCTAATCGACTAACAACAGAGTTGCAAGCTCCGTGATCTCAGGGTAAAACAAAGGTCACAGGTTCGACTCCTGGTTCTGGAATGGACGCGAGTACGGTTTCAATCGATTAAAGAAAGTCATTTTGATAATCACCGATAGCTGCTCACAAACATATATTCATTTGCTACCAGTTTCCACGTGTGTAATCATGATTAAAATGACTCTGAGCACTATGGGACTTAGTTTCTGAGGTCATCAGTCCCCTAGAACTTAGAACTACTGAAGCCTAACTAACCTAAGGACATCACACACATCCATGTCCGAGGCAGGATTCGAACCTACGACAGTAGCGGTCGCGCGGTTCCAGACAGTAGCGCCTAGAACCGCTCGGCCACCTATAATCATTATTAGGCGACATAAAATTATTACTGCAGAATATATGGAATCATTTCCCTATGGCGTTAATAATAAAACCAAAATTTAGAAAGCCATTGTAAGTCACTGTCATCAAAAGGGTGATTTGCACTGATGCACTCTAGTAATCTTACTACAAT
Organism: Schistocerca gregaria; assembly: GCF_023897955.1. NCBI lineage: Eukaryota > Metazoa > Arthropoda > Insecta > Orthoptera > Acrididae > Schistocerca > Schistocerca gregaria. The sequence goes on along the minus strand of NC_064931.1, from coordinate 132,567,421 downwards.
TTACTGAAATGTCCATTGTCATATTCGCTGTCCTGTAGACTATGCTCGTGGGATTACGTAAAATGACTCTGAGCACTTTCGAGCTGTGGGCGTCGCCTGCGCAAAATACTTTAGACTGACAGGATCGTCACGGCTTACCTACCCTCACTAGCCGCAAAGAACAAAGACAAAAACCGCCAGATACAGAGGAACTTGAGAAAGTAAGTTACATTTTTCGTCCCACGCGGACATCATCGCGGAACCCGAGTGGCGCACAGTCACAGAAAAATACATGTTCTGGGTTTCCTGCAGACACAGTTCTGCTGTGGTGAGTTTAACAGGTGCATCACATTGTGCGAGTGACATGCCGCACAAACTGGAAACGTAATTAAAAGCTGAAGTGGGTAGGAGAGTACGATTCTTGTGGGCAAAACGTCTAAACTGGACACAGACTCACCATGAAATTCTGGTGGTATACGGAACAAACGCAATATCGCTTCCATCCGCAGTGTGATGGTGTCAACAACTTGACCAAAGCCGCACAGACGTGGGTGATGTTGACTGGCAAATAAGGCCATCGACATCTGCCTCAGACAATGTCCAAGAGATATTTGCGGTAAGCTGAAAACAACATCTGGGAGAAAAATATTTTTTAGCGATGAGGACGCTCACAGAAGGTTCTCAAACAGCTCCACGAGGAAGGCAGTGATCTCTGTTCAAAATGGTTCAAATGGCTCTGAGCACTATGGGACTCAACTGCTGTGGTCATTAGTCCCCTAGAACTTAGAACTACTTAAACCTAACTAACCTAAGGACATCACACACATCCATGCCCGAGGCAGGATTCGAACCTGCGACCGTAGCAGTGATCTCTGTCGCCGAATAATTGAACGATTGATGGGCGTTTCAGACATTAGTTTGCAGAGAATTGGTGACTGTGTTGAAAATTAGTGTCGTGTATTAGTGAAGAAACAGTCAGTCAGCCTCGGTTACAGGAAGTATTAATTATGCAGGGTGCTACAAAAAGGTACGGCCACACTTTCAGGAAACATTCCTCACACACAAATAAAGAAAAGATGTTATGTGGACATGTGTCCGGAAACGCTTAATTTCCATGTTAGAGCTCATTTTAGTTTTGTCAGAGTGTTACGGGAGAACCAGTTGTTTCCGTACCATGTACAGCGTGTGCAGGCACTATCAGCAGCTGATTGGCCTCCACGGGTACACTTCTGAGAATGGTTCATCCAACAATGCCTCAATTCTCATTTCAGTGCAAATGTCCTCTTTACGGATGAGGCTTCAGTTCAACGTGAGCAAATTGTAAATTTCCACAATCAACATGTGTGGGCTGACGAGAATCCGCACCCAATTATGTAGTCATGTCATCAGTACAGATTTTCTGTGAACGTTTGGGCAGGCATTGTTCGTGATGTCTTGATTGGGCCTCATGTTCTTCCACCTACGCTCAATGGAGCACGTTATCATGATTTCATACGGGATACTCTACCTGTGCTGCTAAAACATGTGCCTTTACAAGTACGACACAACATGTGGTTCATGCACGATGGAGCTCCTGCACATTTCAGTCGAAGTTTTCGTACGCTTCTCAACAACAGATTCGGTGACCGATGGATTGGTAGAGGCGGACCAATTCCATGGCCTCCACGCTCTCCTGACCTCAACCCTCTTAACTTTCATTTATGGGGGCATTTGAAAGCTCTTGTCTATGCAACCCCGGTACCAAATGTAGAGACTCTTCGTGCTCGTATTGTGGACGGCTGTGTTACAATACGCCATTCTCCAGGGCTGCATCAGCGCATCAGGGATTCCATGCGACGGAGGGTGGATGCATGTATCCTCGCTAACGGAGGACATTTTGAACATTTCCTGTAACAAAGTGTTTGAAGTCACACTGGTACGTTCTGTTGATGTGTGTTTCCATTCCATGATTAATGTGATTTGAAGAGAAGTAATAAAATGAGCTCTAACATGGAAAGTAAGCGTTTCCGGACACATGTCCACATAACATATTTTCTTTCTTTGTGTGTGAGGAATGTTTCCTGAAAGTTTGGCCGTACCTTTTTGTAACACCCTGTATATCTACCAAGAACGCATTTCGCCTGATCTTCAGATTGGCCTACACAAAAACATCAATTTCATTATTAGTAGCATGAGCCCGTTTTGCAAAATTCGAGTTACTAGCAAGTAACTGTAGCACGACTTAGTGAATATTAGGTTGTGGGGCGGCGAAGAAGTTGTCGAATGAGTTGTTTGAATGTTCATTTCACGTAACAGACTATTGCCGATGCAACATATGTGGGACGGCGAAGAAGTCGTTGTTTAATGTTGAATGAAAGTTGAACATTGCCACCTTAAATCACGCGAGCCTGGCAACTAATTTGGTGGCCAGTCAGAAAGCGAAGGGAAACTTACCGACCTTAGTTCCCAGTCTGCACGGCCACATTCCTGTACAGCCCAGCTAAACGAAAAATATCCATAGTTCTTCACGGGATTAGGGCTGCTTCAATAAAATTTAAAGTTCCAAACAAGATTTTATTATCTTAAAGGCTCACACAAATTACTCGAAACTTCTGAAAATGCTAAAGACATTAAATATTGTTAATTCAGCCAATCGTTTAATAGTTCAGAGGCGACTTCTACAGCAAGTTCCTCCCGAATAGTTCATTACTCTAACTAACGGTGCTCTATTAATAGTTCGCAATAATGTTAAAAAAAAAAAAGATTAATGCTCGCCTTAAAAGTGGAGTTAGTCACCACTTGCCACGCGGAATTATACTTCACACGGACGGCACAATAACAGTTTGTTACCGAAGTCTAAACGATCCAGGACGGTGTACAGTCCTCGCGATTTTCAATGTCCGTTTACATTGCTAAGTACGCGCATGTCACAGCCCGCTATGACGTCACCCGAGGCGAGGCGCGATCGGACGTTAAGCTCGCGTGGACTAGGCGTTGGTCTAATGCGGAGTGAGCTTCCTACTGCCTCTGCCGCTCTTTTTATATAGCTCCGGCGCGTACCGCCAAGAGAGCATCTGTTCTTTCCATTCCTATGCAGTTGCCTGCAGCCTCCAAATGATCGCTATCTCAGGCACATAATCTTAAATATCACATTTAATAATAGCTTTACAAACTTCTCAATTTTTGTATACATACATCTGAGCAGTACAGAAGCACGTAGAAAATCTCAGCCCGCTAAAATTAAAACTTTACTCTCTAGAATTTTTACAATGGAACTAACGGTAGATTGTTACCTCTGAACCATAGCTTTATCAAGACTTGTATCAGCTCTTAATTATGCTACAAGACTAAAACTTGGTGTAGCTTTGTTAATTGTCCTATCTGATCATTGGTCTTAAAGAATTTGTTTTATCATTAAAATTTAAAGTACTTAATCTATAATGCTTATGTACATTTTACTCACAAAAGTAGTTTTTACTAAATTACTAAAAAACTAGAAGAGGTAACTGATTGTGGTATTTCCATTATTATTATTAGGGTGAACTGAAGCATCCTACCAATTTTCAATATTGTAGCTCTATTATTTCGCGCCTCTGATTTTTCCGAAAAACGCGGATTCTGGAGTCAATTTTAGTTTTATGGTTTTGGAAACCAGCACCACTCATTAATGACTTCTTACTGCACCTTCTCACCAAATTTTGGCTTCCTAGCGTCATTATTTAGCGCCTCCTATTTTTCTTTCAAAACGTGAATTTTACGTAAACTACTAATTTTATAACATTAAGATAATGTTACCTGAAACATTATTACATAGAACTATACTTTAACAAAGTTTTACACACAAATCTTAATTTTTACTTTTATGTTAAATGTGGTGCAATACTATATGCAGGCGCGTTACGATGACGTGACGCTACTAGCAGTGAACTAGGGTAAGTCCCGTGCACTCGCTCGCCTCTGTATCTTATACATGATACAGCGCTTGCTTTGCTTCATCACCCCCTTTTTAATTTTCGTGAAAATCTATTTTTGAACAAAATTAAATTTCTAAAAGAACAAACAAGCGATGGATTACTTTAGTATACCTCTTTCAACTTAAGTTGCTTCTTCTTAGGAAATTCCTTATTACTACATACACAAAATAACCATACTCATATACACATAGAAAACCTAGTACAGAAGACATTCACAAATTATTTACATACATTTACATGGAAATATAAATTTTTCAATGGTTACAAAATAGTTATTTTTTTTCTTTAAAATCAGTCTCTTCCTGAAAAAGAAAATACACACGACTTTTATCACTGCAACGCACTCACATTTTTCTTTTACTATAATACTCGGCACTGTGGTGGGTGTCCTATTGTAACACTCATTTAATTTCACTGATTGACAAAATTGTGGGAGGAAATTGTATTCACTGTGGTTTGCGTCTCTACTTCCAATCTCCCTACCGCTTGTTGTCAGTCATTCATGCAGCCTGCATGTCCCTGAGAAACAGACAATACAGTCTAAGTTTCTGTTTTCAACTTATATCTAAGGTAGGACAAAGTACATTTTATAGTTTATATTCTGGCACTATTTTACTAATTGTGAAGTTGTCAGAAAGACATTTAGCACTAAGTCGTATCTGATACAAGAGCTCCTACTTTCTTCTTTCATAAATAATCTTTTAGGTTCCTAATTAGTGAAAATTCTTTTAGCAAATTAATATATTAAGATCTTGCTTCAACTTAGAAAATTGAGTAACCTTTTAGTTTTAATGTACTCTGGCTTAATTATCGTATGGATTAGTTCATCAAAGAAGTCATTTGCTGACCAGCACTTTGCTTTATTGTATGAATTACTAAAGAAATTAGTTATTTTCAGTATACCGATTCCAAATTTCTGCATTTTCCAATATTTGTGTGTTTCTGTTGTCTGTTTAACTATTTATTTGCCTCAAGCAAGATTTAGCGTTTTTCACCATTTCACGAGACGTGAGGGAATTATTCTTTAATCCTACATCATTTACTTCAATTTACTTACTTCACTTCTTCACCTTATTCATTTTCTCCCTTTTCTTCCAGATTCAAAATACTTCATTTCTCCACTTCTTTCTCCCTTTTCCTTTTGTCAGCCTATTGACGTCCTGTTTCTATATATTTGGTGCGATCCTCACACCACTTCCACACATCTCCATTTATTTAATTCTAAAACGCCATTGCTTGCCTCTATGAGCATTACCTTCTTACGCTGTTTTCCTTCAGACAACCTTATTTCTAGCAACATACTACCTTCTGCATAATCTCATGGATTATTCATATTCATACCGTACTTCGTATACTGCAAAGTGTCTCTCTTAGTTGTAGTTTCTAACCCTTTACAATTACATGAAATATTTTAATTTATTTATTTTAGCCATGTTTGCCTCTTATTGGTACTCAGACTTTTGTTTTGCCATTCACTAGGTAGATCCTTACTAAGAATACTTAAAACCTAATAGCATATATAAAACATGAAGACATATGTGATTCTTACCTGTTATGATAGACCAGAAGAAGGGAATGAAACTTGAAAAGGAAATAAAGTTTCACCCAGCTGGGACTGCACGGTACGCCAAACCGTGTATCCGCCAAAGAGTGGCAGACTCCCTACAGTAATTAATTACTGTTAATTTTAAATTCCTTTAGATCCACAATATTTCTTAGACCTAGTTCTCTCTTACTCTTTGGATATTCCAAACGATAGGCATTTGCATGAGGTTTACTTACTATTCTAAATGGTCCATGATATACATGCATAAACTTTTTAGTTTCTGCAGAAATTTTCTTTGATTTTTCTTTTGTTTTGACCAGCACTAGCTCACCAATTTTAAAACTAGTGGGGGAAGCCCTTGCATCATGTATTGGATAAGGCTTCTTAAAAAATACCTTCCCAGGCTTGATATTCAAATGGCATTCATAACCTTTAACTTCACCAGGTGCGTTTGAGAATACATTACTATGCTTAGTTAACACACTCTTTAACTCTGATCTTTGTTCGTCAGCAATTTGCTTTGTTGATTGTACCTTTTCCTCTATTTCCTTTAGGATGTGTCTCTCTTCAACCTTAGCACTTTCCTCATTCTCACTGAAAACCAAATTTTCCTGCAAGTATCCTTTATTCTTTATTACTCTAATAGGCAGTTCCCAAGTTTCATTACTACCGCCTATATGACTTCCTATAAAAGACTCTCTTATCACTTTAGAGTCAGGTAAAGTTAAAATTAAGTTGTTCTGATCAAAATTGATCTTTCCCTGGTACTTTGATAAGAAATCAGTACCAATCAACATATCAACACTTAAGCCTAGCACAATCAAACAAGGATGATCTATTACTACGTCATTTATACCAATGGGTATCAAAGCTTCGTGTTGAACTGGTCTAGAGACTTTTCCAGTAGCACCTATAATCTTTAAGCCACTTACTTTCATAACTGTTAACTTCTCTTTATTGGGTATGGTGTCAAAAAATGTTTGTGATAAAGCACTTGCTTCACTGCCACTGTCAAGCAGACAACGCACAGTGACTCCTGATATGTTTACTTTGATAACAGGGTGAGTTATTTTACATTGAACAGGTTGCTCACACACCTCGTCTAATAAATCTCGTTCTATGTTCTTCCAGCTAAAGTAATTCTGATCAGTTGCAATTACATTTACATTTACATCCTGGGGCTCATCATGCTCTATAATCTTAGCTACTTTCTCTAATCTGTCCACTAACTTTAAATCGAAGCATCTGACGACTTTTTCTACTTTTGTTTGCTGCACATCAGCCAAACTATCCTCTACCTCTGAGCAACTGCGTCCCTGCGCAATATTGCTGTTCATAAGAATGTCGTCACCTTCAACCATTTGTGGCACGTTTACACAGCTACTAGATTCTTTCACCTCGTTACTATTTCTACCCCCTTCATTCATCATTTCCTCCTCTCTAAAGTTTTGCAGTACTGATTCTACTTCTGCTACTTCTACTTCAGCTTTTAGATTGCCATTTTCATCGAAGATGTAAGCTTTTACTTCATCATTATTCCCATCAGACTCAAACCCATTATCTATTTCTTCCCCATTATCTACCTTGAGTTCCTGTTCTTCCTTGACCCATTTTTCTAGTGTATCCAAAATACTATCCACTATTTTGTGAGAGTGGCTTAACACATCACTGGTATTATCTGTATTTATTTCGTCATCCATGTTGTCTGTCTGTGTATGTTGGCTGATTGTCTGTGTTTCCGTTACTGGCTGTGTTACTGTTACCGCCTGGTGAGCGCCAGTTTCCTCATAGACGGGATTTAGTTTCCCACACGCGGCCTGTTGTGTTCATCTGTGACACCACTAGATATAGTAGCATCATGACTCCCTTCTTGTCTTAATGGCATAGGATTTACTTCTCCACTTTCGTCATAGTAGTTGTTACGAAAGCGTGGTGAGTATCTACCCCCTCTTCCTCTGCCACGGCTTTGGTTTCGATAGTTTGTTTTGGTGTGCCTAACTTCCATATTTCTAACGTTCACGTTTCCATTATTTTGTACGTGATTGTTAGAAGATTTGTTATTCTGCTGCACCTGCTCCTCAGCAGCAGCTACTCTTTCCACTCTTTCCAGATATTCAATAAATTTGTCTATATTATCTCTAGGGGCGGAAATGATCCTCTTCTGCCAGTACCACGGCAGCTTACCTTCTAAACCCATAATGATCATATCTGGCTTCATCTTTTCTGTCAAATGTGACAGTCTTGAAACCCACTTCCTAGCGAAATCCTTTACTGATTCACGCCCTGGGAAAAACTTCTTACCACTCCAGAATTCCCTTAACACATCATTTTGTTTGTTATGTGACCAGTATTCGTTGAGAAATGCAGACTTAAATTCAGATAAAGTTTTACATTTGATCATTACATCCGCTGACCATCGCAAAGTATCACCTGACAAATGACTTCTTATAAATGAAATTTTTTCTCTTTCTGACCACGTGTTGGGGAGAACATCCTCAAAGTCATTCCAAAATTCAAGAGGGTGAATGTACTTATCAGGATCAAAGCGCAAAAACTGTCGACACCCTATAAAAGCGGCGTCAACTGAAGTCACATGCTGTACAGTAGAATGACTAGAATTAACAGAGGTTACTCTATTTTCTAGGTTAGCAATGTTAGTATTTAATTCCTCTACTTGTGACTCTACTGCTTCTATCCTGGCAGAACATCTTTGTTCCACTGCACCACGAATTTCGGTACAGGTTTCTTTTACTTTCTCAATGTTTTTCTGACAAGTATCTACTTTAATTTGTACCTCTTTAACTTTGTCAGAGCAAAGTTTGGACTCGTTGCTCAATCTTTCGGACAACCTCACTTCCAAAAGTTCATCTGCCTCTTGATAATTTTTTTGAATTTGATCTATTTCACATTTGAAAGTACTATGCATTTTAGTTAACTGTTGCCCTACTTTTACTTGAATGTCATGATGAATAGCATCTATCTTATAATTCAAACTATTCCATTTTGATTGCAGTTCTTCTTTTAGTTCTTTATTACTATCCTCAATTTTATTTTCCAACCCTTTATTACTAACCTCAATTTTATTCTCCAACTCTTTATTACTATTTTCAATTTTAGCCTCAATTTTATTTTGGTTTGATTCGAGTTTGGCAAACAGTATTTGCATCCAATCCGGAGCTTCTACCTTGATACTTTGTATCTCTTGACTTGACTGAGCTGGAGATATATTGAGCTCAGTTTCACTACCTGACAAAGTTAGCAACTCTACTGGCTCCCTTTTGACTTCTATTTCACTTATTGATTGCATCCCTGCACTCTCATTTAAATTAAAGTCATAATTTACTGGTGACAAATTACGTTCTAGTTCAATATTTGAGGGATTAATGGAACCATCCTCATTAAACTCAATTCCTGATCGTGAGGATTCTTGGTCAGAGACCGGTTCCCTTCTGAAATGTACACTACTTTCCATATCTTTTAGTTTGTTAGCAGCAGTTAATAAATATTTTAAAAGTCTTTGACTTAACTTAAATGCTTGATTTCGACGAATGATGTCGTCGCGGTGTACCAGCAATCGTGATGCGACGCGTCGCGACGTATTGAAGGCAGCAGCAGCAGCTGTAGCGTCGAGTACCGCCACAGGAATCGCCTACTGCAATAGCTCCAGGGGGGGGCAGCAAGGCACCGTTGACCGCTCGGCGCAGCCGGCAGCTGTCTCGCAGATCAGCGCAGCTCCGCGATGACGCACCGTCTTCCTTTAGTCTCAGCGCCGTCGGCAGCCGCGATCCAGCATCGTCGCCTTCCTCACCATCGTCACTAACCAACGTACAGCGGTAGACACTTATTGTTATACACTACACCCGCCTTTACTGGTAACACTGTTCCCACACTAGTTCAATTCAGTGTCCGGTTATTGCCTACCGAGTTCGTTAATTTATACCAATCGCTTTCACACATCGAGCACTTTTATTTGCTTTTAATTCAGTTTTCCCGGCCGATAAGCACCATATGTGGGGCGGCGAAGAAGTTGTCGAATGAGTTGTTTGAATGTTCATTTCACGTAACAGACTATTGCCGATGCAACATATGTGGGACGGCGAAGAAGTCGTTGTTTAATGTTGAATGAAAGTTGAACATTGCCACCTTAAATCACGCGAGCCTGGCAACTAATTTGGTGGCCAGTCAGAAAGCGAAGGGAAACTTACCGACCTTAGTTCCCAGTCTGCACGGCCACATTCCTGTACAGCCCAGCTAAACGAAAAATATCCATAGTTCTTCACGGGATTAGGGCTGCTTCAATAAAATTTAAAGTTCCAAACAAGATTTTATTATCTTAAAGGCTCACACAAATTACTCGAAACTTCTGAAAATGCTAAAGACATTAAATATTGTTAATTCAGCCAATCGTTTAATAGTTCAGAGGCGACTTCTACAGCAAGTTCCTCCCGAATAGTTCATTACTCTAACTAACGGTGCTCTATTAATAGTTCGCAATAATGTTAAAAAAAAAAAGATTAATGCTCGCCTTAAAAGTGGAGTTAGTCACCACTTGCCACGCGGAATTATACTTCACACGGACGGCACAATAACAGTTTGTTACCGAAGTCTAAACGATCCAGGACGGTGTACAGTCCTCGCGATTTTCAATGTCCGTTTACATTGCTAAGTACGCGCATGTCACAGCCCGCTATGACGTCACCCGAGGCGAGGCGCGATCGGACGTTAAGCTCGCGTGGACTAGGCGTTGGTCTAATGCGGAGTGAGCTTCCTACTGCCTCTGCCGCTCTTTTTATATAGCTCCGGCGCGTACCGCCAAGAGAGCATCTGTTCTTTCCATTCCTATGCAGTTGCCTGCAGCCTCCAAATGATCGCTATCTCAGGCACATAATCTTAAATATCACATTTAATAATAGCTTTACAAACTTCTCAATTTTTGTATACATACATCTGAGCAGTACAGAAGCACGTAGAAAATCTCAGCCCGCTAAAATTAAAACTTTACTCTCTAGAATTTTTACAATGGAACTAACGGTAGATTGTTACCTCTGAACCATAGCTTTATCAAGACTTGTATCAGCTCTTAATTATGCTACAAGACTAAAACTTGGTGTAGCTTTGTTAATTGTCCTATCTGATCATTGGTCTTAAAGAATTTGTTTTATCATTAAAATTTAAAGTACTTAATCTATAATGCTTATGTACATTTTACTCACAAAAGTAGTTTTTACTAAATTACTAAAAAACTAGAAGAGGTAACTGATTGTGGTATTTCCATTATTATTATTAGGGTGAACTGAAGCATCCTACCAATTTTCAATATTGTAGCTCTATTATTTCGCGCCTCTGATTTTTCCGAAAAACGCGGATTCTGGAGTCAATTTTAGTTTTATGGTTTTGGAAACCAGCACCACTCATTAATGACTTCTTACTGCACCTTCTCACCAAATTTTGGCTTCCTAGCGTCATTATTTAGCGCCTCCTATTTTTCTTTCAAAACGTGAATTTTACGTAAACTACTAATTTTATAACATTAAGATAATGTTACCTGAAACATTATTACATAGAACTATACTTTAACAAAGTTTTACACACAAATCTTAATTTTTACTTTTATGTTAAATGTGGTGCAATACTATATGCAGGCGCGTTACGATGACGTGACGCTACTAGCAGTGAACTAGGGTAAGTCCCGTGCACTCGCTCGCCTCTGTATCTTATACATGATACAGCGCTTGCTTTGCTTCAAGGTGGTGTTAGGTACATGGGATAACGAGCATCCAGCAAATATACGGAAACTCTGCACGGTGTCCTATACATAAAGACAATGCAACATAGCAGAAAAATTCACACCCGGAGAGCGGGTTTGTCATTAAAATGTATACAGGATAATTTTTTCCACTGTGTACAAACTCTCGAGATTGATCGATGAGGGGATACGGAACGTAAACAGTCTAATTAACTTATATCCGGAAAGGCGTGGTTTCCATGCTAGAGACCATTTATTGAATCATACGTTGTTACAGACACTGCGCCGAGCGGAGTGGCCGCTCGGTTTGAGGCGCTATGTCACGGATTGCGCGGCCCCTCCTGCCGGAGCTTCGAGTCCTCCCTCGGGCGGGCGTGTGTGTGTGTGTGTGTGTGTGTGTGTTTGTGTGGTGTGTGTGTGTGTGTGTCTGTGTGTTGTTCTTAGTATGTCAGTAATGTGTAAGTCTAGCGACCGATGATCTCAGTAGTTTGGTCCCTTGGGGATTCACACACATTTGAGAACAGACACTGCGGTCTAATACGCACTGTACCACGAATTCAGAGTTACAGTATGCATGGTTTCCTCATAGAGGTTAGTACTGTTCCCCATAGGTCACGCCCCAGCGCCATCTCCTGCCATAGTAATTGGTAATGTTGTGTCCGATTCACTTCTCTTGCTGCCTCACCTTGTAGTGGATGTGATACAGCATTGCACACAATAGCTCCGTATTCGAATCGAGAGGTTGCGGACGTGGTGTTCACTTATGGCAACGTAAATGGCAACGGGTGGCAGGCAGCAAGGTTGTATCAGGAGACCTGTCCCCGCCGACAACAACCATAGCATTCCATGTTTGCAACAGTGTTTCGCCGTTGTTCTGAGACAAGATTGTTTCAGAAAGCAGGAAATCATGATGGACGTACCCGAAATGTTCAGACACCACACTCTATTAACACTGTGGAAGGAGACCGGAGTGTCAGTACCAGGCAGTTGGCCCGCCAGGACAGGGTCAGACAGACAGCCGTGTGGAACATTCTCCATGACAATTGTTACTGCCCTTATGAGTTACGGCGTGTGCACGGCTTACTGCCGACCGACTTTCCAAATCGGGAGCAGTTTTGTCACTGGTTTCTTCACCAGGCAACCACGATTCCGGAATTTGTGTCATCCATCCTGTTCACAGATGAGGTCATCTTTACGCAGAGTGGTATCTTCAACTTTCATAACAGTTATTTGTGGGATAGTATGCAGAACCCCCATGGTACGGTGACAGCGAATCATCAGCATCGGTGCAGCCCGAATGTGTGGGCCGGGATAACTGGCGACCGTATCACGGGACCAGTCTTGCTTCCACGTCGCCCAACAGGCCGGAACTATCGGCGTTTCTTGCGGGTAACTTTGTCTCTCCTTCTGGAAGAAGTGCAATTGATGATTCGAAGGGTTGTGTTGTTGCTATTTAATGGTGCTCCAGCCCACTTCGCCATTAACGTCCGCACGCATCTCAATCGTGTCTTCCCTGGTCGATGGATCGGACGAGGGGGTCCAGTTGCATGGTCTGCTCGTTCACCGGATCTCAACCTGTATGATTTCTGGTTATGGGGCCATCTCAAAAGTATCGTGTATGCAGAGCCCATTCCAAATGTGGAGAGATCGGAGTAGTGTATTCATGCTACCTTTGACACTGTTCGGATAAAGCCTGGCCGCTGTGAACGTGAGAGACAGAACATGCCAAGGCGCGTACACGCATGCTTCGGGGCACATGGAATCTAGTTCCAACACATAATCTAACTGTGGCTGCATGGTACAGCGCGTATTAGACCGCAGTCTCTATAACAAAATATGATTGAATAAATGGCCTTTAGTGGACACGAGTTCATCAGACCTTTTTTTCCGTATCCTCTCCTCGATCAATCTCTAGAGTCTGTACACAGTGGAAAAAGATCATCCTGTACAGTTTTTTAAAGACAATGAAATAGGAGAAGAAAAAGAAATGGCCACAGATTAGCTTGTTGAGGTATGCGACGTAGTCCAGTTAATTCAAAACAGATCTGTTATCACGCAAACACGTCGCAGGTGTAGTTTTCACACGTGGGCTATGCACATAGTACTGAGCACGGGAACACAATGAGGTGGGCCCCAAGTGTCCGCATCTCACAGTACCTGTGTCATTTCGACGTGTAGTACCGTATCAAATAAAAGTTACTTGGCCGGTCATAATGGTGTATAAATTACTTTTTTATGTCCCCTCGTATGTGTACATGACGGTTGCGTAAATGTGTGATTCGTAAAAGAAAGGTATAGTTCCACTCTCCACAAAATGTTCCTACAGTTAATTCACAAAAGTTGCAGTACGAAAGTTAGTCTGACCGAAGAAAATATTTTATTTAACGAGACGATAAAACCATAATGAAACTGTACGAAGAACAGTGACTAGGACCAATTGTTTTGCAGTTATCGTAACAAAATGAAAAAGACCCCAAGTTCGTCATTAGATAATTTTCTACATCTACGTCTACATACATACTCCGCAATCCATCATACGGTGCGTGGCGGAGGGGACCTCGTACCATACTAGCATCTCCTTTCCCTGTTCCACTCCCAAACAGAACGAGGGAAAAATGACTGCCTATATGCCTCTGTACGAGCCCTAATCTCTCTTATCTTATCTTTGTGGTCTTTCCGCGAAATGTAACTTGGCGGCAGTAAAATTGTACTGCAGTTAGCCTCAAATGCTGGTTCTCTAAATTTCCTCAGTAGCGATTCACGAAAAGAACGTCTCCTTTCCTCTAGAGACTCCCACCCGAGCTACTGAAGCATTTCCGTAACACTCGCGTCATGATCAAACCTGCCAGCAACAAATCTAGCAGCCCGCCTCCGATTTGTTTCTATGTCCTCCCTCAATCCGACCTGATAGGGATCCCAAACGCTCGAGCAGTACTCAAGAATAGGTCGTATTAGTGTTTTATATACGCTCTCCTTTACAGATGAACCACATCTTCCCAAAATTCTACCAGTGAACCGAAGACGACTATCCGCCTCCCCCACAACTGCCATTACATGCTTGTCCCACTTCATATCGCTCTGCAATGTTACGCCCAAATATTTAATCGACGTGACTGTGTCAAGCGTTACACTACTAATGGAGTATTCAACATTACGGGATTCTTTTTCCTACTCAGATGGTTCAAATGGCTCTGAGTACTATGGGACTTAACTACTGTGGTCATCAGTCCCCTAGAACTTAGAACTACTTAAACCTAACTAACCTAAGGACATCACATACATCCATGCCCGAGGCAGGATTCGAACCTGCGACCGTTTTTCCTACTCATCTGCATTAATTTACATTTATCTATATTTAGAGTTAGCTGCCATTCTTTACACCAATCACAAATCCTGTCCAAGTCATGTTGTATCCTCCTACAGTCACTCAACGACGACACCTTCCCGTGCACCAGAACATCATCAGAAAACAGCCACACATTGCTGTCCACCCTATCCACAAGATCATTTATATAGATAGGAAACAACAGCGGATCTACCACACTTCCCTGGGGTACTCCAGATGATACCCTCACCTCCGATGAACACTCACCATCCAGGACAACGTACTGGGTTCTATTACTTAAGAAGCATACCAGCTCCACAAAGAAATTTCACAACATTAACCAAGATCGTCCGCTAGAGGCTCCGTACAGTTCATGGATTAACGGACAGTCGGAGGAAGCAAGAGCTGTGGTAAATGCAAACATGAACAAAGTCGCCAACAGGCGTGCCTTTGTCTTTAAAAAGTGTCACTGTTCGCGAGGAAAATGATGTTGGGAGGTGGGTGGCAGTGGTCCTGGTACACACACACACACAAACACATACACAGACACACACACACACACACACACACAGACACAGACAGACAGACACACACACACACACACACACACACACACACACACACACACACACACACACACACACGGAGGGAGGGAGAGGGAGAGGGAGAGCTTGTCTCAGGGGGAGTGCTCAATATTAAGGGATTTGACGGGAACGATCATTCGACGCAAAAAATTCTAGTAAGCTTGGGCTCTAAAACGCATACCTTAAGAGCTACACTCCTGGAAATGGAAAAAAGAACACATTGACACCGGTGTGTCAGACCCACCATACTTGCTCCGGACACTGCGAGAGGGCTGTACAAGCAATGATCACACTCACGGCACAGCGGACACACCATGAACCGCGGTGTTGGCCGTCGAATGGCGCTAGCTGCGCAGCATTTGTGCACCGCCGCCGTCAGTGTCAGCCAGTTTGCCGTGGCATACGGAGCTCCATCGCAGTCTTTAACACTAGTAGCATGCCGCGACAGCGTGGACGTGAACCGTATGTGCAATTGACGGACTTTGAGCGAGGGCGTATAGTGGGCATGCGGGAGGCCGGGTGGACGTACCGCCGAATTGCTCAACACGTGGGGCGTAAGGTCTCCACAGTACATCGATGTTGTCGCCAGTGGTCGGCGGAAGATGCACGTGCCCGTCGACCTGGGATCGGACCGCAGCGACGCACGGATGCACGCCAAGACCGTAGGATCCTACGCAGTGCCGTAGGGGACCGCACCGCCACTTCCCAGCAAATTAGGGACACTGTTGGAGACGTGTGGTCTTCAGCGATGAGAGTCGCTTCTGCCTTGCTGCCAATGATGGTCGTATGCGTGTTTTGCGCCGTGCAGGTGAGCGCCACAATCAGGACTGCATACGACCGAGGCACACAGGGCCAACACCCGGCATCATGATGTCGGGAGCGATCTCCTACACTGACCGTACACCTCTGGTGATCGTCGAGGGGACACTGAATAGTGCACGGTACATCCAAACCGTCATCGAACCCATCGTTCTACCATTCCTAGACCGGCAAGGGAACTTGCTGTTCCAACAGGACAATGCACGTCCGCATGTATCCCGTGCCACCCAACGCGATCTAGAAGGTGTAAGTCAACTACCCTGGCCAGCAAGATCTCCGGATCTGTCCCCCATTGAGCATGTTTGGGACTGGATGAAGCGTCGTCTCACGCGGTCTGCACGTCCAGCACGAACGCTGGTCCAACTGAGTCGCCAGGTGGAAATGGCATGGCAAGCCGTTCTACAGGACTACATCCAGCATCTCTACGATCGTCTCCATGGGAGAATAACAGCCTGCATTGCTGCGAAAGGTGGATATACACTGTACTAGTGCCGACATTGTGCATGCTCTGTTGCCTGTATCTATGTGCCTGTGGTTCTGTCAGTGTGATCATGTGATGTATCTGACCCCAGGAATGTGTCAATAAAGTTTCCCCTTCCTGGGACAATGAATTCACGGTGTTCTTATTTCAATTTCCAGGAGTGTACACAGCTGGCTACTAAAACTGTCACACTAGGTTAGTAAATAACGAAAAATTACTAATTGTGCTTACACAGTGCTGTAGGAAGAGTGCATGATTAAATTTGTGGGTTATTTGGGGGTATACAGGGTGCGTAATTTTGTATACAGAGTTACCATCTCTGATAGCAATAATGTGTCTAATTGAACTGGACAATATGAGAACAAAGTCTTTCGCGACGGTACTGTTGTATAAAACATTTCCGGACTTCTTGCTGCGTCAATTCAGCGTAAAATCTCGAGCTTCCGACGATTATCTCCATCGTCTTCGTCGGAAGCAACTGAGTGTCAAAACTGCTGCTGTGGTGGCCTTATGTAGCCCATAGACGGCTTCTGATTGGCCGGTAAGTCAGTTGCTCCTGAGGAAGACGATGGAGATAATCGTCGAAAGGTCGAGATATTACCCTGAACTGACGCAGCAAGAAGTCAAACTGAGCTTGGATTGCAAATACAGGCACACGATTCTGTGCTGCTTCCACTCTGTCAGAGTTCTTCGATTTTAGTGGTTGGCAAGTAGTGATGTGCCAGTCCCATGGCAACTCATGAGCAGATGTTTTCAGTGGCTGAAAAATTTGAAGATAGTGCTGGACAGGGCACCAGTAGAACCCCTTCCAATCGTGGTAGGTCAGGACAGCGAGAGTAAAATACGGTCCTGCATTATCGTGTTGAAAGATACCTTCCCAGGACTTCGAACTCTGGAAACAGCCACCAGACACTTCTCTGTATTATCAGCTACGCAAACCAGAGATGAACGTGGTGTTGAGTCAGTATGACGATGACGAATGCAATGGGGCAACGTTCGTTCTTCTTGGAGCCTCTAAACTACGCGGAAAAGGGATTTCGTCTGAAAAGACAGCGTCGTGCTGTTCCTGGGTATTGTTGGGCGAAATACTGTCGGCAGGACTCTCCGTACAGCCGCGTCAAGGGAAGCCTCGGGAATGACCGCTCAGCTGACAGTCCACAGTCCTGCAGACGACACTGCGCAGTCCGTGTTGACTCTTTACTTGCTATATATATGAAGATGGTATCTGTTCTTTCGGACATGTCCGAAAGAACAGATACCATCACCATATATATAGTTAAGCGTAACCGGCCATTTGACCATCTTCTGTGCGAATGCACAAACAGTGCCTGAACTCCTACGGGAATCGGTAAAGCCGCGAGTAATGAGTGTAATGAGTAGGGGCACTGCGTATATAGTATGGGACAATAAGTTTGGAATGTGGGTCTCACGGGAGGTGTGCCAGAGATAAGTCCCTGCAGTCGCACAATCCTCCGTGTCCTCAGTTGCTCAGATGGATAGAGCGTCTGCCATGTAAGCAGGAGACCCCGGGTTCGAGTCCCGGTCGGGGCACACATTTTCAACTGTCCTCGTTGACTTATATCAACGCCTGTATGCAGCTAAGGGTATTCATTTCATTGTATTAATTTAATTGTAATTTCACTTTCCTTGCTGCTAGAAAGCATATTTCCTGATTCTAGGTACGTGATTGTCTGTCCTGTCGGGCGCTAGTCTTATGGGGCTGATGAGATCCGGCATGGCGCTGAGTATGGCCCTCCTGAACCCATAAATCCATATTCACATGACAACCAATGCGAGTTGTTATAACAATAAACCGCATGTCCATAGGCAGTAATCCTGACGCTATCGAATTCCGATTCGTGGCAGTAGACGTTTCTCTTTCATATGCAGCGTGTCCCTGGAAGGATGGTCAATAATCAGAGATGTTGTTGTTGTGGTCTTCAGTCCTGAGACTGGTTTGATGCAGCTCTCCATGCAATTCAGTAAAGCTGCATGCCCTCGGGAAAAATTACGGCTGTAGTTTCCCCTTGTTTTCAGCCGTTCGCAGTACCAGCACAGTATTCAGAGATACGGGCCCTAAAATGTGCTGTGAGCACTTGCTCATATTGGCTACTATGAAAAACATCTCTTCTACTGAACAAGTGCTCATCTTTATTGGAGGATGTAGTTCCATACTCCTTGACAGAGCGTAGGTGAACGATGCGGGAGACCTGCACCGCCGTACTAGACAAGATCGTAGCGGAGGTGGTTTGCCATTGCCTTCCTCCGACCGTAATGGGGATGAATGACGATGACGACACAACAACACCCAGTCATCTCGAGGCAGGTAAAAATCCCCGACCCCGCCAGGAACCGAACCTGGGACCCCCTGCTCGGGAAGCGAGAACGCTACCGCGAGACCACGAGCTGCGGACTCAGAGTTATTAAGATATGTATTAGAGAGCCAGTCTTTATTAGGCTTTTTTACTTCGAATAATCGTTCCTGAATACTGGGTATTCGTCCTGGGACACCCTGTACCAACCATAATACAGTCCTATCACAAATGACATTCAAATGCGATTTATGCATCAGAAACTGACTGTGTAATTTTTCCTTCGGCAGTAAACAGAATGTAGATGACATAACTGCTTTGTGCGGTTGTGCTGAAATGCTAATTTCGTACCTTAGCATGTAGTACACTTTGGGCTGTTTTGACGTTCATTGTGTGCCGCCTTCGTGAGGTCCGCCTTCGTGAGGTAAGCTGTGATGAATAATTAATTGTAAACGTGATATCGAGTTCTACGCCCTCCTAGTAATTCTTCCTCCCGCACGTCCGGAAGCTGCTGCAAGTCCGTGCTACTAACGAACATAGTTTCCGTCTTCGGCTAACGAATTTTGGTCGCGTTAGTGGCACGCAGCGTCTGAGTGCGGAGAAGGCACAGCAGTGCTCCGAGCATCGGCCCGCAGGACCGGTTCTGCAGCAGCTACACAGGTGCCAGTGTTCCAGCGTGACTGGTCTCCAGCAGCCAGGCCTTGGGCGACACGTCACCAACCATTCACCAGCTGTGCCTCAGATCTCCACTCCTGATACTGCTATTGTGTAATACCAACTTCAGTCGTGTTCTCAGCCAGGTGCAAGACTGCAACGTGCTCCGTGAGGCGCAACAGCGGGAATGGCGTCAAATGTACGCCGTACGTTACATCAGAAATTTCTGCTACTTCCTTATTCCTTTACAAGGGAACCTCCCCACCGCAACTCCCCTCAGATTTAGTTATACGTTGGCACAGTGGATAGGCCCTAAAAAACTGAACACACATCAATCGAGAAAACGGGAAGAAGTTGTGTGGAACTATGAAAAAAATAAACAAAATATGCAAACTGAGTAGTCCATGTGGAAGATAGGCAACAACATCAAGGATAGCATGAGCTCACGAGCGCCGTGGTCCCGTGGTTAGCGTGAGCAGCTGCGGAACGAGAGATCTTTGGTTCAAGCCTTCCCTTGAGTGAAAAGATTAATTTTTTATTTTCAGACAATTATTATCTGTTCGTCCGTCCGTCCGATGCGAGGTAACTGACATCCACAAGAAAACCTAAATCGGGCAAGGAAGAAGAATCTTTTTACCCATTCGCCAAGTGTACAAGTTAGGTGGGCCGACAACATATTCTTGTCATGTGACGCACATGCCGTCACCAGTGTCGTATAGAATATATCAGACGTGTTTTCCTGTGGAGGAATCGGTTGACCTATTACCTTGCGATAAAATGTTTTCTATTCCCATTGGAGAGGCACGTCCTTTCGTCTACTAATCGCACGGTTTTGCGGTGCGGTCGCAAAACACAGACACCAAACTTATTACAGTGAACAGGGATGTCAATGAACGAACGGACAGATGTTGCCTATCTTGCGCATGGACTACTCAGTTTGTGTATTTTGCTTATTTTTTTCATAGTTCCACAAAACGTCTTCCTGTTTTCTCGATTGATGTGTGTTCAGTTTTTTAGGGCCTATCCACTGTGCCAACTTATAACTAAATCTGAGGGGGTTGCGATGGGCAGGTTCTGTTGTTAGTTTTCCAGTGTACATCTCATTTTCCTTTTTCTACATCTACATGGCTACTCTGCGAGTCACACTTAAGTGCCTGGCAGAGGGTTCACCCAACCATTTTCATACTACTTCTCTACCATCCCACTCTCGAACGGCGCGTGGCAAAAAGGAACACCTAAATCTTTCCGTTCGAGCTCTGATTTCTCTTATTTTATTATGATGATCATTTCTTCCAGAACTTAGAACTACTTAAACCTAACTAACCTAAGGGCATCACACACATCCATGCCCGAGGCAGGATTCGAACCTACGACCGTAGCGGTCTCGCGGTTCCAGACCGAAGTGCCCAGAACCTCTCGGCCACAGCGCCGGCACTGCAGCGATTCTACGTAGTATGGAGTCGACAGGTCCTTGGTAAATTTCGGGAGGTACGTGGTGCCAGATGTCTACATACAGATCGCGCAGTTCTCGTAAAATGCGGACTGAGGGTTCGTAGACGCGGAGCTAGCGCCCGATAGCATCCCAGATGAATTCTGGTCTTAGGACACGAACATTTATGTTCATAGAGTATGCCATCGCCATCGAGAAAGACTTAAAGTATGAAGCGATACAGGTAGTCCGCTGTAATGTTCACGTTATTCATAGCTGTTCTGGTACCTTCGATTACTACCACACATCCCCTGCAAGCCCAGAAGAATATGCCCTAACCCATAATACTGTCTTCACCCGTCTGCGGCCGAGACGCGTTACAGGTTTCGAGCAGCCGTTCGCTTAACCTAGCGGTAAAGTACACGCTATAATCGTACACTATGTGATCAAAAGTATCCGGACACTTGGCTGAAAATGACTTAAAAGGTCGTGGCGCCCTCCATCGGTAATGCTGGAATTCAATACGGTGTTGGCCCACCCTTAGCCTTGCTGACAACTTCCACTCTCGCAGGCATACCTTGAATCAGGTGCTGTAAGGTTTCTTGGGGAATGGCAGCCCATTCTTCACGGAGTGCTGCACTGAGGAGAGGTATCGGTATCGGTCGGTGAGGCCTGGCACGAAGTCGGCGTTCCAAAACATCCCGAAGGTGTTCTGTAGGATTCAGGTCAGGTTTGCAAGCCCCCCTCCATGAAAAATACGACCACACTAGAACACCAACGGCTTTGAAATGTACTGCTGGCACTACACACGCTGCCAGATGACGTTCACCGGGCGTTCGCCATACCCACACCTTGTCATCGGATCGCCACATTCTTACCCCACACAACGTTTTTCCAATGTTCAATAGTCCAATGTTTACGCTCCTTGCGCCAAAGAGTATATTTAGGGTTTCTCTGCGAATCATAACTATCTCAGCTTCAAAGGAAATAAATTCAAAGTGCATTACAGAATACTACATTCTGCATTTCAATCAGAATAAAATCATGGATAAAGGTAGGGCATCGACAGTGTTGTGTCGAATATGGCGAACGCGGGAGTGCGACTGAATACAGTTTTTACAGTGTGTTATCTGACGAGTTTAAAAATTCAATAAAAGGGTGTTGGCAACGAAGCATTAAGAAATCAGCAGAATTAAAAATATAGCTGGGAAAACGACGATAAAATCCGTAATTATATCAACTCAAGTGAAGATGGATGACCGCTCGGAATCCGCTTTGCAAAAAATCAGAAAATTTATTAGATAATTTGTTTGTTAAATGTCCCATGAATCAGTTGCAGTGTTTATTTCGTAATTTGATGGGCATTAACTTAATTTATATTAAAACTGTCGGCATACTGATGAATTCACATCGAGAAGAAAGATATTTAGTTTCATAACAGAAAAAGGAAGAGAGAGCTTTTGACAGTGTTGAGTGGAAACCACCCTCTGAAATTCTGCTGGTAGAAACTTTCAGGTTTGCCGATGAATGGTTCAAATGGCTCTGAGCACTATGGGACTTAACATCTGAGGACATCAGTCCCCTAGATTTAGAACTACTTAAACCTAACCAACCTAAGGACATCACACACATCCATGTCCGAGGCAGGACTCGAACCTGCGACCGTAGCAGTCGCACGGGTCCAGACTGCGCGTCTAGAACCGCGAGACCACCGCGGCCGGCCTCGTGGCGATGGGGGCCCGTGACGCGGTAACAAAAGAATGTAAGCGAAACCGACACGGACGGGGATCACCGTAGCCAAGATATGGTCTCCAAATGGGGAAATCCATTGACGTAGGCGACTTTGACAACGGGTAGATTATTACTACGCAGAGCTTGTGAACGATTACCTCGAAGACGGCTAAGCTGGTCGAATGTTCACGTGCTAACGCCGTGAATATCTACGGAAAGAGGTGGAAGGATGGTGAAACTAGGCGCTAAATGGCTGGACTCTTCGTGCTTGGAGGCTTGTCTGCTCCGTAAACAAGGATAGATGGTGATCTGCGGCATCTCTGCCAAAAGAGCACAATGCTAAAAATGGTTCGCCGGCCGGAGTGGCGGTGCGGTTCTGGGCGCTACAGTCTGGAACCGAGCGACCGCTACGGTCGCAGGTTCGAATCGTGCCTCGGGCGTGGATGTGTGTGATGTCCTTAGGTTAGTTAGGTTTAAGTAGTTCTAAGTTCTAGGGGACTGATGACCACAGCAGTTGAGTCCCATAGTGCTCAGAGCGATTTGAACCATTTGAACTACACTTCCCGATCTGTACTGAATTACTTAGAACAAATTTCGCGCGAGAAAATATGTACTGTGATGGTGTAGATAAAACACTCAGCTTTCAGAACGGTTGCCTACGAGACGGTCGAGGGTGAGCGCCATTCTTTTGTGCGGTGAAGTCTTCAAAAAAAATGGCTCTGAGCACTATGGGACTCAACTGCTGTGGTCATTAGTCCCCTAGAACTTAGAACTACTTAAACCTAACTAACCTAAGGACATCACACACATCCATGCCCGAGGCAGGATTCGAACCTGCGACCGTAGCAGTCGCACGGTGGTGAAGTCTTCGGTCTCTCCATATGACATTACTGAATGACAATATGCAAAGTATGATAACTTACTGGTTCTTTTTCTCTCGAAGTCTTGCAGTGATTTAGCGTGCAAAATTGGTTGAATCGCCTATTCAGTAATTTCTTTATAAAATCCCTATTACAGTATTATTTCAAGTGGTTCTCAACAAACTTTATCTGACACGAAATAATTACTTGTTTACTATACCGCTTATTTCGATGGTACGATAGGAACTCCGCCTCTACCAACCATTCTCATTTGCTATTAATGTATTGTTCATTCGGGTGGTGTACGTTTGGCCACAGGGCGTAAACTCGTTACTTAGGCACTGCGTGTCAGCTCCGTGAATAATAAGCTCTCAATTTGCCGTGTAGCAGGCTCCACGTTGGCGCAGCAGTCGTTCGCGCGCTCACATGCTGGTGACTGACGTTCGCTCCCATACGTCTCCTCTATGGTTGGGAAGCCTTAAACAAGCGGAAGATTTTAATATCAGCAAGCGGCGACGGATGATAGAGGAAAGTAGAGGTCGATAAAAGGTAGGGCCACAAAGGCTATTACCCCCCCCCCTCCCATCCTCTCTCTCTCTCTCTCTCTCTCTCTCTCTCTCTCTGTGTGTGTGTGTGTGTGTGTGTGTGTGTGTGTGTGTGTGTGTGTGTGTGTACTCCTCTTTGTCTCTCCCTCCCTCATCTCTCATCCTCGTTCTCAGTAGTGCGTTCATGCGTATACAGAAATCCCTTTAGAGGTTTAACGTAGTAGAAAGATTGAAGATTATTGTATCTTTTACACATGCACATACTGAAAAATGGGAACAACCGAAGCATAAAGAAAACCAGACGGCTACAAGAGCTAGGTCACTCTGCCGAAAGGCACAGTAACGACCACTAGGAAGATAATACCGCAAGTTATTCTAAATCAGTGGTCGCCAGACTTCTTTGCTCAAGAGCCAGTAGTGTTATTGAGGCGTGTCACCTCAGGGCGCGTATTAATCAATCTTATCATTAATTGGTAACCTGCGAAAATTATTGTATTACAGACCATACTATGTAACTACAGCTGGCCGGAGTGACCGAGCGGTTCTAGGCGCTACAGTCTAGAACCGCGCGACCGCTACGGTCGCAGGTTCGAATCCTGCCTTGGGGCCGGCCGCGGTGGTCTCGCGGTTCTAGGCGCGCAGTCCGGAACCGTGCGACTGCTACGGTCGCAGGTTCGAATCCTGCCTCGGGCATGGATGTGTGTGATGTCCTTAGGTTAGTTAGGTTTAAGTAGTTCTAAGTTCTAGGGGACTAATGACCACAGCAGTTGAGTCCCATAGTGCTCAGAGCCATTTGAACCATTTGAACCTGCCTTGGGCATGGATGTGTGTGATATCCTTAGGTTAGCTAGGTTTAAGTAGTTCTAAGTTCTAGGGGACTGATGACCACAGCAGTTAAGTCCTATAGTGATCAGATCCCAGTAACTAGAGTACGGGCGCGGTCAGCTGGTCGCCAGCCCCCAAGTTCAAAATGGTTCAAATGGCTCTGAGCACTATGGGACTTAACTTCTGAGGTCATTAGTCCCCTAGAACTTATAATTACTTAAACCTAACTAACCTAAGGACATCACACACATCCATGCTCGAGGCAGGATTCGAACCTGCGACTGTAGCGGTCATGCGGTTCCAGACTGATGCGCCTAGAACCGCACGGCCACATCGGCCGGCAGCCCCCAAGTGCTGATCGCTGAAAGTCGGCTCTATTCGGAACACTTCGTGTCTACTGTTCTCTGTTCCAGATGGGTGCTACCCTCACTGACCCTAAAGTTATCAGTCAGATACATACTGCTGATTGTTTGATTTTTGTTTTAATCAACTGTTCCAGCTGTTTATTATTTGTTTAGAAGTTTTATTCAGCAATAAACATTGTTGCTATCTTAATATTTTTCTATACGTTAATTGACTAGTGATCTTGCTAATGCTATGCAATTGCTAAATACGTGTTGGAATTCGTTACATGTCGCCTCCTCCTCTTCCCACCCCCCTCTCTCTGCCTATCACCTCCTCCCACCCCCTCTCTTTGCCCATGACCTACTCCTTACCCCCCTGTCTGTGCCCATCACCTCCTCCTCAAACACCCATCTCAAAACAAAGAAAAAGAGAGTTAAGGTCATCAGTCCCTAAGCTTACACACTGCTTAACCTAAGTTATGCTAAGGACACACACACACACACACACACACATATATATATATATATATATATATATATATATATATATATATATATATATATATATATATGCCGAGGGAGGACTCGAACCTCCGCCGGGACCAGCTGCACAGTCCATGACTGCAGCGCCTTAGACTGCTCGCCCCCTATCTCTATCCCTTCCCGTATACCCTCTGTCCATGTCCTCGTCCGCTCTCTCTATGATCCTGAGTGTTGTTTATTGTTATCGCAAATGCAGATTCCACAGTAGTATTACAATCATAAAGCGATAAGTCATAAATAGAACTTTCTTGTTTTCTCTGAAAACGGACTCCAAAGGAGGAAACACAACTGCATTTTGTTGTGTATATATTTTCATTTAAAAATACATATGATGATAAAGAAAATACGTGTGAACAACAGTTTCCTAAAGTTTCAAATGCCCTAATGTAGTAGTTAAAACTGACTGCGAGAAGAAAATAAAACCGCACATTTTCACGCAGAGCAGAGCAAAGATTTTGCTCTTTTACAGAAAACCTGTACATTGATATTTAAAACAATACATAGCGCATGTCTATCTAAATGTTCATTAAAATATTGTGTAAAAATTTGAAGTAACTCGGTCAAGAACTTATAGTGATTTTTTAGGTAACAACTGTTTTAATTTATATACATACACAAAAAATGTTCTGCATCACCCTGTTTCCCAGAACTCCTGAAGCTAGACGTTGACTGTGGATATTGTATCACACACACAGTCCCTTTCACTGTTCAGAGATGTCACTAAACCCGCTCAACGATGAAACAACCATGCATGAGCAGCGCTTATTAGACGGAGGTGGTCCGACAGCTGATCAGTTCCAGTCATTCCACCAGGAAGGAGGTACACGGCTCGTGTTGTCTGTAGTTCAACCGTGCGTAGACGGTCAATAGCGCGGTTACATCGCGTCCGCATTGTTACTTTGTGCCAGGAAGGGCTCTCAACAAGGGAACGGTCCAGGCGTCTCGGAATGAACCAAAGCGATGGTGTTCGGACATGGAGGAGACAGAGGAACTGCCTCGCTCAGGCCGTCCAAGGGCTACTACTGCCAGAGGCTACCTACGGATTATGGCTCGGAGTAAACCTGACAACAACGCCACCTTGGTGGATAATGCTTTTCTTGCAGCCACAGGACGTGTTGCGACTCAAACTGCGCACAGTAGGCTGCATGATGCGCAACTTCACTCCCGACATCCATGGCGAGATCCATCTTTGCAACCACGACACCATGCAGCGTGGTACAGATGGACCCAGCAACATGTCGAATGGACCACTCAGGATTGGCATCACGTTCTCATCACCGATTAGTGTCGCATATGCCTTCAACCACACATCGTCAGAGACGTGTTTGCAGGCAACCCGGTCTGGCTGAACGCCTTAGACACACTGTCCAGCAAGTGCAGCAAGGTGAAGATTCCCTGCTGTTTTGGGGTGGCATCATGTGGGGCCGACGTACGCCGCTAGTGCTTATGGTTGGCGTAACGGCTGTACGTTACATGAATGCCGTCCTCCGACCGATAGTGCAACCATAGCGACAGCATATTGGCGAGGCTTTAGTCTTCATGGACGATTCGCTCCACCATCGTGCACATCTTGTGAAAGACTTCCTTCAAGGCCGGCCCGAGTGGCCGCCCGGTTCTAGGCGCTACAGTCTGAAACCGAAGGACCGCTACGGTCTCAGGTTCGAATCCTGCCTCGGGCATGGATGTGTGTGATGTCCTTAGTTTAGCTAGGCTTAAGTAGTTCTAAGTACTAGGCGACTGATGACCACAGGAGTTAAGTCGCATTGTGCTCACAGCCATTCGAACCATTTTGAACTTGCTTCAAAAAAAAACGACATCGCTCAACTAGAGTGGCCAGCATGTTCTCCAGACATGAACCCTATCGAACATGCCTGGGATAGATTGAAGAGGGCTGTGTTTATGGAAGACGTGACCCACCAACCACTCTGAGGGATCTATGTCGAATCGCCGTTGATGAGTGGGACAATCTGGATCAACTGTGCCTTGATGAACTTGCGGATTGTGTGCCACGACGAATCCAGGCATGCATCAATGCAAAAGAACGTGCTGGCGGGTATTAGAGGTACCGGTGTGTAGAGCAATCTGGACCACCACCTCTGAAGGTCTCGCTTTATGGTGGTGCAACATGTAATGTGTGGTTTTCATGAGCGATAAAAAGGGCGGAAATTATATTTACGTTGATCTCTATTCCAATTTTCTGTACAAGTTCCGGAACTCTCGGAACCGAGGTGATGCAAAACTTTTATTCATGGGTGTGCTACATTCATACACTATTAATATTTAAATATATGTACCTCTTTTCTACCCGAATTTTCGTCAGGGTATCGAGTAAAATTTTGAAGTATCAGTCAAGTGTTTTTCGAGATTTATGGTAGCAAGGTTAAACGACGACTTGTCCTTATATGGCAGGAAAGATTAATGATAGGCCTCTCCAGTTTCAGATCCATGTATCAGCAACTAAAACAGCCTTTCATTAACTGAATATACAGTTGCGGATCAACGGCACTCTCTCCGAATGGAGATACTAGTAAGTCTGTGTTCAATGGCATACTAGAAAGTAATGCTTCCGAATTTTTATGTGAGAACCTTTAAACCTAGTTAAATAAAACAAACTTTATTAACATTCTACATCTTCATTCTTAATCTCATCTTATCTGCAGCCGTCTGTCGATGGAAGACTCCAATTAGCAGCGTCTAACATGGCTGTGTGTAACGTAATTTTTTGGAAGTTTGTGGTAAGATCTTATGGGAGCAAATTGCTGAAGTCATCGGTCCCTAAGCTTACACACTACTTAACCTAACTTACGCTAAGGACAAAACACACACACACACACACACACACACACACACACACACACACACACACACACATACACACACACACACACACGCCCGAGGGAGAACTCGAACATCTGACGGGAGGAGCCGCGGGAACCGCGACAGGACCCGTCAGTCCGCGCGGCTGTAACGTAATAACGTCGGTGAGTGACAAGCAGCGTCAGCGTTCAATTTTCGAATTTCGAATTCTAAGAGTTCGTCCCCACATGGAGCGAGCACTCTCTCCTTCAGCATAACAATGCCAGACCACACACGAGCGAAGCGAAATCGGCAACAATCCGACGCCTGAATTACACTGTAGGCGATCATCCTCCATACAGCCCCGCTATGGGGCCATTGGATTTTCATATGTTTCCAAAACTAAAAGAACACCTGTCGTAGGACCGTTGCTGTTCACAATATACATAAATGACCTTGTGGATGACATCGGAAGTTCACTGAGGCTTTTTGCGGATGATGCTGTGGTATATCGAGAGGTTGTAACAATAGAAAATTGTACTGAATTGCAGGAGGATCTGCAGCGAATTGACGCATGGTGCAGGGAATGGCAATTGAATCTCAATGTAGACAAGTGTAATGTGCTGCGAATATAGAGAAAGAAAGATCCCATATCATTTAGCTACAATATAGCAGGTCAGCAACTGGAAGCAGTTAATTCCATAAATTATCTGGGAAGAGGCGTTAGGAGTGATTTAAAATTGAATGATCATATAAAGCTGGTCGTCGGTAAAGTAGATGCAAGACTGAGATTCATTGGAAGAATCCTAAGGAAATGCAATCCGAAAACAAAGGAAGTAGCTTACAGTACGCTTGTTCGCCCACTGCTTGAATACTGCTCAGCAGTGTGGGATCCGAACCAGATAGGGTTGAGAGAAGAGATAGAGAAGATCCAACGGAGAGCAGTGCACTTCGTTACAGGATCATTTAGTAATCGCGAAAGCGTTACGAGATGATAGACAAACTCCAGTGGAAGACTCTGCAGGAGAGACGCTCAGTAGCTCGGTACGGGCTTTTGTTGAAGTTTCGAGAACATACCTTCACCGAGGAGTCAAGCAGTATATTGCTCCCTCTTACGTATATCACTAGAAGAGACCATGAGGATAAAATCAGAGAGATTAGAACCCACACAGAGGCATACCGGCAATCCTTCTTTCCACGAACAATACGAGACTAGAATGGAAGGGAGAACCGATAGAGGTACTCAAGGTACCCTCCGCCACACACCGTCAGGTGGCTTGCGGATCATGGACGTAGATGTAGACCTGACTTTGATACTCTTGAAGCAGCACAACAGAGCTCCTTCAACATAACAAACATTGAACAGTGACGGTATCAACAAACAGGTCTCTCGCTGGGTAAAATGTGTTCGCAGTCGGAGTGGTTATGTTGAGGAATAAATATGTAGATATTAAGAATAAAGATGAAGGATGTAAATAATGCTTGTTTTACTTAAAGAGCTTCAAGAGTTTTCACATAAAAAATTCGGAGGCAATACTTTCCAGCACGGCGTCGTATTAAGCAGAGATGTTTGAAAAAGTAACACGGACGCTGTTGATCATTATCTCGGGCTCCAAATTCCAGTGCAGCCCCATCCAGTCCACAGTTCTCTCTTTCAAAAATGGCTCTGAGTTCTATGAGACTTAACATCAGAGGTCATCAGACCCCTAGAACTTAGAACTACTTAAACCTAACTAACCTAAGGACATCACACATATCCATGCCCGAGGCAGGATTCGAACCTGCGACCGTAGCGGTCGCGCGGTCCCAGACTGAAGCTCCTAGAACCGCTCGGCCACACATGCCGGCGTTCTCTCTGTCAGCTGAACGTTAAACTTCAAGTATTTAAACAAAGTTAACAGCTCGTTGTTCATTTGGTATACAAGAGGGTTTAATCACAAACTGATAATTGAAGATTGAACGTTGCAATACTGACAAATACGATGTTAAAGATACTTTCAAATAAGCAACACCTTCGACGGAGCGTAATCACATCAGCATCATTAAATCCCACCCCCATAGGTACTGTATTTACTATAACGTGTAACATCAATGAAAGGCAGTTTTGCAGTACAGTATCAGCAGTTTACGTCCTGTGTTAGGATGCACTCAAAACGTGCCGTATCAAATGTTACAAGCAGTCGTGCGAAATACGGCGATGGGCTGCGCTCCAAACAAGCGCACTAATTTAACAACGTCCATAAATTTCTCTCCCTTTTGTCTCATTCCGTTATTTTTCCCCACTTTATCGTAAGACATCAACAACGGTCACTCACAACGATTTCATATGGAAGACTGAGACTGATTAAGCCAGGTACGTGAAACATTGTGAAACATTGATAACATGTGACATTCATTTTAAAAGCGACAGATGAAATTCTGCCGACTACGGGCGACGAGACAATGTGGCCCATACGTAACATCCAATGTTTATTCGACATGTCTAAATTTTACAAAATGCAGTAGGTATGCCTCACACTACCATTAATTGTTAAACAAAACTGTAGCAACCTTATACATCATCCAGCGACAGTTCTGTTAGTGTGTTATGACACGCGTAGTCTATATAGGGTCCGTGCAGTCAGTCAAAAGTCTTCTCTCAGAATTTTATATCACTTCCTCAGGTCTGTACTAGCTGTTATTTGTACATAGGTTGGGTACAGAAAGGGATCAGAATAGCAGAGTATTTCTCGCTAATACTGAAGTTCTGCAGATCCTACGATGTTGTTACACAATTTAAAAAAAGGGGAGGAATAAACAGCCGGCCGCGGTGGTCTATCGGTTCTAGGCGCGCAGACCGGAACCGCGCGACTGCTACGGTCGCAGGTTCGAATTCTGCCTCGGGCATGGATGTGTGTGATATCCTTAGGTTAGTTAGGTTTAAGTAGTTCTAAGTCTAGGGGACTGATGACCACAGTAGTTAAGTCCCATAGTGCTCAGAGCCATTTGAGCCATTTTTAGGAATAAACAACCAAGCTAAGACCAAATATTCACAAAGAGTTGATTGTCTTTTTTTACGTAACCGGCCGGTGTGGCCTAGCTGTGCTAGGCGCTTCAGTCTGGAACCGCGCTACCGCCACGGTCGCAGGTTCGAATCCTGCCTCGGGCATGAATGTGTGTGATGTGCTTAGGTTAGTTAGATTTAAGTAGTCCTACGTTTAGGGGACTGATGACCTCAGATGTTAAGTCTCATAGTACTAGGAGCCATTTTTGACAGAGAGAACCGTGGACTGGATGGGACTGCACTGGAATTAGGAGCCCGAGATAATGATCAACAGCGCCCGTGTTACTTTTTCAAGCATCTCTGCTTAATACGACGGCGTGCTGGAAAGTATTTCCTCCGAAGTTCTAGGGGACTGATGACCTTAGATCTTAAGTCCCATAGTGCTCAGAGCCATATGAACCATTTGAACAATAACAACAACAACAACAACAACAACAACAACCGTGTTTACTTTTCTGTCTTAGTTGCGTTCACATTTGGGTTAACAGTGACAGCTTTCGAACGTATTTGTTCATTTTGAAGTCATTACCACGGTAAAAGTACATCATTAGTCAAAATGTAAAATACATGTGTCGCGAACAGCTGACGACAACGCATAGTCGCATAAAGCGAACTGTATCGTTATGTTTACCACACCTGTAATCATCTAGAGACAGTATCTGTTCCTTTATGCTTACATGCATGCATGTCTGAATGTTGTTGTTTTGTTAAGATATCGACTTTGTGTTAGCACAGACATAGTAATTATTAATGAAGTATTAAAGCACATAAACAATTTTCTAGCGGTTTGTTTTGTCAAATCACAGTGGTTGATTACAGTGGCTATAACACAGTTGATTCGTTCACTTGTAATTAATGAAATAATTTCATAGTGTAACACTTAAAGGGATTTTCTATAATCGCGATTGTTTTGAGCTCTGTAGCTAAGTGATTCCAATATTAATGATAAATAAGAACTACCATAACTATATTGATATATATCCATTGTGTCAGGTCGGATTTGTTCGTTAAAATATCACCAGTCGCCGAGTTGTGTCAATATCATGACTGAAGAGGTCTAGTTGTCTTATGTAACGATTGAGGCAAAATTTGTAAGTGGCTCTAACGTTATATAAGACAACTAGTCCTCTTAAATCACAGTATTGGCGTAACTCGGCAACCTGATGATTATCTCACGAACGAAATCGGTCGTGACATAATAAATGGGTGTTAACACAGCTGTGGTGGTTCTCATTAATCATTAATATAGTTTCACAACACCTATTACAGGATTCTGGGGGTTGGTAATTAAAGCTTTGATAAGGAAGCCATGTGCGAAACTGTACCGTTTGGATGTGCAAGGGTCGTTCCGAAAGTAATGCCTCTTTTTTTGTGGTGATGTCCGCCCTATATGTTGTTGGTGTAGTGCTAATGGTTGACCTTCGTCTTTCATTTGTAGGTGGTTCCATTGTTCTGCGGTAGTTGGCACCGCAGACGGGTGTTCCAAAATGGAGACTGACATGGACGCGTGTATAAAACAGCGTTGTGTGATTTAATACCTCGCTGCTGAAGAAATTTCGCCGACCGAAATCCATCGACGCTTTGCTAAATGTGTAAGGAGACTATACAATAGACGTGAGCAATGTAAGGCCATGGGTACGGCATTTTCAAAGTGGTGGAAAGGGTTGTATGACAAACCACGGCCCGGTGGATCGTGCAAAGCTCTCATCCCTCGCAGTCAACAGCGTCCTGATCAACTCATCCGTGCTGATCGGCACTACCAGAGAATTGCGTGCAAAACTGAATTTCGGCTGTAATGCCTTGGAAACAGTGTTGGAACATCTTGGTTGTCGCAAATTTTGTGCGAGGTGGGTCCCTCGCATGCTTAGAGAAGAACAAAAAAACTCAACGAATGGAAATTTGTCGGGGCCTGCTGGACCAATATGAAGCTGAAGGTGGCAATTTTCTGAATAGCATCGTCACCGGAGATGAGACGTGTTATCACCAGTACGAGGCGGAATCCATAAGACAGTCTGTGAAATGGCGACATGCGAATTCGCTGTCAAACAAGTAATTCAAGACACATCCGTCTGCAGGGAAAGTGATGTGCAGAGTCTTCTGGGATAGGCAGGGTGTGGTTCTTTTGGATGTCCTGGAGCCTGGAGAACCTGTCAGTTCAGCACGCTACAAGACGACACTGACTAAGCTGAAAGCCCGAACTTCCGGGGTAAGGTCAGAGAAGACGATCAACTTTCATCTGCAACATGATAACGCCAGGCCTCACACCAGTTTCGCGACCACGCAGCTCATTGCAAAATTCAGCTGGACTGCCTTACCACGTCCATCGTACAATCCCGATTTACCGCCTGCAGACATCCATCTCTCTGAAAGATGGACTACGTGGCGCACATTTTTACACTCGGATGCTGTTGTCAAAGCTGTAAGGAAGTGGTTAGCCTCAGCTGGTTCCGATTTTTACAAGCGTGGCATGCAGGCTCTGGTTCATCGTTGGCAAAAGTGCATTACGAATTGTGGTGACTGTGTGGAAAAATGACAGCCTGTTGTTGAAATATTGCTCAGTTTAGCTGTGCTGTTGTGATTTACGTATCTCTTGTAGTTTCCATGAATAAAAGTAGGAGGCATTACTTTAGGAACGACTCTCGTAAAGTAAGTTTAAAGCTCGTAACACTTCCAACACTCCCGCTTCAGGGTACACAGACAGCAGAGACCATGACTAGTGTACTTACAAGAGCCCATGGCATGCGAAATGTTTCGAATACCTGTCTTCGGATTCCCTTCTACGCCACTGACTTCCTCTTCAGAATCGAGAGTGTGACGCCTCCGTGGAGCACCACAGTAAAACTCTCAGTTGCAAACGTAACATACATTTGTAGTCGGACGAAACTCCTATGTGATGTCTGACGACGGCGTCAGCTTGTTTGTGTTATTGCCGTGAAGTGGGAGATAAGAAAGTGACCCGACATTCAGACTTATTGTACAAACACTATGTGATCAAAAATATCCGGACACTCCCAAAAACATACGTTTTTCATATTGGGTGCGTTGTGCTGCCACCTACTGCCAGATACTCCATATCAGCGACCTCAGTAGTCAATAGACATCGCGAGAGAGAAGAATGGGGCGCTCCGTGAAACTCACGGACCTCGATCGTGGTCAAGTGATGGGGTGTCACTTGTGTCATACGTCTGTGTGCTAGATTTCCAAAAAATCTTCAAGCACCTGAAAGAAGGTATGCCTGCGAGAGTGGAAGCTGTCATCAAAGCTAAGGGTGGGCCAACACCATATTGAATTCCAGCATTAACGATGGAGGGTGCCACGAACTTGTAAGTCATTTTCAGCCAAGTGTCTGGATACCATCGGCCACATAGTGTACATGAAGGTTACATATCCGGGCATGGGTTTCTCATCAAAACTTCATCTACCAAGTCACATTTCAAACCTTTAGAACCCTGTAATAGGAATTGTGAAACACCCTGTATTCTTTTTTAGCTGTTCTCAAATGTTCATATTTGAATATTCTGTGTCCGTAATGCTACTGCCTAGTATACAATGAGTCATCTATCAGCGAAATGCAATTAAGGGTATCTGGCAGGCCCGATATGTGTTCATTATGTGTTCTTGCACGCTGTCGTCATAGCACGGAGCTAGTATGCCTCCACTGATTTTTCAGCAGTACGTCTATAAGTGTACTTTTGGATACTTGACGATAACAAACTTCGCGTTGGACTTCCATCAGTTTCACTCTATATATAGTATGACAGTAGACAATGTTTTGCACACTACCCATGTAGTCTTTTAATGAACTACTAAAATCTTGTTAAAATCGTTTCAAAATAGCTCTAAAATTCGTGAAAGTAGATTCAAAATCATAACAACACATATAAAAATGATTTTAACAATAGGCATGTGGTTTAAAAAAAGTCTAGAATCACATTCAGAAACGCTACGTTGTATTGACTGAAACCACAACCGTCATTAACTCAAGTGTGAACACAAGTAAGACGGAAAAATAGAGAAACAACAGAATCAAATAATGGTGTTGGACCTTCTGCGAGTGAAATGTTGGAATTCACAATTTTATATTCATCAGTGTGCGTTGGGCACAATGTAGAATTTCCGCTTTTCCGTTGTGAGTATGGTCCTAGTGAAGGTTATTTCACTATTGTTCATGCGTGTAACTATGTCACTTGATGAAGACTAGTGTAATGTTTGTGTCGCTACGGGTTTTTGTGTCAGGAAGTGAAGTACAGCGTGAAACATGATGCTGACACGCAGACACCTTGCCTTCATTAGCACCAAGATCTTGTCCAATTGACATATGACCGCGATTACTCCACAAACAGTGCGAAGAGGTTTGGGAATTAACTCAGGACTTACTGCGGATGACCACAGCTCAAGAAACCATAAGGCATCTAGAAGGTCTTTTTGATGAACCAGTGTCTTCCAAGACAGCCCACACGAAAGCACTGCACACCCTGTTAGCAATATGACTCATCACAACAAAGATGGTTAACTTGTGTTTCTCGACGAGTCAGCTGTCCATTGCTTGCGCATCTTACAGAGAAACAACAGGTCCTGGCAGTCGTTTAATGAACAAAGTAAGAGCATATGGACTATCAGACCAGTTGTGTGATTGGATTGAAGAGTTCCTAGATAACATAACGCAGCATGTCATTCTCAATGGAGAGAAATCTTCCGAAGTAAGAGTGATTTCAGGTGTGCCGCAGGGGAATGTCGTAGGACCGTTGCTATTCACAGTATACATAAATGACCTTGTGGATGATACCGGAAGTTCACTGAGGATTTTTGCGGATGATGCTGTGGTCTATCGAAAGGTTGTAACAACACCGTCAGGTAGCTTGCGGAGTATGGCTGTAGATGTAGAAACATATTGTTGTGGTTGGTAGGAGAGCCAACCGTGTTCCTAAAGGAGGCCGAAATGCACGCGTTTTAGCTCACGCAGGCTGGCGTGAGGTCTGGAAAATGACAAGGGAATTAGAATTGAGAAAAACGGACGTACCTGGTGGAATACTTAACTTTAATCCATTCATGGAGAACGTCGCTCTTTATGCTACATGATTCACAATATCAATAGTACGGATACTGGCGCCTTGCTAGGTCGTAGCAAATAACGTAGCTGAAGGCTATGCTAACTATCGTCTCAGCAAATGAGAGCGTAGAAGTCAGTGAACCATCGCTAGCAAAGTCGGCTGTACAACTGGGGCGAGTGCTAGGAAGTCTCTCTAGACCTGCCGTGTGGCGGCGCTCGGTCTGCAATCACTGATAGTGGCGATACGCGGGTCCGACGTATACTACCGGACCGCGGCCGATTTAAAGGCTACCACCTAGCAAGTGTGGTGTCTGGCGGTGAAACCACACACATTCTACTGAAAAGACGATTTTTGTTGTGAAGAAATTCCAGAGGATCGTACGGTTTTCAGATGGAAGCGTCTAGATAACAAGAATGTTTGGTGAACGGCGTCCAGAATCCTGGGCAGTGCTGTGTACGAATAGGCACCAGACGCTGTTAGAGGCGAACATCTTTGCCAGAGTGTGTACCACGTGAACGCCTGCATTGATTGATTAACGTGCCTTTGTTGTGGACGATTTTGGCAGCTCAGAGATACGGGTACGCTGTGACCACTAGCCAAAAGAAACTGGTGATAACTTAGTGGAATGAAATTATCGTACGACATTGATGGCCGGGAGTCCCTAGCTAGGGAATTTTTGGCCACCGAGTTGCAACTCTTTTCAGCTGACGCCACATTGGGCGACTTGAGTGTCGATGGTGATGACAACACAACACCCAGTCCTAGACCGCCTGTAGCAAACAGAGTTGAACTACGTTATCGCGTGAAAGCAATATGAAATCCGTCTGGAATATTTTAAAGGCAGGAAAACGTAATACTAAAATCCTTACACTGACTTTCCAATAGCGTATCTTGTTCGCCAATGGACACATCAAAGAACAACTTTATCTTCAGTGCTTCAGTTGGCTATCGGGGGACGTTCATTGTAATGTCGGCTCTACTGGAACGCTTTTTATTGCCAGATTCACAGATCCACATTTCCGTCGCGCTGACACCACAATGAACGTCCCCGGATAGCCAGCTGGAGTCCTGAAAATAAATCTGTGCTTTATAAAGTAAATTTCTAAGTAATCCATTGAAACAACAGTAAACTGACGAAATGAGGCCGTTTGAACCAGCTGAGGAGACAGGCGACCTTCATTACGGATTCGATTATAAAAGTCTGTGTCGTGGTCACATTTTTTTAAAATTAAAACTGAGTACTGCTTTCGGTATATTGCTGCCGTTTTTATATCTGATTGTAGCTGTAATGCTGAAAATAGTAATCGATTGTAATAAAAAATGTGACGAAGACATATTTTCATAACCTAAACAGCAAAACCGACCTTAATAATTTGTCTATTTATTTCTGTGCCTAGGTTTTGTCAAATATAGCAACTGCGTCGGACCAAACAACCTTTTAAAGTTTCATGGTTGCCAACCACAGCACACGAGGTTATCGTCAAATACTGATTTTAGGAATGCGATACTGTTCATTTTACCGGCATCATTCTTCTACCACCAATATTAGGTACAGTTTATTGTCACATATGTTTGACGACGACGACGACTCGTACTTTCTATGACATGATTCAATGCTACTCCGAGGAAATAGCTGTATGGAGCCCTAGAAGAGTGCTTTAACGCGTTCAACGCGCCGTAGTTCGTCTTCCCGACACATCCCAGACATTCTCTGTAGGATTCAGATCTGGACACCTCGCTGGTTGATTCATGAAGTGAATATCTTCATATATGAGAAATTCATCCAGCAGTGAGGCTAGATAATGATAGGACTTCCCAACATGATTAGGAAGTCTGAAGCAACTGCACTAATGCAAAATCGCACATGCTGTTGCAGCACCTCTTGATATTGACAGTATTCCTATCACCACCCTCGAAATGTGGGGCTCCATACGCCGATCAAAGAGAGTGCCTCCCTGCGAAAATATCCTAACACTGCAATACTACACTTCCCTGCACGATGTCCCTGAAACTGTACCGACTACAACTTTCCGTAGAGATCAATGGGTGAATTGAATCATTCTCCAAACCGAAGCGGAATTCATCTGCGAGAAGTTAGTTCCTCCGTTCATTTGCGGACGCATCTTGATGTTTTTGACTCCGAAATACACAAATACACACACACACACACACACACACACACACACACACACACACACACACACACACACACACACACACGTATGCGCTGCCTAGAGCATGGCACACACTACCGCACCTCAAGCATACAAACCAAATTCACGACAGCTGGCCGGAGTGTCCAAGCGGTTCTAGGCGCTTCAGTCTGGAACCGCGCGACCACTACGGTCGCAGGTTCGAATCCTGCCTCGGGCATGAATGTGTGTGATATAGTTCTAAGTCTAGGGTGCTGATGACCTCAGATTTTCGGTCCTATAGTGCTCAGAGCCATTTGAACCTTCACGACCGGATGTTTCTGCTGCCGAGAATTCTTCCGGGTTGTATGGCCGTGGTACATGGAACTCTTCAATCCCTGACGTTTCGTCCAAAGCTACGTTGGACATCTTCGGAAGATAGCTTTGGACGAAACGTGAGGGATTGAAGAGTTCCATGGACCACGGCCATACAACCCGGAAGAATTCCCGGCAGCTCAACTGTTCTGAGCTTCCGATACACAGTCCGCCGGCGGATTGCAACTCTTGAGGCAGCGGTAACCTCTTGCAGACATCGTTCGATTTCACCATGTACACTCCTGGAAATGGAAAAAAGAACACATTGACACCGGTGTGTCAGACCCACCATACTTGCTCCGGACACTGCGAGAGGGCTGTGCAAGCAATGATCACACGCACGGCACAGCGGACACACCAGGAACCGCGGTGTTGGCCGTCGAATGGCGCTAGCTGCGCAGCATTTGTGCACCGCCGCCGTCAGTGTCAGCCAGTTTGCCGTGGCATACGGAGCTCCATCGCAGTCTTTAACACTGGTAGCATGCCGCGACAGCG
This sequence comes from Schistocerca gregaria, assembly GCF_023897955.1. Classification (NCBI taxonomy): domain Eukaryota; kingdom Metazoa; phylum Arthropoda; class Insecta; order Orthoptera; family Acrididae; genus Schistocerca; species Schistocerca gregaria. Next base: position 132,527,853 of record NC_064931.1, on the reverse strand, counting down.
TGGACGTGAACCGTATGTGCAGTTGACGGACTTTGAGCGAGGGCGTATAGTGGGCATGCGGGAGGCCGGGTGGACGTAACGCCCAATTGCTCAACACGTGGGGCGTGAGGTCTCCACAGTACATCGATGTTGTTGCCAGTGGTCGGCGGAAGGTACACGTGCCCGTCGACATGGGACCGGACCGCAGCGACGCACGGATGCACGCCAAGACCGTAGGATCCTACGCAGTGCCGTAGGGGACCGCACCGCCACTTCCCAGCAAATTAGGGACACTGTTGCTCCTGGGATATCGGCGAGGACCATTCGCAACCGTCTCCATGAAGCTGGGCTACGGTCCCGCACACCGTTAGGCCGTCTTCCGCTCACGCCCCAACATCGTGCAGCCCGCCTCCAGTGGTGTCTCGACAGGCGTGAATGGAGGGACGAATGGAGACGTGTCGTCTTCAGCGATGAGAGTCGCTTCTGCCTTGGTGCCAATGATGGTCGTATGCGTGTTTGGCGCCGTGCAGGTGAGCGCCACAATCAGGACTGCATACGACCGAGGCACACAGGGCCAACACCCGGCATCATGGTGTGGGGAGCGATCTCCTACACTGGCCGTACAACTCTGGTGATCGTCGAGGGGATACTGAATAGTGCACGGTACATCCAAACCGTCATCGAACCCATCGTTCTACCATTCCTAGACCGGCAAGGGAACTTGCTGTTCCAACAGGACAATGCACGTCCGCATGTATCCCGTGCCACCCAACGTGCTCTAGAAGGTGTAAGTCAACTACCCTGGCCAGCAAGATCTCCGGATCTGTCCCCCTTTGAGCATGTTTGGGACTGGATGAAGCGTCGTCTCACGCGGTCTGCACGTCCAGCACGAACGCTGGTCCAACTGAGGCGCCAGGTGGAAATGGCATGGCAATCCGTTCCACAGGACTACATCCAGCATCTCTACGATCGTCTCCATGGGAGAATAGCAGCCTGCATTGCTGCGATAGGTGGATATACACTGTACTAGTGCCGACATTGTGCATGCTCTGTTGCCTGTGTCTATGTGCCTTTGGTTCTGTCAGTGTGATCATGTGATGTATCTGACCCCAGGAATGTGTCAATAAAGTTTCCCCTTCCTGGGACAATGAATTCACGGTGTTCTTATTTCAATTTCCAGGAGTGTAGTTGGGACCGGAAGAAGAAGTGGTTCTGGAGTCGTTAATCTTGCTCAAACTTGTACTCAGCTTCAAAGAACGTTTTCTGTACATCGGAATCGTCGACAAAGCGGCTAAACGACACACTGTAGCACGTCCAACACTGGGTATATTCCGGGCTGTTTCTGATGCATTCCTAGGCGTCCAAAATCGCTACAATGTAAAACAGAGTCAAAACATCGTCCTTTGGCCGTTTCGTTAGTTCATTTCATGTTGGGGAGTAATTTTCACTACTTCCATGAAGTAGTACTAATACGACCACGTGATAGTCAAGCCTTGAAACCTTAAGACAGAGCTGGTCACGTGAGCCACCCGAGGGCGCTATGGACATGTGTGTTCTCATGAGGGGACAATGCGCACGGAGCTTGCATTTCACTCGCGTACCGGACTGAAGCCCGCAGGTAATACTCGATCGACAGCTGACGCTCGAGTCTGTAAACACGTTAGAAATATTCTTCTCACTGTCGTAAATGTTACTGTACGACTGCGCAATGAATGCTTACGACGCAATATACAATAACAGATGCACAGTATTTGAGAAAGTGTAGCCTTAAAGACCAGTCTTGTGTGGTACAAAACTGCCATCGAATGAAAGCTAATAACAGCTTCTGTCGTGAAGAAAAGCTAATGAATTTACTTTGGTGTACACGCTTTTATGCTCCGTCTCTTGATATAAAGCTCTGCGTGTCAGTTATTGGGCTCTGACACAGTCGTGTGTTTTTCTGTGTTCGTCAGTGAGCGAAATTTTGTTTCTGATTTATTTCCCTGTGCGACCAGGACATACTTCATGTTTGACTTCCCTTTGTGCGCGAATGTAGCCTATCCCGCTTCGTTCGAAAAAAGCTAAAAGCAGGTACACATGTTCAGATGACATCAGCAGACGGTAGAAAAGCGCTTGACCGCCTGCAGTTCGGTATAGGGGCACAGTGACAAACAAATAAAGAACAATCATTTCATTACCTAATGCCGTAATGAGTACTGCATCGCGGAAAAGTACACAGATTGACAAAGATTGACAGCAGTTAAAAGCAGTATAAACGTTCCAATTTCCGTCGTCCAGTTAAGTGGGGAAGTGTGGGAAGAGGGGAATGCATACGGAGATCAAGGAAAAAATAAAATATCACTCTCGTCGAGTTTATTTCCTCATCACGAATACGAGGCATAAAAAACGCATGCTCTTTTATTAAACATATATTAACTTAGTACAAAAAGTGATAAGTTCAGCCGATTACTTACGAAAGAGAAAGTAACATCTATTTTCATCGCTCTACTGTTGTCTTTAAATCCCCTTTTGCTAGCAACTCGAGTAAAATTACTCTTCATCAGACAGGTTGCTGCGGTCACACGAACATCAGTAAGACTACTCGTAAGCTTTGATTTTCGTAATGTCATTTTTTAAAAAAAAATTTAAAAAAACTTTCACACAGATATCCGGTCTCGAACATACTGCAGGCTCGAGGAGCAGTACGAAACATCGGCGACAGCTGTTCTCTAAGGGAAGCTCTTTTAAAACATTTCAATATTTTCTTTCTGTGGTTTCCCTAAATCGCCTAAGGCAAATGCCTGGATGGTTCATTCAAAGGGGAACGTCCACTTTCCTTCCCCATCTTTCCTTAATCCGAGCTTGTGCTCCGTCTCTAATGATCTCTTTGTCGTCGGGACGTTAAACACTACTCTCCTCCTTCATTTCAATATTTTCAGCAGTACGAAACGCCTCGCTGAACACATGACTGCACTTAAAGTCAATCAGCTTCACCTGAATTTCAGGAGGAGCACATAGAACACCCACTGCAACAAAATAGTTGCAAAAATACTAACATCAATTTCAAATTTACATACATCAAAAAACGTTCTGCATCACCACGGTCCCAGAAATCCTGAAGATAGACGTTGACTGTGGACATTGTATCACAGACACAGTCCCTTTGATTGTTCAGAGATGTCACTAGGTATTTAGTTGAATTTAAAGCTTTAAAATTGCACTGATTTTTGGTTTAATCGAAGTTTAAAGGATTCCTTTAAGCACTCATGTGTATGACCCATCATTTTTCATTCTTGGGGGTCAATTCCCAATTTTCGCACCTTACAGGTATCTTATCTAAACCATTTTGCAGTTAGTTTCGATCTTCTGATGACTTTAGTAGAGTATAAACGACACCATCATCTCCAAACAACCTAAGAGGGCTGCTCAGATTGTCTTCTAAGTCGTTTATACAGATAAGAAGCAGCAGAGGGCCTAGGGGAACGCCAGAAGTCAATTTTGTTTTACTCGATGACTTTCCGTCAGATACTACGAACTGTGACTCCCCTGACAGGAAATCACGCATCCAGTCGCATAACTGAGGGAAAAAAAGTTCAAATGTGTATGTAATCTTATGGGACTTAACTGCTAAGGTCATCAGTCCCTAAGCTTACACACTACGTATGCTAAATTATCCTAAGGACGAACACACACACCCATGCCCGAGGGAGGACTCGAACCTCCGCCGGGTCCAGCCGCACAGTCCATGACTGCAACGCCCTAGACCGCTCGGCTAATCCCGCGCGGCCATAACTGAGACGATATTCCATAAGCACCCTATTTGATTACCGGCCACTTGTGAGATATGGTGTCACAAGCCTTCTGGAAATCTAGAAATACGGAAAGAATTTGAAAACTCTCGTCGCTAACAGTCAACACTTAGTGTGAGTAAAGAGCCAGTTGCGTTTGCACGAACGATTTTTTCTAAATCGGTGTTGACTGTGTGTTAATAGACCGCTCTCTTCGAGGTAATTCATAACGTTCCAACACAAATGGATCTGGACGCTGTGGCCCGAAACACTTCTGTCTCGACCAGAAATGAGTCTTCTGCCCGAGGATCTGCTACAGTTCGTCACTTATCCTCCACGTTCTCTGATGAGGCGTGGTCGACAAGGACCGTGTTGGCTACTAGTTTACTAGATTCACCTACTTTCCCTAGATTCACGCGAAGAGCAGACCAGCTTCGCCGTTTCCTAGATGCTCGCTCCCAGGTGCCCGGCCATAACAACCTGTTCTTGTGAAAGCCCATTATGTCTGTCGATTTCCCCATTTGAAGTCCGTATCATGGTTAGAATGAACTCCCATTCGGCTCTGCTCCCCTTGTTTACTTTCCTTCCCGCGTCACGTCACCAGGTGTTATGATCTCGTCGTGAGCAGTTGTGGTGATTTTTTGGCTCATTAGTGTATGCATACTTAAAAAACACGTTCAGATATTGATGATCGACTTCCAAAAAGACACCTTCATCTCTTCTGTCTGTGGGTGGAGTGCAAGACTGTCTCTCTAACAAACTCTTTATGCATACCCACTTAACTTGGTAGATTTGATGAATCATATCATAGTGTAAAAACAGTTCAAATACAAACAACAAATCGCAAACTATTGCGCCACAATAAAGTGTTAATTCAAGCCGTCTCTTTTCGTTGATGTTGACTTAATATGTGATTTTCTTGTGTGTGTGTGTGTGTGTGTGTGTGTGTGTGTGTGTGTGTGTGTGTGTGTGTGTGGCTAAATGCTGGCAAGTTGCAGATTACGAGGGTAGTCACAAAGTTTTAATTAAAACATCGACAGAATAAAGTTCCATGATTAAATTTTTGTTCGTTTGCGAAACATGTTTATAGTCCTGGAGAACGCTGCAATCCCCATGCCACAGTACTGTAGCCAACGAGTTTAAATTTCATACGTGGCTAACACACGAGTTACAGCGCCCCTTGCGGTAGCCAACTCCACCGCCGTATTGACGGTGGTCAGAACATTGGGCGCAGCCAGTCTGTCGTTTGTCTGTGTGGAAAGAGAACTGATTTATTTGGTGAATAGTTTAATTTTTCTTTGGAATTTGTTTGAGCGAAATGTAAATTAATCATGCTTAAAGTGTGTTTAAGCGTTCAATCACATGAATCGAAGTGTCAGGAGCTACCGTAGGGATGCGCAGGAAATATGAAACGGAACGAATTGTTTCGAACTAAAACGAGCTACATCTGCTCAAATTTTGGAGAGAAATATCTGTAAGACACAAATAAGACCTTTGTCCCAAGCAATCCCACGTTAATTTTCCACAACTTCTGCAAAAAAGAAAAAAAAATGGCACAACAGGGGCCCAGAAAGCGAACTTTCGACATGTAGTCAATAATGCTCTTAATGAGTCAGTTGCACGTAGTAAGTGTAATTTAATAATTATGCTGCTTCTGCATATTTTTATACAAACAAAAATACCGTTTCTATTAGCTGACCAGCCGGCCGGAGTGGCCGAGCGGTTCTAGGCGCTTCAGTCTGGAACCGCGCGACCGCTATGGTCGCAGGTTCGAATCCTGCCTCGGGCATCGATGTGTGTGATGTCCTTAGGTTAGTTAGGTTAAAGTACTTCTAAGTCTAGGGGACTGATGACCTCAGATGTTAAGTCCCATAGTGCTTAGAGCCATCTGAACCATTTATTAGCTAACCGCAACGCATTTCGAAGTTCACTCAACTTCCGGTGGTATCACGCCCAATTTGCATCAATTTACGTTCAGTATGCGAGCAACAAGAAGTTACCATGGGAGATGAAAATGTTTTGAGTCGTCTTTCGGTTTTATCTACGTCGAAAATTTTATCCATATTTGCTGCCAGTGGACACAAAAATCACCGCTGTTTATTGGTTCTGAGAAAAAATAAAGCCAAAGTCATTTTCGAAGGGGGAGAGGAGTGACATAGAAGACGACGCCCTTCACTGTATAAAATGGCGGGAAGGTATTCAATTTGCTTTAAAATAGCGGACCTATAGCCACTCAGTGAAATATCAACTCGTTGACTGTAATACTCTGCTACAGGATCCAAAATAAAATGGCGCAGCTTATTGATAAAGTTTTCCAGAACTGCAGACATCTGCCTGTAAACAAACTATAATATTTAATCACGTTACCATTTTTTTCGAAACTTGATGACTACGCCTCGTATATATACCACAATAGCTTAAATTTAACAAAAGTTAAGATCTAGAATGAGATTTTTACTATGCAGCGGAGTGTGCGCTTATATGGAACTTCCTGGCAGATTAAAACTATGTGCCGGATCGAGACTCGAACTCGGGACCTTTGCCTTTCGCGGGCATGTGCTCTACCATCTGAGATACCCTAGCACGACCCACGACCCGTCCTCACAACTTCAATTCCCGAGTGCGAGTCTCGGTCCGGCACACAGTTTTAATCTACCAGGAAGTTTCATATCAGCGCACACTCCGCTGCAGAGTGAAAATCTCATTCTGGAAACATCCCCCAGGCTATGGCTAAGCCATGTCTCCGCAATATCCTTACTTTCAGGAGTGCTTGTTCTGCAAGGTTCGCAGAAGAGCTTCTGTGAAGTGTGGAAAGTAGGAGACTGGCAGTACTGAAGCTGTGAGGACGGTTCGTGGGTCGTGCTTGGGTAGCTCAGATGGTAGAGCAAAGATCCGAGTTCGAGTCTCGGTACGGCACACAGTTTTAATCTGCCAGGAAGTTAAAAAAGTTAAGATTATTTTCTTTGACGCTACTTTTCAGAAAGATGACATCGGGTCACAATCGAAATACAAACGCAACTGAGACATTGAGTGCTGCTTTACTTTATCTTTGAATCACGCCTCTTTTTAGAAACAGTGATTACTCCTTTCTTACACGTAACAGCGCATGCTCGATTTATGGCAAGAGCATTACTGCTATTTCTCACTTTTTCTCTCTTCCCTATTCCTCTTTCGCATTTATACTCAGTTTTTGACACTACTATAAACACCAACAATATAATTATACATTTCTGAGATTATTAACCTTGACTACCTTGGAAGCTTTCTTTTAACATTGCTGAAAGCTGATTGCGAGCGTCAGCTTATCGCATGAACTACTAGAAATATGTCGGGTTATGTGCCTGCTTAGTTAGTTATGAGAGACAGCATGTCATAAATTGCTTTGGCGGCCAGCAGGCTGCCTCATGAATGCTAATGAGTCTCTTTCGCAGCTGGCGGCTACACCAAAGGCCGCTCCTTCACCATTAAAGATTCGCGAGATAAGTGGAGCTCCCTCGCGTGAGATCATGTGGACGTTCATTAAATTAATGCCTGTTTTGTCTTCCCGTTTTCGTAATGGGAACTTGGTTCAAAAACTACAAAAAAAATAAGCTCCCATTTCTATTGGTAATTTTGATGTTTATTCGGCATATTATTCACTCTTCGGTGGTGAACATTTGAATTTTAAGTAGCTACAGTGTTGGAGAAGAGAAATAGAGGTCATTTCGCTACGGCCAATGTAATAATTCGGCATGTCAGGTGACTATATTATCATCTGACCTTGTACTGGCCGCCGGCGTGACAGTGAGCGCAGGCTCGGCCTTTAATTGCGCCCATATCAGTAGAGCGCGATGTATGAGCCACGCCACCTCAGATAATGCAGGCACAGAACTTTTCGCCCGCCAGTGTCAAGGATTTATTGTGAATTCCTCGATTTGCGGCAAACTGCCGTCACCGACGCCACAGTCAGCTGGCGTAGGAAGGAACCAATGACAATAGCGGTCACCGTCGAATACCGAGGGTTGTAATAGCAGCGAGAAGGGTCATTAGTCTGTCAGATTACATATACCTCCACATCCACATCTGCACTGCGCAAGCTACCGTACACTACGTGTCGGAAGGTACCCTATACTACTACACTACTGACCATTAAAATTGCTACACCAAGAAGAAATGCAGATGATAAACGGGTATTCATTGGACAAATATTTTATACTAGAACTGACAAGTGATTACATTTTCACACAATTTGGGTCAATAGATCCTGAGAAATCAGTATCCAGAACAACCACCTCTGGCCGTAATAACGGCCTTCATACGCCTATGCATTCAGTCAAACAGAGCTTGGATGGCATGTACAGGTACAGCTGCCTATGCAGCTTCAACACGATACCACAGTTCATCAAGAGTAGTCACTGGCGTATTGTGACGAGCCAGTTGCTCGGTCACCATTGACCAGACTTTTTCAGTTGGTGAGAGAGCTGGAGAATGTGCTGGCCAGGCCAGCAGTCGAACATTTTCTGTATCCAGAAAGGCCCGTACAGGACCTGCAACATGCGCTCGTGCATTATCCTGCTGAAATGTAGGGTTTCGCAGGGATGGAATGATGAGTAGAGCCACGGGTCGTAACACATCTGAAATGTAACGTCCACTGTTCAAAGTGCCGTCAATGGAAACAAGAGGTAACCGGGACGTGTATCCAATGGCACCCCATACCATCACGCCGGGTCATACGCCAGTATGGCGATGACGAATACACGCCTCCAATGTGCGTTCACCGCTATGTCGCAGAACACGGATGCGATCATCATGATGCTGTAAACAGAACCTGGATTCATCCGAAAAAATGACGTTTTGCCATTCGTTTACCCAGGTTCGCCGTTGAGTACGCCATCGCAGGCGCTCCTGTCTGTGATGCAACGTCAACGGTAACCGCAGCCATGGTCTCAGAGTTGATAGTCCATGCCGCTGCAAACGTCGTCGAACTGTTCGTGGAGATGGTTGTTGTCTTGCAAACGTCCCCATCTGTTGACTCAAGTATCGAGACGTGGCTGCACGATCCGTTACATCCATGCGGATAAGATGCCTGTCATCTCGACTGCTAGTGACACGAGGCTGTTGGGATCCATTACGGCGTTCCGTATTACCCTCCTGAACCCGCCGATTCCATATTCTGCTAACAGTTATTGGATATCGACCAATGCGAGCAGCAATGTCGTGATACAATAAATCGCAATCGCGATAGGCTACAATCCGACCTTTATCAAAATCGGAAACGTGATGGTACGCATTTCTCCTCCTTACACGAGGCATCACAACAACGTTTCACCAGGCAACGCCGGTCAACTGCTGTTTGTGTATGAGAAATCGGTTGGAAACATTCCTCATGTCAGCACGTTGTAGGTGTCGCCACCGGCGCCAACGTTGTGTGAATGCTCTGAATAGTTGATCATTTGCATGTTAAATTTTGCATCTGTAGCACGTCATCTTCATGGTGTAGCAATCTTAATGGCTAGTAGTGTATGATAGCGGCAGTAGAATTGTTCTGCAGTCAGCTTCAAATGCCGGTTCCCTAAATTTTCTCAATAGTGTTCTTCGAAACGAACGTCACCTTCACTCCCGTGATCTCCATTTCAGTTCCCGAAATATCGCTGTAATATTTGGACGTTATTCGAACCCACCGGTACCAAATCTAGAAGACCGCGTGTGATTTCCCTCGATGCCTTCCTTTAATCTGACCTTGTATGGAATACACACACTCGAGTAGTACTCAAAAACGGGTCGCTCTAGCGTCCTGTAGTCTGTCTCCTTTACAAATAAACCATTCTTTTGCAACATTCTCCTAGCAAACCGAAGTCGACCATACGCCTTCTCTAACGCAATCATCGCTACACCCAAATATTTAAACGACGGATCTGTTTCAAGCAGGGCATAATAATGATACATCCGAACATTATGGGTTTGTTTTTCCTACTTATTTTCATTAATTTACAATTTTTTGTGTTTAAAGGTAGCTGTCATTCATAACACAAACTATTAATCATCTGGTATCCTCCTATAGTCCCCCAACTTCGGCATCTTCCCGTACAATACAGCATCTCAACAAACAACCTCATATTTCTGCCCGCTCTGTCCGGCATATTATTTATGTGGATAGAAAATGATAGCTGTCCTGTCATGCTTCACTGGGGCACTCCTGAAGATACTCTTGTCTCTGATGAACACCCGCCCTCCAGGACAACATACTATATTCTGTTACTTAAGAACTCTTCGAGAAACTCACCTATGTGGGAATCTATTCCATATGTACCAGAAATATGGAATCTTCCTGTTGCCCTTCATCCGTAGTCCGCTGCATATCGTGTGAGAGAAAGGCAAGCAGAGTTTCGCACGAGCGACGCCTTTTAAAACCGTGTTGATTCGTGGGTATAAGCTTCTCGATCGCAAGAAAATTTATTATGTTCGAACTGAGAATATGTTCAAGTATTCTGCAGCAAAACTGATGTCAGAGATGTTGCTCTGTAATTTTGCGCGTCCATTCTTTAATGGAAGGGAATGAACATGACGACCGACTTTTCTTTGAACATAGACTTTCCGAATATCAACAGTAAACCTCTCCGTGATAAACAACGCCTTTCTAGAAGGGCCAGCCGCTGCAGTTTAGTAGGCATTTCCCTTGGTTGGTTGATTTGGGGAAGGGGACCAAACAGCGAGGTTATCGGTCCCATCAGATTAAGTAAGAATGGTGAAGGACGTCGGCCGTGCCCTTTCAAAGAAACCATCCCGGAGTGTGGCTGAAGCGATTTAGTAAAACACGGAAAACCTAAATCAAGACGGCCGGACGCGGGTTTGAACCCTCATCCTCTCGAATGCGAGTCCAGTGTGCTAACCACTGCGCCACCTCGCTCGGTGGCATTTTCGTAACGCCCTCCCTTGTCTAGTGACCACGCTGCCCACGAGGCGTTTAATTCTAATCTTCCTTCCTTCGTAACGGACTTGAGCTTACTATGCGATTCAGTGAAGAGACGCCTCGTCTTCCGGTGGATTTTCTCTACCTCTTCTGTTGATCCAGCATGGCACGGGTCCCAAAGTAATGAGCAATACTCAAGAATCGTTCTAACTAGTATTCCGCAAGGTACTTCTTTCGTGGATGAATTACATTTACTTTAAGTTTCTTCCAGTGAATCACAGCCTGGCATCTGCTTTCCCTACCTTTCTGTATCTATAGTCCGCAAGCCACGTTATAGTGTGTGGCGAAAGATGCTTTGTCTCACTGTCACCTCCCCCTTTTTCCTATTCGAGTCGCGAATGGTTCACTGGAGAAATGACTGCTGGTAACTCTCCATGCGAGCTTGTATTTCTCTAATTTTACCTTCATGGGCTTTTCACGAGAGTTACATAGGAGCAAACAGTATATTGGCTCTCTGGCCACACCTTGATGCAGAACGCCTCTCTTGCAGTGGATTCGCCGGCCAGAGTGGCCGAGCGGTACTAGGCGCTACAGTCTGGAACTGCGCGATCGCTACGGTCGGACGTTAGAATCTTGCCTCGGGCATGTATGTGTGTGATGTCCTTAGGTTAGTGAGGTTTAAGTAGTTCTACGTTCTAGGAGACTGATGACCTCAGAAGTTAAGTCCCATAGTGCTCAGAGCCATTTGAACCATTTGAACCATTTGCAGTGGATTCCGCGATTCCGCTGAGCATCTCTGTGACGATTTCGCGCTTGCTTAATGAACCTGAAACGAAACGTGCTGCTCTTATTTGGATCTTCGCAGTTTACCATGTCAGTCCTGTCTGGTATGGATCCCATATTGACGACAATATTCACTTACTTCGATATCTATCATTTTTGTCGTTCACGTGATGATTTAGAGGAGGAACTATAGTGTGATCTTCCTCTGTGAAACAGTTTTGGAAAAAAACGTCTAGTATTTCGGCCTTTTCTATGTCGACCGCCGTTTCCATGTCATTACGGTGACAGTGTCTGCGTAAAAGGCATCGATTTGTTCACTGATTTAACAAACGATCACAAAATTATTAGGATTTTCTTTCAAGTCAGTAGATAGAAGTTTGCTTTCGATTTCACTGAACGCTTCGCGCATAACCCTTTCGACTTCGTTACCTTTTCGTTCGTCTGTCGGTGCTATCCGTCCCAGTCACGGAGTGTCCTAGTCTATAGCTGGTAAGTTAAAATCTCCACCTAACCTCGTACTATAACATGAGTAATAAATTTACACGAAATATTCTCCAGATTTCTCCTTAATCGTTCTGCCACTACTACTAGTAACGCAAGGGGTCTATAGAATCATCTGATGACCGTGTTTGATCCACCTTTGTCTTCGTTCAGATTATTTTGTATTCTGAATCTGTACTAACCTCACTAGTTATTGTTGTATTTTTTATTGCCATAAACACGCCTCCAACACCAGCGTTCAGCCTGTCTTTGCCGGCTGGGATGGCCGAGCGGCTCTAGGCGCTTCAGTCCGGAACCGCGCTGCTGCTACAGTCGCAGGTTCGAATCCTGCCTCGGGCATGGATGTGTGTGATGTCCCTAGGTTAGTTAGGTTTAAGTAGTTCTAAGACTAGTGGACTGATGACCTCAGGTGTTAAGTCCCATAGTGCTCAGAGCCATTTGAACCATTTGAATCAGCCTGTCTTTGCGATAAACGATCAAATGGCTGCTGACTTAAAGTCAAAACTATGTAAAGTCCATGGTAATTAAAATACTAATATGCTTCATAATGTTTTGCTGGACCGTTGCGTGATAGAAGACACGGCCGCAGAGAGTTTGCTGTTACGAGTGGGCTCAGTCTTCGTTCAAACTGTGAAACGAATTGTTGTAGATATTGCGTAGCAGTAGAACGTTAGCAAAATGGGTGTACAAAGGCACATGATTCCATTACAAAATGTGACAGCCTTGTGAGGCGTATCTTCCGTGTTTCGTATTCGGAGAGGCATTAGCAGCTTTTGCATTGTCTCAGCAGTAATTGCTCGACTTCTTCTACATCACTGCAGTAAAACGGAGCAAATAATCGATAACACACTGAATTAACGAAGTAAAAAAAAAAAAACAGTGGAATAAAATTTGAGAGGAGTGTGGTCGAAATGAAGTCCAGCGAACTTCAGTTAGGTCAGTAGTTCCTCAAAATCGACTCATTTCGAGCGACATTCGAGACGGTTCATTCAATAAAGCCAGTGCTAATTCCCTTCCCAGCGGACGCTCTCGCGCTTCGCCTCTGGGACGACGAGACGTTAAGCTGCAGCCTCCCTTCCGCCCCCTGCTTCTGATGATAACGCGATCACGGCAGCGCTCCTCGCGGCCTTTTGCTTTCACAGGTCACGTAGTCGTTCCGGAAGATGGCTGAGTCAATGTGGGAGCTGGCGGCACGAAGTTAAGGCCGCGAAAAGTTTGCACTCCGCCACGCGATGGCCCACCCCTTATCGCCACAACTGCTCCGACCGCGCCGCTCCGAGTTACTGTTATTTAGCTGTGTGGTCTGTAGCGTAGCCTATATTCACCGAAAGGCCAAAGTTTCCTGAGACCACACTGAATACGCTCTGAGTGACGTCACGCTTTGCATCCGAGGACAAATTAAATGCACTTTCCTTTAAAAATTGCTGCTACAATCAAAATCTGCAGTCTTGGTACCCAATGCACGCTTTATAATAAAAACTGCTCTTGGGACAAATATTAAAACAATGTATTCATAAAATCATTTTAAAGTGTTGATTATATTTTCTACAACCATAAGAAGCTGTTAAAAGCATTTTTCACCTAACTCCTTTAAACTAATTAATATGATACTCTAACAACCCTACCACAACAAAGGTCAAAAATTAATTATGATTGTGGTGTTGCTCGCGCTGCTAAATACTGCATTTTCGGGCAACAACAAAGTTATATTATGTGGCAGGTGTCATTAGAGCGCCGGCCGCGGTGGTCTCGCGGTTCTCAGTCGCCTTTCGGCACGCTAGCGGCACGGACGTCTTGTTTACGTCCTCGCCGCGCAGCTCGCTCGCGGAGTTGTTTACGTGATTCTGCCGTCTTAGCGCGCTATATTTCATTCGACAGAGAATGGCTTATGCCCACCGAAAATCGACACTGAAGATTAGCTTTGCACCTGAATATGCCCGACCAAAAGCACTGGAAATCGAACAGTTTATCAGAGATGAAGTCAAGATTGACTGCAACGATCTTGTTGGCATCCACCTTTCTATAGTGAGCAGTGTGGTATACGTGAAATTGGTCAACGAAGACATATGTGAAAAAATTCTAGATGCAACTCGAAGTGGTCTTAAGTTCCGTCACTCTGATGGACACATCGGTGACGTAACTGTGGAACATGCGGGACTTGGACTGCGCACGATACGTGTTTTTGAACTCCCTTTCGAGGTGCCTTCAGAGGTAGTGGTATCTGCATTTCATCCATATGGAAAAGTGATTAGCCACACAGCTGAGAAGTGGGTTCAGTTCACTACATACCCGGTTCTCAATGGAGTACGGCAGATCCGCATAGAACTAACCAAACATGTGCCGTCCTACTTATATATTGGTGGCTGCCGTGCAATTATTATTTATGATGGACAGCCGAAGACATGCTCGGGATGTGGCAAAGAAGGACACCTCCGTTCCAGCTGTCTGCAGCGCAGAATCACACAGTTACCGCCTGGGGACCTGCCGGCCACGACAGCTCCGACGTCGCTACCGCTGACGTTTGTCGAAGCTCTCCATAGCGACCCCCGACCGCGAACACCACTGGCTCCTACTACTGGTACATCGTCGTCTCCGGTACTGCCTCAGGCTGTTGCGGACGGACCGACGCCCTTGCCTCCTCCTCCCGACGTGTGCAGTGGTGAGCAATCTCAAGGACAGGGGATGGCCCTTGACTCCATGATTGTGCCTACCGATGCTTTTGTGCCTGAACATCCGGATCCCCAGGCGTCTTCGGACACTGAAGATCACGTGCGCAAGCAACGGTCGCCGAAGAGACGTCGGAAACGGCGGATCGCCCCGTCTGACACCTGCAGGACGCAGTCTCAAGACGATGAAGATCAAAATTATCAAGTTGTTCCCCCGAAGGACGAATCCGTGGTGGAAGCACCAACTTGCACTCCGTCGGACGTACAACCATCCTTGCATGCACCAGGCGCTGTACCTATGGACGTTGAACAACAGCTGAGCCAGGACAACTCTTCCACCACCGACGTGACACTGCCTTCGGACTCTGCTGGTACTCCACTGGACGCACACCATCCACGCACCCTTGCGTGGTCTGACGATGTAGCCGACGAAACACCAACTAGTGAGACAGCCGCGAATGCCGCTGCTCCAGCACACGACTCCTAATCGACAGGGTTACAGGATGGGGATGTGCAGCCTACTGGGACAACATTCTTGTTCGCTGCTGCTCTTCGTGCCTCCATGAGCGTCCCTGTAGTCCCAATTCTAAGACAAGCTTACAGGATTGGCTCCATCAATGTCAACACCATTGGCACCCCTGTCAAACTACAATTGCTCCGTGATATGTTGAGGGCGTCGGACCTAGATGTTGCCCTTTTGCAGGAAGTTCGCCTGGCGACGTTTCCTAATGTCTATGGCTATGTTTCCTACCTCACGCCGTGTGCCGACGGTGGCAGTGGGACAGCTATTCTTTTAAAGGAAGGCATTGATGTAGATGACGTGATTTACCTACCATCGGCTAGGGGTCTTGCTGTGACTTTCCACGGTGTTCGAGTCATCAATGTTTACGCTCCCTCGGGCACGGCCAAGCGACGGGAGCGGTCGCGATTCTATTCAGAACAGATCGCTCCTTTGTTTGTCGGACGCTACGACCATATTGTTCTTGGCGGCGACTTCAATTGTGTGTTATCCCAAAAGGACCAACATCCCCATTTCACCACATGCCAGGAACTCAAGCTGCTTGTGCATGAACTGAAACTCACCGATACTTGGGACCGCGTGCATGGCGATCGGCCTGGGTATACGTACGTCACCAGCCATTCAGCAAGTCGTCTTGACCGTGTCTACGTGTCCCCAGGACTCGTAACTGCCACGCTTGACGCTGAGTTAAGGCCTACCGCCTTTTCCGACCATATCGCCTACATTTGCACTGTTTCGCTCCAGAGGCAGAAGGTGTGGCGCGGTCGAGGCCTGTGGAAGCTGAATGTGGCCCATCTCAAGGATCCGGAATGTAGGCAGGTCGTAGAGACGACGTGGAACAACTGTGTGAGACGCCTTCCAGCGTATCCTTCAACACTTCGGTGGTGGATCGACTGCGCCAAGCCTGCTTTACGTCGTTCTATGATGAATTACGGTCGCGATAAAATGTTATGGCACCGACATACCATGGAATACTATTTCACAATTCTCCGGGAACTCTCAAACCTTGCCCCCTCAGTTCAACGACAGGTTGAAATTCAACGTATTAAGGCGAAGATAATTTCTCTTATGCGTCACCGCCTTGAAGGCACAGTAGTACGCGCAAGATGTCACGAATGTGTACCAGGAGAGCTCCCGTCCATGCATCATGTTATCCGAGAGAAGCAGCGGTGTCGTAGAAAGTTGATCAACGCCCTCGACATGCCAGATGGTCGTCGATTGACGTCCCAGAATGACATCGTAAGAGCCTTTGTGGATCACTACAACGAGTTCTATGCAGCAGAGGACCGGAACGTGGCGGTAATGTCTGATGTCCTCCGTTCCTTGACAGATACCCTGGACGAGTCTGCTGCGGAGATTCTCACGGCGACAATTACGGCTGATGACGTCGCCGATGCTCTTCATAAGGGTGCGGCAAACAAAGCCCCAGGTCCAGATGGGTTCCCGCTGGAGTTTTACCGCACATTTCATGACATCATGGGCTCACGCTGGATTGCGATGTATGAAGAACTGATGAACCCTGACTTTCCTCTCCCATCCGAATTCGTAGAAGGCTTGCTTATCCCGGTCCCCAAGCCATCGGGAGGTCGAGGAGTGGAACATTATCGGCCGCTGACCATGTTAAATTGTGACTTCAAGATTTTTACCCGGATTCTGGGCGCTCGCATTAGGCGCGTCGTCCCTCAAGTTATCTCTCTGGATCAAACGTGCTTTGGAGGTGATAGTAACATTCAGACGGCACTCAGCGATTACCGTGACGTTATAGCCCTGACCATGACCTGTCGCAGTCGTGGTGCCTTAGTGACAGTGGACTTCGACCACGCCTTTGATAGAGTGAGTCATGACTTTCTCGAAAACGTACTCCGACGGATGGCCTTTCCCCACAGGTTTATACACCTCGTCTTGCGGCTTCTCCGAGGTGCCACGTCGCGGGTGCTGGTCAATGGCCGTGTGGCGGGCCCTATTAACGTCATGCGGTCGGTCCGTCAAGGATGTCCGCTGTCGATGCTGCTTTTCGCCATTGTCCTTGAGCCACTATTACACGGTTTGAGGAGCCGATTGACAGGCATAACAATGAGGGGGACTTCTTTCATCTGCCGCGCCTATGCAGATGACTTGGTGTTTTTGGTTCTATCGGAGGATGAAGTGCGAGAGGCACTGGCGTGGATCAACCAGTACGGGGCTGCTGCGGGCAGCCGTGTGAACCTGACGAAATCTAGTGCTATGTCCATCGGTAGAGGCCTTCCAGCTGAGAGTGTGGCACCATTGCCATTAGTGGATAAGCTCAAATGTTTGGGGATCACCTTCACGCGTGATATACAGCGCACGATCTCATTTAACTACAAACGCCTGCTTCAAGCTATCCGCACGAACGTTCGTGGCAACCTCCTGAGAGCATTGGACATGTTACAAAGGGTGGATTTTGTTAACACTCATCTAGTCTCGCGACTACCCCATTTAGCACAGATTTTACCGATGCCAAAGGCAATGGCACACAGACTTCAGGCGGCGTTCGGCTACTTTGTTAGCGCGGGTCTTATCTTCAAAGTCCGCTACGACACGCTGACACTTCCTCCTCGAGATGGCGGCCTCGGCCTTGTCAACGTCCGAGCGAGAGCAGCTGCCCTTTATGTAAGTACGATGGTTAAATCGTGGATCCGCCGCCGAAACGGATTATCGGGAAGCCTGATTGATGAAGTGGCCCCTCCCTCTCGAGTGGCACCCGTTGCAGTAGCCCATATTTCTTCCCCTCTCTCACATATCCGGACCTTTTTCATCGAATACAGTTATGTCCATGCCGACTTGCCTACTACCAGACCCCCTATGGCACGTGATGT
The DNA here is from genome assembly GCF_023897955.1 of Schistocerca gregaria. Classification (NCBI taxonomy): domain Eukaryota; kingdom Metazoa; phylum Arthropoda; class Insecta; order Orthoptera; family Acrididae; genus Schistocerca; species Schistocerca gregaria. The sequence continues at coordinate 132,509,911 of NC_064931.1, read as the reverse complement.
TTACCGAATCATGATGAGAAATCACACTCGGAATGTTGTGGAAAGGCGATATCCTACGATCGCATGGCCCGTGGTATGGCGTTCTGTACACCATATATACCTAGACACGAGCGCACGTGCGACCTGGTATTTGGTCGTTAATGGAAAATACATGACACAACTTCGTCTACATGCCATAAAAATGACAGATTCGCCGCTGTGTCCTCGCTGTCAAACGCTTGATACGGACGAACATCGACTGATGTGTGGATCTTCTGCAGAGGTGTGGCAGCTGATTCAGAAGATGCTTGCCTTTCTTCTACGTACGGCTTCCCATTCCATTACACCGAAATCTCTTCTGTTCCCAGATGAGACATACTTCCCAAGTACGAAGACCAACGCTGTGATCTGGATAAAAGGTCTCTCGATCTCTTATTTGTTCCATGAAGGTGATAAGAGTGTTCTTGATTTTTGGACATTCCTGCAAGATCGCTTTACTTTTCTCATGCACCATCCGCGATACCGTCAGTACTATGCCAACTTTTTGGGTAGTGCCTTCTTCGATCCCCCCTGCAGCTGGGGTGTCCCAGGTATGAGAAGATGACTTCAATGAGAGTGTGTAATACCAGGACTCAGTCCCATGTACCGGAAAATGCAATATTCTTCGTGAAGACGTGCCTGGAACATGCCTGACTGCCTTGGGATTCGGTGTGCGTCTACCCACAAGTTGGCGGGACGCGGATGCTGCTTTGTCTGTTCTGCCAGGAGGGCGTTTTCTTTAATTCCTATAATTCCCTTTCTATTTTATATGTTACTGATGGTAATTCCACACAATTTTTTTTTTTCCGCCTGGAGGGCGTCCTATGTGATATGAACAAATATATGTAAAAAAAAAAAAAAAAAAAGTGGGAAGCGAGTCAGACTCCCGTCCAAGCGACCCTGGTTCGAGACCTGTCTATGCTACTTTTGTTTCCTTTTTTGTCAAATATCTGTTTTAATTTTAATTAATCATGAACAGTCCGCAATAAATTGATGAAAAAGAATTACAAGCCTCTATAAATCAAATTTACAAATTGAATGTCACATTTTGTTTGAATCTTTTGCGTTTTTTTTTTTTTTTTTTTTTTTTTTTAAACAAGAAATTAACCGTAAGGTAATTTCTTGAAATATTATTAGAGCTCAATTTGTATTCGTTGTATTTTTGATTTTGTTCCATTGAGGTAGTGAATATTATAAAAAAAAAAAAAAAAGAAAAAAAAAAAAGCGCGCAGTCCGGAACCGTGCGACTGCTACGGTGTGTGATATCCTTAGGTTAGTTAGGTTTAAGTAGTTCTATGTTCTAGGGGACTGATGACCACAGCAGTTGAGTACCATAGTGCTCAGAGCCATTTGAACCATTTTTGTCATTAGAGCACAGTTAATAGTCATTTCATGATATAATGGATAAACTAGGCACTCATCTTTTCGTGTTTCCCACGCTGGTCTCGTTGTGAATTCATGGCATATCGTCGAAAATCTAGGTAGTGATGATTCCAAGCTCGGATGCAAAGAGGCCTAGGAGTTATTCTGCGATATTCACAAGTTTTATAGATGTGTTTCACAAACCATTCTTGAAGATTAAACCTTTGAAAGTTAGCACAATGGTGATGTAAAAAAGTAATCAGCACTCCAAATTTAAGTTACTTCTTTTTTATTATTTTTGTTTCAGTATCACTTCACATTATAAAACATACTTGAAAATATCTTCCTCACTGTTAAAGTTCACATTGTATAAACTGACTACAATTTGCGTCTTTTTAACATGACGACCAAGACTTGACTCTCCAATAACCGCTTACGCGCCCAAAAATCAGAGTTACAAGTACGACAAAGATCATAGTGACAAAAGAAAGAATACACACAAGAATAAGATCATTGCAATATAAACATATCGATGTATCAAAGCACCTCTACATTAATGAAATCAAATCTGGATGTTGTCTCAGAAATATGTAAACTACTTTACAGAAACACAGTAGAATATTGCTGGTATCGAGAGGTTGAGTGAGGTGCCTCAATGGTTACGTAATTCAAGTACCATTACAATGCACAGTAAATTTGTTTTTGGGTGGGATCCGCCTTGCGCAAACACAATTTTTTCTTCTTTTACCCAGATATGTTTCACTGAAGCTACAGCATCATCACTGGTTTTTTTTTTACTTTCTTTTTACCACATACTGTGGTTTTTTATGTTTTGCAGTACACTTGTTATTCTTTCACTATTTGTCATTTTTTGTGGTTTTTCAGTTCTCTTCACTACGAAAACTGTCCTTTTAAAAGATTCTCTGTCACTGTTTACAAAACCACGTAGTGTCTTCTGTAAGTGGTTGTTTTGTCACTGACCTCGCGCAGAGTCTTGACTCTTCACATCGTTGGAAAGTTCTCGCCTTGATCCTGAACTTGTCATTACTCCGAATGTTGTAGATTCGTCTGCAGGGGTCGTTAAAACTTACTGGCCTGCAATTGCTAATTAAACGTTTCGATTACTTACTTTTCGAGACTTGTATATCTTTTTTCTCAGATGGGCCGACTAAGGACTATATTCAGATTTCAGTTTCTTATTCGACGTTCTTTTCGTTTCTACCAGCACTCTTTCGTCTGTTCACTGTTTTTGACCTGTCTTCAAACCAGTTTTTTTTTTCACTCTCCTACCTTGGAATCCTTCCGTTCCGATGTTTATTTACTTCATGGATCCAACTTACGTTGTCCTTTCATCCCACAAATATCTGAGGATTTATTGACTAATCTGTTGTCTTGTATTTGACATAAATGTCCAAACAGTTCCATTCTTCATTTTTCTCATTGCATTTAACATGCTTTCTGAATTACAATAAATTTCAGGGGTACTTCATAATTTCCAACCTTTAATAGTGCTAAATATTCGAAGAAGAGCTGCACGATTTGTCGTGGGTTGTTTATTAAGAGTGTGTGTGTCACATAATTGGTCAAGCAGCTGCAGCAAGAAACGTTACAAGGAAGTGTTTACACGTTGTGGATAACGCTACTCACAAAATTCCAAGGGCCTACGTTCCAGAATTAGGCCAAAAACACATTACTTTCTCCAATATACACTGCTTGACAAAACATAAGTGTTGTGTACATAGTTCTGCGTAGTCATTGCGTACACAACTTTCCCACTAGAGCGCGCCCCACTAACCACAACAGCGCAGGAGCAGCGCTCGTCCGTCTCCGCAATACGAGATGGCGCTGCCTAAGAGACAGACCAAATTCTGCTTTCACCAATCTGCGTATTAATACGTAACGAAGCCAATGAGATTGCCGCTAACGTAGAACCTTTTCTTCTCGCGGATCACACTCGTGCAGTGAAATGGAGGACCCAGAAGAATTCGCCAGATGACACTGTAAGTTCGTAGACGTGCACACCATCGGTGGGAATGTAAACAACTCCAGGCTCAATTCTTTGTGACAGTTGCCCTGGCCAGCAGTGTGCATTAACGTTGTTCATTGTCGCTACCAGACTTGGTTAGGTATATGAGGAGCGAGAAGAGCTCCAGATGTTTTTAGATCTGTGAAGGACGCTCAGATGCCCCGTTCTCGTTTGAGGCAGCGTTATCAGCACCTGACAGAGTTTGAAAGGGCCCTCATTGTGGGACTCCATTTAGCCGGTTCCAATGTAACAGTGACCCAATGCTGGGCTGAATGCGAAAGTGAGGGCAGGCATATTCCTCCTTCAGGTTCTTATCAACCACTTGCTCGCTGTGTTGTGCTTCATAGACCCTTCACTACTTCGCATGCCACGCAGCAATAAGTAATGGACTACTTGCAGCATTGTGTCTCATTCTGCATCGTCGGTCGGAGATTAGCAACAGCCAGACTAGCGAATTACCGCTCTCAGCACAACACAAATGGCTGCATTTGGACTGGTGCCATGACTGAGAAGCATGGACTGTTGATGATGGCGTCGCATTCTTTGTGGCAGATACATGAACAAAGTAAGAACATATGGACTATCAGACCAATTGTGTGATTGGATTGAAGAGTTCCTAGATAACAGACCGCAGGATGTCATTCTCAGTGGAGTGTCATAGGACCGTTGCTATTCACAATATCCACAAATGACCTTGTGGATAACATCTGAAGCTCACTGAGGCTTTTTGTGGATGATGCTATAGTATATCGAGAGATTGTAACAATGGAAAATTGTACTGAAATGCAGGAGGATCTGCAACGAATTGACGCATGTTGCAGGGAATGGCAATTGAATCTCAATGTAGACAAGTGTAATGTGCTGCGAATGCATAGAAAGAAAGATCCGTTATCATTTAGCTACAATATATCAGGTCAGCAACTGGGAGCAGTTAATTCCATAAATTATCTGCTAGTTCTCATTAGGAGTGATTTAAAATGGAATGAGCTTATAAGGTTGATCGTCAGTAAAGCAGATGCCAGACTGAGATTCATTGGAAGAATCCTAAGGAAATTCAATCTGAAAACAAAGGAAGTAGGTTACAGTACACTTGTTCACCCACTGTCTGAATATTGCTCACCAGTGTGGGATCCGTACCAGATAGGGTTGTAGAAGAGATAGAGAAGATCCAACGGAGAGCAGCACGTTTCGTTACAGGATCATTTAGTAATCGCGAACAGTTGCGGGGATGATAGATAAACTCCAGTGGAAGACTCTGCAGGAGAGACACTCAGTAGATCTGTATGGGCTTTTGTTGAAGGTTCGGGAAAATACCTTCACCGAGAAGTCAAGCAGTATATTGCTCCCTCCTATGTATATCTCGCGAAGAGACCGTGAGGATAAAATCAGAGAGATTAAAGCCCACACAGAGGCATACCGACAATCTTTCTTTCCACGAACAATACGAGACTGGAATAGAAGGGAGAGCCGATAGAGGTACTCAAAGTACCCTCCGCCACACGCCGTCAGGTGGCTTGCGGAGTATGGATGTAGATGTAGATCGTGTTCATCGATGAATCGCGCTTCTGCACTACCTAGGATGACTATTGTCGCCGATCTGGAGAGGGACACCATTTTCGACTATTTTGGAGACGCACAGCGGAGTTTATGGTGTGGGGAGCTATTGGGTATGAGTCAGCTCACGGCTGGTTTTGATTGTGGGAACGCTGATGGCATAATGGTGTGACACAGACATCGTGCTTCCTCATGTGCTACGTCGTATGCGACAGTGTCGTGGTGCAATTTTTCAACAGAACAGACCTCGCCCACACACGAAGCGTGTTTCTGTGAACTGTCTGCCTGATACTGATGTACTGCCATGGCCAGCACGTTTCTCAGATTTGTCGCCGAGTGAACGTGTGTGGGACCACCTCAGACGTAATCTCCGTTCCTCTGTCCAGGACATCGAGGTCCAGTTACAACAGTTGTGGGCCAGCAGCATGCATCCAGGCAAAGGGGCTGCAACGTCATACTGACAAGTGGGCTGATTTCGTTTTCTCCGCCCCTTCCAGGTGGGTCAGTTCTTTTGTCAGGCACTGTCTAACTCGCGTAAAGACCACGACGTTAAAAGTAAAGAAATTTGGGCCATGCTCAGGGTACCGAAAAATCTTACTTTCGGTAGACCTTCTGCGAATGGAACAGCGAGCAGAGAAAATAACAGTGGTACACTGTTTACCTCGCCCCACATATCGTGCGCAGTACAGCTGTACATGCAGAAATGAATCTAGGGAAATAAGAGTTCAAGTGGTCCGTACTTGTTGGGGAACACAAATATCGATATCCGGCACAAAGTTTGCCTGCGTTACCTGTGCCACGATCCACTGCTAGCACTATATTGTGAGGTGGAAACGTTAAGTAATCACTAAACCTAATTATAAGTCACGTAAGGGTAAGAAATTAACTGGTATGGATGGCCGAACTCAAGAACTCACTGCACGAAACATTCGTCGAGATGAAATGAAATGATCGTATGGCACTGACGACCGGGAGGCTCCATCAGGGGAAGTTCTGCCGCCGAGTACGAATCTTATTATAGTCGACGCCATACAATGAACTGTCTGCTTGATACTGGGGTAGTCCCATGGTCAGCAACTTGCCCATTATATCCACGATTGAACGTGTGTGGCGACTCGCGTGCCAGTGACGAGGGTGAAATGATGATGAGGACAGAACAGCACCCAGTCCACGAGCAGAGAAAATCTCCAACCCGGCCGGGAATTGAGGCAAGCACTTAACTACTCAGCTAAGCAGACGGACATTAGTCAAGATATCTTTATCAAATACTGCAGAGAACTACATGGTAGCAAATGTACAGAGGTGACTAACCGATGTACCGTTTGAGAGACATCACTTTTCTCTCTTAGGGTTGCCGCTACCCATACGCAGTGGATTTTAGGAACGAATCTGCGACGCAGCTTAGAGCGGTGCAAACAAGGTCATCGATGGAGTCTGATGATGATTGATGTATGAGGCGCTCAACTGCGCGGTCATCAGCGGCCGAATGTAGTCCCACTTTTTACACGGCTAATTTTTACACAGTCCAATCTAGCCACTCTCACGGATGATGATGATGATGATGATCATGAAGATGACAACACAAATATCTTGTCCCCAAGCAGAGAAAATCCTCAACCCGGTCGGGAATCGAACCCGGGACCACATTCATGTTTCCATCGACTGTGTCATGATTAACAAATGTTACTATCGTCGTAGCTCTCTCCAGAGGCATCAACGCTAGAGACGTTGGAATGAAGACTGTGTTCGAGAGTGATGAATCACAGCATACTGGGCGATATTAAATGTGGTGTGTATCCATCTCACTGACGTATTTCGAACGCTATATACCTGAGAAAGATAAAGCGATAGTAACATTTGTTAGTCAAGGTACAGTTGATGGAAAAATGAACGCTGGTGTTCATGAAAATACTACATGCAACAACTTTCTTCACACACTGCTGAATCTGATCTTTTTCTGAATCAGCATAGTTTAGTTGTGCATAGAAAACAAGGACCATTGTCTACTGGTTGAAGGGGAAATCCGACTGATTGGCTTGGCTAGAATGATCATGGATCCAACTTAATCCTCTCGTAATGATTTACGGATGAATTACAGCATCGGTTGCATGCCAGTTAAATCGGCCAAAAGTTCGCTCGTAGTTGCTCCCTATACCGGGTGATCAAAAAGTCAGTATAAATTTGAAAACTGAATAAATCACGGAATAATGTAGATAGAGGGGTACAAATTGACACATATGCTTGGAATGCTATGGGGTTTTATTAGAACCAAAAAAATACAAAAGTTCAAAAAATGTCCGACAGATGGCGCTTCGTCTGATCAGAATAGCAATAATTAGCATAACAAAGTAAGACAAAGCAAAGATGATGTTCTTTACAGGAAATGCTCAATATGTCCACCATCATTCCTCAACAATAGCTGTAGTCGAGGAATAATGTTGTGACAGCACTGTAAGGCATGTCCAGAGTTATGGTGAGGCATTGGCATCGGATGTTGTCTTTCAGCATCCCTAGATATAGCGGTCGATCACGATACACTTGCGACTTCAGGTAACACCAAAGCCAATAATCGCACGGACTGGGGTCTGGGGATATGGGAGGCCAAGCACGACAAAAGTGGCGGCTGAGCACACGATCATCACCTAACGACGCGCGCAAGAGGTCTTTCGCACGTCTAGCAATATGGCGTGGTTCTAATAAAACCCCATGTCATTCCAAGCACGTGTGTCAATTTTTACCTCTCTATCTACATTATTCAGTGGTTTATTAAGTTTTCAAATTTATACTGACTTATTGATCACCGAGCGAGGTGGCGCAGTGGTTAGCACACTGGACTCGCATTCGGGAGGACGACGGTTCAATCCCGTCTCCGGCCATCCAGATTTAGGTTTTCCGTGATTTCCCTAAATCGTTTCAGGCAAATGCCGGGATGGTTCCTTTGAAAGGGCACGGCCGATTTCCTTCCCAATCCTTCCCTAACCCGAGCTTGCGCTCCGTCTCTAATGACCTCGTTGACGACGGGACGTTAAACACTAACAACAACCACCACCACCACCACTTATTGATCACCCGGTACTTCAGGAAGAATGAGAACAAATCGTGCTTCTCATGTAACAGAAAATAGTGGAAAGCTCTATCCCAAACAATGAACAGTGTAATGTGAACGAAAGTAGGCCGCGCTCTTACTGTTTCCCTGACACGGCCCGCACAAAGCAAACGTCCCGCAAGTCGACCAACGGAAAGACGACGCGCAAACAACTCGCCATCAAGGCGGCGAGGAAGAGCGCGTCAAGAAATTCCACCGCTACAGGCCGGGAATCTTTGCGAGATATCCGCCGCTAACAAACGAGCGCCGAGCTGGTCACCCGTTAAGTTGGCCGTCCAGAGCGTAGTGCATAAGATAGCCTGGGAATTCGAGACCGACCTGCGCATCCAGAGCTACGCCGTTATGGCGCTGCAGGAAGCCAGCGAGGCCTACCTCGTCGGCCTTTCGGAAGACACCAACCTGTGCGCCATCCATGCGTCACCGTCATGCCCAAGGACATACAGCTCGCGCGCCGCATCCGCGCCGAGCGAGACCTAATGTCCTGAAGCCACTCGGCTCATCACGATGACAAAATTTATTTATTGCTATGTGTTCGTCACACATAATTAACACAAGATGGAAGCGGCTGAAATGTTACAGGATTTCAGTCGCCGAGTAGCCATTTGGACCCAAGACCTTCTTTGGTACAGGATGTAGCACTGCTATTAGTCTTCAGAGCGGCCAACCTGTATGCGTGAACCGAACACAGATGCGCTTTATTAGACGTGTATCGATTTTATGAACCATTCTGCACTTATGAAGATGCCCGCTTGACTGTTTCAGTCGACTTTGGTAGATGACCTGTGTATTAAATTGATTAGCAAATTACAGCAACCAGGCAACTTTCTTTCAAAATTGTTTGAGCGAAAATGGTTTGAACACTTTTTCATTTGGCGTAATACAGTTATTATACATTCATCATTATTATGTTAATGTCGACGGTATTTTGAATGCTGCAGCGACCCAGTACGAAAGAACAATCTCCTTCGCTACCTTGATTTTTCGAGGCACTGTTGGTGTTATCCGTGTTTTCTGTTCTTTCCATTATAACGCTCTAGTAGCTGTGTGTAAAGGACGTCGTGTTGCTGCTTTTATGTTCAAACAAATTGATCACTGTTTTCTCCACTTTAACTCAAATATCATTGCTCCACTAATCCGAATAAGCAGAAGTCTGCGGGTAACATAAGCTAGCCCCAGACATTACAGTAAACATACAGTGGGTTACGCAGTTAAAGACACTATATGGAGTTTAATTCTTTTCCATTCGTAAATAGACTTGTGTGAAATTTTAAAACCGTCAATATCACGGCCGGCAACGGCCTTGCCGCAGTGGATACACCGGTTCCCGTGAGATCGCCGAAGTTAAGCGCTGTTGGGCGTGGCCGGAATTTGGATGGGTGACCATCCAGCCGCCATGCGCTGTTGCTATTTTTCTGGTTGCACTCAGCCTCGTGATGCCAATTGAGGAGCTACTCGTCCGAATAGTAGCGGCTTCGGTCAAGAATACCATCACAACGACCGGGAGAGCGGTGTGCTGACCCTACGCCTCTCCTGTCCGCATCCTCCCCTGAGAATGACACGGCGGTCGGATGGTCCCGGTGGGCCACTCGTGGCCTGAAGTCGGAGTGCGTGTAATATTAAGCCCAATAACGCTTCTGACTTCAGAGATAATTTGCCGAACATGCACGAAAATTGAAGTTTTATTTACGTGTAACTTCCGACTTAAACGCGTTAGCCGGTCGTACAGCGAATTGTGCGTTACAGCCGCACACCAGCGTACTAGAAAATCGTATGGTGTGTACACAACACAGTAAGGAAACACACGAGTCAGAATGAAGGTAAGTTTACCTAACTGTGAATAACACGTAATTACACGACTTGGAAACACATGATATCTAAGAAAATTGTTTTTTCACTTAAGACAACTGCCACATTCAAAATATAGTTAGCATAAATACAATAACTATGAAGATGTAACAATATTATGCTAGTTAAATGTGGATGAAATCCTGGAACGCCTCTTGGTGTATATAAAATTTTTTAAAAAGTGGCCGGTTTTGTATTTTTCCAGGTTATTGTTACAGAGGCTCCGATATGTGTAACAAAAGAGAATTTGTCAAAAGGATCTGCTGTGGTTGCGATAGTGTGCGCTTTCCACAACCGGTGGAACCATTTCACTTCAATGTCACGTATTCACGGTTCCAAAACGAAACAAAATTTCACCTCTCAGTTCGGAAAACTTTTATTCGTGTAACTGAAGCATTAGACTTCTTCCAGAGTTTCATGGTTTCTGTTCCTTCATGACAGTATGAGATTTGAATCCTGTCCCTTGATATACGGCAAATACGTTTAAAGTGAGAATAGTCCATTTTTACCATGCCTAAAACTCAAGCGTATCTCCTACTAATTTCTAGTACAGTACATCAGGACAGCTCACTTACTTTACTCTGTTTTATGACGCAAGAGCGCTGTTCTATATCTCGCTATGATGATCCACCTCGTACGTTGATGCTTCTCCCATCAATATTCTTTCACGATGTCTTCGCATTACCATTTTGAGTCTCAACTATAAATTTCCTTTCGGGAGGACGACGGTTCGTTGAAACCAGCGTCCGGCCATCCAGGATTAGGTTTTCCGTGATTTCCATAAATCGCAGCTCGCAAACGCCGGGATGGTTCCTTTGAAGGGGCGCGACCGCCTTCCTACCCCATCTTTGACACAATCCGAGCTTGTGTTCCCTCTCTAGTGAACGCGATGTCGACGGGACGCTGCATCTTATCTTCCCTCCTTCTTCTTTTCGGACCACATCCTATCATCCAGTCAGTCCATATCTCCATTAACGGCTTCGTTCGTGAGGTAGTCGCTAACTTTGTTTCCAGCGTATACAGGGTGAAGAAAAATTCTCGCACACGGACTTCGCAGCGCGATTCCTCACATACTAGCAATACAAAATGCCTCTCATAAAATTTCGTCCTGCGCATATTTTGGGCAGTAAATGGATGTCAAAGATTTTCTATTTGGCAACTGTGTATTCACGTGTACGTTTCCTATCTGTATCAGAATAAATTACTAGTGCCGCGTAATTGGTGCAGTGGATAACGTTTTGGTTTAGCATGCAGTAGGTTGAGGGTTCGATTCTGGGTCGAGGCTTATTTGTTTTCATTTGCTAAAAGTAGTCTGGGTGGTACGGTATCTGGCTTCTTAATCGTGACACAGCGTTTACAGTGGGTCTTCTACAAAACATTTGCAGTTACGTACTATGAACACAGAAATGGAAGCACAATCGTTTTCATTGCTTAGATTTTAAAGAAACCTTTCGCACGTCGTGGACGCAAATTGTTTCGCATCACTGCATCTACTAGATTCCAGACTTTTTTGTGTGTACCCCCACCCAATGCTCCTATCGAATTATGCCAACTATCATTCTTGCCACGTTCGGATCCACTACATTTCGTTAGGACCTTAACTCACAAGTAAGGCTAGCAAATAATTTCGAAGGGACCATCGGGGGAGCGTACACACAAAAACGTTTGGAATCTAGTAGATGCAATGGTGCGAAACAATTCGCGTCCATAACGAGCAAAAGGTTTCTTTAAAAGCTGACCAATGGAAACGATTGTATTTCCGTTTGTGTGTTCGTAGTACGTAAATGAAAATGTTTTGTAGAATACCCACTGCAATTGCTATGTCACGATAAAGACGTCAGATACCGCACCACGCAGATTACATTTAGCAAATAAAAACAAATAAGCCTCGACCCAGACTCGAAACCTCGACCTTGTGCATGTGCTAACCCAAAACGCTATCCGTTGCACCACTCGCACAGCATTACTGTCCTATTCTAATAGAGGTAGTCACTATACACACGATTACAGTGTTGCCAAATTGCAAATCTGCCTGAAAAATGCGCCTAACGAAATTTTATGAGACATTTTTGTATTGCCAATACGCGAGTAATTGCGCTGCGATGTCAGAATGCGTATTTCTTCACCATGTACATTACTTCTTCTAGTAATTGTCAGTGGGCTTGTTAATATATCAGATTAGTGTCTTGCAATGCAAGCTTGTTCTATTATTTATATGAAAACTTTGCTTTAAATTTTTCATGGCAAGTTTACTTGGAATCTTGGAATCCTTTTAAATTGCGCTGAAGTACGGGGCGGATAATGTAAATAGGGTTGCCTGTGTTAACGTGTATGAAATATTATCCGGCTCGGTTTTATTTTACCGACCTTCTATAAATTTTAGCGTTTCTTATGGAGAGGTTAATGTTCATGTTTCCTTTAAATCGCAATGTTTATAGGGTGTTCCTCGAGAAGTAGGAGCAACACATTCGGGATGGAGACTGACGTTCTGTCGAAGTCGACAAGATTAGAGGTGGAGTACAAATGGTTCAAATGGCTCTGAGCACTATGGGACTCAACTGCTGTGGTCATTAGTCCCCTAGAACTTAGAACTACTTAAACCTAACTAACCTAAGGACATCACACACATCCATGCCCGAGGCAGGATTCGAACCTGCGACCGTAGTAGTCGCACGGTTCCGGACTGCGCGCCTAGAACCACGAGACCACCGCGGCCGGCAGGTGGAGTACAAGCTCGTTTTGAGGAGGATTGGAGGCACAATTGACATGTATTTGTTTTAGTTAATTTAGGGAAACAGCGGGTAACCAAGATCAGTATGCCTGTACGAGGTTTTAAAGTACTTCATTCAGATTATGCGTCTCACAGCCATTCCAACACCTTAGTCGGTGAAAATCTTTCCTCTTATTTGTCCAACTCTCGTCAGTACAGTCTTAAGCATCCGGTTTCTCTGTTCAATAGTTTCCGCCCTTCCACTCAAACGTTGTTGTGTTTCGCAGGATGCTACTCATTTTTTAAACTCTCAGCGTCACTACGGATAAAAATAGCCCTAAAAACTCTTTAGTGAGCTCTGTACACCGAAGCCACGAAACTGGAAAGAGCGGAGTCCTAATTAATGACGGCTAGCAATACAGAGAAGTAGTGCGATAGTTTCTTAAATAAGGGCACGGCCGACTTCCTTCCCCGTCCTTCCCTAATCCGATGAGACCGATGATCTCGCTGTCTGGTCTCCTTCCCCGAAACAACCAACGAACCAAAGACGCGACCGACAATAGGACATGAAAATATTATCTTCCTTACAATATACTGGTGTGTGTTCCATTTCCGCATCGGCTATAACGTAAAACGTAAACGACGTCATGAAACACGACGTTCGTGTAGGCGAACGCTGAGCATTTCATGCTTTTACAGCTCAAGCATACTCTGAAAAATAAACGCACGTGGACCACACAGAACGAACATTATCCTAGATATAGCCAGATGACACACTTCCCATTCTTAAAGTTCTTGCATTGGATGTATTCTGACATTCGTAAGTCAAATTAGCTGAGCACTATGGGACTTAATATCTGTAGTCATAAGTCCCCTAGAACTTAGAACTACCTAAACCTAACTAACCTAAGGATATCACACACACCCATTCCCGAGGCAGGATTCGAACCTGCGACCGTAGCGGTCGCGCGATTCCAGACTGAAGCGCCTAGAACCGCACGGCCACAACGTCCGGCATTAGTTAACAAACAGCAAGCGAGAACGCATGCTACTATCAGATTAGTACAGATTATAAGAAATAGTGCTGATTCATTTGTTTCACAAGTTGCTAGTTATGTAAGGTATTTATTTATTAGCCGCTCCGAAACGAGATCTGAACATTAATTTATACTTTTATTTGTTTATGTTTAATTTTGCTTCCTGTGATTTACTGTAGTAGGTTTTTTAATAATCCTCAAGAGATTTAAATACCAAGAGTGATACGAAAGCACGACTGAATGGTAGTCTTGCCCCACATTCACTAGCCATACTTTAACCGGATAAACAGAAATTACGAAGCAAAATAACCGCTTTTAAACGCACACCACGTCATAATTTAGTACCGCATTTCGTGCTTCGTACCGTTGCCAGGAGCAGCTGTTTCATGTTTCTCAGTGGTTATCGTGGAGGCTTGTTACTGTTAACCGTCTGAACTTCAAGTCTATATGTTCTTCCGTTTCCGGAGAAAAATGACAATGCCGACGGAATTCATGTGAATAGTTGTCTCACTGTTGAGTGCATTAATCTAAACTCCTGAAACCATTACAAATTTCGTGAACATGAGAGTGCAACATGTCAGATTTGATGTTGCGATATCAGTTAGTGCATGGCAACGAAAGGATTTCTTTCGGGCGAGGCTTCTAGATGATAGCCGTGATTTAATTGAAATCGCGGAGGTCTCGGCCAGTTAAGCAGCGTGGTCGCTAGTGACACACGGCGTTTCACAATTGGCCTTGATGCCTCGTTCCCCTTTTGCCATCTGCTCAGTAAGAGCCGTGCCGCCTGAGTCAGCAGATAACAGCCCGTTTTTGCTTCAACGTTTTTTTTTATGCACGCTGCGAGTCTGCATTCCAGACGATGCCAGCGTGTACCAGGTTGCAGGAGCAGTCATCCTTGGGTCGTACGGGGAAAGGAAAGCTGGCGAAGCGACAGCTGGAAAAGAGAGTGGCCAAGACATCCACGAAACTAGCAAACGTTTTAAATTCTACTGTCAGTTTACGTACATCGTATGGAATATTCCGTATTTCTTTACGGTTTGGAGGAATATTCGTATTTAAACAGGACTCATTCCGACAAGAGGGTTAGTTGTTTCTGGGGGAAGAGACCAAACATCGAGGTCATCGGTCTCATTGGATTAGGGAAGGACGGGAAAGGAAGTCGGCCGTGCCCTTTCAATGGAACCATCCCGGTATTTGTGTGGAGCGATTAGGGAAATCACGGAAAAAAAACGGGATGGCCGGACGCGTCATTGAAGCATCGTCCTCCCGAATGCGAGTCCAATGTGCTAACCACTGCGCCACCCCGCTCGTTTTCTGACAAGAAAAGACAAGATCTGATAGAGACTTTTAATAGTCACCTTGTAAACTAATAAATTTAGTCCACCAGATTTCGATCTTTTTAATACCCTGTGTATAATGTAGTCCTGCAACTGTGCAAAAACACGCGTGTTTGGGCTTCAACCTTATAACTCTGTGTAAATCTTTGTCCTGTCAGGACAAAAGTAGTCTCTGTGAGCTAAATTTGGTGATTACAAAAAAAATGAGGGGGACTTGTACTCGAATGTCCCGTAGTTTTCAAAAAATGACTCCAAGCACTAAGGGACTTAACATCTGAGGTCATCAGTCTCCTATACTTAGAACTACTTAAGCCTAGCTATCCTAAGGACATCACACACATCCATGCCCGAGGCAGGATTCGAACCTGCGACCGCAGCAGCAGCAGCAGCAGCAGCGCGGTTCCGGACTGAAGCGCCTAGATCCGCTCGGACACAGCGGCTTGCTCCCTGCAGTTTTCCAACAGAAATATGACACATATCTTATTACACATCATTATAATGGAAAATATACTTCTCCTTCGCAGTACACTGAATTTCAGCCAGAAATGAAATTTTCAGTTTGTCCAGCTATGAATCGTAATAGCACCCGACGCCGATTCTGCAAGCACCACACCAGAATAACCACAGAATGTGGTTACCGGTTATCAGGTCTGCAGTCTGACCTGTTTATTTTTTTTTTTTATTGTTAGTGAATCACCTTAATGTGAACCGGGTGACTGGAGCTGTTTTCAGTTTATTTCTAGGTCAAGACGTCCTAGACAAAACTATGACAGCGAACAAAAAAACAAACAAACAAACGGAAATGACGGACACGAAACAACGAGGGACGATAGAGAGAGACCTTACGACGACAACACGTAAGAAGCAACGGGGTGAAAGGGACAAAAAAAAAAAAACGAATCCAAGACGTCCACTGGCAATGAGAACAGATTACGGTAAACACGCTGTCTGTAGTCGAGGCGATATGTCAAGACGGGCGCAAAGATCAGACTGCCTGGCTGAGCGAGAGGCAGGCGCTTAATCCTTGCCGGCACGGTAGCTCAGCGTGTTCGGTCAGAGGCTTATGCGCCCTCTGAGTCAATCGATCAACAACGAACATAAATGGATGTCTTACGACGTCCGCCCCGAGCAGATGCAACGAACACATGCGAACAAAATGAGATTACCCAAAAAAAAAAAAAAAAATCCATGATCGGGGGCGCCGCTATTGGCCGCTGGGACCACGTGTTCCACTGTGGCGCCCCCACACTAAATGCGTGCCAGGGTGCACGCGCCGCCACGGCTTACGGCGCAGACCTCTAGGGGTCTTCGACGTCCATATCTTCTGGCGCGGATTCAAATTCCGCCGTGCGGTACCAGACTCCCCTTCCACCGGTCTTCCACATTATCTGACCAAAGTATCCGGACATCCCTATGTAATGTGGAATCGACCACTAGATGTCAAGAGAGGCGAATGGGCCAGTGTAAAAGAAGTCTAGTACTGTGTTTCCAGTAGGAAACAGTGCAATGGGTTGATCAGGAGCGCTCAGTTTCTTCAACGCGGACACTATTTATTGGATGTCACCTAAGTGTCAGATCCATCTGGGACGTTACAGTCCTTTTTACACTTCCCAAGAGGACTGTTGGTGACGTGATTTTGAAGTGTTAACGCGAAGGAACAAGCATAGCATAACCGAGACCAGGCAACCTTCGTGTAGTGATGGACAAGGACCGTCGAGCATTCGGGAAGGTTATTGTAAAAAGTAGAAGGAATTATTCGTGAGTTCCAAAGTGCTACTGGTAGTCCAGGTATCGCAGGGAGTTAAAACATGGGTTCAAATGGCTCTGAGCACTATGGGACTTAACATCTGTGGTCATCAGTCCCCTAGAACTTAGAACAACTTAAACCTAACTAACCTAAGGACATCACACACATCCATGCCCGAGGCAGGATGCGAACCTGCGACCGTAGCAGTCACGCGGTTCCTGACTGAGCGCCTGGAACCGGTAGGCCACCGCGCCCGGCCTCGCAGGGAGTTAAAAGAGCAGCTCGTCATAAGCCACAATTCTCTGTAATTAATGCTAAGCGGTGCTTGAGGTGGTGTATAAAGTAATGGCACTGGATGGTGGATGACTGGAAACGAATGATTTGGAGTGATGACTAACTCACCCTCTGACAACCCTATACCTGGACGGGGTGGCCGAGCGGTCCTAGGCGCAACAATTTGGAACCGCGCGACCGCTGCGGTCGGAGGTTCTAATCCTGCCTCGGGCATGGATGTGTGTGATGTCCTTAGGCTAGTTAGGTTTAAGTAGTTCTAAGTTCTAGGGGACTGATGACTTCAGAAGTTAAGTCCCATAGTGCTCAGAGCCATTTGAACCATTTTTTACAATCCTATAGACTGGTTTGAGGTTATCGAAAGCCTGGAAAACGTTACGTGCCATCATGTGTAGTGCCTTCAGTGAAGTTCAGACGACATGGTGTTACGGTATGATTGGGGTGTTTTTGTTGCTTGAGGGGTGAGGCACATTACTGCGCTTAATAAAACGCTAAATGGGGAAGGATAAGAACACATTATACAACATTGTGCTCTCCGTGCAATAGAGAAACGGTCCAAAGACGATGACTGATGCTATCAGAGTCACAATGCACACTGTAATAAGGCAGAAGTTTCCAGGCAATGATTTTAGGATAATACAGGGTGATTATAGTTAAAAGTTAAACTTTCAAAGCGCTGTAGGAATTATACCACTGGTCACAATGACGGCAAATTGCAACGGAATATTAACGGAGAAGGGAGAAAACGTATGGCAAAAGAAAAAAATAGTGTGAAAACTGAGTAAGAGATGGCACTGTATGTGTCAGAATTCGTAAATAACAACGAAGTTGGTATAAGCACGCCGAGTACACGGTGTTTTCTCCTTCCGCGTCTGCGACGTCTACTTCCATGTTTCTCATGTCGGCAGTATTTCTTGATGCGAATTCTGGAATACTTACTTAGTCTTAATTGGTGAAGGAATTTCGGAAAAATGTATTTAGTAACTCCGCTTTAGTAGCGCTATCAATGGTAACATCACCATTTCTATCACGCAGTGAAGGTATCGATTGTCTCATGACGCTAGTGTAATTTACATACGAGCAGAATCTCTGTGGATTTTCGCCCAGATTTCGAGACAGGATTTCGTTGTGGAATCCATTAAAAGATCTCCCAAGAAGTTCGCACTAAATTCGAGCTTCTTTAAAACTTCACCAATCTTGGGGATTTCTTCTGGATAGTGTCCTGATCTGTTTCGTGCACAATGGAGGGCAGGTCAGTTCCGTCTATTATTAATTTATTTGGTATCAATCTCTCCATTGCAGTCGACACTGTTTCTTTGAATTTAAGCCACATCTTAGTTCGGAAAGAATGGAGGTTGTCTCTTTGGAAGACGTCAAGTGAATTTTTACCTGTTTATTTAAATGGATATATTTTGCACTTATTTTTGGTGGATTTGGGTGTTACGGTATTCAGTTTCGCTAAAAAGACCTCGTGGTCCCTAAAAATACTAACAAACAAGCCACCACCAACTGTATTTCATCTATCATTTCTGAATACCACCACCAGGTTCCTTGTAATAGCCGGCCGCGGTGGTCATGCGGTTCTAGGCGCTGCAGTCCGGAACTGCGGGACTGCTACGGTCGCAGGTTCGAATCCTGCCCCGGGCATGGATGTGTGTGATGTCCTTAGGTTAGTTAGGTTTAAGTAGTTCTAAGTTCTATGAGACTGATGACCTTAGATGTTAAGTCCCATAGTGCTCAGTGCCATTTGAACCATTTTGAACCTTGTAATAACTGCCACTGAAATTGTTCAAAAAATGGCTCTGAGCACTATGGGACTCAACAGCTGTGGTCATAAGTCCCCTAGAACTTAGAACTACTTAAACCTAACTAACCTAAGGACACCACACACATCCATGCCCGAGGCAGGATTCGAACCTGCGACCGTAAGCAGTCACGCGGTTCCGGACTGAGCGCCTTAACCGCGAGACCACCACGGCCGGCCTGAAATTGTTAATCCATCGTTATTGTCCTTGGGTGAAATACAGAGTTGTGCTAGCTACATTCCTTCATAGCCTACCTGGAATTGGTTTTCTAAACATACGAAACACCGATCAAGATACCAACACATCTCGCGTTTCAGTACCTCTTTTTAACTTCTCTTCGGTTCTTCCAGATACGTACGCATGCATTAAATTGGCCGCTAGAAACAAAGCTGTGTTTGGTTTCAATAATTCTGCATCAGCACAACCCGTTCGGAGTCTTTAAAATTATTACATGGCCAGCAAGCGATTTGTTTTCTAGGTATGTGGCGTTCTGGTTAAGACGCTCATATTTATTTGGATGGAGCCGGAGTAAAATGGCTTACAGTATATCCAAATTAGGTTTTTCGAGGGTTCGTGAAGTCACATCTTGAGAATTTCGGATGGTTTCCTTTAAAATAGCCAGGATCGATTTCGTTTCTCATCCTTGTATAATCTAAATTTGTGCTCTAACGGAAATTACGTCAACGGTGCGTTAAATCCTTCCATCTTTTGTCTACCCCTCAGACTGTCTTCATGAGCGTCCAGGGCTCTTTTACCAGTAGTGAAACATTACCTATAGGACTGTCTTGTGTGTAGTCTTCGTTGCAGATGTGCTATACTTTTACAGAATCCTCCCAAGTAATTAAAGTTTTCCGTTCAGCGGCTCTATAACATATTTTAAATATTTATTCGATTTCATATCGCATTGTAAAAACACAAATTTAAATAACATAGTCCGTGGATTTTTCATCGTTTATGTAATAGAACACTACAGGCTTTTTTTCTCTTGTGTATATACGCTCGTCCGCAACAAAACGAGCTACATAAATTAGATAATTCGGATCAGTACTCAACTGAGTACGCTTGCTGGCGCAACCTTTCTGTTCATGTATACGTTTTGTAATTCCCGTGGCTTGCAGCGAATCGCCTCGGTGATATTACGTGTCACATTTTAAATTATTAAATTACACTGACACACACAACATTTGACCTCAATGTAGCTGTAGACCTAGTGGGTTAATTTCCAGACAATCTGAATGATACGGATGATGTTAATAAAAGTGTTTTCGGACGCTGAACTTGTAGCACTCGCATTGTAAATATTTAAATAACTCCAAAAGTAATTTATCGGTGACCAACACTTGTAATACTATTAGCATCTAGCAACCTAATAAGGTTTTTAGACAGTTCATATCACATCTGTTACATTGACTTACACTGTGTGATCAAGAGTATGACCTAAAAGTAAGTGGCGCCCTTCATCGGTAATGCTGGAATTCAATATGGTATTAGCCCACCGTTAGCGTTGATGAGTGGTTCCACTCTCGCAGCCATACGTTCAGTCAGGTGCTTGAAGGTTTCTTGGGAAATGGCAGCCCATTCTTCACGGAGTGCTGCACTGAGGAGAGTTATCGATGTCGGTCGGCGTTCTAAAACATCCCAAACGTGTTCTGTAGGATTCAGGTCAGGACTCTGTGCAGGCCAATCCATTACAGGGGTGTTATTGTCGTGTAACAACTCCGCCACAGGCCGTGCATTATGAACAGGTGCTCAATCGTGTTAAAAGATACAATCGCCATCCCAGAATTGCTCTTCAACAGCGGGAAGCAAGAAGGTGCTTAAAACATGAGTGTATTCCCGTGCTGTGATAATGCCACACAAATCAACGTTTGCAAGCCCCCTACATGAAAAACACGACTACACCACACCATAACACCACCGCCTCCGAATTATTCTGTTGGCACTACACACGCTGGCAGATGACGTTCACCGGGCATTCGCCATACCCACATCTTGCCATCGGATCGCTACATTGTGTACCGTGATTCTTCACTCCACACAACTTTTTAACACTGTTCAGTCCTCCAATATTTACGCTCCGTACAACAAGCGAGGTGTCATTTGGCATTTACCGGCGTGATGTGTGGCATATGACCATGAAATCAAAGTTTTCTCACCTCCAGCCTAACTGTCATAGTTCTTGCAGTGGATCCTGATTGAGTTTGGGCATTCCCGTGTGATGGACTGGATTGATGTCTGCCTATTACACATCACGAACCTCTTCAACTGTCGGCGGTCGCTGCCAGTCAACAGACGAGGTCGGTCTATACGTTTTTGTCCTGTACGTGTCCTTTCACATTTCTATTTCACTATCACATCGAAAACAGTGGACCTAGGGATGTTTAGGAGTGTGGAAATCTCGCGTACAGACGTATGACACAAGTGACAACGGATCACCTGACGACGTTCGAAGTCCGTGAGTTCCACGGAGCACCCCATTCTGCTCTCACGATATCTAATGACTACTGAGGTCGCTGATATGGAGTACCTGGCAGTAGGTAGCAACACAATGCACCTAGTATGAAAAACGTATGTTTTTGGGGTACCCGGATACTTTTGGTCACGTAGTGTAGACTGATATACTAATGAGTTTCCTACTACGATATTATATGAAATAATCGCCACAGAAGGAAACGATGCACATTGGTCACAGGCAAGAATGATGAAATAAAAATAGTCTTTCACACACGCATTTGTATATCTGGTTTGTTCGGCACACTTCTACATTGAATCAAAGAATATTACCATAATCATAATTGATGATAACACTTGC
The DNA here is from genome assembly GCF_023897955.1 of Schistocerca gregaria. Classification (NCBI taxonomy): domain Eukaryota; kingdom Metazoa; phylum Arthropoda; class Insecta; order Orthoptera; family Acrididae; genus Schistocerca; species Schistocerca gregaria. The sequence continues at coordinate 132,488,261 of NC_064931.1, read as the reverse complement.
TGTGTTGGAATCAACTTCTATCAAAAGGTGCAATTTAGTCAGTAACAATCACCATTAATAAATCCATTGTATTTTTTAGCCAACTAAATCATTCACATTTACACAAGACTTTAAAATTGACTGGACATTGCATCAGACATGCATATAGACTTTATATGGTCATTACAGTCACGAATAATTTTAATAGTCAGCAACTAAACGAGCCAGTGACAGCGGAAAATGATACGCGAATATTCAGTTGTAGTTTCACTTTAAGTGTCCGAATCACCAACTAAATTGCATATTTATAACAATGAGTCACATGGATGCTTTGAAATATGCTATCACAGTTTTCCTATTTTTGAGCGTATCATTGAATGGTAGTGATCTTGCACAGCACCACTATCGCAAGAGTCCCTCTCTTTATTTCCCCATTTTCTCATGTTGGTATTGCAACGTGTGCCACCATTTCTTTAGCTATTCAGCGCCCTCTGTGTTGGAAACAGTAGGTGATTTCCAATAGCCTGTTGTTCTTTAGGTGTTATTAGCGTCTGATTAATATAGTTTTGCCATAAATAAGGTCGCCAATTTTAGGCGGCTCGTCTAAAGGATTGGTCATTCGCATAAAACTTGGCTGGGACATCAATTGGCTGTGCCGTATTTGGTAGCCGTGTAACAGGTGTCTGTGATCATCAATCTCCTCTTTCTGGACTCAGCTGCAACTTGCCTTCTGGTTGTGGGTGGAGCTATGCCGACAATGGGGTAAATTTGGGGAGCTGGTATTCGCTTCACGCAGGCACTCACTATACACACTGTCCTAGTGACATATTTGATGTGTGCACAGGATGAGCTCTCCATCTCGTGCTGGTGAGTTTTCGGATGATATTCCTCGCACATACTTTACCTTAACGTTTTGACAGTGCTTCCGAGGTATCAGAGTCCTGTCAAGTAGGGTACCCAAATACTCCAGCGGATCACCGTGGTTCAACTCCCGACCCTTCCACATAACTTTCAGCGGTCTATGGGCGTCTTTGTTTCTAACGTGGAAGGCATACACTGATTTTACAGGGATTTCGCATGAGCATGTTCTCTGCAGTAGGTATCTAACTCTTCCAGAGTTCCTTCCATCTTCCAGCGATAGTTTCGAAAGTAGAGTACATAACATCATAATAAAATTGTGTCAATAATTTACAAGTCTAAACATTTCTGATCATCAGCAGTATCTGAAACGATGCTCTATCAACATCCATCCCCGTCAAGATCACTGACGTCGATTTGTCGCGACAAACGAGCCCATTTTCCTGCACTGCCTCAAATGGAGCTTTTAGCTCAGTGTCCTCTAACTTGCGGATACAGTATTAATAGTATCTTGCTTTCCTCGGTTAAGTCGGTCAAATATCTTAGCGGTATGAAGAAGAACGAGCGTGTGAAAACTGTGGCAGGGAAGCGAACGGTCGACTTCAGTTTATTGCGAGGATTTTTAGGAAAGAGTAGACGCTAGTGTCACCTATTCTTGATTACTGCTAGAGTGTTTGGGATCCGTACCAAGTCGAATTGAAGGAAGACATTGAAGCAATTCAGAGGCGGGGTGCTAGGTTTGTTACCAGTAGGTTCGAACAACACATCCGTGTTACGGAGATAGTTAGGGATCTCAGGTGAGAATCCCTGTAGGGAAGGCCACGTTCTCTTTGACAGACACTATTGAGAAAATTTAGAGAACCAGTATTTGAAGCATACACTACTGACCATTAAAATTGCTACACCAAGAAGAAATGCAGATGATAAACGGGTGTTCATTGGACAAATATATTATACTAGAACTGATTTGTGATTACATTTTCACGCAATTTGGGTGCATAGATCCTGAGAAATCAGTAGCCAGAACAACCACCTCTGGCCATATTAGCGGCCTTGATATGACTGGGCATTGAGTCAAACAGAGCTTGGATGGCGTGTACAGGTACAGCTGCCCACGCAGCTTCAACACGATACAACAGTTTATCAAGAGTAGTGACTGGCGTATTGTGGCGAGCCAGTTGCTCGGCCACCATTGACCAGACGTTTTCAATTGGTGAGATATCTGGAGAATTTGCTGGCCAGGGTATGAGTCAAACATTTTCTGTATCCAGAATGGCCCGTACAGGACCTGCAACATGCGGTCATGCATTATCCTGCTGAAATTTAGGGTTTCGCAGGGATCGAATGAAGGGCAGAGCCACGGGTCGTAACACATCTGAAATGTAGACGATGACGAATACCCGCTTCCACTGTGCGTTCACCGAGATTTCGCCAAACACGGATGCGACCATCATGATGTAAACAGAATCTGGATTCATCCGAAAAAATAACGTTTTGCAATACGTGCACCCAGGTTCGTCGTCAAGTACACCATCGCAGGCGCTCCTGTCTGTGATGCAGATTCAAGGGTAACCGCAGCCAGGGTCTCCGAGCTGATAGATAGTCCATGCTGCTGCAAACGTCGAACTGCTCGTGCAGATGGTTGTTGTCTTGCAAACGTCCCCATCTGTTGACGCAGGGATCGAGACGTGGCTGCACGATCCGTTAGAGCCATGCGGATAAGATGCCTGTCATCTCAACTGCTAGTGATACGTGGCCGTAGGGATCCAGCACAGCATTCCGTATTACCCTCCTGAACCCACCGATTCCATATTCTACTAACAGTATTTGGATCTCGACCAACGGGAGCAGCAATGTCGCGATACGATAAACCGCAATCGCGGTAGGCTACAATCCGACCTTTATCAAAGTCGTAAATGTGATGGTATGGATTTCTCCTCCTCACACGAGGCATCACAACAACGTTTCACCAGGCAACGCCGGTCAACTGCTGTTTGTGTATGAGAAATCGGTTGGAAACTTTCCTCATGTCAGCAAGTTGTAGGTGTCGCCACCGGCGCCAACATTGTGTGAATGCTCTGAAAAGCTAATCATTTGCATATCATAGCATCTTCTTCCTGTCGGTTAAATTTCGCGTCTGTAGCTCGTCACCTTCGTGGTGTAGAAATTTCAATGGCCTGTAGTGTACATTGCGCGTAAGGGCCACGAAGATCAGATACGAGAAATTAGGGCTCATACGGAGGCATATAAACAGTCGTTTTTCGCTAGCTCTATCTGCGCATAGAACAGGAAAGGAGGTGTCTAATAGTGGTACAGGGTATCCTCTGGCACGCACCGTACGATGGCTGGCGGAGTCTCTTTGTAGATGTAGAGGTAGAAATGATTGCAGAAAGCCAACCCGCAGCTTGTCACGGCTTCCAGCCCTGACCAAACGTAAGCCGGCATCACAAATTGCTAATCAGGAAGCCCACTGGCATGTGCAGACAATCTTTCTGAGCTGTAGCTGAATAATGCCTCAGTGTTTCGCGCCTTGCACTGTTGCATTTACTTCAACAAGAACTGCTACCTTCAGAGCTTATTCGTCACCTCTTAGTTTTATTTTCTTCACGTGTTTAGCATATATTTTATGCTAAATGTTGATTGTTTCTTTGCGTATAGTATTACAAGCTACATATATATTCAGATTTAATTACAATGACAAAATTAATAAGTACCATTTATCTACTGTTTTTATATTCGACGTGAATAAAACCGAATCAGTCGCAAACTAGTTTTTATGTTAATTTGTTATGCACAGAAACTTGCTACGGAACGGTAAATAAATTATTCACACGTTCCACAATACTCAGTTATTTTCTTCCCGTAATGATTCCAAAACGGTGGTAAAGTTTCTACGGTAGTCTACTTTTTAAAGTAGCGCCACTGTACTTCGGAAGCACTTGCTATCTTCAACAGGGCGCCGGAAAAAATATAGAAGCAGAATATTTTAGAAATCAATATAGTTAGTGAAACAACGATATAGTGAGACAACGGTATCGTTAAGGAATAGGTGCTCATTCTGCAGGGCAATTGAAATCAACATAAAACCTGCAATACACTTCCTTATTTGCAGCGCACATGTACTCCGAAGTACATGGCAACCAAGTCATTGGCTTTCAGCAACGAAGTTAGTGCCGTCGGAATAAAGTTAAGCGTCTAAAAAATTAACTTCTGGTTTCAGTGTGGATTAAAGACGTTTGTGAATCGACAGTGCTTAAAAGCGCAATATTTTAGAGTGCTGGTATGTCTTTAATCACCTGATGAAATGGGAGCGAACAAAGGCTTCACGAATAACAAAAGGAGCTTCCCGAGCCGGCCGCGGTGGTCTAGCGGTTCAGGCGTGCAGTCCGGAACCGTGCGAATGCTACGGTCGCAGGTTCGAATCCTGCCTCGGGCGTGGATGTGTGTGATGTCCTTAGGTTAGTTAGGTTTAAGTAGTTCTAAGTTCTAGGGGACTAATGACCACAGCAGTTGAGTCCCATAGTGCTCAGAGCCATTTGAACCATTTTTTTTGAGCTTCCCGACCTGAAGCCGCACTTGTAGATGCTCGTACTTACTCAACCGTTTTACGCTCATTTCGATCACAGAACAAGATTTCCAGAATAGATAGGGAATGAACTTCTTCCTTAAACGACTATATATGTAGAACTAGTTTTTAGATAGCTGAGAGGAGAACTCTAAAAGTTTTACTGCCTACTATCTCTGACATGATGAGCAAAGTTTTGTGTAAAAACAGTAATACATATACACTATCGCTCATTAATTTCAATACACCCAATAAATGAAATCTAGCTCTCTATAGATAAGGTCTAGTACCGTGGGTACGCTTGAGGAAGCAAAGTTATAGGTACAACAGTTGTACACATGTCATGATTTTTGTTTGTGGTCATCGAGATACAATAGTATCCAACAATGTTGTGTACATAAACGTCGTGTACCTATCTGACATGTTTGTTTACCTATTTGCCGACGGACGCCGCGTTTGATGCACCTGTGTTGTTCCCTGTAGTGATGTGATGTCAGCAGCGAACGGCAAGCATTGCTACGATACCCAACATGTGGTTCCTGTACGTCATTTCCTTCGTGATATCATCCCTAGAAAAACGTGCTGCACTTATGCCACATAGCCAAGCAGGTTTATCCATTCGCCAAATTGCGAAACAGTGTATTGTCTCTAAAGGGGGAGTGCAGTATACACTTCACCGCCAGAGGACAACAGTTAGGAATAAGAACACACCACGACGACCTTTGAAAACAGTCAAAAGTGATCATAAATATATCAGAATTACCAATAAGAGAATTAGATTCCAAACAGCGCCCCAAATTTGTGCAGAATTGGTAGAAATGAACACGACAACGATATCTGTTGCAGCAGTTAAAAGAAGACAGACTGAAGCCAACTTGAAATTATGTGCCACAGCAAGAAAACCATTTATAAGGCCCACAAATGAACAGAAGAGATTATAAAACATCGTAATTGGACATCGGAAGAGTAGATGAATGTGTTATTCGCCGATGAATTGAAGATCGAGATTTTTGGAACCAGAAGGAGAATATTTGTTCGCCAATTTGTTGGAGAAAGGGTTGCCCAGCAGTGTGTTCTATCTACAGTTAACCACGGTGGAGGGTCTATTATGGTTTGGGGATGTTTTGCCGGAGATAGAGTTGGCGACATTGTGAAAATAGAAGGATGTATGGATCAGAAGCAGCACTACCGCATACTTCAGTATCATGCAATACGAAGTGGACTGCGCTTAATAGGGAAAGGATTCACCTTACATCATGGTAATGACCCAAATCATCGGTCGGCATAGTTTACGAACTAAAATGCATCAAAGGAAAAACAGAAAGTACTGAATGATATGGTATGGCCATCCCAAAGCCCCGATTGTAATCCCATTGAAATAGTCTAGGATGAAGTGGACAGACGTATCAAGTAAGTTAATATATCCAGCAAGGAACATATCTGGAATCTTGTTAAGGATGTGTGGAATCATATAGATCCACGATACCTACAGAAATTGATTGACTGCATGCCTCGAATTTGTGAAGCAGTCATTAAATCCAAAGGAGGATACTTTGATGAAAGTGAAATATAATGACTGTGATTGTATTATATATATGGAAGTTAATATCATTATATTTTGTGAGAAATAGCGTTTGATTCGTGTTGTAAATGTGTAATGCCTGGGTGTATCGAAATTAATGAACGGTATTGTAGCTCACTTGAGTTGATAGTTCACTTGAAATTCTTGTACGGTCATAATTTTCTGCGAGTGCTGCCAGTCTTTTGCTTTTCGTCTTTCCAGCTGATCACGCCAGTCGCCTGAAGGAGCATCATAGAAAGAAGTCAAAGCTGCTTCGTATTCACTCGGTTTATGCCAGACGCACATTTTTTAAGATGGTGTCGCAGCCTAGGAGCATGATTTCAATTGAATTTTTTTATCTAAGTCCTCATTGTGTCGATGAATGATTATTGTATGCTCTTATTAAAATGTATATCACAAATATTTTCTCTCTTTGCAGGTACGTACAAAGAAGAACGCTTGTTCCACTCGGTATGTAACTGAATGAAATTTAATAGTGTTCCTTACTTACGGTAATAGTTTCATTGCTTCATAATGATGACGTATGCTAAGTATTCACTATATGGTTAAGCATCCGACACCTGTCCGAACAGGAAATTTCACTTCAGTGGCAGTTTCTACGTGAATTTTTAGGGGGAACTAGGTATATGGTGGAATAAAAACTAATAACGGCTTACCACTAGGTAGGCCTACAGTGCATTCAACATCTACACAAATGACCAGCTTACATCTAGCGAAACCGTACACTGATGGTAGGGAACTGCAGTTCAGTAGATAATGCCTGTTAGAAGAAGCAGAATACACTCTCACAGTCGAGCTCTACCTTGTGATGTTTCTTCGTAACCGTCTACATTTTGACTCTGATGGATATCAGTAGCTTGTGATAAAGTGTGTTCAGTAGGAAGCTTCTAAACTGAAGTGTCAGCGATTAAGATACAACTCGTACACGTTTTTTCATAATGAATACATTCCTTTCTGGAACACGCAATCCGTCACTAATTCAGAATATTTTCACAAATGTATTTAAATATGCAAATTTTAGCCGGCCGCTGTGGACGAGCGGTTCTAGGCGCATCAGTCCGCAACTGCACTGCCGCTAGGGTCTCAGATTCTAATCCTACCTCAGGCACGGATGTGTGCGATGTCCTTAGGTTAGTTAGGTTTAAGTAGTTCTAAGACTAGGGGACTGATGACACCAGATGTCAAGTCCAATAATGCTTAGAGCCATTTACACCACACTGATTGTTGACATTTTCTAGACAATGTAGAAAGTATAAAGGACCGTATAATGACAACGATGCAGATGGAAAAAGTAAGTAGACTGTTTATTATTTCAAAAGTATTCGACGTAACTGTTAATACATCAAAACAAAGTTTTACATCACCGCAGTTTCCAGAACTCTTAAAGATAGACGTTGACTGTGGATATTGTATCACAGACACAGTCTTTTTGACTATTCAGAGATGTCACTAAAACCACCAAAAGATGTAAACAACCACGCTTGAGCAGCAACTTTTAGACGGAGGGGGTCCGACAGCCGATCAGTTACAGTCATTCCACCGGGAAGGAGGTACACGGCTCGTGTTGTCTGTAGTTCGACCATACCTAGACGGTCAGTACCGCGATTTGATCGCGTCCGCATTGTTACTTTGTGCCAGGAAGGGCTCTCAACAAGGGAAGTGTCCAGACGTCTGGCAGTGCACCAAAGCGGTGTTGTTCGGACATGGAGGAGATACCGAGAGACACGAAATGTCCATGACATGCCTAGCTCAGGCCGCCCAAGGGCTACTACTGCAGTGGATGACCGCTACCTACGGATTATGGCTCGGAGGAATCCTAACAGCAAAGCCACCATGTTGAATAATGCTTTCCGTGCAGCCACAGGACGTCGTGTTACGACTCAAGCTGTGCACAATAGGCTGCATAACGCGTAACTTCACTTCCGACGTCCATGGCGAGGTCCATCTTTGCAACCACGACACCATACAGCGCGGTACAGATGGACCGCTCAGGATTGGCATACTGTGCTCTTCACCGATGAGTGTCGCATATGCCTACAACCAGACAATCGTCGGAGACGTGTTTGGAGGCAACCCGGTCAGGCTAAACGCCTTAGACACACTGTCCAACAAGTACAGCAAGGTAGGTTCCCTGCTGTTTTGGGGTGGCATTATGTGGGGCCGACGTACTCCGCTGGTGGTCATGGAAGGTGCCGTAATGGCTGTACGATACGTGAATGCCATCCTCCGACCGATAGTGCAACAGTATTGGCAGCATATTGACGTGGCATTCGTCTTCATGGGCAAACATTCGCGACCCCATCGTGCACATCTTGTGAATGACTTCCTTCAGGATAACGACATCGCTCGACTAGAGCGGCCAGCATGTTCTCCAAACATGAATCCTATTGAACACGCCTGGGATAGATTCGAAAGGGCTGTTTATGAACAACGTGACCCACCACTCACTCTGAGTGATCTACGCTGAATCGCCGTTGAGGAGTGGGACAAAAATGGTTCAAATGGCTGGGACTTAACATCTGAGGTCTTCAGTCCCCTAGACATTGAACTACTTAAACCTAACTAACCTAACGACATCACACACATCCATGACTGAGACAGGATTCGAGTATGGCCACGCGGGATTAGCCGAGTGGTCTAAGGCGCTGCAGTCATGGACTGTGCGGCTGGTCCTGGCGGAGGTTCGACTCCTCCCTCGGGCATGAGGGTGTGTGTTTGTACTTAGGATAATTTAGGTTAAGTAGTGTGTAAGCTTAGGGACTGATGACCTTAGCACTTAAGTCCCATAAGATTTCACACACATTTGAACATTTTTTTGATTCGAACCTTGCGACCGTAGCAGCTGACTGAAGCGCCTAGAACTAGCAGCTGACTGAAGCGCCTAGAACGGCTCGACCACAGCGGCGGGACAGGAGTGGGAGATTCTAGACCAACAGTGCCTCGATGGACTTGTGGGTCGTATGCCATAACGAATGCAGGCATGCATCAAGGCAAGAGACCGTGTTGTTGGGTATTAGAGGTACCGTTGTGTTCAGCAATCAGAACCACCACCTCTGGAGGTCTCGCTGTATGGTGATACAACATGCAGTGTGTGATTTTCATGAGCATTAAAAAGGGCAGTAATGATGTTTAGGTTGACCTCTATTCCAATTTTCTGTACAGGTTCCGTACCTCTGGGAACCGAGGTGATGCAAAACTTTTTTGATGTGTGTACACACTGTATATTCCACTGTGAGACAAGATGGTCAACGGGTTGGTGGAAAAATGGTTAGTAGTAGCCTACGGGACCAGGCGTGCATCTCTTCGTCAGAAGCAAACAGACGGCCACGTATGTCTTTTTGTTTTCAGGACTCCAAAAATATGGAAATCGTGTTTTTTTTGGGGGGGGGGGGGGGGGGTTGCGATAGATCAGGACTGTATGGAGGATGTGTAAGAGCTTCTCAGCGAAACCTGTGCAGCGTTGTCGAAACAACCTGCGGGCCGACATATTGCCAGAGGCGAGATTTATCTCATTAGGTAAATAAAGGGTGTTTAGAAATGAATATCGGGGCTTTAACGCTTTATAATATTTATTATATTAAACTTACTGTTATAAAGATATGTCAACTGAAAGAGCCACTCAAACAGTTTTACCAAGAACCTTATAAATGTTCAATGTGCGCACCATTTGTCACACGGCATACATCAAGTATATAGCAGAGTTCTTCCCAAACGTTGATAAGTGTGTCCTCAGTGATTGTAGCAACACATGCTTCAATCCGGTTTCTTAATTCAGGGAGGACTGCTGGCAGCGGCTGCACGTACACACGATCCTTGATGAAGCTCCAAAGGAAAAAATCGCATGACGTTAGGTCGGGTGAACGTGGAGGCCATGCAAAGCAAGCCCTGTCATTGGGCCCCTTGCGGCTTATCCAGCTCGGTTATAGACTAGAGAGCCCCTCTGCTGTTCCTGATCTACACAAACGATTTAGGAGATAATCTGAGCAGCCCTCTTACATTGTTTTCACCTGATGCCGTAATTTAAGGTCCTGTGAAGTCTTCAGATGAACAAAACGAATTTTGAAATCGTTTAGACAAGATATCTGTATGGTGGAAAAAGTGAAAATTATGATTAAAACTGCGAAGTCATCCACATGAGTGATAAAACGAATCAGCTAAATTTTGGTTACACGATGAGTCACACTAATTTAAAGGCTGTGTTGGGACACAGCATCTCCGAGGTAGCGATGAAGTTGGGATTTTCCTGGCCGGCCGCGGTGGTCTCGCGGTTCTAGGCGCTCAGTCCGGAACCGTGGGACTGCTACGGTCGCAGGTTCGAATCCTGCCTCGGGCATGGATGTGTGTGATGTCCTTATGTTAGTTAGGTTTAAGTAGTTCTAAGTTCTAGGGAACTGATGACCTCAGATGTTAAGTCCCATAGTACTCAGAGCCATTTGAACCATTTTTTTAGGATTTTCCATAACGACCATTTCACGAGTGTTCCGTGAATATCAGTAATCCGGAAAAACATCAAATCTCCGATATCACTGCGGACCAAAAAAGATCCTGCAAGAACTGGACCAACGACGACTGAAGAGAATCGTTCAACATGACAGAACTGCAACCCTTTCGCAAATTGCTGCGGCTTTTAAAAAACTGTTCAAGTGGCTCTAAGCACTATGGGACTTAACATCTGAGGTTATCAGTCCCCTTGACTTCGAATTACGTAAACCTAACTAACCTAAGGACATAACACACATCCATGCCCGAGGCAGGATTCGAACCAGCGACCGTAGCAGCCTCGTGGTTCCGGACTGATGCGCCTAGAACCGCTCTTCCACAGCGGCCGGCGCTGGGGATTTCAAGGCTGGGACATCAACAAGTGTCAGCGTGCGAACCATTCAACGAAGCATCATTGATATGGACTTTCGGAGTCAAAGGCCGACTCGTGTACCCTTGATGACTGCACGACACAATGCTTTACGACTCGCCTGCTCCTGTCAACTCTGACATTGGACTGTTGGTGACTAGAAACATGCTGCCTGGTCGGACGAGTGTCGTTTCAAATTGTATCGAGCGGATGGACGTGTGTGGGTATGGAGACAACCTCATGAATCCATGGACCCTGCATATCAGCAGGGGACTGCTCAACGTGGTGGAGGCTCTTTAATGGTGTGGGGCGTGTGCAGTTGGAGTGATATGGGACTCCTGATACATCTAGATACGACCCTGACAGGTGACACGTACGTAGGCATGCAGTCTGATCTCGTGCATCCATTCATGCCCATTGTATTGTGTCTCACTGTTTTGAGGCACAAAACGCGTGGGTGTTTTCAGCTCGTTACTAAATGCAAATAAGTAGGAGACCGAGTTCATAGGAGCTGAAGGAGTCCAGGTTGCAATAAAATGCGGTACGGCACAGTGTTATAGAGAAGGATTATTATTCAATAAACACATAGTACAATGAAATTACGTATCTTCAGTAGTTTGTAGGACTGCAGCTGCGGCTATGAACTGACAATCTCGTAACATGAAATACCATGAACTAATACAACATATTCTCAGGGACTAAGCCTGATTGGCCCTCCTCAGAGAATCAATGCAAACATTACAGAAGTGGCTGAGGACCGATTATGAAAGTGCGTCTGCCCAGGTTGAAATCTAGCTAAGAAGTGAACGAGGCACACTCCAGTTCCGTCGAACTGCACAGCCCGCTAGAGTGCGGTGTGTTTGGCAGACGACGGGCTGCCAACCTTATGTTGGCGCGGCGTTTTAGTAGTATCTGTGGAAATGATACCACACATTGTGCATTCCGACGGACTTGGGCAGTTCCAGCAGGACAATGCGACACCCCACACGTCCAGAATTGTTACAGAGTGGCTCCAGGAACAATCTTCTGAGATTAAACACTTCCAGTGGCCACCAAACTCCCAAGACATGAGCTGGCCGTGGTGGCCGAGCGGTTCTAGGCGCTTCAGTCCGGAACCGCGCGACTGCTACGGTCGCAGGTTCGAATCCTGCCTCGGGCATGGATGTGTGTGCTGTCCTTAGGTTAGTTAGGTTTAAGTAGTTCTACGTTCTAGGGGACTGATGACCTCAGATGTTAAGTCCCATAGTGCTTAGAGCCATTTTGAACTTCTGCGTGGTCTCGGCGGTCCTACACGATTTTAGGCAGATGTACCAGTTTATTTGGCTCTTCGATGTAGAAAGTATTAACCTTTATTTAGTGTACTTCTCTGAAACTAGTTTTTTGTAATGACGTGAACTTATCTATCATCGTGCAGCCATAGTTAACCACAAAATAACGTAACAGCTTATAAATTGGCGCGTTTCACGGAACACACAACCAGATTGTGGCTTTAAACTGTAGTTTTATCTACCAATGTGAGCCTTCGTTTCTAGTGTTTAACATCACTCGCATTTTTGCGAGGTGTTCCACGCAACGTGCCAGACCGCTAATTAGGAGAGGCGGGAGATGACCGGAGCCGCTGCTTTTCGCGTAGGGGTCGCGATGCGAGCCGCATATTTGGAAATAAAGTGAGGAGTGTTGTGGCCGGCCAGGAACTCGCCGCGACGCGGCCTGACAGATGCTAATGTCGCGGTGACGCGCTGCGTTTTATTGGACATTCACAGCGGATTATACTCCCCGCCTCTAAACCGCAACCGGTACGGCTGATTCACAAGCATGCAATATCGAATCGTCGTTCTACATTCCGCGGATAACCGTCGTACTTTCGTTACATTTGCGCCCTCTCTGCGGTGTATGCTCGCGCGGGACTCACCTCCAGCAGAAACAATAACTGCGCAGTAATTCGGACTAAACGATAATTCGCTTACCTTAACCCCTCATTTCCAACACTACATGAGGAACTCTGGTTAGCTCTTCCTGCCAAATATAATTCTCGCAGCAACTCTTCCGTTCTATACTACCTTCATTCAGCAGTTCTGCGTACAGTTTTCTCTTTTAGATGAGACTTTTCGTACCTTCTGTGTCATCGTTGCTATAGTTCACATTTATTTTCGCAGCCCACTGCCCATCATTCTTCGTGTGACGCAGAGTACGTTCTGCACCATGACCATCCTATCCCCAACACTACGCCATTTTCGGGTGATGCACGATAAGAATAACGCCGTTTCCCGTTCCTATACGACCAAGTTCTCTGATCTTACCCTCACAGCGTGTTTAATAATATTCTGCATTTCAAAATCTGAATGCTAGGAAGTTTTAGAGTCGTGGCCTCTCCCCTTCCCCACTTAGAACACCACAGTATATACATACACTACTGGTCATTAAAATTGCAACACCAGGAAGATGACGTGCTACAGACGCAAAATTTAACCGACAGGAAGAAATGCTGTGATATGCAAATGATTAGCTTTTCAGAGCATTCACACAAGGTTGGCGCCGGTGCCGACACCTACAACGTGCTGTCATGAGGAAACTTTCCAACCTATTTCTCATACACAAACAGCAGTTGACCGGCGTTGCCTGGTGAAACGTTGTTGTGGTGCCTCGCGTAAGGACGAGAAATGTGTACCATCCGACTTTGATAAAGGTCGGATTGTAGCCTACCACGATTGCGGTTTATCGTATTGGGTGCACATTGCCGCTCGCGTTGGTCGAGATCCAGTGACTGTTAGCAGAATATGGAATCGGTGGGTTCAGGAGTGTAATACGGAACGCAGTGCTGGATTCCAATGGCCACGTATCAGTAGCAGTCGAGATGACAGGCATCTTATCAACATGGCTGTAACGGATCGTGGAGCCACGTCTCGATCCCTGCGTCCACAGATGGTGACGGTTGCAAGACAACAGCCAGCTGCACGAACAGTTCGACGTTGTTACCAGTAGCATGGACTATCAGCTCGGAGACCATGGCTGCGGTTACCCTTGTCGTTGCATCACAGACAGGAGCGCCTGCGATGGTGTACTCAACGATGAACCTAGATGCAAAAATGGCAAGTGTTTGTGTGTGTGTGTTTGAGGTTTACGGGCGCTAAACAGCGTGGTCATCAGCGCCCAAACGCATAGAAACAGGAACACAAGCGGTGAAGGGACGAAGACGGACGCCAAACAAGGAGAACGGCTCTGGCAAAACGTCAGTTTTTCGGATGAATCCAGGTTCTGTTTACAGCATCATGATGGTCGCATCCGTGTTTGGCGACATCGCGGTGAACGCACATTGGCAGCGTGTATTCGTCATCGCCATACTGGCGTATCACCCGGCGTGATGGTATGTGGTGCCATTGGTTACACGTGTCGGTCACCTCTTTTTCACATTGACGACACTTTGAACAATGGACGTTACATTTCAGATGTGTTACGACCTGTGGCTCTATCCTTCATTCGATCCCTGCGAAACCCTACATTTCAGCAGGATAATGCACGACCGCATGTTGCAGGTCCTGTACGGGCCTTTCTGGATACAGAAAATGTTCGACTGCTGCCCTGGCCAGCACATTCTCCAGATCTCTCACCAACTGAAAACGTCTGGTCAGTGGTGGCCGGACAACTGGCTCGTCACAATACGCCAGTCATTATTCTTGATGAACTGTGGTATCGTGTTGAAGCTGCATGGGCAGCTGTACCTGTACACGCCATCCAAGCTGTGTTTGACTCAATGCTCAGGCGTATCAAGGCCGTTATTACGGCCAGAGGTTGTTGTTCTGGGTACTAATTTCTCAGGATCTATGCGCCCAAATTGCGTGAAAATGTCATCACATGAGAGTTCTAGTATAATGTATTTGTCCAATGAATACCCGTTTATCATCTGCAGTTCTTCTTGGTGTAGCAATTTTAATGGCCAGTAGTGTAAAACACTCTGTGCTTTGCCCAGGACGGCTGCAAAATGGCGGATGCGCATTATTTCAGTACTTTAAATACTTCGTCGGTCAGTGTCCGAGCGGTTCTAGGCGCTTCAGTCTGGAACCGCGCGACCGCTATGGTCGCAGGTTCAAATCCTGCCTCGGGCATGGATGTGTGTAATGTCCTTAGGTTAGTTAGGTTTAAGTAGTTCTAAGTTCTAGGTGATTGACAACCTCAGATGTTAAGTCCCATAGTGCTCAGAGCCATTTTCAAATACTTCATATGTTGATTGCTACAGTCCACCCAGAAGGATTCAGTGAATATTATTTTAGTTTCTTTTTCCATCTTCTAACATTTTTCGGTGTGCAGAATCTTCAGAATTACACCAGAAATCATAATATATAGGAACATGTGTACCAAACAGCTTCACATGCCAACACATGTAACCTATTATAAGTACTACTGACACAAATCATTACAAAGTGTATATTTACTCGGCACTAACACAAGTATCATACTAACTTTGATTCTTGTATCAGGTACTATGAAAATACGGCATTGGCTCAAAGCGCCGCAGCAAAATTAACATATCAAAAAACACAGTATAGAGTCCATCTTGTCGCCAAGAAATGTATGAAATTACTTTTATATACAACAGTAATGCTGTCAAGGAAGTGATTGATCTGTCAGAGAGACTCAAACTCAAACTAAGTAGTGTCATATACCTTGAAACTAAACACAAAGTATATAGTAATAGGTACATACAAATTGGATAACTCCTCATACGTCCTGTTCCATTTACGGATTTAATTTATTTGTACGCTAACATATGTAGAATAATTTCCGGATTTTATCGCGTTAATCGGCGTACGGTATTGAAATAAGAAAAGAAAGATTTTCTTAAATTTATCTCAGGGAGGAGTTTAACCAACCCTGAGTAGTTTTTCACGTGCTGTCAGAAGTGTGGTTTTTTTTTCGGCATCTCTCATCAGTCAGTTGCTCGGACGTATCAATCTTCTTCCTATCTACAGAAATTCGTCGAGAATCGTGCAGTTAGTTTTTGGTCCATCTGACTCGGTTTTGCCGTTGTGATCTGGTGAAGATGCTACACTCTCGAATGAAATTCGGGCATTATGAGAGCGTTATGCTCGACTTTGTCAACCCCGTAATACGATAATTATGAGATAGTGAAGGTACAGTTTTAGTAGAAATCCAACGAAGTTTCGCAAAACTTTCACAATCCGTTTTCATAAACGTTGTATCACTCCGTTAAATGAGACTTAAAAGAGCGCACAGTTACATTCTTAAAAGCCATAGTTTTGTCAATATCTCGACTGACAAGGTTAACATCAAATATTTTTACAGTCGCTTTGTGAATGTTCCTACAGGTAAAAAGTACTTTGTGGCGACCGTATTGGTAATTATTTAATGAATGCTGTTTCTTTTAACACCGAATCCGTCACATATTCGCTACAAGAGCGAGCCCAGCGAACTGTCACCGAGGAACTCTTAAATTTCCAAGGCGTAACTGCAAATGTTTGTGCAGTCTGTTTGGTATTCAGATGCTAAAACTTTCCGCAAATTTGAATATAGTGTTAACAATATTTCGAAACGGACAGGAAGTTTCGGGTATGTAGGACGGTACACAGCGTGTGGTTTGTACAAACTTATTTTACGATAAATGTACTTAAAATCTATGTTTAAATTGGCTCATAACGCAGTGACAATGTCTTTCCTACCGCTACTATACATATAACTCTTGAAAACATTGGACTGAATTCTGCGTAATTACTGTTTTTCATATTTTTCTTTTTCTTTTTGATGGTTTGAGCTCAGATTGAGACCAGGGCCAAAATTCATGTAGTGTAAAATAACCATACACAATAATACAGGGTGATTCAAAAAGAATACCACAACTTTAAAAATGTGTATTTAATTAAAGAAGCATAATATAACCTTCTGTTATACATCATTACAAATAGTATTTAAAAAGGTTTTTTTTCACTCAAAAACAAGTTCAGAGATGTTCAATATGGCCCCCTCCAGACACTCGAGCAATATCAACCCGATACTCCAACTCGTTCCACACGCTCTGTAGCATATCAGGCGTAACAGTTTGGATAGCTGCTGTTATTTCTCGTTTCAAATCATCAATGGTGGATGGGAGAGGTGGCCGAAACACCATATCCTTAACATACCCCCATAAGAAAAAATCGCAGGGGCTAAGATCAGGGCTTCTTGGAGGCCAGTAATGAAGTGCTCTGTCACGGGCTTTTCCCTTTGCACAAACACCCATTCTCTGTAAACTGTTTATACCAACGTTTAATACACCACCTATCAGGAGGTTTAACACCATACTTCGTTCGAAATGCACGCTGAACAACTGTCGTCGATTCACTTCTGCCGTACTCAATAATACAAAAAGCTTTCTGTTGAGCAGTCGCGATCTTAGCATCAACTGACGCTGACGCCTAGTCAACAGCGCCTCAAGCGAACAAATGTACAACTAAATGAAACTTTATAGCTCCCTTAATTCGCCGACAGATAGTGCTTAGCTCTGCCTTTTGTCGTTGCAGAGTTTTAAATTCCTAAAATTGTGGTATTCTTTTTGAATCACTCTGTATGAATTATCTTATAAATGTTAAGTAAAATTCGCAAAAAAATAAAGAGAGACCATCCACAACTGTGCACCGCAATGCATCGTCACCCCGTTTCGGTGTGGACACCGTGACAAACCTTCTCGATTTGATTAAAACTGTGTGCTGGATCGGAGCGCGAACCCGAGTCGTTGGGTTTCCTAGCAAATACACACAGCATACCACGGGCAGAATCGAAATAGCGGACAGTCCGCCGCAGAGTGAAACATTCACTCTGGAAACAAGCCGCAGAGGGGCGAAGACGTTCTCTGCCGTATCCTCTCGCTGATTATCGATTCTTCCAAGAGAACTATTCTACCGTGGATTTCAGGAGAGTTGCTGGCAAGCAGGAGGGTGAGTTGGGAAAGTAGCCGAGAGATTTCGATAGGGTTGAAGCTTTGGAGATAGATCGTACTCGCGTTCGTGAGAACATTACCCGCGATAGCAAAGGTTCCAGACCTACCCAACAGTTTCAGTCTACCAAGTTATGGAACTGTGCCCCTAGTACAGGAAAACAATACGTCCTGATATGATATGATGAAACCTTCGGAAGAGTTTAACTAAGTCAAGCAAGGACCGCAGTTGTTACGGTGTCGTTTTTCGAGTGATTGACGACAGTACCAATAGACAGGAAATGTTTTCTGTAGTCCAGTACCAGGCCGACCATGAGTAAACGCCCAACAGGACCACCATATGAATGTAACAGCAGAGCGTAATAAGGTTATACCTTCAGTACAATTTGACAAGCCTACGGCCGCCTCAGGAGGTGCAATTTCCCGAAAAACAGTACATCGAAATTTGTGTTGAAGGGTCGGCAGCATCGAGATTGGACTGTGAGTGAATGAAGGATTCTGTTCTTCACAGAGGAATCCGAAATGTATGTAGAATGAATCTCGTCCCAAGTTCGTCGCATCAGACAGTGGTACACCTACATGTATACTCTGCAAACCACAGTGATGTGCGTGGCAGAGACTACGTCCCATTGTACCAGTTATTAGGGTTTCTTCATGTTCCATTCACTTACAGGGCGCGAGAAGAATGATTGACTGAATACCCTTGTGCGTGCAGTAAACATTCTAAACTTACCCCTATGTGAACGATATGTAGGGGATTGTAGTATACTCCTAGAGTCATCATTTAAAGCTGGTTCTTGAAGCATCATTAATAGACTTTCTCGAGATGGTTTACATCTATCTTCAAGAATCTTCCAGTTCAGTTCCTTCAGTATCTGTGTGAGACGTTCCCATGGGTTAAACAGTCCTGTGACCATTTGTGCTGCCCTTCTCTGTATACCATCAATATCCCCTGTTAGTCCTATTTGGTAGGAGTCCCATACTCTTGAGCAATGGTTCAAATGGTCTGAGCACTATGTGACTTAACTACTGAGGTCATCAGTCGCCTATAACTTAGAACTAATTAAACCTGACTAACCTAAGGACATCACACACATCCGTGCCCGAGGCAGGATTCGAACCTGCGACCGTAGCAGTCGCACGGTTCCGGACTGCGCGCCTAGAACCGCGAGACCACCGCGGCCGGCCTTGAGCAATGTTCTAGAACCGGACGCACGAGTGACTTGTAAGCAATGACCTTAGTAGATTGATTGCACTTCCTAATTATTCTACCAATAAACCAATGTTGGCCACCTGCTTTACCAACGACTGAACTTACGTGCTCATATCATTTCATATCCCTACAAAGTGTTGCACTCAGGCATTTGTGTGAGTTGGCCGATTCCAACATTGACTCACTGATATCATAATCATAGATTACTAACTTTCTTCATTTTGTGAAGTGCACAGTTTTACATTTTTGAACATTTAAAGCAAGTTGCCAATCTTTGCACCATTTTGAAATCTTATCAAGATCTGACTGAATATATATGCAGCTTCTTTCAGACAGCACTTCATTATAGATAACTGCATCATCTGAAAAAAAGCCTGATTTTGCTATTAATATTGTTTGCAAGGTCATTACTATACAAGATGAACAGCAAGTACCCCAACACATTACCCTGGGGCTCAGATTAGTCGGTAAAATCTAAGGAACATCGTGAAAGGTCTGTTTAGTGGTGGTGCTTTGGGGGTGGCATCATTCTGGTTTGGTGTACAATGTTGTTTTTTTGTGAAATCAATCGCGTGTACGATTTTCTGGAGATGCGGATGGTCAAGACTTCCTGCTCGTGAGCGAAAATAAATGACCGCATAAAGGTTGTCTGCCAGCCGTAGTGGCCGAGAGGTTCTAGGCTCTTCAGTCCGGAGCCGCGCTGCTGCTAAGGTCGCAGATTCGAGTCTTGCCTTGGGCATGGCTGTGTGTGACATCCGTAGGTTAGTTAGGTTTAAGTAGTTCTAAGTCTAGGTGACTGATGACCTCAGATGTTAAGCCCCACAGTGCTTAGATCCATTTGAGCCATTTTGAAAGGTTGTCTGGCGGATGAATTTCCCATAGATGAATATATCCACTTTGTGGACTGATTAGAGTCGTCTCCATATCTGAATCCTGTGGAGCGTATCTGGTATGTATAGTGGCGTCGTGCGAAGAGCGGGCGTGCCAAAGCAAGGAGGGCACCTCGCAACAAAACCACAGAAGAGTTCAGTCACTGCATGCCGCACTGACAAATGAGAAACGCCTGCTAGAGCTTCTCCACACCACCGCAACGGCTGAGCAGAGGAGCACTCGAGCCAGTTGGCAGTCAGTGACCAAGACGACAGACTATTGTATTACATGTCTTCGAAGGAACTTTATGTGAACGTTATGTCCATTACTCTTCAAGCGAAGAGTCTTGTAAATTGGTCTGTATCAAGTGATCCTTTAAAATTCAGAGACACTTGTAAATACTCAGAACATTCCTGTGGAAATGGCATATACAAAATTAAGTAAATCTTCGTATCTCTATTGTAATACAGTGAACTAATATTGTACGTGTTATAGCTCCACTCCGTCTCTTTTCGGAGTAAAGAAAAGAACCCACCGTTGTGCCGGCGAATGCACTGTCTTAGGGCACAACAACTACGTGATCAAAAGTATCTTGGCACTCCCAAATACATACGTTTTTCATATTAGGTGCATTGTGCTGCCACGTACTGCGAGATACTCCGTATCAGCGACTTCAATAGTCATCTGTACGCGAGATTTCTACACTCCTAAACATCCGTAGGTCCACTGATTCCGATGTGATAGTGAGGTGGAAACGTAAAGGTAAACATACAGCACAAAAAAGTACGAGCCGACCTCGTCTGTTGACTGACACAGATCGCCGACTGTTGAAGAGGGTCGTAACGTGTAATCTACTCAGACCATCACATTGGAATTCAAAACTGCATCAAGATCCACTGCAAATACTACGACAGTTAGGCGGAGGGTGAGAAACCTAGGATTTCGTGGTTGAGCGACTGCTTATAAGCCACATACCATACCGGTAAATGCCAAACGACGCCTCGCTTGGTGTAAGGAGCACAAACATTGGACGATTGAACAGTGGAAAAACGTTGTGAGGAGTGATGAATCACGGTATAGAATGTGACGATCCGATGGTAGGGTGTGGGTATGGCGAATGTCCGGTGAACGTCATTTGCCACCGTGTGTAGTCCCAACACTAAGCTTCGGAGGCGGTGGTGTTATAGTGTGGACGTCTTTTTCATAGAGGGGGCTTGCACCCCTTGTTGTTTTGCTTGGCACTATCACAACACAGGCATATATTGATGTTTTAAACACCTTCTTCATTCGCACTGTTGAAGAGCAATTCGGGGATGGCGATTACATCTTTCAACACGATCGAGCACCTGTTCATAATGCATGGCCTGTGGTGGAGTGGTTGTACGACAATTACATCCCTGTAATGGACTGGCCTGCACAGAGTCCTGACCTGAATCCTGTAGAACACCTTTGGGATGTTTTGGAACGCCGACTTCGTGCCAGGACTCACCGACCGACATCGATACCTCTCCTAAGTGCAGCACTCCGTGAAGAATGGGCTGCCTTTCCCCAAGAAACCTTCCATCACCTGATTGAGGATATCCTGCGCGATTGGAAGCTGTCATCAAGGCTAAGGGTGGGCCAACACCATATTGAATGCCACCATTACAGATGGAGGACGCAACGAACTTGTCAGTCATTTTCAGCCACATCACATAGTGTATGTTAGAGAGACAAATTGTTAGCCACCAGCAACAACTTTTTCAGACACACAAGTTCCTCAGAAATGAGATCGGTTCTCAATTTTCTCAACTACAATACAGAAAGCATGTATACCTCGTTGCCATCTAGCATATATGATTTCTGGGGTTGACTGTATCCACTGTTAATTATTTCGCTGTTGTGAAAGAGATTCAAATGGTTCAAATGGCTCTGAGCACTATTTGACTTAACTTCTGCGATCATCAGTCGCCTAGAACTTAGAACTAATTAAATCTAACTAACTTAAATCTAACTAACCTGCCCGATGCAGGATTCGAACCTGCGACCGTAGCGGTCGCGCGGCTCCAGACTGTAGCGCCTAGAACCGCACGGCCACTCCGGCCGGCTGAAAGAGATTCCTACTTGGTTTTATTATATTAATCTCACATTATAATTTTTTTTCTAATTTAATTTTCTCGACATTTTCTGGTGTAAAATTTGTTGTGAAATTTAGCCTTGTTCCATAATCCTTAGATATGCTGTCCAGAATATAGTCGTAGATTGTGCTTATTTTCTGAACAATAGCATGATTTTTGTCTTGGGAGCAAGCTCTTAGCGCACTGAGCTATTAGAGTTATCTACTACTGGCCATTAAAATTACTACACCAAGAAGAAATGCAGATGATAAACGGGTATTCATTGGACAAATATATTATACTATAACTGACATGTGATTACATTCTCGCGCAATTTGGGCGCATAGATCCTGAGAAATCAGTACCCAGAACAACCACCTCTGGTCTTAATAACGGCTTTGATACGCCTGGGCATTGAGTCAAACAGAGCTCGGATGCCGTCTACAGCCACAGCTACCCATGCAGCTTCAACACGATACCACAGTTCATCAAGAGTAGTGAGTGGCGTATTGTGACGAGCCAGTTGCTCGGCCACCACTGACCAGGCGTTTTCAATTGGTGAGAGATCTCGAGAAGGTGCTGGCCAGGACACCAGTCGAACATTTTCTGTATCCAGAAAGGACCTACAACATGCGGTCGTGCGTTATCTTGCCCAAATGTAGGGTTTCGCAGGGATCGAATGAAGGGTAGAGCCACGGGTCGTAACACATCCGAAATGTAAAGTCCACCGTTCAAAGTGCCGTCAATGCGAACAAGACGTGTAACCAATGGCACCCCATACCATCACATCGGGTGATATGCCAGTACGGCGATGACGAATACACGCTTCCAATGTGCATTCACCGAGATGTCGCCAAACACTGATGCGACCATCATGATGCTGTAAACAGAACCTGGATTCCTTCGAAAAAATGACGTTTTGCCATTTGTGCATCCAGGTTCGTCGCTGAGTACACCAAAGCAGACGCTCCTGTCTGTGATGTAGCGTCAAGGGTAACCGCAGCCATGGTCTCCTAGCTGATAGTCCATGCTGCTGCAAACGTCGTCGAACTGTTCGCGCATATGGTTGTTGTCTTGCAAACGTTCCCATCTGTTGACTCAGGAATCGAAACGTGGCTGCATGATCCGTTACAGCCACGCGGATAAGATGCCTGTCATCTCAACTGCTAGTGATACGAGGCCGTTGGGATCCAACACGGCGTTCCTTATTACCCTCCTGAACCCACCGATTCCATATTCTGCTAACAGTCATTGGATCTCGACCAACGCGAGCAGCAATGTCGCGATACGATAAACCACAATCGCGATAGGCTACAATCCGACCTTTATCAAAATCGAAAACGTGATGGTACGCATTTCTCCTCCTTACACGAGGCATCGCAACAACGTTTCACCATGCAACGCCGGTCAACTGGTGTGTTTGTATGAGAAATCGGTTGGAAACTTTGCTCATGTCAGCATGTTGTAGGTGTCGCCACCGGCGCCAACCTTGTGTGAATGCTCTGAAAAGCTAATCATTTGCATATCACAGCATATTCTTCCTGTCGGTTAAATTTCGCGTCTGTAGCGCGTCATCTTCGTGGTGTAGCACTTTCCATGGCCAGTAGTGTAATATTTGACCCCGAAAGGTCAGATAACTTGACCAATTGGAAGGTTGTGATGGAAAATAATGATAGCCAATTGGAGGTAGTTTCTATCTACTCTTTTTTTTTTGTTTTTTGTTTTACTCTTTTAGCTCGCTCTTCCATTCAGGCAACGTGATACACAGTGCCGCGACTGCGGCTGCAATCTCGATGACCCGAATAGCGCAGCGTCCGTCAGAAAGCTTGTGCGCCGCTATCGCCGGGGTGCTTTTCGGTCGGCGGCCGGGCTTAACGCATTCTCCTGTCAGCACGCCTCTGCGCCGCTTGTTTTTGAAGCGGGAGCACGACAGACAGCTATTCCTCCTCTCCTCTCGCAATGTCGGGCCAGTTAGCAAGGCTCCGGAAAATCCAGCGATCTGAGGGCTCAAGTTCAGACGCATCGCGTAAGCTGTTGAAACATTCAGAATGCACGGCTGTCAGATGTGCCGCTGCGTTCGTGAATATCTCAACGGCGGACATACACCGTCCTCGAGGTCCTGTTTCCATGCTGAAGTGAAGTCTAAGCAACAACAGATAATCATAGATCGTCTGCAAGTACGCTTCAACATATACACAGACAGAATACTATATAAGATCAAACGAAGAGCGGAGACGGCGCGGATCAGACACAGAACGACAGAGCATACGCCGGGCTCTATCTGTAATGACCTCTTATACCGTGGGGTGCGGCTGCTCCCGGCGGAGGTTCGAGTCCTCCCTCGGGCGTGGGTGTGTGTGTTTGTCATTAGGATAATTTCGGTTAAGTAGTGTGTAAGTTTAGGGACTGATGACCTCAGCAGTTAAGTCCCATAAGATTTCACACACATTTGAACATATACCGTGGGACGTAGAAATCTAATGTGTTTCCCTTCCTTCATACGCGAGACCCAAGTGAGAAGGAACTTTAGGGATTCCTCGATTTTCCGGTGAATGCTGGAGTGATTCCTTCGAAAAGGGGCCGGCCGAAGTGGCCGTGCGGTTCTAGGCGCTACAGTCTGGAACCACGTAACCGCTACAGTCGCAGGTTCGAATCGTGGCTCGGGCATGGATGTGTGTCATGTCCTTAGGTTAGTTAGGTTTAAGTAGTTCTAAGTTCTAGGGGACTGATGACCACAGAAGTTAAGTCCCATAGTGCTCAGAGCCAGCCTTCGAAAAGGCCACGGCCGATTTCGTGATCGTCAGTGTCCAAACTGAACCTGTATTGCATCTCTTCAGCAACGTGACGCGAAACCCTAATCTTCCTTCTGCACTAAGCATACACTCAGAAAGTCATCTCAGGATGTGTGGTGAAGGGTCTCCTGCTCCATTCGTGAATAGTGCGCGGAAAGAATGACTGTTGGTAACCCCACGCCCTATGGGCTCGAATCTCTCTTGTTCCGCCGTCAGTGTATTGGAACTAATAATTGCTTGGAGCATACACTCTCGAAATGTTAACTGTAAACCTCTTCACGATGCCAGTGTACATAACTGCTGTCGGATGAGCATCTTCTCTATCAATGCTGCCATAAATACTGGTTCCGAGAAATGCTCACGAATCGGTCGAACGTCCTTTCTTAGGCTGCGCCCTGTATGTACAAATTATGTTCTTATAGCATTCTTGCAATTAATCGGTAAGCCATCTGATGTTCTTAATATTTCGAAAGGCGTTCAGTAAGTAATGCAAAAGATTTTTTTCTCTAAAGGCAGGTTTGTTTTATTCAGGGCCGGCGTTGTGGCCGAGCGGTTCTAGGCGCTTCGGTCCGGACCCGCGCTGCTGCTGCGGTCGCAGGTTCGAATCGTGCCTTGGGCATGGATGTGTGTGATGTCCTTAGGTTAGTTGTATTGTATTGTATTGTATGTTAACCGGGGACCTAGAAACGACATAGAGGCTTCGTCCGCACCGCAGCCGCAGTGGTCCACAACCCCACGACGACTACCGCAGTCCACTTCACCCCTCCGCCGCCTCACACCTAACCCATCACACCACACGAGAATAACCCCTATGTTTGCGTGGTAGAGTAATGGTGGTGTACGCGTATGTGGAGAACTTGTTTGCCCAGCAATCGTTGACATAGTGTAACTGAGGCGTAATAAGGGGAACCAGCCCGCATTCGCCTAGGCAGATGGAAAACCGCCTAAAAACCATCCACAGACTGGCCGGTTCACCGGACTTCGACCCAAATCCACCAGGCGGATTCGTGCCGGGGACGAGGCGCTCCTTCCCGCCCGGACAGCCGTGCGTTAGACGGCACGGCCAACCGGGCAGGCTTTAGGTTAGTTAGGTTTAAGTAGTTCTAAGTCTAAGGGACTGATGACCTCAGATGTTAAGTCCCATAGTGCTCAGAGCCATTTGACCCATTTTATTCAGGATTCCAAAACACCATATTATTCGCCTCTACAAAACCTGTTTTTCACATACCACATCGTAATCTCCGTTCAGTGCGACGGTCTTAGGCCACCTTACTGGCAGGGCCACTCGGCTGCACGTTGAAGTCAGCGTCTCGCTGCACCAGTAAGATCCCCATGATCCACGTACCGCTACTCGAGGACTGCATCCGTCATTGGGCTAAACAGACCGAACTCGAAAGATGCGAGATCCGGGCGGTAGGGTGGACGAGAAAGCACTACCTAACGCAGTTTTGCGAGCTTCTCTCGGGAGTGCAGACTTTTGTGAGGCCTTCCGTGGTCATGGAGAAGGAGTTCTTTTGCATTTTTTGTGGCGATGAGCACACTGAAGTCGTTTCTTCAATTTCCTGGTGGTAGCACAATACACTAAAGAGTGATCGATGCACCATAAGGGAGGACATCAAACAGAAGAACCCCTTCAGAGTTCCAAAAGACGTCGTCATTTACCGGCTGAGTATGAGGATTTCGA
The DNA here is from genome assembly GCF_023897955.1 of Schistocerca gregaria. Taxonomy (NCBI): domain Eukaryota; kingdom Metazoa; phylum Arthropoda; class Insecta; order Orthoptera; family Acrididae; genus Schistocerca; species Schistocerca gregaria. Next base: position 132,461,848 of record NC_064931.1, on the reverse strand, counting down.
CTTTCCCTTCGAAGGATATTTGTGGCGCCAATCCGTGGAATGCCTTTTTTTCCTGTTCGAAGTGTTCAACCCATGTTTCATTTCCTGTGACGATTTTCAACAAAAAATTGTCAAGACCAGCCTTGTTTGCAGCTCATGGTCTGGTGGCTAGCGTTGCTGCCTCTGGATCACGGAGTCGTGGGTTCGATTCCTGGCTGGGTTGGGAATTTTCTCTGCTACGGGACTGAGTGTTTCTATTGTCCTCACCATCATTTACCCAACCTTGTTGCGATGATGACAGACGACTCACCCAACCACTCACCGTGCTTTTGTTCACTGTCAGGTCTCCGTAGACATTCTACAAGTGCCTATGGAGATCTGCGATGCTGTGGTTTCCACAGAAAGAAACTCACTGAGAGCTCTCTGAAGTGACGCACTTCCGTTACACGTTACGTATAGCCCCGCCTCCTAACGGAAGGTCAATCGAAGTCAACAACAGCGGCAGATGACCACTACATTGTGCAGCAGGCAAAAAAGGACCCACGACAAAAAGTAGGTGCAATAGTAAGTACATCTAACAAAACTGCAATGCACACAATCTGCGCCGGCCTCTGTTGCCCAGCGGTTCTTGGCGCTTCAGTCCGGAACTGCGATGCTGCTATCGTCGCAGGTTCCAATCCTGCCTGCCGGCCTGGGTGGCCGAGCGGTTGTAGGCGCTACAGTCTGGAGCCGCGCGACCGCTACGGTCGCAGGTTCGAATCCTGCCTCGGGCATGGATGTGTGTGATGTCCTTAGGTTAGGTTTAATTAGGTCTAAGTCTAGGGGACTGATCACCTCAGATGTTACGACCCATAGTGCTTAGAGCCATTTGAATCATTTGGACACAATCTACACAGTGGCACGGCGACTACACTGGAGTGTGGTCTGCTTGCACAGCGACCACTACGTTGTGTTTCGTTAACACCCACAAATCGGCGGCACCGTTTGCGTGGGTACCAAGATAGTAGGGACTGGACCAACGAGGTGTGGTAGTCCGCGCTTTTCTCGTTTGATAGTATATTCCGTCTGAGTAATGATTCTGGGCGTACGCCCATATGATGAGAGGTGGGAACACCTATTCCACCCGGGAACATTGTCGAACATGATCGTGTTGGCGGTCTAGGTGTTGAGGTATGGGGAGATATAATGTTGTACGGGCGCTCTGACCTCCAAGTCGTTGGACGGTACATTCACCGGTCGATGTTAGTGTGGCACTGGTCTCCTTAGCCATGAACGGCTTCTCAGGAGTGCATTCGGTCCTGATTTCATTTTTATGGAAGACACTGAGCGACCGTATCGAGCAGTGCAGGTGGAAGAACTCTTGAAACGAGACTGGCCTGTCCGTTACCCCGACTTAAATCCCATCGAGCAAGTGTGGGATGCGTTAGGAAGACGTATTACTGGGCGGCCAACTGCACCAACGACTGTCTACAGTTACCAGCCGTCCTGCCGGGGGATGGGGCGCCCTCTCACAAGGACTCCTACCCAGGCTTGTAGCCAGCACGGGAGCATGATGCAGAGCGTACATTGCCATTCATGATCATCACATACCCTATTAAGAACCATCTGCTACCTTCTGTATGTCCAGGGGAGCTTGATAAATCGCGATGGCTTCAGTGTAATTATTGTCTTTGAGTGAAAGTGTCATTTCTGTTCGTTTTACTGCTTATTTCTTTCAACCGTACAACACTGTAGCTATCTTTCGTATATATGGTCCGCGTTTAATAGAGCTATGTTAATTGATGATGACACATCATGTAGAAGTCACTTTCGTCCGTAAGTATTGCGCACCAGTGCCTATACGGTCTAACAAAACGGCAACGACGAACTTCGAGGGGTGTGCTGAGACTGTCTTGAAGAACACATTGCAGATAGGAAATCGTGTCCAGAAATTTCATCCACCGTCTCTACAAGGTGCATTCCATAAGTAATGCGACCAAATTCATAAAAAATCATTTACTGAATATATTCGTACAAAAAATCACAAATTTTCAAAATAGCACCCTATTGCTTCGATACACTCTGGAGGCAGTGTTTCCATGCCTGGTAGGTATCCTAGAATGCCTTTTCTGGAATGTCCTTTAGAGCCGATATAGCATGCGCCTGAATGCTTTAAATCGTTCCCCAATGTTTTCCTTTCATGACCCCATTTAACCGAGGAAACAAAAAAAAGTCAGTGGGAGCAAGGCCAGGACTGTAGGAAGGCAGGGGAACCATTGGGGTCTTGGTCCTGGCCAGGAAGTCGTTGACAATGAAGGCACTGTGACTCGGTGCATTGTCGTGGTGAAGTTTCCACGTGTCCTTGGTATTGCTTCGCCAGCGCGAGACCCTTCTTTTCAGTCTTTTGAGCACTTCCAAGTAGGAAGCTGAGTTCACTGTAGTCCTGGTAGATACGAATTCGTGGTGGACAATGCCTCTGACGTCAAAGAAGACAATGAGCATGGTTTTGATCCTGGACTTGCTCATGCGTGCCTTCTCGGGACGGGGCGACGATGGGGTGTGCCACTCCGAACTCTGTCTTTTTGTCACAGGGTCGTACTCAAAAATCCACGACTCATCACCAGTGATAACTGACTTTAAAAAATGAGGAACATTTTCACACATTTCGAACATTTCTCGGCACTGAAGCACTTGCATGTGCTTGTGTTCATCGGTCAACATTTTTGGGACGAGTTTGGCACACACCTTTCTGATGTTCAAATCTTCGGTCACAATGCGGAAAACGGTTGTTTTGACATGTTTAGAGTTTGTGCTATCAATTGAAGGTCAACCGTCTGTCAGAGTTCAAACAATCGCGCACACTCGTCACATTTTCGTCGACTCGTGCGGTTGATGGCCGTCCACTGCGAGGTTCGTCGGTGATCTCCTCTCGGCCCTCCATGAACGACTTGTGCCACCGGAAAACTTGTGATTTGGACAAGCAATCAGTCCCAAAGGCATGATCAACTAACGGAAACGTTTCGGTGGCGGACTTCCCAAGTTGAACGTAAAACTTGATACCGTACCGTTGCTCTACAGAATGATCCATAGTGCCATGTTACATAAACTCAAAACGGGGTTGACGGAAACGCACGTCCTGACTCTCCGGCAACTCGCAGCCGAATGAGACAAAGAGCGTTTTGAAGCCAACACCCACCTCTACTTAGCCCAGCCTGTTACAACACGCTGTTGTGTACCGTTGCGTCAGCCAAAAATTTGTCGCATTACTTATGGAATGCACTCTGTATAAATGTTTGTCTGAAAGCTGAAGAGCGAGGATCGCTCTCGGCAGCGGAAGTGGCCTGTACCGGAAGAAAGCCACAAATGCCGTACAGGGGGGGGGGGGGGGGGGGAGGAAGAACCACTTCAGCACTGCACTGCACAAGTCGATTGACGGAAGTAATTTGTTCTCCAGGACACAGGGTTTCATCAGATCAAAAACGATATATTTAGCGTGATTCCGGTTTATTTGCGGTGTAAGTAACGTAAAAATTGTAAATAAGTTTCCGCTAGGGACTCGAACCCAGTATCTTCGAATTACCGTCGTGTACTATTCCCGCAGCGCCAACTGCTGCCTGGAAACTACGCAGACATTAATGGCTGATTCCACGCCCCACCGGCATCAAGATACTATTTTTTTAAATCTTGGGCATCTGAAACTCCCACTTCCGTCACTTTCATTTCTGCCCAAACCCTGGACATACTATAAATTTGAACGAAATCAGTGATGAGTCGGCGCGGTCGCCGTGTAAGACTCAGTTTGCCCTCTAGCAGCGCAGTGCGCGACGATTTGCGTATATTCTGTCTCGGTTCGTCTCTACCATTAACTGTATTAGTTATTAATATTCTTACTTCTTGTGGTGTTAACGCATTTAGTGCAAAATGATGGCTCTGCGCACTGCGTCGCCAGTGATTCAAAAGCAGTCCTGCAGAAGGGTCGGTACGATATCGTGAAAAAGGCTACAGGTAGCTCCCTGTGACGTAGTTCAGCAGAGAGAGACTCGCTTGCTCATTCTTCAGTTTGCAGCCAGACTATACAAAGCGCCGAAGCTGTAAATACCAACTCTGATAGTAAGCCACCTCTTCGACAGCAAATTTGAGTATGCATGCTGACAGACCGAAAGGGGGAACTTCTCGGAATGGGCGAACATTATTCAGGACATTAGGCAGCGTCCAGCGCGTTAACAAAGGTGCGTCAGCGTTCCAACGCGTGTTAGGAGTAGCCTAGCGTCAGGCGTAAACCCTTACGTTTTCGACGCTCTGTAGTGTTGTTGGATGGCGTTCCAGAGCATGTATTCCTGTCCTCATTATGTTTCTCAAGACACCCACAACTCTTGGATGTTTGTAGCTACTGTTTTGTTACACTCCATACAGTTAATACTGGATGGGCGAAATGGAACAGAAAACAAACCGCATGAAAAAAAAAGGTGAAGCACCCAGAAGACATAGACACATGTCAATGTAACGTAGTACACATGAAGAGCATCGGCGGTTATGTACATGATTAGAGTAGTAGTCCTCTCTCATGGATAAAACGCCCGTCTGAGTGCATTAATGTTGTCCGTGGTTAGTGTCGTTACCAGGCCTGGTACGTAATACATTCTAAGACAAAAAAGGAATTATCCGAATGTAACGCAAATCAGTAGAAATTATTTACATGTACAAACAAATAAAGGATTACAAGTTCAGAGAAACTGGATGATTAATTTGAAAGAAAGAGCTTCGCAAATTTAGCAAGTTAATAAAGCGTTGGTCCATCTCTGGACTTCACGCAAGTATTCAGCTTGGGATTGATCGGTAGTGTTTCTGGATGTCCTCTTGAGAGATATCTTGCCAAATTCTGTCCAATTGGCGAGTCAGATAGTCAAAATCTCGAGATGGTTGGATGTCCCTGCCCGTAATGATCCAAACGTTCTCAGTTGAGAAGACATCCGGCGACCTTACTGGTCAAGACAAGCGCGAAAACAAGCGGAAAAAATACCTCCCGTGTGCGGGCGGGCATTGTCATGCTGAAATGGAAGCCCAGGATGGCTACTGCCTGGAATCTCATTAACTAGAGTAGAATTTTCTTGAGTAAGGAGTCCCGCTTCGAGCTGAGTGCCGATGACCAGCGAAAACTTCTATGGATACGGCCTGGACAGCGGTGGTATACCAACCTGATTGTCGCCCGCCATGGTTCGACAGTCAGGAGTTGATGGTCTGCTTTCATAGCAGGACCGCTTTAGGTGTCGACGATATTCTGCGCCCCGTTTTGTTGCGCTTCTTGGCGAGCTATCCTGAGCTTACATTTCAGCAAGATAATGCCCTTTCCCACACGTCTTGAATTTCTAGTGCTTATCATCGTGCTTGGCAAGCCCTACGTCGGCCAGCAAAGTCTCCGGATCTCTCCCCAGCTGAGAACCTTTGGAGCATTATGGACCGAGTCCACCAATCAGCTCGGGATTTTCACGATATAACGTGCCAGAATTTGGCACGATACCCCTAAGGAGGACATCCAGAAATTCTGTCAATCAGTGCCAAGCCAAACAATTGCTTTCGTAAGAGTCAGAGATGGACCAAGGCGTTATTGACTAACTCTTTCTCTTGAACAAAGCATCTAATTTTTCTGAAAATGTAAATATTTGTTTGTCTGTGCACGTACATCACATCTACCGATTTCCGCCCAGTTCGGATAATTCCTTCTGGTGCGTCTTTTTATCCCTTCGCCGAGTGGGATTAGCTGAGCGGCCTCGGGCGCTGAAGTCATGGACTGTGCGGCTGGTCCCGGCGGAGGTTCGAGTCCTCCCTCGGGCATGGGTGTGTGTGTTTGTCCTTAGGATAATTTAGGTTATGTGTTGTTTAAGCTTATGGACTGATGACCTTAGCAGTTAAGTCCCATAAGATTTCACACACATTTGAACTTTTTTTTATCCCTTCCTAGAGTGAATATTTGGGCAGACAAGCCCTCTGCGCTTTTCAGAACGGCAAATGCGTGCAATTTTTATTCTCGTTTCAACTCTTTGTTTGAATTGTCTCACGCTAACACGTAAATTTTTGTGAGTAACTTGATAAGAGTACAAACACGCACATAAGTAGTGTCGGCTCTGATTCTGTACTAAAAACTGATAACACTACCAAAGAGAGACCAGTATTCATCCAGAATAAGATTGCTCACTGGCAAAATGTTGATCTGGGCAGATAGCACTTACTGAAGTCTGATTTCTACCAAGCTTGAATGTTACCGTTAGCTCCAAAATACCGGGTGATCAAAAATTCAGTATAAATTTGAAACTTACTAAACCACGGAATATTGTAGATAGATAGGTAAAAATTGACACCCATTCTTGGAATTACATGGGTTTTTATTAGAACAAAAAAAACACACCATATTGCTAGACGCGTGAAAGATTTGCGCGCGTCATCTGGTGATGATCTTGTGCTCAGCCGCCACTGTCGTCATGCTTGGCCTGCCAGGTCCCCAGACCTCAGTCCGTGCGATTATTGGCTTTGGGGTTACCTGAAGTCACAAGTGTATCGTGATCGACCGACATCTCTAGGGATGCTAAATGACAACATCCGACGCCAATGCCTCACCATAACTCCGGACATGCTTTACAGTGCTGTTCACAACATTATTCCTCGACTACAGCTATTGTTGAGGAATGATGGTGGACATATTGAGCAATTCCTGTAATGAACATCATGGATGTGCGTGTTGTCTTTAGGTTAGTTAGGTTTAAATAGTTCTAAGTTCTAGGGCACTGATGACCTCAGAAGTTCAGTCCCATAGTACTCTGAGCCATGTGAACCATACACTGCCTTTTTGATCACCCGGTATCTTATGAATAAAATTACTCCCAACTGAAGCCCGTTATCATACTTTCTTTTCTTCAGATACTTTTTAGTCACCCTGTCCGTTAGGTTACTCAAAAAATAATTTACTTTAATTTAAATTCTGTAAGAAAAATGTAATAGTACGCTGTAGCTTAACATCGCTGGACTTCTACAATATGATTTGCGGACACGTTGCTGGAAGTGGCTAAGAGAAAATAGCAAGTCTGCTGCTAGTTGCCGAGCTCTTGCACTGGGGTTAAGAGAAGTTTTGGGAAAGTTGAGGAGTTCGGAATATGAGAAGGTAGAATTTGATGAGTTCGTGTGAGCGAATGGATGTATCTGATTTATCTTTAATAGCCGGCCGGTGTGGCCGAGCGGTTCTAGGCGCTTCAGTCTGGAATCGAGCGACCGCTACGGTCGTAGGTTCGAAGCCTGCCTCGGGCATGGATGTGTGTGATGTGCTTAGGTTAGTTAGCTTTAAATAGTTCTAAGTTCAAGGGGACTGATGACCTCAGATGTTAAGTCCCATAATACTCAGAGCCATTTGAACCATTTATACAGGGTGTTCAGGAAACATTCCTCACACACAAATAAAGAAAAGGTGTCCGGAAACGCTTACTTTCCATGTTAGAGCTCATTTTAGTTTCGTCAGACTGGGGAAAACCTAACGACGAGGACACCTGCAATGGACGAGGCAATTCTTCGTGCAGTTGACGATAACCCTAATGTCAGCGTCAGAGAAGTTGCTGCTGTACAAGGTAACGTTGAACACGTCACTGTATGGATAGTACTACGGGAGAACCAGTTGTTTCCGTACCATGTACAGCGTGTGGAGGCACTATCAGCATCTGATTGGCCTCCACGGGTACACTTCTGCGAATGGTTCATCCAACAATGTGTCAATCTTCATTTCAGTGCAAATGTTCTCTTTACGGATGAGGCTTCATTCCAACGTGATCAAATTGTAAATTTTCACAATCAACATGTGTGGGCTGACGAGAATCCACACGCAATTGTGCAATCACGTCATCAACACAGATTTTCTGTGAACGTTTGGGCAGACATTGTTGGTGATGTCTTGATTGGGCCCCATGTTCTTCCACCTACGCTGAATGGAGCACGTTATCATGATTTCGTACGGGATACTCTACCTGTGCTGCTAGAATATGTGCCTTTACAAGTACGACACAACATGTGGTTCATGCACGATGGAGTTCCGGCACATTTCAGTCGAAGTGTTCGTACGCTTCTCAACAACAGATTCGGTGACCGATGGATTGGTAGAGGCGTACCAATTCCATGGCCTCCACGCTCTCCTGACCTCAACCCTCTCGACTTTCATTTATGGGGCATTTGAAAGCTCTTGTATACGCAACCCCGATACCAAATGTAGAGACTCTTCGTGCTCGTATTGTGGACGGCTGTGATACAATACGCTATTTTCCAGGGCTGCATGAGCGCATCAGGGATTCCATGCGACGGAGGGTGGATGCATGTATCCTCGCTAACGGAGGACATTTTGAACATTTCCTGTAACAAAGTGTTTGAAGTGACGCTGGTACGTTTTGTTGCTGTGTGTTTCCATTCCTTGATTAATGTGATTTGAAGAGAAGTATTAAAATGAGCTCTAACATGGGAAGTAAGCGTTTCCGGACACATGTCCACATAACATATTTTCTTTCTTTGTGTGTGAGGAATGTTTCCTGGAAGTTTGACCGTACCTTTTTGTAACACTATGTATTTAGTGATTGAGCATTGACGAGACGTTAATATTCTCTTCTTCCTATGACAGTTGTAATGATACAGTTCTCCCGCGTATATATTAAATTAATTAATTATGCCAGGAACTTGGTCTCTACGCACTGGGCTCTCTGAGCGCTGGTCGGGGCGGGAGGGGCTTACCGGTCAAAGCCACAGCGGATATTGTTGAAGTGGCCCCCAGGGGACCAGAATATTGGCGCCGATGGGGACCAGCGAGCGGCGGACACTCCTAATCCCGCTTCCAGGAGTGGCTAACGTGGCACGCACCAGGTACTCTCCCCAGCAAGTCAGAAAACCACATTTAAGGTGTACCACAGAGACATAGAAGCTGAAGATCCGGACACTGCCGACTGATACAGGAAAATATTAATTTAATGAAACAAAATACTGAAAACTGACATTAAAAGTAGGTAGCATAGTGGGACGGCTGCGTGTTAGTCATCATGGAGTGCTTACCTAACACAGCATGCCTTCTGCGCAGGATTCGATCTTACTTTCAGTGCAGACGCGGTACAGTTTATATTCGGCGTGATACGTCACATGACCAGCCGAGGTGGCACAGTGGTTAGCACACTGAACTCGCTTTCGGGAGGGCGACGGTTCAATCCCGCGTCCGGCCATCCTGATTTAGGTTTTCCGTTATTTCCCTAAATCGCTCCAGGCAAATGCCGGGATGGTTCCCTTGAAAGGGCACGGCCGACTTCCTTCCCCATCCTTATCTAACCCGATGAGACCGATGACCTCGCTGTGTTGTCTCCTTCCCGAAACAACGCAACCCAACCCCCCCCCCCCCCCCATACGTCACATGCGTAATTAGTGACTGTGATGAAACTCGTTCTGACCGCAAATCTTCAAATGGTTCAAATGGCTCTGAGCACTATGGGACTTAACATCTGAGGTCATCAGTCCCCTAGAACTACTTAAACCTAACTAACCTAAGGACATCACACAAGTGATACTGTAGCGCCTAGAACCGCTCGGCCACTTCGGCCGGCCGCAAATCTTCAACCCCATATTTATTTTTGCTACAGTTGTGATTCGTTTGTGCAAAGGCTGACTATGAGACTTTCGTTTTGTTACCAGTAACGTATTAAATGTGTTAAAGTTTGTGATACTATTCTAGCGTTATATCCAAAGCGATAGTTACGTCTGATTAACAATGTATATCTTATCATATGTAGGAATTCGCCAGTCGAAACTGTTCGTACAATTTATCTTTGAAGATAGGTTAAAGAAAGGCAAACCTACGTTACAAATTTAGAGAAAGCGTCTGACAATGAGATTTTCACTCTGCAGCGGAGTGTGCGCTGATATGAAACTTCCTGGCACATTAAAACTGTGTGCCGGACTGAGACTCGAACTCGAGACCTTTGCCTTTCGCGGGCAAGTGGTCTATCATCTCAGCTACCCGAGCACAACTTACGCCCCGTCCTCACAGCTCCACTTCTGCCAGTACCTCGTCTCCTACCTTCCAAACTTTACAGAAGCTCTCCTGCGAATATGCCAGGAAGTTTCATTCTGGAAACATCCCCCAGCCTGTGGCTAAGCCATGTCTGCGCAGTATCCTTTCTTTCAGGAGAGCTTCTACAAAGTTTGGAAGTTAGGAGACGAGGTACTGGCAGAAGTGAAGCTTTGAGGACGGGGCGTGAGTCGTGCTTCGGTAGCTCAGATGGTAGAGCACTTGCCCGCGAAAGGCAAAGGTAGCGAGTTCGAGTATCAGTCCGGAACACACTTTTAATCTGCCAGGAAGTTTCAGCGTCTGACAGTTTTCACCGGAATACCCTCTTTGAAATTCTGAAGGTAGCAGGCGTAAAATACAGGAAGCGGTAGGTTATTCAGGATGATTCACAAGCCACAGTTTTGTATCTGGTCTTCAAAAACCACACGCGAAATTTCCATACACACTCACTCGCTAAGCGCAAACTGTTAGTCCTACATAAGAAATGAACAGGACCTCTTTTTTAGGAAACTTAATGCAAGCAACTAAATTTTGTACTGAGATACGTTTTCACTATAGGCCGTAGTTTGGGTATCAAGGAAAATGTACAAAAAATGGCTCTGAGCAGTATGGGACTTAACATCTGAGGTCATCAGTCCCCTAGAACTTAGAACTACTTAAACCTAACTAACCTAAGGACATCACACACATCCATGCCCGAGGCAGGATTCGAACCTGCGACCGTGGCGAACGCGCGGTTCCAGACTGAAGCGCCTAGAACCGCTCGGCCACTCTGGCCGGCGAGAATGTACAAAAGTGACCTTCAAACGCACTCCGACTCCCACACACAGTCCTTAGCGGTCAGGGCAGCTAGTACGTTCTTCATGACGCTCCCTCCTATCACTTCACAAAAGTTTTCGATTGCACGAACTAGTTGCCACGTTAGTCCCTTTTTTGGGTCTTCATTGATTGATCCTATTACGCCACAAGCTTAGTCGAGCAACTATAAATTGTAGAATTGCCGCTTGTGTAAATTTTACGTAACAATTTTGTGAATTTTAACAGCATAAAATAAACAAATACATCCTTGTATTCGCCAGGGCTTCTGATTATAGAGCTACTGTGCTTGTAAGGTTTAGGTTTAGATCGAATTGTCAACGTAGTTAGTTTTGGGGTGACGTTCACTGAAGTCCTTTTTCTTTAATTATCCTCGCGGGCACATTTAAATTAGTAACTTTCACTAAATAGTCGGCTACGATGGTGGCTTTATAGCCCAGTGGATAGACACCAAAAAATGTCGAATATCGGGAATAGTTCGTGAACTGGGAAATTTTTTTCTCCATAGGTTGGAGGAAGTGCCACGAACAACGTACTAGAACTCCTGAGGGATGACATTGGAGGTGGAGATACATTTGCAGGTCACATTTGTACTTTTTTCTTGAATAACTCTAAAACTGTGGCCTCCAGATAAAACGTATCCCAGTACTAAATTTAACTACATTAAATTTCCTACAAATGGCCCTGTTGATTTTTTTTTTCAGTTTATTTAATAGCTTGCGCGTAGCAAGCGATCGATTTTGAAAACCTCACGCGTTGTTTTTGGAGGCCAGGTGTAGCGCCGGCCGCGGTGGCCGAGCGGTTATAGGCGCTTCAGTTCGGAACCGCGCGACTACTACGGTCTCAGGTTCGAATCCTGCTTCGGGCATGGGTGTGTGTGATGTCCTTAGGTTAGTTAGGTTTAAGTAGTTCTAAGTTCTAGGGGACTGGTGACCTCAGAAGTTAAGTCTCATAGTGCTCAGAGCCACTTGAACCAGGTATAGCGCTGTGGTTTGCAGAAAATGGACAGCTGACACAGCCTGTGTAAAACTTATACAGAAACCAGATGGCAATTGTAAGAGTCGAGGGGCACGAAAGGGAAGCAGTAACTGAGAAGAGAGTGAGCCAAGGTTGTAGCCTATTGCCGATGTTATTCAGAATGTACAATGAGCTAGGAGTTAAGGAAACCGAGGACAAATTTGGAAAGGGAATTTATGTACAGGGAGAAGAGAAATAAGTCTAAAGTGTGGCAATGACATATTCATTCTGTCAGGACGGCAAAGAATTCGAAAGAAAAATTAAACGGAATGGATAGTATCCTGAAAAGAGATTGTAAGATGAACATTAACAAAAGGAAATCAAGAATAATGGAGTGTGACGGATTTAAATCAGGTGATGCTGATATATAAAATTAACAAGTGAGATACCAAAAGAAGTTTAATTTTGCTATGTTCGCAGCAAAATAGCTGACAATGACCAAAGTTGCGATGACATGAAATGCAGACTGGCAGTAACAAATGGCTCTGAGCACTATGGGACTTAACATCTATATCATCAGTCCTCTAGAACTTAGAACTACTTAAACCTAAGGTCATCACACACATCCCTGCCCGAGGCAGGATTCGAACCTGCGACCGTAGAGGTCGCGCGGTTCCAGACTGTAACGCCTAGAACCGCTCGGCCACTCCGGCCGGCACTTACCATTTGTGTACATAAGAAAAAGCTCCGGTCCTGTCACTCTTCCCTGGGGCACTGCTGACGATACCCTTGTCTTTGGTGATCACTAGCCGTCGATGACAACGTACTGGGTTCTGTAACTTCAGAAGTCTTCGAGCCATTCATATATCTGGGAATATGTTCGGTATGTTTGTACCTTCGTTAACAGTGGGCGGTGTGACACCGTGTCAAATCCTTTTCGGAAATCTAGAAATGTGGAATCAGTCTGTTGCCGTCCATCCATAGTTCACATGGTACTATGTGAGAAAACGGCAAGCTGAGTATCGCACGAGAGATGTATTCTAAAATAATGCTGATTCGTGGGAGAATAAGCCTTTTTGGCTGATGAATAATATTACAGTAGCAGTAATGCTTCATCCTTATTAAATCTCCTTACAAAAATCTAAAATTTGCCTAATCTGTAGAAAAAGATACAGAAAGGGTAGTTTACTGGGGGGAGGGGGGGGGGGGTGCAGAGGACATAGTTTCGGAAGTTCTGCCAGGGGCGGAAGGATCCTGATTATATGATAGCAGTACAAACACTGGTAGCAGTTACTTCTGCAAAACATCTGGGAGTATGCGTACGGAACGATTTGTAGTGGAATGATCATATAAAATTAATTGTTGGTAAGGCGAGTGCCAGGTCGGGAGTCATTGGGAGGGTCCTTAGAAAATGTAGTCCATCAACAAAGGAGGTGGCTTACAAAACACTCGTTCGACCTATACTTGAGTATTGCTCTTCAGTGTGGGATCCATACCAGGTCGAGTTGACAGAGGAGATAGAGAAGATCCAAAGAAGAGCGGCGCGTTTTGTCACAGGGTTGTTTGGTAAGCGTGATAGCGTTACGCAGATGTTTAGCAAACTCAAGTGGCAGACGCTGCAAGAGAGACGCTATGCATCGCGGTGTAGATTTTCTGGATGAGGTATCGAATATATTGCTTCCGCCTACTTATACCTCCCGAGGAGATCACGAATGTAAAATTAGAGAGATTCGAGCGCACACGGAGGCTTCCGGCAGTCGTTCTTCCCGCGAACTATACGCGACTGGAACAGGAAAGGGAGATAATGACAGTCGCACGTAAAGTGCCCTCCGCCAAACACCATTGGGTGGCTTGCGGAGTATAAATGTAGATGTAGATCTTACCTTGTTAAGGTTCTGGCTTTCTGTAAACCTGACAAATGACATTTCGCAGTGTATAGTGTTGTTCTGTCGAATTCGCATTCTGTGGCTTTTTCTGACTGTGTTATTACTACAGACTGCAGTAAATATTATAAATAAATGCCCCTACCTCTCCCAACGACTGTCCAAAGCACAGGTCAACAAAAGCTGAAAAATGGCAAGTGCATAGATAATACTCTGAACAAAGTGCACGGTGGACGGGAAAGGGAAAGGCGTGAAACGGCAGCATCGTTGACGTGGTCAGCAAGTCTCTCTCGTAGCAAAAGAACGGACACGTTATGCGACGTGACAAAGAGGCTTTGCAGCGTGCGCCTTTCTGGACAGACGCCTGGCCAGTCATTTTCGGTTCTGGAGCAGCCTAGTTTGACGCAAAACCCACACGGCCCGCTGCGGCAGAGACTTTGTTGTTGGAAACTCCGATGCGAGACGAGTTGCTAGTGTATTGAGCGACACAGTTCCCAACAACGATGCCCCAAGTGCCACACACACACACACACACACACACACACACACACACACACACACACACACACACACACATATCTAGAGGAATTGCTGCGAATATTCGATATCGCTATCCGTCCGTAACGTGCAGTCCTGCGCTTGCGCCTCCCGTGACATGTCTATTACCGTGGTATGTAAACTAAAATGATTCTACGTACGATTCGTAATTAGGCGAATTTAATTTCACTTCGTTATATTGGTAATTAGTTTCCGACACAAAGGAATTACAGACGTTAGCTGAGAGCGGGCATTGATTTAAATCAATGAGGAAAGCTGAAAAATTGTGATGGACAGGGATTCGAACCCGGGTCTCCTGGTCTCTAGGTAGATATTCTGAGCGCTAAGTCATCCGGACACGGTGGTCGTCGCAACTGAACAAAATACCTCCTGTCAGACGCAAATTCTCAACTTATCCACACACTACTAATGTAGAGCCCCAAACACATTATTCTCATTACTCGCCGCATTCCGCCCATTCTCATAAGGGTTCGCGCCTGGGATGCACGTCCGAAAGAATGGGCACATTAAGGCGAGAATGGCCGATGGTCTCTTCAGTGCGGATGCATACCGGGCTCGAACTCTTACTTTTTTTTTAAATCATATTTTGTTCGTTTTCGTTTGTTGTATCTGCTCGGGGCGGACGTCGCAAGACACCCGTTTCAGTTCGTCGTTGATCCATTAACTCAGTTTTTTTTTTTTATTACAGAGGGCTGTTAACCCTCTGACCGAACACGCTGAGTTACCGTGCCGGCTACTGAAATCGGCGGCGAAATGGCGGGTGTAATGAGAATATTGGGTAGGGGTCACCACATTCGTACGCGAAGGAACTTGCCCCCCTTCTTGCAGCGGTGTACCGTAGGTCTCTAGAACAGCGTAGCGTTCCAAAGAATTGGAAAAGGGCACAGGCCATCCCCGTTTTCAAGAAGGGACGTGGAACAGATGTACAGAACTATAGACCTGTATCTCTAACGTCTATCAGTTGTAGAATTTTGGAACACGTGTTATGTTCGAGTATAATGACTTTTCTGGAGACTAGAAATGTACTCTGTAGGAATCAGCATGGGTTTAGAAAAAAGACGATCGTGTGAAACCCAGCTCGCAAGCCTGAGAGGGCCATAGACACGGGTTCCCAGGTAGATGCCGTGTTTCTTGACTTCCATAAGGCGTTCGATACACTTCCCCACAGTCGTTTAATGAAAAAAGTAAGAGCATATGGACTATCAGACAAATTGTGTGATTGGAATGAATAGTTCCTAGATAACAGAACGCAGCATGTCATTCTCAATGGAGAGAAGTTCTCCTAAGTAAGAGTAATTTCATGTGTGCCGCAGGAGAGTGTTGTAGGACCGTTGCTACTCACAATATACATAAATGACCTTGTGGATGACATCGGAAGTTCACTGAGGATTTTTGCGGATGATGCTGTGGTATATCGAGAGGTTGTAACAATGGAAAATTGTACTGAATTGCAGGAGGATCTGCAGCGAATTGACGCATGGTGCAGGAAATGGCAATTGAATCTCAATGTAGACAAGTGTAATGTGCTGCGAATACATAGAAAGAAAGATCCTTTATCATTTAGCTACAATATAGCAGGTCAGCAACTGGAAGCAGTTAATTCCATAAATTATCTGGGAGTACGCATTAGGAGTGATTTAAATGGAATGATCATATAAAGTTGATCGTCGGTAAAGCAGATGCCAGACAGATTCATTGGAAGAATCCTAAGGAAATGAAATCCGAAAACAAAGGAAGTAGGTACAGTACACTTGTTCGCCCACTGCTTGAATACTGCTCACCAGTGTGGCATCCGTACCAGATATGGTTGATAGAAGAGAGAGATAAGATCCAACGGAGAGCAGCGCGCTTCGTTACAGGATCATTCAGTAATCGCAAAAGCGTTACGGAGATGATAGATAAACTCCAGTGGAAGACTCTGCAGGAGAGACGCTCAGTAGCTCGGTACGGGCTTTTGTTGAAGTTTCGAGAACATACCTTCACCGAGGAGTCAAGCAGTATATTGCTCCCTCCTACGTATATCACTAGGAGAGACCATGAGGATAAAATCAGAGAGATTAGAGCCCACACAGAGGCATACCGACAATCCTTCTTTCCACGAACAATACGAGACTGGAATAGAAGAGAGAACGGATAGAGGTACTCAAGGTACCCTCCACCACACACCGTCAGGTGGCTTGCGGAGTATGGATGTAGATGTAGATTCGTAGTGTGTGGATGAGTTGAGATTTTTGGGTCTGACGGGAGGCGTCCTAGGATTGTCCGTGGAGATATGATGACAGCTGTCCGGATTGCTTAGTGGAGTCGGCACGGTAGCTCAGCAGATGGTTAACTGCCCTTCGTAATAAAAAACTGTGTGAACGGTACAACGATGAACTAGAACACCCCGAACACACGCAACGAGCACTAACGAACAAAATGAGATAAAAAAAGTGGTCGGAGTATCTGACTAGAGGTCAGGAGGCCTGGGTTCGAGTCCCGGTCCGGCACAAGTTTTCAACTTTTCTCGTTGATTTAAATCAATGCCCGCTTGCAGCCAACGTCTGTAACTCGTTAGTGATTTAATTAATAGTGGTTGCTGGATCAAAATGGTGCCTGTTCTCTCTGAGAGTCCGAAAGGAATGACATAACATATAAATTATTTTTTATGTTATTTCGATCAGGAGCATGACACCGTATTACGATATGGAAATATACCTACCTGCTCATCCCTTAAACGAGTGGTATTGATTTACACGAATGTATCCATAAATCAGAATCAGATAGTGGATTGTAAGGCGTACCCAGAAGATATAGGTTCAGATCACAGTATGGTAATAATGAAGAAAAGACAGAAGTTAAGGAGAGGCCGTTTTGTAGTTAGATAAGGGAAGCAACACAAAAAAGAGATAGGTTTGTAGGATTTGGCGAACTAGAAAAAGCTATCAACAATGAAAAATGGTGTAAGATGTTTGAAATTCTGAGGAAAATGGCTGTAAGCTATAGGGATAGGCGGATAGTTTGCAATATGTACAAGAACCAAGAAGGAACACCAGGAGTGCATAACGAACGTGGTGCTCAGATTAAAAAGACTGCAAAACAAGGATGCAGTGTTTCTTGCATATTGTTCAATCTATACATAGAAGAAACAATGACGGAAAAAAGAAAGGTTCAAAAACTGCATTAAAGTTCAAAGTGAAAAGATATCAATGATAAGATTTGCTGATGTCACTGCTATCCTCATTGCAAGTAAGGAAGTATTGTTGGAGATATTGAATGGAATGAACATTCAAAAATTGGTTCAAATGGCTCTGAGCACTATGGGACTCAACTGCTGTGGTCGTTAGTCCCCTAGAACTTAGAACTACTTAAACCTAACTAACCTAAGGACATCACACACATCCATGCCCGAGGCAGGATTCGAACCTGCGACCGTAGCAGTAGCACGGTTCCGGACTGCGCGCCTAGAACCGCGAGACCACCGCGGCCGGCGAATGAAGATTCCAACGGGCTTAGACTATGCACTGACAGTAAAGCGAAGAAAAATGAAAGCATGGAAGAGTATCAGAAAACAGATTAGCGATAAACTGCGTATCAAAATTGGTTACCAAATGTAGATGAAGTGAAGGAATTCTGCTGCCTAGGAAGCAAAATAAGGCATGACGGACGACGCAGCCGGCCGTGGTGGCCGAGGGGTTCTTGGCGCTTCAGTCCGGAACCGCGTGACAGCTACGGTCGCAGGTTCGAATCCTGCCTCCGGCATGGATGTGTGTGATGTCCTTAGGCTATTTAGGTTTAAGTAGTTCTACGTTCTAGGGGACTGATGACCTCAGATGTTAAGTCCCATAGTTCTCAGAGCCATTTGAACCATTTTTGAACGGACGAGGGAAAAGAGGGCATAAGAAGCAGAGTAGCACAGGCAAAAGCGAGCGAGGTGGCGCAGTGGTTAGACACTGGACTCGCATCCGGGAGGACGACGGTTCAATCCCGCGTCCGGCCATCCTGATTTAGGTTCTCCGTGATTTCCCTAAATCGCTCCAGGCAAATGCCGGGATGGTTCCTTTCAAAGGGCACGGCCGACTTCCTTCCCTAATCCGATGAGACCGATGACCTCGCTGTCTGGTCTCCTTCCCCAAAACAACCAACCAACCAAGCACAGGCAAAGATGGAATTCCTGGCCAAACGAAGTCTACCAGTATCCAATATGGGCCTTAATTTGACGAAGAAATTCAAAAGAACGCACGTCTGGAGCAGAGTATTATATGGAAGGGAAACACAGGCAGTGGGAAAAGTGGAATACAAGAAGAGATGTGGTGCTCTACAGGGACACTGAATATTGAGTGGAATCATAAGATAAGAAAGGAGATTGCCTGCAGAATCGACGAGAAGAGGGACATGTGAAAAACATTGCAAGAAGACGGGAGAGGATGATAGGATATGTTTTATTACAGCAAGGAATAACTTCCACTGTAGGGGAAAACATAGACTGGAGTATATCCAACAAATAAATATGAGTGTTGATCGCGAATGCTACTCTAAGGTGAAGATGTTAGTACGGGAGAGGAATTGTTGGTGGGCCGCATCAAACTATTCAGAAGACTGATGACAAACAAAAAAAAAAAAAAGCAGAAATGTCTCCTTTAGTTACAGTGTCTGTTTAAATCATGCCCTATGCCATTTCGGAGCCTGCTAAAACCATTACAGGTACTTGTTTTCGAACAGAAAAACGTGCATTTTTAATGATAAGAAAATCGATGTTAAAGCATAAACATGGTATACTGGGATAAAAATAAATTATCGATATGGCTACAAGCCTTTCTCTATAGATCAGCAGCGTCAACTAAACGTTTATACACTGCGAAAAAGAAAAGTATCATATTTTCTAAATCCCGTAATTGTCTCCCATTGCGTCGCATAAGTTTGAAATTTTTGGCCAGAAAGGTGCCTAAGACCTTCCTTCCTGGTGCAAAAGTGAGGCGCCCTGGGATTTGATCAACAGGCGAGGCGCTTCAAACAGGAGGGTGTCGTCACATTCGAAAGAAAGGCCACTGCTCAGAAGTTCGTCTGAAGTGTGAGGTGAGTTAATGATGCCACATTGGAACAAAATTTCACAACAATTGAACCTCGTGCTATCGTTGACGTGCCACGATGTGAAAGTCGTCACACACCCTCTTACCCCCATGTCACCCCTTCTTTAGACGCCTCTCGATGGTGGTCAGAAACCCAACACAGAGCAATGAAATCACGCGGTTTTCGTATGGGTGTCGATGAAACCAGAAGAGCTGAAAAAGCGTCGCCAATCCCGAGGGTGACGTCGTAGGGCGCCACGCTTTGGCACCGTTACAGAGGAAAGTTGTACGCGCGTTTGAGCCAAATTTAAAACTTCTGCGTCGTAATGGGAGATAACTACGGGATTTTTAAAAAGTGACATTTTTCCTGCGCAGTGTATTGTGTATCGTTAATAAGTATCGTGATGTTAACATACAGAGTCCGCCAGAAAAATGTATTCCCTCTTTGTCAGGCTCTATCGAGGTATCAATATCATCTTTCGATTTGAGTTACGAGTATGTTGTAGTATGGTCTGTGGCTCAAAAGACGTTAGTACTTTCATCTCGATATTGAGAAAACAAGATAGCTGGAGCACGCTTGACATTCGAGCAACAAAAATGTATTGTGAAGTGGTTTTTCAAGTTTGACAATGCCGTTGAAGTGCAACATCAGTGAGGGCGGGAGATTGAAACAGGACCGCCAACCCGCCTAACAATTAAACGCATCATTGACAAGTTTTAATTTCATGGAACGATTTGTGATATTGACGAAGGAAGATCAGGAAGACAACGTACAGCTACAAGTCCTGGTTTGTCGGCTCTCGTGTTGGAAACGTTTGTTAATTTTCTACAGAAAACTGCTACGCAGTGTGCACGTGAAGTGTGGTTTAGTAGTCCAGTTTACGAAGAATTCTGAAAGCTGCGAAGTGGAAAGTTTACATTCCACTATTACTGCTAGCGATTAATGATGACGATCCTGATCGCCGAATGCAATTTTGCAAACGGTATCAACAAGTGGTAACTGATGACGAACAATTTGTGACGAAGGTAGTGTTGAGTGACGAGGCACAATTTAAACTAAATGGAACCGTGAATCGGCATAAGAGTGTGTACTGGGCACCGGAAAATCCTCACGTTTATGTGGTTGAAATGAAATGGCTCTGAGCACTATGGGACTTAACATCTGAGGTCATCAGTCCCCTAGAACTGAGAAATACTTAAACCTAATTAACCTAAGGACATCACACACATCCATGCCCAAGGCAGGATTCGAACCTGCGACCGTAGCAGTCGCGCGGTTCCTGATTGAAGGGCCTAGAACCGCTCGTCCACAACGGCCGGCGTTTACGTGGATAAAGCCTTGAATCTACCATGGGTTCCTGTGTGGTGTGGACTACCATCTAGGGATTAGTAGGAGCCATCTTCTTTGATGCTACTGTCACTGGAGAAGCGTACCTGCAAATACTACGCACATCAATTTTGGCGGGTATACTTGCGCTTTATGGAGCTGATGAAGAGGTCTTATACCAATAGGACGGGGCGCTACCACACTACCACCTAGTCGTACGAGCTTTCCTGGGTGACAATTTTCCGGAGCGTTGGATTGGACGAAGAAGGCCCACTGAGTTCCCTTCACAGTCGCCAGATCTAACACTTATGGACTTTTACTTGTGGGGAGCTGTGAAAAATAACATCCATCGGCGTAAGCCACGCACGCTGGAGGACCTTCGCCAGGAGATTACAGCGACATGTGCAGCGATCTCCACAGTAACATTGACTGACGTAGTTGCGGTGACCGCTCGTCGTTCTGTTATATGTATAGCCGCCAACGCTGAACATTTTGAACATTTAAAGTAACCATGTGCTAAACTGAAGGTTGTACAACATGTGTGATCAATGATTAAACGTAAAATAAACACATAAGTAATACCTTTCGTACCTTAAAGTGTACACCGAGCGAGGTGACGCAGTGGTTAGCACACTGGACTCGCATTCGGGAGGACGACGGTTCAATCCCGTCTCCGGCCATCCTGATTTAGGTTTTCCGTGATTTCCCTAAATCGTTTCAGGCAAATGCCGGGATGGTTCCTTTGAAATGGCACGGCCGATTTCCTTCCCAATCCTTCCCTAACCCGAGCTTGCGCTCCGTCTCTAATGACCTCGTTGACGACGGGACGTTAAACACTAACCACCACCACCACCACTTGAACTGTACGTACATTTTTCTGGCGGACTCTCTACTACATGTATCATTATCTGTATTTTTGGAGCTATTTATTTACGAGTTCATTCATAATAAAAAGACTCGTGGGGTCAAAGGAAGCGTCTGATTCCAACCGTCTGCTTTGACCCATTACGTAAGGGTGTTGTGGTGTGTGACGTCATTACGTCGCAGAGTATACGAGTTGGTTGTGTTTGTAGATGTCGTCTTCTTGTGTCTGATGGCGCCCTCTGCGTGTGTGTGTGTGTGTGTGTGTGTGTGTGTGTGTGTGTGTGTTTGGGATGGCCGACCTACTTTGCAGCGCCGAAATTTGTTGGTGCTAAGTAATTTTTTTTGGGTCTGTTTTTCTCGAGTTGTAATGTTTTGTGTGTATTGAATGTGCTTTAATTTACGTAGGGATGTTTTACTTTTGAATTTTTGAGGTGTTTTGGTTTTGTTTACCGTAGTTGTAGGTGTTGATTTTTTCGTATCAATAGTTAATGTTGATCTTATACAGGTCAAGGGAAATGACCGATTCCAATTTTCGTAGTTTTTGCTGTAGGCGTTGGTGTTTTGGTATCGTCAGTTGCTTTCTCGACTAACACTCGTGTAAGAAACCTAGTCATTGTTTATCTTCAAAGTAATCGTGATCCGCAGCTCGTTCCGATTATTCCAATTCATTCCGTTAGTCCACAGCCCTGTATTGATACATCTAAAACCATACTCCGGAAACAACCATACCGCGTTACCATCCCATGCATGGCGTACGGTATCGTGTACTACTACTACTACTACTACTACTACTACTACTACTCACAGTCAGTACCTTCTCTGTCCACTGGCAAATTAAGCGTGGGAAGAAAACATTAGCTGTTTGAAGCTTAATTTCTCTTACATTGTCATCATGATTCTTACGCGGAATGTGTAAGGGGCATTCAGATGAAACCCGGTAACGATTTTTTCAAACTGAAAAATGTAGTTATACACAGTACACACCCCCTAAAACAGTCTCTAAAACAGTTGGCACATTTATCCCACTGTGACACTAGCCGGTCGATTCCATCCTTGAAGAAGCTAGTAGCCTGCTGTCGGATCCAAGCCTGGACCCAGTCGCACACTTTTTGTGGGGCTGTATGGTGAATGTTCACCGAAACTGCTGCAATGTCATCTTCAGCGCATTGGCCGTGTGTGAGCGGGCATTATCATGCAGGAGGATAACTAAATTGGACAACATGCCTCGGCGTTTCGACTTGATGGCTCGTCTAAGGTTCTGTCAAGTGGCTTGATAACGCTGGTCATTGATGGTGGTTCCCCGTTCCATGAACTCGAAAAGCAGTGGGCTCTTGTGGTCAGGAAAGGAGGACATCACGACATTACCAGAACTGTTGTGCACGGACTTTGATTCCTTTGGAGTAGGTGAAGTCGCATGTTTCCACTGCTTGCTCTGACACTTGCTTTCTGGTTCAAAATGGTGACACCATGTTCCGTCACCTGTGACGATACGCGACAAAGCCGTATTCCTCCTCATGATAACGTCGGAGATGACTCAAAGACAGTGCCATTCGAGTATTGCGCTGTTCGGCGGTCAGTTGGTGGGGAACCCACTGCGCACAGATTTTGCGAAAGTTCAAGTGCTGATGCATTATGGTGTGGGCCTCGTCCACGGTGATTCTGCGGTTTTCCAAGACTGAAGCGTTCACTTCCGCAACCATTTCCGGTGTGATGACAAGATGAGCCTGTCCAGGACGAGCCTCGTCTTCCAGTGACTCGCGCCGCTCAAGGAATCGTTTCCGCCATTCCACAACACTTGAACAACTCAGACTGTACTCGCCCTACACAGCCTTCATCTGTCGATAGATTTCACGGCCTCCAACTCCCTCCGCCGCCAAAAATCGAATCACTCCTCGTTGTTCCTGCATGTTCGGTAGTGAACAATAACCTTCTCTTCGGCGTCAAACAACACTGCAGCTATGCAGCATCAAACGGTGAGCACGCGTCAGTATCTCTACAAATGGATGGCGCCACCATTCTCGCAGTTACGTGGTGCCACCTTGCGTGTAACGCAAAGGTAGACGCAGTGACCAGGTTTCATTTTAATGAACCTATTACATTAGTGGTAGTAAAACTGTTCCGCAGTCATAGGCAAATGCCATTTATCTAAATTCTCTCAGCAGTGTTTCACAGAAAAAACGTAGTCTTCCTTCCACGGATTCTCGGTTGAGTTTACGGAGCACTTACGTAACCCACGCGCGCTGATTGAACCTGCCGGTAACAAATCTAGCAGCAAGCCTCTGAAACGCTTCGGTGTCTTCCTTTATTCCGACCTGGTTGGGGCCCCAAACACTAGAGAAGTACTCAAGAATTGGTCGTACTAGCGTTCAGTACGCAGTCTGCTTTATAGATAAGTTACGCTTTCCTAAAATTCTCCCACTAAAGCGAAGTCCATCCTTCGCTTTCCCTGCTACCGACCGTTTACGTTCTCGTTCTATCTCCTATCGCTTCGCAACGTTACGCTTAGACATTTGATCGACGGGATTGTCAAGTAGCACACCACTAACGCTGTATTCGAACATTACAGGATCGTTTGTCCCACTAAGACGCATTAACTTCCAATTTTCTCTATTTAGAGCAAGTTTCCATTCATCACACCAAATAGAAATTCTCTTTGTAATACAATAGCCGCGCGGGATTAGCCGAGTGGTCTGAGGCGCTGCAATCATGGTCTGTGCGGCTGGTCCCGACGGAGGTTCGAGTCCCCCCTGGGACATGGGTGTGTGTGTTTGTCCTTAGGTTAATTTAGGTTAAGTAGTGTGTAAGCTTAAGGACTGATGACCTTAGCACTTAAGTCCCATAAGATTTCACACACTCTTAAACATTTTTCATCGAATATCTTCCTATAGTTACTCAGCGACAACACTTCCCCGTACACTACAGCGTCATCAGCAAACAGTCGTAGATTGCTGTTCATTCTGTTCGTGAGATCATTTATGTATATATAGAGAACACGTCCTAATACACTTCGCTGGGACACTCCTGGCGATACCCTTCTCTCTGATGAATACTCGCCGTCCAGAGCAGCATATTCGGTCCTATTCCGTATGCTCGGACGTTGCAGTCTGCAGTGGGGTCAAACGCTTTCCGGGATCTGAAATATTGTATCTGCCTGTTGCCCTTCATCCATGGTTCTTAGGACATAATACTGAAACCTCCCCTTAGAAAAATTAATGAATTACTGTGCTGATAAGCCTCTACGTTATTTGATTTTCAAACAGCTGAGCAGAACTGAACGGATTCAGACATTACGCCCTTTACTTATTCTGATCAACACCAAACTGACACACAATATTTTTAGCGCAACGCAATCTGACTTTCAGTAATCTCTCTGACTAACAATAACCAATATCTTTCATGAATCACTTACCTCACAAAAACCTTCGATACTCGAACTAGTGCAATACAGCGAGCGCCAATACTGTCAGCTAAACAAAAGATTCTAACTACTGAAGGCACTAACTACTGATAGGCATACTTAGCAAATGAAAGAATTTGGTAGAGAACAAACAATGTATTTACCTTAATAGTGTTCAAAAGTCATCATATATATATATATATATATATATATATATATATATATATATATATATCAGTTCTGTGGTGCCATGTGGTGCCACCACCAGACGCCACACTTGCTAGGTGGTAGCCTTTAAATCGGCCGCGGTCCGGTAGTATACG
Organism: Schistocerca gregaria; assembly: GCF_023897955.1. Taxonomy (NCBI): domain Eukaryota; kingdom Metazoa; phylum Arthropoda; class Insecta; order Orthoptera; family Acrididae; genus Schistocerca; species Schistocerca gregaria. The sequence continues at coordinate 132,436,645 of NC_064931.1, read as the reverse complement.
TCGGACCCGCGTGTCGCCACTATCAGTGATTGCAGACCGAGCGCCGCCACACGGCAGGTCTAGAGAGACTTCCTAGCACTCGTCCCCAGTTGTACATCCGACTTTGCTAGCGATGGTTCACTGACAAATTACGCTCTCATTTGCCGAGACGATAGTTAGCATAGCCTTCAGCTACGTTATTTGCTACGACCTAGCAAGGCGCCAGTATCCGTACTATTGATATTGTGAATCATGTACCATAAAGAGCGACGTTCTCCGTTAATGGATTAAAGTAAAGTATTCCACCAGCTACGTCCGTTTTTCTCAATTCTAATTCCCTTGTCATGTTCCAGACCTCACGCCAGCCTGCGTGAGCTAAAACGCGTGCATTTCGGCCTCCTTTAGGTATAAGGGTTGGCTCTCCTGCCAACCACAACAAGTTCATTACATCCAGTCATTCAAATTTACTGTCTCTGATGGACACACGTCCAGATCATGCGCTCTCAAAACTCCGCCCTCTCTCTCCCCACATCCACCACTGCTGGCGTCTCACCTCCAACTGCGCAACGCTACGCGCTGTTCACATCCAACTGCCCAACACTATAATAGCGACTATTCCATCAATGCCATCCAGCCACAGACTGCACACAGCACAGTCAGTGATTTTCATACAAAGCGCTACGTGGCGTTACCAACATAAAAACCTAAACAGCCTACTTACAATGACAGAAAAGGGCACACAATTTTCTGTACCGCAGTTCCGCACTGTTGGCCTGTACACGCTCTCTCGATATGTTACACTTAAGTGAGAGCTGTTTCTGTGATACCCGACTTGACTTCTTCAACCGCCGGCCGGAGTGGCCTAGCGGTTCTAGGCGCTTCAGTCTGGAACCGCGCGACCGCTACGGTCGCAGGTTCCAATCATGCCTCGGGCATCGATGTGTATGATGTCCTTAGGTGAGTTAGGTTAAAGTAGTTCTAAGTTCTAGGGGACTGATGACCACAGCAGTTAAGTCCCATAGTGCCCAGTGCCATTTTTGAACTTCTTCAACCTGATTCCAGTGAGTCTCGTCGGTTGCCGTATTCGGTCGTCCACACCAAGTTCTCTCTCACACGTTGATGGTAGCACTACCGTTTCCTTCATTACGATCACGAACCACCAAAACTCACATATCACCATTGTCGATACAATTATCACCGTACACACCTTCCTCTGTGGATAACAGTTGAAGCCATATTTTCTGCAGTTAGAAACTAGATTACAACACGCTGTTGCTCACCACGCCGACATACTTAAGTTACACGCTACAGTTCGAAATCTTATAGCGGCAGAGAGGTGCGACTTGCGCCATCGAGGCGGCAAAGTCTACATCTACATCTACATCCACACTCCGCAAGCCACATGACGGTGTGTGGCGGAGGGTACCTCGAGTACCTCTATCTGTCTCCCTTCTATTCCAGTCTCGTATTGTTCGTGGAAAGAAAGATTGTCGGTATGCTTCTGTGTGGGCTCTAATCTCTCTGATTTTATTCTCATGGTCTCTTCACGAGATATACGTAGGAGGGAGCAATATACTGCTTGACTCCTCGGTGAAGGTATGTTCTCGAAAATTCAACAAAAGCCCGTACCGAGCTACTGATCGTCTCTCCTGCAAGGTCTTCCACTGGAGTTTATCTATCATCTCCGTAACGCTTTCGCGATGACTAAATGATTCTGTAACGAAGCTCGCTGCTTTCCATTGGATAAACTCTATCTCTTCTATCAACTCTATCTGGTACGCATCCCACACTGCTGAGCAATATTCAAGCAGTGGGCGAACAAGTTTACTGTAACCTACTTCCTTTGTTTTCGGATTGCATTTTCTTAGGATTCTTCCAATGAATCTCAATCTGGCATCTGCTTTACCGACGACCAACTTTATATGATCATTACATTTAAATCACTCCTAATGCGTACTCCCAGATAATTTATGGAATTAACTGCTTCCAGTTGCTGACCTGCTATAATGTAGCTAAAAGATAAAGGATCTTTCTTTCTATGTATTCGCAGCACACTACACTTGTCTTCATTGAGATTCAATTGCCATTCCCTGCACCATGCGTCAATTCGCTGCAGATCCTCCTGCAATTCAGTACAATTTTCCATTGTTACAACCTCTCGATATACCACAGCATCATCCGCAAAAAGCCTCAGTGAACTTCCGATGATATTCACAAGGTCATTTATGTATATCGTGAGTAGCAACGGTCCTACAACACTCTCCTGCGGCACACATGAAATTACTCTTACTTAGGAGGACTTCTCTCCATTGAGAATGACATGCTGCGTTCTGTTATCTAGGAACTATTCAATCCACCGAATCGACCGAATAAAATACATTACATGTACTCTCTCAACCGATAAAATGACAACAGAATAAAAAATTTGGAGGCATTACTTCTCAGCAAGCGCTCGTATTATCCTAGATCTGGTGAGTCAGTTCTATTATTTGTTGTTAACTCGCAACAACACATCAGTTCACCAAAAGCACAAATCTGGAACACATGACAAATGATGAATGTCAGTAATCTGGCCACATATTCAGGAACAGAACTCCGTTCCTGGTCGGGTTTCTCACATTTCGGTCACCTGAGACTTCCCTAAATCATCTCGCCTAATGTGGAACGTAAAGTCGTAAAAAGAACGCCCACTGAAAGCGAGCCAAATCCTTTCCCTCGAGCAAAAAGCGCTGTGATGGATATCTCGTGCTGCCGAAATAATGGAAAGCTCTGACTGCTTCGCAAGCTCCCCCCCTCTTCAGCCAGCACACGCTGGGCTGCCGGGCTCTTCGCGAACATCAATTCCGCGACGAACAGAACCCACGTTACTAACGAAGAGGGAAAATAAAAACGCACAGGGGTGATTTAAGCTCCTAACGTTTCTGTGGATAAAGAGAATTCTCTGGCGTAATGCACTGTCATGCTTCTGTCGTATCGCTAGCGTGAGATATGCATCTGCACGAGCTCTCCGCTCTGTATAATGAAATGTGTGTTCTGCTGCGAAAGAAAATGTGACGAAGTACGTCCTCACAAATAAACGTCAGGGTTTTGCTCCAGAGCTGAGCATCGATTCATTTGCGGGTACTTTGTTTTACTACTTGTACATTAAGGAGATGGGACCTTGGTAAGTTGAAAGAACCAGAGGCTGCTGAGAGTTTCAGAGCGAGCATTAGGCAAGGGTGACTAGAAAAGGGGAAAGGAATACAGACGAATGGGTAGCTTCAGAAGATGGAATGGTGAAGGCAGCAGAGGATCAAATAGGTAAAAAAACAAGGCGTAGTAGAAATCCTTAGATAACACAATAGGTATTGAATTTAACTGATGAAAGGAGAAATATAAAAATGCAGTAAATGAAGCAGGCAAAAGGGAATACAAACGTTTAAAAATTCAGATTGATAGGAAGTGCAAAATGGCTAAGTAGGAACAACTAGGGGACAGACTTAAGGATTTAGAGCCGCGCGGGATTAGCCGAGCGGTCTAAGGCGCTGCACTCATGGACTGTGCGGCTTGTCCCGGCGGAGGTTCGAGTCCTCCCTCGGACATGGGTATGTGTGTTTGTCCTTGGGATAATTTAGGTTCAGTAGTGTGTAAGCTTACGGACTGATGACCTTAGCAGTTACGTCCCATAAGATTTCACACACATTTGAACAAGAAAGAGGAGGAAATTCCAATTTGATTCATCCTCTGGTGTTATGGCATGTTAAAAATATGTACTTGCTGCTATAATAGCCTAATTTCACACACATTTGAACTTTTTGTTTGTTTGAAGGATTAAGAAGCATATTTCATTAGGGGAAAGGTGGATACTGCCTACAGGAAAATTAGAGGCCTTTTGGGAAAAGATAAGCAGCTGTATGAATATCAAAAACTCAGATGGGAGACTAGTTCTAAGCAAAGAAGGGAAAGCTGAAATGTGGAAAGAGTATGCAGAGGGTCTATACAAGGGAGGTGTACCTGAGGGCAATATTGTAGAAATGGAAGTGGACGTATAATAAGAGGATATGGGAGATATGATAAGAATTTAACAGAGTTCTGAAAGATCTAAGTCGAAACAAGACCCCGAGAGTAGACGGTGTTCCGTCAGAATTACCGATAGCCTTGGGAAAGCCAGCCATGACAAAACTGTTCCATCTGGTGAGCAAGATGTATGAGACATGTGAAATACCTTCAGGCTTCAAGAAGAATGTAATAATTACAACTCTTAAAGTAAACAGTTGCTGACAGGAATTAATATTACCGAACCATCAGTTTAATGAATCATGGTTGCAGATTCTAACACAAATTCTTTAGAGAAGAATCGAAAAACTGGTAGAAGGCGGCCTGGGGGAAGATCAATTTGAATTTCGGAGAAACATAGGAACACACGAGGCAATACTGACCTTAGGACTTCTCACAGAAGATAGGTTACGGAAAGGCAAACCTACGTTTATAGTGTTTGTAACGTTAGAAAAAGCTTTTGAAAATGTTGACTGGAATAGTCTCTGTGGAATTCTCAAGGTAGCACTGGTAAAATGCAGAAAGCAAAAGGCTATGTCAAACTTGTACAGAAACCAGACGGCAGTTAAAAGAGTCTAGTGGAATGAAAGGGAAGCAGTGGTTCAGAATGGAGTGAGATAGGATTGTAGCCTATCGCCATTGTTACTCAATCTGCACACTGAAGAAGCAATAAAGGAAAACAAAGGAAAATCTGGAATAAAATGAAAGTTCTGGGCAAAGAGATAAAAATTTTGAGGTTTTCACCGATGACATCGTAATTTTGTCGGAGACCGCGAAGGACATGGAAGAGTAGTTGAACGGAATGGACATTGTCGTGAAAGGATGATATGAGATGAACATCGACAAAAGCAAAACGAGGATAATGGGATGTAGTCCAATTAAAGCACGTGATGCTAAGGGAATTAGATTAGGAAATGAGACACTTAAAAACAGTAGAGGAGTTTTGCTATTTGGGCAGCAAAATAACTGATGATGGCCGGAGTAAAACGGTTCAAATGGCTCTGAGCCCTATGGGACTTAACATCGGTCATCAGTCACCTAGAACTTGGAACTACTTAAACCTAACTAACCTAAGGACATCACGCACATCCACGTCCGAGGCAGGATTCGAACCTGCGACCGTAGCGGTCGCGCGGTTCCAGACTGAAGCGCCTAGAACCGCTCGGCCACAGCGGCCGTCTCGTTATCTCCAACATCGGGAATAAGAAGTCGCAGGGGCCATATCCAGCGAATACGGTAGCTGAGACAGTGTAACAGTTTGTTTCTAACCAAAAAATCACGAACAAGAATTTAGGTGTGAGCGGGAGGATTTTCGTCATGCAATTTCCGCGAGAGGTTCTGCCACAATTCTGGTCGTTTTATTCGAACTGCGTCACGCAAACGGCGCGTAATTTCTAGGTAGTATTCCTTATTGATCGTACGACCGTAAGGCAGGAACTTATAATGCACTATCTCATTGTAATCGAAGAAAATATTGAGAAGAACCTTCACATGTAATAGAGCTTGTCTATTTTTTTCCTTCTTCGGCCTTGGCTCTTCAGGCAGTTTCAATTGGGACGATTGGCCTTTGGTTTCGACATCACAAGTGTATACCCACGTTCCGCCACTTCTTGTAAAGTCCTTTAGATGTTCTGGATCGTCGTCGACTTCATTCAGCAGTTCCTGAGCGATGTCTTCGAGACGTTGTTTTTGGTCGAAATTCAAAAATTTCTGAACAAACTTCGCTAATACCCTTTTGGTGCCGAAAAAATTGCTTGGCAAGAGCCAAAGGATATGCTAACATCATCAGCAATCTCACTGACGGTGACTGGGCAATTTTCCAGAACCATTTTCTTTGCTTTTTCCACATTGTCGTCAGTAATTGATACGGTTAAGTGTCCAGGGCGTTCGTAGTCTTCAACGTCTTCTCGACGCTCCTGGAAACTTTTATATCATCCGTAAACTCTTGTCTCACTCGTATCAGATTCATCAAAAGCCTCAGTCAAAATTCTGTATGCGGTGCTGCACTTTATTCCATTTCTCAAACAAAATATGATTCAAACTCTTTGAACCCTCCTTTTCGGAAGTAAAAATCCGTCTATCACACGAAAACACGTATAGGCTTTGCGACTGTCAACAATAAACCAAATATTTAAAACAGCTGAAAATGCAAATATACATTAGGAATATATGTACCAATAAGATTAAAAAATTGAAAATCTGGTGTATAAAACCTGCAAAATTAAAAAAAATTCCTCTTATTTTTTTATCACACATTGTACGATGTCTTCCGCTTTATTTTGGTCCAGACGTATATCCTAGGACATTTAAAGGCTTTTAGTTATTTTAGTTATTACTTGTGTAATCGTACCCTTCCGACTTTTTGTGCGCAATATGCTACATTTACTTACGTTCAGGGTCAGTGTACGACCAACAGCTGTCTTCAATCATCTGCAGGACTTGCGTCATTTTGATGAAGTTTTCTGGGGTTATACCTTCCCTACTTACAACATCATCTGCCAACAGCTTCATGGGGCTTACTTCGGATAGCCCTGATATTTTGTATCTGACGACTTCGTCCCGTTCAGAGTAATGTGTCGAGTTCCCACTCCCAAGAAGTCGTAAATCCTGTCACAAAACTGGTCCGATTTTCTGAAGTTCACTAACTGACAGTTCAATACTGTACTGAATACATTCCGGAAGTCAAGAACTTGGGGTCAGCCTGTTCGCCGTCGTCTGTAGCCAAATGGATTTCATGGCGATCACAGTTTCAAAAGATCTCTGTTCGTGGAATCTGTGTCGATTCCTATAAAGACTTCAGTCTCCAATAACCATGACGTCGACGGGACGTTTATCTTCAATATTTCTATTCGTCTCGTGAAGAAGAAGAAGAAGAAAGATTAGTGTTTAACGTCCAGTCTTCCTCGAAGTCATTAGACATGCAGCACAAGATCGGATTAAGGAAGGACTGGGAAGGAAGTCGGCCGTTTTCTTTCAAAGCAACCATCTCGGCATTTGATTTAAGAGATTCAGGGAAATCACTCAAAATATAAATTAGGAAGACCGAACGGGGATTTGAACCGCCGTCTTCCCGAACGCGAGTCCAGTGTGTCTAACCAGTGCGCTATCTCGCTCGGTCATTTTGTGAAGCTGAAGTGTATTTCTTGCAACACGTTTAATCTATCGCATTTCCTTGATCTGTAATATCTTTGTCAACGTGAAATGTAACAAAATAAATACAGTAAAATTCGCAATCTGTCAATCTGCTTTACGTCTGGACTTATGAAGGGAGTAATAAGATCTTTCCGGTACAGAATATTTACTCTGTTGACTCCACTACGCATGACCTTCAAGGAAATGTTACTGCAGCTCGTAAAATGTCCATAAAGCACGATAGTATTGAATTTCGCAACGGAGGCTGTTATACGTCGACGAACAACGGCCATGTCAGTAGCGCAATAAAGTATGGAGGAGAACGAAAAGTCGTATGTGGAACGATGGTACGTTCACGAGAGACGGAAAGACTGCGTCCATAAATTTTTTATTAGTCCCTGCTATGGCCGTGTTTAAAGGTTAAGAGAAGGAGCCTCCAAGTAGCGTTAGTTTCGCTAAAGTTTCAGCTACGTCGGAACACTGATGACGGATAAAGCTTGGAGTGAACAGCAGAATTTGAGATTGTAAATATACCTGTATAAAAAATTGATGAAGACTGCAGCAGCTAGTAATAGTTTTACGTATTTCTCAAAAAAGAGTGAAGGTTTTAGTTTTTCGTAACTACACTGGAAATGGTAACAATTATTTTTTAGGGTACGACGGGATCATAATCTACACAGTACTTTCTATTTTATATAAGTTAGTGAACATTTTCATCGAGTCATGATTGGGGATTGGGGAATTAGACCTGAATTCGTACTATTATTCGCCTTTGCGAGAACTGGATGCAACTGTGTCTCCCGTGTGCTGGTTTTTATTTATTTTTTAAAGGAAATGGAATGTTTGCTCCTCTGTTCGATCCAAGACTCTGCCAAAAACGAAGCCAATTTAAGTTGTGTTATACAGGGTGAGTCACCTAACATTACCGCTGGATGTATTTCGTAAACCACGTCAAATACTGACGAATCGATTCCACAGGCCGAACGTGAGGAGAGGGGCTAGTTTAATTAGTTAATACAAACCATAAAAAAATGCACTGAAGTATGTTTTTTAACACAAACCTACGTTTTTTTAATGGAAACCCGTTAGTTTTGTTAGCACATGTGAACATATAAACAAATACGTAATCAGTGCCGTTTGTTGCATTGTAAAATGTTAATTACATCCGGAGATATTTTAACCTCAAGTTGACGCTTGGGTACCACTCCTCCGCTGTTCGATCGTGTGTATCGGAGAGCACCGAATTACGTAGGGATCCAAAGGGAACGGTGATGGACCTTAGGTACAGAAGAGACTGGAACAGCACATTACGTCCACACGCTAACACCTTTTTATTGGTCTTTTTCACTGACGCACATGTACATTACCATGAGCGGTGAGGTACACGTTCGACGGGCGTTTCATAGGACGTGGAGGACGCATAAATTGGCCAGCCCGTTCTCCTAATCTTACAGCTGTGGACTTCTTTCTGTGGGGTACGTTAAAGGAGAATGTGTACCGTGATGTGCCTACAACCCCATAGGATATGAAACAACGCATTGTGGCAACCTGCGGTGACATTACACCAGATGTACTGCGGCGTGTACGACATTCATTACGCCAGAGATTGCAATTGTGTGCAGCAAATGATGGCCACCACATTGAACATCTATTGGCCTGACATGTCGGGACACACTCTATTCCACTCCGTAATTGAAAACGGAAACCACGTGTGTTCGTGTACCTCACCCCTCATGGTAATGTACATGTGCGTCAGTGAAAAAGACCAATTAAAAGGTGTTAGCATGTGGACGTAGTGTGCTGTTCCAGTCTCTTCTGTACCTAAGGTCCATCACCGTTCCCTTTGGATCCCTACGTAATTCTGTGCTCTCCGATACACACGATCGAACAGCGGAGGAGTGATACTCAAGCGTCAACTTTAGGTTACAATATCTCCGGATGTAATTAACATTTTACAATGCAACAAACGGCACTCATTACGTATTTGTTTATATGTTAAGATGTGCTAACAAAACTAACGGGGTTCCATTTTAAAAAACGTAGGTTTGTGTTAAAAAACATACTTCCGTGCATTTTTTTTTATGGTTTGTATTAATCAATTACACTAGCCCCTCTCCTCACGTTCGGTCTGTGGAATCGATTTGTCAGTATTTGATGTGGTTTACGAAATATATCCAGCGGTAGCGTTAGGTGACTCATCCTGTATATTGTTAGCCCGCATCTCGTGGTCGTGCGGTAGCGTTCCCGCTTCCCACGCCCGGGTTCCTGGGTTCGATTCCCGGCGGGGTCAGGGATTTTCTCTGCCTCGTGATGGCTGGGTGTTGTGTGATGTCCTTAGGTTAGTTAGGGTTAAGTAGTTCTAAGTTCTTGGGGACTGATGACCATCGATGTTAAGTCCCTTAGTGCTCAGAACCATTTGAACCATTTTTTTGTATATTGTTATCATTTGAATGAAATGGCTGAAACAGATAAAGGGCGCAGAATTTCGTAAGAAGAGAGTAAATGTGGTCTGAAAGCCGCTTTCGGAGTGGTAGGTGTATCTATGCTTGATAACGTTGAACCTGTTACATGCAACACTACAAGTTCAAGCGCTCATCACAGTTACCTACACGAATATGCTACACATACGACACAACACTAACACTTCAAAATGGTAAATTCCCAATAGGAGTGAATGAAGCAAATCTTTCAAACAGAGAACAATGTCGTTCGACGTATACGCCCACATTCTCAAACCACTACGGAAGGTTCTCAACGATTTGAGAGAGTGCGCACATCAGTTGCCGATGGTGTTAACGCGTGAAGTATAGCCATCCCGAGTAAAGCACCAGTGTGCCAGATCTCACTGTTTTGCTTCTTTCAAAGCGTTTCAACACTCTCCTCCGCCAATGTGACGGTTAGACACACAAGGAGAACTGGAGGAATCATATTTTCGACATAACACCGAAATCTTGACCCAGTGCGTCGTTCTTAACATGTGTTAAACTGCAGTACTGATGGCTTTAACAGATGGAAGAATTTCTTTAAATCTCTGTACACTATAACTGAACCAGAAACTCCGACTCCACGCTGTATTATTGATCACAGAAATCATTTACAACCCATGACTCATTCGTAACTATTTTCGGTCATAAGCCTATATTCAGACAGCAGCATAAATTTCTTAATGAAATCTGACATGTTTCTCAGGAAGAAAAAGTGTTCTTTGTCCAGTGCGTACATGTAGCTTATTATGCATCTCGTTGATTCGCGAAACAGACTAAAATCATTACGTCGTACGCATACGCTCGCTTATATTATCTGTTATACTATACATGTTGCATACTGCTATACTGTATATACATGTACTGTTGTATCTCCAGCAAAACTGCCTTTGGTCTGTCTCGCGAGTTAATATAGCGCATGGAAAACGGCATATGCTCAGTGTCAATTTAGAAAAGAATGTTTCCTCCTTATGAAAAACAGGAACTTGCATACATGTAGAAATAATCAAAAACGGACAAATCAGTGATAATACAAAGACCTACGCTCGCATTCAGGACACATGGTGGACGAAAGTAACAGGCAGAAACAAGAGATCTGTTTGTAATAGCTTCAACGAGCCGGGCACTAAAACTCTCACACAGGGTGACAATTATTGAACTATATGAAAAAAACGTAAATTAGTTACTAACTACGACGTGCACACACTTTATTCAACATGTAAACGTCACTTCAGATATTCGGATTTACATTATCACACGTTCGATATGCCTGCCATCATTAGCGATGATGTGGCGCAGACGAATAGCGAAATTCTGCATGAACCACTGAAATGTCGGAACATGGATGCCGTCGAATGGCTGTTTCCAGCTGAGCAATAGTTTTGGGGTTATTGATGTACACCTTGTCTTTAATACAGTCCCACAAAAAGGAGTCGTATTTGTTCAGATCCGGAGAATATGGCGGCTAATCGAGGCCCATCGTAGTGGCCTCTGGGGACCCCACAGCCAGAATGCGTTCCCCAAAGTGCGTCAACAGGACATCAAACAATCTCATGCTTCGATGGGGTCGAGCTACGTCTTGCATGAACCGCATCTTTTTGAAATCAGGGTCACTTTAAATAATGGGGATGAAATCGTCTTCTAAAACCTTCCCATACCGTTCGGTAGTGACCGTGCCATCAAGGAATATCGCACCGATTATTCCGTGACTGGGCACTGCGCACCACACAGTCACCCGTTGAGGGTGAAGAGACTTCTCTATCGCGAAATGCGCGTATTTTGCTTATCGACGAACACATCCAAATGAAAGTGGGCTTCGTCGCTAAACTACACATACTAAACATATTAATCCCCACCATGGCCCGCGGCAAACCGTGCAGTTTCAGCGTTCTAACGCAAACCGTTCAGAAGTTACGACGATTTTATTTCGTATAGTTCAATAATTGTCAGCCTGTTTATATCCCACATCGTCGCTCAGTGATCATAACACCATTAAGAAGAAATACGTATTTAGCACTCCCATAGCAACGGTCATGTACGAGGGGCGCTCAGTAAGTAATGAAACACAATCTTTTTCTATGCCAATTTCGACTGAAAAAGTCTAAAAATTGTTGCAGGACATCGTGGAATATTCCCGCTTCAGCACATATAGTTTCGTGAAGTTCTGCGGCGCTATAAGTAACCTTCAAAATGTCACCTGTAACTGTGGAGCGTTCCAAACAGAGAGCTGTCGTTGAGTTTCTTTTTGAGGAAAACAAGAATATCACAGATACTCATAGGCACTTGCAGAATGTCCACGGAGACCTGGCAGTGAACAAAAGCGCGATGAGTGGTTGGACGAGGGATCTGTCATCCTCGCAAAAGGGTCGCGCAAACCTCCCACGTGCCACCGGCCATACACGGCTGTGACTGCTGCGATGTCAGAACGTGCGGACACTCTCATTCGAGGTGATCGACGGATCAAAAACACCTCGCTGCTCAACTGGACGTCTCAGTTGGACTCTGAATGGGTTACTGTGCTCGATGTCGTCCCTCACGGTGCGAAGATCAGTTCTGAAGTGTATTGTGCTTTCTCAGGAAACTGAAGAAACAACTTCGCTGCGTTCGTCGCCACAAAAATGCAAACGAACTTCTGCTTCTCCATGACAATGCAAGCCCTCGTACAAGCCTGTGCACCCCAGAAGAGCTCACAAAACTCCATTGGACTGTTCTTCAAAAAAAATGGTTCAAATGGCTCTGAGCACTATGGGACAACATCTGTGGTCATCAGTCCCCTATAACTTAGAACTACTTAAACCTAACTAACCTAAGGACATCACACACATCCATGCCCGAGGCAGGATTTGAACCTGCGACCGTAGCAGTCGCGCGGTTCCGGACTGAGCGCCTAGAACCGCGAGACCACCGCGGCCGGCGACTCTTCTTCCACGTCCATTCTATAGTCCGGATCTTTAATCTTCCAACTTCCATGTGTTTGGCCCAGTGAAGGATGCACTCCACGGGAAGTAGTGCGTGGAGGATGGGAAGGTTATTGACGCAGCAAGACTTCTGCTCCGACGTCGATCTGTAGAGAGGTACCATGCGGGCCTACAGGCCGTAGAAGTAGCGGAAGCCCGTTTCATTAAACGGAGATTATGTTGAAAATAGAGTTTAGTAGCCAAGACAGTGTGGAACGATATAGTGTACTTGATTTGTGAATAAAACGAATCTGCGTTCAGAAAAAAATGCCACACATTACTTAGTGAACGCCACTCGTATGTCTAAACCCAGATGAGGTGGTGCCAACAGGCCATCTTTATGGTAGGTACTTGAGGTATTCTCGTGTGTGAGGGGGAGTGTGCCGCGCGGGATTAGCCGAGCGGTTTGAACCGCTGCAGTCATGGACTGCGCGGCTGCTCCCGGCGGAGGTTCGAGTCCTCCCTCGGGCTTGCGTGTGTGTGATTGTCCTTAGGATAATTTAGGTTAAGTAGTGTGTAAGCTAAGGGACTGATGACCTTAGCAAATAAGTCCCATAAGATTTCAGACACATTTGAACTTTTTTTTAAAGGTACGCAATGTGGACTTTGTCCCGTCCCAGCGGTGGATGATACAGAAGCTTTCTGCCGGATCATGTGAATCCATTTGTTCGTCTGCAGCACCGTGCACATGACTGTGCCTTCAAAAAACCAGTGCGATGTTGTATCACTCTGGAACTGTAGCAAATGGTTTTCATAACGGTCCACTGTCATAAATAGTCACGTGACCTCATTCGTATTACTCACATCTGGGACGGCACCGAATAACGTGGGCACACCTTGGAACGGCTCCTACTAATGTCCGAAGTATTTGGATGCCAATTAAGCTGTTAATGCCGGCAGCGGTGCCCGTGCGGTTCTGGCGCTGCAGTCCGGAACCGCGGGGCTGCTACGGTCGCAGGTTCGAATCATGCCTCGGGCATGGGTGTGTGTGATGTCCTTAGGTTAGTTAGGTTTAAGTAGTTCTAAGTTCTAGGGGACTTACGACCTAAGATGTTGAGTCCCATAGTGCTCAGAGCCATTTTTGAAGCTGTTATTGACCATGATGCCTGCCCCCCCCCCCCTCCCCTTTCCACTGAAATCCAGATCAGGAAGTTCGATTCCGTACTATTGTGAAAATGTGTGTGTGTGTGTGTGTGTGTGTGTGTGTGTGTGTGTGTGTGTGTGTGTGTGTGTGTGTGTGCGTGCGCGTGCGCGTGGAGGCCGGCCGGAGTGGCCGACCGCTTCTAGGCGCTACAGTCTGGAACCGCGAAACCGCTACAGTCGCAGTTTCGAATCCTGCCTCGGGCATGGATGTGTGTGAAGTCCTTAGGTTAGTTAGGTTTAAGTAGTTCTAAGTTCTAGGGGACTGATGACCACAGATGTTAAGTCCCATAGTGCTCAGAGCCATTTGAGCCATTTTTAGGAATAAACAACCAAGCCTAAGACCAAATATTCACAAAAAAGTTGATTGTCTTTTATTACGTAACCGGCCGATGTGGCCTAGCTGTTCTAGGCACTTCAGTCTGGAACCGCGCTACCGCCACGGTCGCAGGTTCGAATCCTGCCTCGGGCATGAACGTGTGTGATGTGCTTAGGTTAGTTAGATTTAAGTAGTTCTACCTCAGATGTTAAGTCCCATAGTGCTCAGAGCCATTTGGACCCATTTTTGAAATATTAGGCTGCTGAAATTAATGAGAGAGCGTTAAGTGTAATGAAAACACAAGCGGTCGATCGGATGTTGTTTGAGTAGAAGCATTCTTCTTGTACCACATACATACTGCATCGAAGTTCCGAACTGCTCCGCCGTACATACACACACTTCTAAGTTACTGCAGAGATAATGTTATCTGCTGGAAGGCCGCTAAGAGCGACTCACCGCCAGAATGGGAAGTTCCTCGTTGCACACTGACACACGTCTTACCTTACGCCTCTCAAACGAGCCTCAGCACGCTGCTCACTTCAATGTGAGAGACTCACAACACACAGTCCTCACAGTGGCCTCTCACTGAAATGCACCAGGATCATTTGGAGGGAAGGTTAGGAGTACACAATCAAGTCGACATCGTGATCGTCACAGACGAAGCTCTGTTCTAGCTCATTTGGAGAAAGATGGCGACCGAAATCGGCGGTTTCACCCCTTGAAGGAAGTACAAACATGAAAAACAGAGAGTAACGGAACCTGTACATAAAAATTGAATATAAACCAACATAAACATCATTTCCACTCCTTTTATTACACTACTGGAAATGGAAAAAAGAACACATTGACACCGGTGTGTCAGACCCACCATACTTGCTCCGGACACTGCGAGAGGGCTGTACAAGCAATGATCACACGCACGGCACAGCGGACACACCAGGAACCGCGGTGTTGGCCGTCGAATGGCGCTAGCTGCGCAGCATTTTTGCACCGCCGCCGTCAGTGTCAGCCAATTTGCCGTGGCATACGGAGCTCCATCGCAGTCTTTAACACTGGTAGCATGCCGCGACAGCGTGGACGTGAACCGTATGTGCAGTTGACGGACTTTGAGCGAGGGCGTATAGTGGGCATGCGGGAGGCCGGGTGGACGTACCGCCGAATTGCTCAACACGTGGGGCGTGAGGTCTCCACAGTACATCGATGTTGTCGCCAGTGGTCGGCGGAAGGTGCACGTGCCCGTCGACCTGGGACCGGACCGCAGCGACGCACGGATGCACGCCAAGACCGTAGGATCCTACGCAGTGCCGTAGGGGACCGCACCGCCACTTCCCAGCAAATTAGGGACACCGTTGCTCCTGGGGTATCGGCGAGGACCATTCGCAACCGTCTCCATGCGGCTGGGCTACGGTCCCGCACACCGTTAGGCCGTCTTCCGCTCACGCCCCAACATCGTGCAGCCCGCCTCCAGTGGTGTCGCGACAGGCGTGAATGGAGGGACTAATGGAGACGTGTCGTCTTCAGCGATGAGAGTCGCTTCTGCCTTGGTGCCAATGATGGTCGTATGCGTGTTTGGCGCCGTGCAGGTGAGCGCCACAATCAGGACTGCATACGACCGAAGCACACAGGGTCAACACCCGGCATCATGGTGTGGGGAGCGATCTCCTACACTGGCCGTACACCTCTGGTGATCGTCGAGGGGACACTGAATAGTGCACGGTACATCCAAACCGTCATCGAACCCATCGTTCTACCATTCCTAGACCGGCAAGGGAACTTGCTGTTCCAACAGGACAATGCACGTCCGCATGTATCCCGTGCCACCCAACGTGCTCTAGAAGGTGTAAGTCAACTACCCTGGCCAGCAAGATCTCCGGATCTGTCCCCCATTGAGCATGTTTGGGACTGGATGAAGCGTCGTCTCACGCGGTCTGCACGTCCAGCACGAACGCTGGTCCATCTGAGGCGCCAGGTGGAAATGGCATGGCAAGCCGTTCCACAGGACTACATCCAGCATCTCTACGATCGTCTCCATGGGAGAATAGCAGCCTGCATTGCTGCGAAAGGTGGATATACACTGTACTAGTGTCGACATTGTCCATGCTCTGTTGCCTGTGTCTATGTGCCTGTGGTTCTGTCAGTGTGATCATGTGATGTATCTGACCCCAGGAATGTGTCAATAAAGTTTCCCCTTCCTGGGACAATGAATTCACGGTGTTCTTATTTCAATTTCCAGGAGTGTAGTAATGAAAACCACACATTGCATGTTGTACCACCATACAGCGAGACCTTCAGAGGTGGTGATCCAGATTGCTGTACACACTGGTACCTCTAATACCCAGTAGCACGTCCTCTTGCATTCATGTCTGTCTGTGGCATACTATCCACAAGTTCATGAAGGCACTGTTGGTCCATACTGTCCCACTCCTCAACAGCGATTCGGCGTTGATCCCTCACAGTGGTTGGTGGGTCACGTCGTCCATAAACAGCCATTTTCCATAGGGTCCGTGTCTGGAGAACATGCTGGCCACTCTAGTCGAGCGATGTCGCTATCTTGAAGGAAGTCATTCACAAGATGTGCACGATGGAGGCGCGAATTGTCGTCCATGAAGACGAATGCCTCGCCGATATGGTTGCTCTATCGGTCGGAGGATGGCATTCACGTATCGTACAGCCGTTACGGTACCTTCCATGACCTCCAGCAGCGTACGTCGGCCCCACATAATGCCACACCATAACAGCAGATAACCTCCACCTTCCTGCACTCGCTGGACAGTGTGTCTAAGGCGTTCAGCCTGACCAGGTTGCCTCCAAACACGTCTCCGACGATTGTCTGATTGAAGGCATATGCGACAGTCGCCGGTTAAGAGTACGTGATGCCAATCCTGAGCGGTCCATTCGGCATGTTGCTGGGCCCATCTACCGCGCTTCATGGCTACAACGATGGACCGAAGACCTAAGCACTTTGGTCCCATAAGAGGTTACCACAACTGTACAATTTACAATACTTCAGTTTTGAATATCACACTTAATTCCATAGGAAATATTAATATTCAGAATCAGAAGAAGAACAATAAACAGCCCTGTGTTGATCTGATAAAACCGATTCTGAGATAGTGGTGTGTCTCACTGTGTCCTGCATTACACACTGCGCCAATGTCTAAGAGGACAGAACATGACGGCAGAACTCTAATGATTCGTAGAGTAAGATGTATCAACCAATAAGAAAGTCTAATGAAATCCATGCTAATTAGAACCTAAAAGCAAATACGTTGACGGAAAGAAACCGCAACACCAAGAAGGAGTTGTACGACAAAAACGGAATTTGGTAGGAGTGTTTTCACATCAGAAACATGACGCGCTAATCGGACAAGAGTGGTGTTAGTAGCGCCGCTACGAGGATTCAAATCAGGTTTGCTTTAAATACGCGCTGTAACGGTCGTAAGCGTTAGTTAACTTTGAATTTGGACATCGTGAGTTGGTTTGTCAAGAATGCCTTTGAGGCGACAAAGATGCTGTAATCACTGCCTCACTGGATTTGATGATGATGATGATGATGATGATGATGATGATGATGATTTTGTTTGCGTGACGCTCAACTGTGCGGTCATCAGCGCCCGTACAAAGGCCCAATTTTTTTCGCACTTCAATTTTATACGCAGTCCAACCTAGCCACTATCACGAATGATAGTAATGATGAAACGATAAGGACAACACAAACACCTAGTCCCCAGCCAAAGAAAACTGAGTTTGATGGAAGCCGTGTAACGGGGCTACGAGATGCTGTTTGTTCCTTCTGCAGTATTGCAGAAAAAGTTGGTAGGAATGTAGACGCAGCACATGATTACTGACAGCGGTGAACACGAGTGTGTACCATCGCTAGAAGACCGGGCTTCAGTGGCACGACCGAGAGGGTATATCATCGTCTTCGGCGTACGGCTCTGGCGCATCGTACTACAGCTGCAACAGCAGTTTGAGCAGTAGTTGGCACCAAGTGACACAATGAACTGTTACAAAGCGGTTATTTCAAGGGCAGCTCCGAGCCAGACGTCCTGTAGTGTGCATTCCGCTCACCCCAAACCACCACCATTTACGACTTCAGAGGTGTCAAGCGAGAGCTCACTGGAGGGTAGATCGGGGGTCTGTTGTGTTTTCTGATGAAATCTGGTTCTGCCTCGATGCCAGTGGTGGCCATATGTTGGGTGAGAAAGAGGCCAGTAGAGGACCTGTCACTAACATGTGTGCGTGCTAGAAAGACTGGACCTACACCTGGAGGTATGGTCTGGGATACGATTTCATAAAACAGTAGGACCACTTTCGTGGTTATCTCGCGCGCTCTGACTGCAAATTTGTTCGTTAATATGGTGTTGTGCTGCCATTCATAAACATCATTCCAGGGGGTGTTTTCCAACTGGATAACACTCCTCCACATATCGCTTTTGCAACCCAACATGCTCTACATAGCGTCGACATGTTTCCTCGGCCTTCTCGATCACGATATCTGTCTTCAGTCGATCACATATGGGACATATAGGACGGCATCTCCAGCGTCATCCACACCCACCATTAATCGTCCCTGTATTGATCGATCAACTGCAACAGGTATGGACTTCCATCACACAAACTGACTTTCGGCTGTTGTGCAACAAAATGCACCCACGTTTGCATGCTTGCATTCAAAATTCTGGCTTGCACTTGTTATTAATGTACCACCATTTCACATTTGAAATGGCTTATGTTGCCTAGACAAATGTGTTCCCAAAATTTCACTACCCTACACTAATTATTTTTGAGTGTTGCGATTTTTCCCGTCAGTGTATATTGCTCCGTTGTTTTCCGCAAATTTCGTACTCGTCTTGTGCAAAATAGCGCAGTTAAAATTTCTCGGCCTTACAGTGAAAGACTATAGTTAGAAAAAAAAATTACGTCGTATTTTATCGGCGTAGACCCGTAATAGTCCAGAGCACTTCGTGCAGTGTTTTTCCATCGACTAAAATCCATCGCTAAAGTGCGAGTTCGCAAAGTCTGCAAAATATTCATCAGTGGTTGCTTAATCCCTATACTGGATTTATAACATTTTCCAGAATTAACTTTTTCACATGTGAGAATAGACTGACGTCAGAAGGTGCCAAATATTATGAATATGTTGGATGTTCCAGTAATTTTGACTTCACTGCGAAAGCAACTTCGTGGGCACGTGCGTTTCCTTGTTTCGTTTCCTGATGCACTTCATGCCTTTCCCGAGGTTTCCTTTCCTTTGTCAAGCTGTTCACGAATAGTTGCCGTATATTCGGCAGTTACTTTTTTAACCTTTTGCAAGGTAATCAACCAAAAGAAACACATATGCATTACAGAAGGTTCTCGTCATTACCTTACCTGGAAATGAAATCGACCTCGCCGTTTGCACTTATTGCAGCTTCGCGTGTGCAGTGACGCGGTTAACCCGCACACACACATCAGCAGCAAATCAGTACACAAATTAATTGTTTCTGTAAGAAGATCCACACGTTTCTGATAAATTCTTTTTTTTTGCTTTCTTTTGATTACCCTTAAAGCGATTCGGCTCCTACCTTACACGAGGTTTTGTCGTAGTTTGGGTTTCATACAAAATGTGCGCCATTCTTTACTTTTGCTATGCCCGTACCGTAGCATGTTTCATACACCCTTGGTCGCTGATCGTTTAATAAAAATATTGTACACCTTTTAAATGTTTTCATTTGTAGATGCAGTTTGAGGACGTCCTTCACGTGAATATCTTCAAGAACACTGCAGCCATCTTTCACTTAATTCCCCCGTTTCTTAACTCCTAAGCGGGAGCAGAACCCCGTAAACGCTTTATCAGCTATGGATGGATTCGTGTCCTCGATACACCGTCCGATACAAAAAATTATATACAGAATAGCAGTGCCTCTGTTATCGAGAAGAGCGATGCAGTGTTCCTTTGGATATGCTTGCGTGTCCGAAGGAACGTTGCATCGCACACTATGTGATCAAAAGCATTCGGACACCTGGTTAAAAATGGGTTACAAATTCGTGGCGCCCTCCATCGGTAATTCTGGAATTCAATGGTGTTGGCCCACCCTTAGCCTTGATGACAGCTTCCACTCTCGTAGGCATAACTTCAACAAGGTGCTGGAAGGTTTCTCGGGGAATAGCAGCCCATTCTTCACGGAGTGCTGCACTGAGGAAAGGTATCGACGTCGGTCGGTGAGGCCTGGCACGAAATCGGCGTTCCAAAACATCATAAAGGTGTTCTATAGCATTCAGGTCAGGGATCTGTGTAAGTCAGTCCATTACAGGGATGTTATTATCGTGTAACCACTCCGCCACATGCCGTGCATTATGAACAGGTGCCCGATCGTGTTGAAAGATGCAATCGCCATCCCTGAATTGCTCCTCAACAGTGGGAAGCAAGAAGGTGCTTAAAACATCAATGTAGGCCTATGCTGTAATAGTGCCACGCAAAACAACAAGGGTTGCAAGCCCCCTCTATGAAAAAGACGTCCACGCTGTAACACCATCGTCTCCGAAGTTTAGTGTTGGGACTACACACGCTGGCAAATGACGTTCACCGGACATTCGCTATACCCACACCCTGCCATCAGATCGCCACATTGTGTACCGTGATTCTTCACTCCATACAGCTTTTTTCCACTGACCAATCGTCAAATGTTTACGCTCCTTACACCAAGCGAGGCGTCGTCGTTTGGCATTTACGGGCGCGATGTGTGGCTCATGAGCAGCCGCTCGAACTTAAAATCCATTTTCTCTAACCTCCCGCCAAACTGTCTTAGTACTTGAAGTGGATCCTGATGCAGTTTGGTGTGTGATGGTCTGGATAGACGTCTGCCTATTACACATTACGACCCTCGTCAACAGTCAGTGGTCTCTGTCACACAACAGACGAGGTCGGCCTGTACGCTTTTGTGCTGTACGTGTCCCTACATGTTTCCACTTCACTATCACATCGAAAACAGTGTACCTAGGGATGTTTAGGTGTATGGAAATCTCGCGTACGCACGTATGACACAAGTGAGACGCAATCACCTGACCAAGTTAAAAATCCGCGAGTTCCGCGGAGCGCCCCATTCTGCTCTATCACGATGTCTAATGACTACTGAGGTCGTTGATATGGAGTACCTGGTAGTAGGTGGCAGCACAATGCACGTAACATGAAAACCGTATGTTTTTGGGGGCGTCCGTATACCTTTGATGACATAGTTTATTCTTAATAATACAGGCACTGCTATTTTGCATATTTTTTCGGCGACACCAGGTCCTCGACTCTCAAACAATATGTCATCCCTGGACGGGAATATACGTAACGTATGAATGTAGGCTGTGACATAATGAAGATGACATATGATAGAGCCGGCCGGAGTGACGACGCGATTCTAGGCGCTACAGTCTGGAGCCGAGCGACCGCTACGGTCGCAGGTTCGAATCCTGCCTCGGGGATGTATGTGTGTGATGTCCTTAGGTTAGTTAGGTTTAAGTAGTTCTAAGTTATAGGCGACTGATGACCTCAGAAGCTAAGTCGCATAGTGCTCAGAGCCATTTGAACCATTTAAAACTTATGAAAGTTCGGGTCTGACCGTAATTCGTGCTCGGATGTCCGAAGTCATTAAAGTACTCGTTCACGTAAAGCGGGATATCTGGCTTCGAGTCCTGGTCCGACACAAATTTTCATTGTCATCATTCCAATATTCAGTCGAAGGTGCTTCATGCTGATAACTGCGAGTATATTTCCTGTAAAGAATTCTATATTGGCAGGATATTCTTGTTTGCCCATTTGAACTCTACACACGCAACACGTTATCTTCAAATAGACAACAGACGATACGGTCCTCGTATAAATCTGAAACATCACTTAATTTATTGCACAGCGTTAACCAACATAGAAAAAAATCATTATCAATATCAACTTTCTGCCAGCGAGAGGCATATCGTCCTTCTTTTGATATGTAAAATGATACTTCAGAACTAAAATAATAATAAGAAAATCGTTATAGCATTTACAGCCATCATTCTAAAATAACAATGAAGTTGAAAAGAGTAGTAGTTTTCACCACAAAAATTCTGGTGCTTCATTACAAGAACTAATTCATTCGAAATTTGAAGGGACTATAGCGACGATAACGGTGACCGCTTTAACAGAGTTACTGATATACTATTTTAATAATGAGAATTCAGCATCTCCTGTTACAGAGACAACTCATATTTTATTGTTCAAACAAGTTTCGGGATTTGTATGCTGTGATCAGTGAGTACTTTTATTCGGGTCTAATTCATCAGAATGTTGGGTTCTGTAGGACCTGCAATACGTTATCACAAAGCTTGTCGTAGTTATTTTCATAGTTCCTGTGCTCATCTGCAAGATCATGTATTGCAGAAGTACGGTTAGAAACGGGGGAGCATCTGAATAAAAAATTAATGATTGGCCAAAGGTGATGAAACATTTGTGCAGTAAAGATATCGGTTGTTTGTGTAATAGGCAGACCAGAATATCCATAATTTAGTCTACTTGGTAAAACTTTAGAAGCAATGATAGTAGCAGCTTTGCTTTCAAATTGATATTCACATCCTTCCCTCACAATTAGTTCGCAGAAGCTCTTTCTTAGTATAATTAGTCTACACTGTGTTGGCCAGTTTCCTCTGTTGCCTTATACCCAAGGACAGAAGAGAGAAAATAAAAGAACTTAATGTTCCATCGATACCGAAGACTTCACGAGAGAGAACTCTCTGAGTTTCAAAATGAGGAGAAGGACAATTGTCGGGGCTTAGTTCAAGAAATTATTCCGATATTCACCCGAATTATTTTAAGGTAACCGTGGAAAAGATCTCAAGAAACGTGGAAAAGATCTCAAGAAACGAATTTGAATTCCGCTTTTTCCACATGAGAGCCGAGTGCCTTAGATACAGCCACTGGAGAGCACCGTCATCTTCTGCGTAACAGACGCTGCTACTCCGCATAATGGCACATTTTAGCTGTATAATGGATTAACGAGATAATGGAAAGACGGAGGCTACGAATGGCGTAGTCGAAGGGAAGTGACGGCACACTTCACGGAAAGACCTTCCGCGCCCACAAAACGTATTCAGCCTGCTGTATGTTCTCAGTGAGTCACGAAAGCAGTCCTAAGCACAGTATTCTGCAACTACTTTATCGTAAGACTTAATTTCACTCCAGAAATTGTAATACGTAAAGATATAAAAAAGGGACGATAATGATTGCAAGAGATACGTTAAGTACCTCGCTTTTAAACCTTTTATTTGGTTGTGCTTCTTTAACTCGTCTTACGTGTGAGGTTTCGCTCTTTAACTTCGTTGCTGCCATTGCATTTCTCGCCCATCTGTCAACCTCCCGCAGTGTTCACATCCTGTTATTAATTGCCTTGGCATTATACAGCGTGTTACAAAAAGGTACGGCCAAACTTTCAGGAAACATTCCTCACACACAAATAAAGAAAAGGTGTTATGTGGACATATGTCCGGAAACGCTTACTTTCCTTGTTAGAGCTCATTTTAGTTTCGTCAGTATGTACTGTACTTCCTCGATTCACCGCCATTTGGCCCAATTGAAGAAAGGTAATGTTGACTTCGGTGCTTGTGTTGACATGCGACTCATTGCTCTACAGTACTAGCATCAAGCACATCAGTACGTAGCATCAACAGGTTAGTGTTCATCACGAGCGTGGCTTTGCAGTCAGTGCAATGTTTACAAATGCGGAGTTGGCAGATGCCCATTTGATGTATAGATTAGCACGGGGCAATAGCCGTGGCGCGGTACGTTTGTATCGAGACAGATTTCCAGAACGAAGGTGTCCCGACAGGAAGATATTCGAAACAATTGATCGGCGTCTTAGAGAGCACGGAACATTCCAGCCTATGACTCGCGACTGGGGAAGACCTAGAACGACGAGGACACCTGCAATTGACGAGGCAATTCTTCGTGCAGTTGACGGTAACCCTAATGTCAGCGTCAGAGAAGTTGCTGCTGCACAAGGTAACGTTGAACACGTCACTGTATGGAGAGTGCTACGGGAGAACCAGTTGTTTCTGTACCATGTACAGCATGTGCAGGCACTATCAGCAGCTGATTGGCCTCCACGGGTACACTTCTGCGAATGGTTCATCAAGCAATGTGTCAATCCTTATTTCATTGCAAATGTTCTCTTTACGGATAAGGCTTCATTCCAACGTGATCAAATTGTAAATTTTCACAGCCAACATGTGTGGGCTGACGAGAATCCGCACGCAATTGTGCAATCACGTCATCAACACAGATTTTCTGTGAACTTCTGGGCACATTTCAGTCGAAGTGTTCGTACACTTCTCAACAACAGATTCGGTGACCGATGGATTGGTAGAGGCAGACCAATTCCATGGCCTCCACGCTCTCCTCACATCAACCCTCTTGACTTTCATTTATGGGGGCGTTTGAAAGCTCTTATCTACGCAACCCCGGTACGAAATATAGAGACTCTATGTGCTCGTATTGTGGACGGCTGTGATACAATACACCATACTCCAGGGCTGCATCGGCGATTCCATGCGACGGAGGGCGGATGCATGTATACTCGCTAACGGAGGACATTTTGAACATTTCCTGTAACAAAGTGTTTGAAGTCACGCTGGTACGTTCTGTTGCTGTGCGTTTCCATTCCTTGATTAATGTGATTTGAAGAGAAGTAATAAAATGAGCTCTAACATGGAAAGTAAGCGTTTCCGGACACATGTCCATATAACATATTTTCTTTCTTTGTGTGTGAGGAATGTTTCCTGATTGTTTGGCCGTACATTTTTGTAACACCTTGTATTACTTAATCTGGTGTCTGAAATTTCTTTTGTGGCAGCAGCAGCTAGACTGATGTCTCGTAAGACAGCATTATAAACATCTACACTACGTTATGTGCATCTGAAGCCGGACTAGCAAAAAGAGAAAGAAAGGTAAGTACATAATATATATTTCAACGTTCCGTGGGTTACGAGATATCAGAAACAAGAACTGGAAATGAAACATATTATGTTCTAACAAGCTAGTGAGGATTTGAATCACGCTAGTTTCGAATGGGAGTTCACTGCACCATTTTTGACGAACGTTTAACAGCAACCCTTAACAACCGTCTTATCACTGTGTGCTTCTTTTAAAGAGACTTCAAAAACCGTTTAAACGCGTGAATCGTTCCATTTGTGCAAAAGTAACTGTTACTTCTATGACAGAATGAAGGCTTTCACTGCCGGATGGTACTATCTGGTAAACCTTTCGGGGTACAAGGCCGTGGTCCAAAAAATGGTTCAAATGGCTCTGAGCACTATGGGACTTAACATCTGAGGTCATCAGTCCCCTAGAACGTAGAACTACTTAAACATAACTAACCTAAGGATATCACACACATCCATGCCCGAGGCAGGATACGAACCTGCGACCGTAGTGGTCGCGCGGTTCAGGACTGAAGCGCCGAGAACCCGCTCAGCCACTCCGACCGGCGATCCACAAAACTCTTCTGTTCCTAAAGTTACGCCCACAACTGCTCTGGACGTCTTTGGTGGCGTTGCTCCTCTGTCGAGTCTTGCCGAATCTGAAGATGTCCTGCGCAATTCTGGACGAAACGTTAGGAATAAATGTTTCATGTACCACGTCCTTATACGCCGAAATGTTTACCAACTGTAGTGTTATTTCGATACTCTCTAGGCAATTGGACCACAATGAAAAGGAGTGGAAGCGATTGATTGAGTGGGGACAACATGAACACTTTGAACATTTATTTTAAAATTAGAAAGTCACAACAACTTAGTCACTGTTAATCCAACAACACTACTCAATAAATTTATCAATTTACAATGTAAACACTTCCCATGACAATATTCCCTTAACAAAACCAATATTTAAAAGAAATTACACTGGAACCAATAAAATTTACAGTTTAGCATCCTAAAATTTGAACCTTTTACGCAAGTATGTCAGTTATTGCTCTTCCTTCTAGATTACTTAATCAGCTGCCCTCCTTTCGGTACTTTCTCACGAAGCACAATAAGCCTAACCAAATCAAGTATCATCTGTAAACTACCGAGAATACACAAGTGAATATACAAATTTTGTTAGGACTTACAAATGGCTCAGCGGCAACCAGATGATCTTAATGCTCACTAACATTCATTTTCACACAATTAGAAATGGAACATTGCTTCCCTTTCAGTAACGTCTACATCTATCACGACCGTTACTCCATCACACAACATGTCAAACGATATGCTCCGTCCGTCTACCTCAGTCCACATAAAACACAAGACAATATCAACCTTTAAACCTGTAACAGCATCGGACCAGAAATAACCATTTTAGAAGACAAATACACTACTGGCCATTAAAATTGCTACACCACGAAGATGACGTGCTACAGACGCGAAATTTAACCGACAGGAAGAAGATGCTGCCATATGCAAATGATTAGCTTTCCCGGCATTCACACAAGGTTGGCGCCGGTGGCGACACCTACAACGTGCTGGCATGAGGAACGTTTCCAACCGATTTCTCATACACAAACAGCAGTTGAGCGGCGTTGCCTGGTGAAACGTTGTTGTGATGCCTCGTGTAAGAAGGAGAAATGCGTACCATCACGTTTCCGACTTTGATAAAGATCGGATTGTAGCTTATATCGATTGCGGTTTATCGTATCGCGACATTGCTGCTCGCGTTGGTCGAGATCCAATGACTGTTAGCAGAATATGGAATCGGTGTCTTCAGGAGGGTAATACGGAACGCCGTGCTGGTTCCCAACGGCCTCGTATCACTAGCAGTCGAGATGACAGGCATCATATCCGCATGGCTGTAACGGATCGTGCAGCCACTTCTCGATTCCTGAGCCAACAGATGGGGACGCTTGCAAGACAACAACCATCTTCACGAACAGTTTGACGACGCTTGCAGCAGCATGGACTATCAGGTCGGAGACGATGGCTGCGGTTACCGTTGACGCTGCATCACAGACAGGAGCGCCTGTGATGGTGTACTCAACGACGAACCTTGGTGCACAAATGGCAAAACGTCCTTTTTTCGGGTGAATTCAGGTTGTGTTTACAGCATCATGATGGTTGCATCCGTGGTTGGCGACATCGCGGTGAACGCACATTGGAAGCGTGTATTCCTCATCGCCATACCCGGCGTGATCTTATGGGGCGCCATTGGTTACACGTCTCGGTCACCTCTTGTTCGCATTGAAAGCACTTTGAACAGTGGACGTTACATTTTAGATGTGTTACGACCTGTGGCTCTATCCTTCATTCGATCCCTGCGAAACCCTACATTTCAGCAGGATAATGCACGAGCGCATGTTGTAGGTCCTGTACGGGCCTTTCTGGATACAGAAAATGTTCGAATCCAGCCCCGGGCATGGATGTTTGTGATGTCCTTAGGTTAGTTAGGTTTAATTAGTTCTAAGTTCTATGATACTGATGACCTCAGAAGTTAAGTCGCATAGTGCTCAGAGCCATTTGAACCATTTTGAAAAGAAAATGTTCGACTGCTGCCCTGGCCAGCACATTCTCCAGATCTCTCACCAATTGAAAACGTCTGGTCAATGGTGGCCGAGTAAGGCAAAGCTTTTGCCACAAGGATGAGTAATATGATACCGACGCGCCATAAGTTAATGTTCGACAAAGATGATGAGCCTGTAACATCGGCGAATAATAGTTCCTTTTGTAAACTTTCTGTTAACCCAGCGGCTGCATTAAAACCTTACTTATCTGGCCGCTTGAGCCACGTTACATGCACCGCTGTCTGCTTTCAATCACCGTACCTCTCACTTCCTCCGTTCACGAAGCTGCCCGCACATGCCAGCGTAGCTCCCATCAAGTAAACACCGGCGCACACGTTTGCCTCAGCCAGCTTCCTTCTACCTCCTTGCGTTCATCCTCTCCCTCCACAACCACTGAGCTGCCTCCTTTCAAAGCCTGCCTGTTCCAGATAAACCCCTTTCCTCCTACGAGGAGTTCCACATACAAGGCAGGGCAGTTCGGCCAACCCAGATCGGTTAGCGCCAACATAAATCATCGTGCCATGCAAGGCACAATATCTCGACGGATAATAAGAAAGTTCAACGGACGGCAAAACCCTTGGCCTACCGCGTATTTCTTGCCAGAAACCGTGCTTGCCTGCATCAAACCATTCCTGAAGTATTATGCTTTCCAGGCTCCGTGAGACGTCCTCTATTCCGAATATAATGTAACTGGCAACAAAGAAAACAGTACAGTTAATGGTACTTCTAGGAAAAAGGAAAAAGAATAGCGAATTCGGGACTTAAGTACGAATCGTGACATAAAATAAAGTAAATTAATAATAATAATAATGATAATCTTAAGAAATGTGCATTTCCATACAGAACAGATCCCGTCTGAATGGAATGCGCACTCATACATCCACTCCACAAAAAAGGGGACAAAACTGAATCAAATAATTACAGGGGTATCTCACTCGTGCCGGTCACATATAAAATCCTATCAAAAGTTCTCATGAATAGATTAGAAGAACAAGCTGACCCATAAATAGGAGAATACCAGGCCGGTTTTCGCAAGGGACTATCCTGCATAGAACAGATCTGGAATCTGAAAATGATTCTCCAGATGAGAAACACCCGAAACACAGTGGACACTTTTGTAGATTTTAAAAAGGCCTACGACTCAATAGACAGAGTAGCGCTCTGCAACACGCTGGAAGAATTCAGCATTGATAGAAAGACAAGAGCAATCATTCGGCAAACATTAACTGACACAGTCTCCAAGGTCAAATTTATGGGGGATATGTCTGAACCATTTGAAATCCAAACTGGAGTGCGACAGGGTGACGGACTTTCACCATTACTCTATAATATCATTCTTGAAAAAATTATCAGGACGTGGGAAAAAGAAGTCAAAGGAATCCAAATTGGCATTAGAAAAGATAATAGATTCAATGTGAAGTGTTTAGCTTTTGCAGATGACCTTGCAATCCTCACAAATAAAATAAAAGAAGCCACTAACGCCAAAGAGAAGTTACACGAAATTGCACAAAGAACTGGCCTGCAAATTTCTTATGAGAAAACCCAGTACATAGAAAGAGTGCCACAAGACAAATTGTCTATTGTGACAACCCATGGGAAAATCGTACAAGTACCACATTTTAAGTACATGGGAGAAATCATCCAGCCGTCAGGGATCAACCTAAAGGCCAATGAGGAAAGAATAAAAAAACTACAGAAAGCATATAGACTCACGTGGAACTATTATAACAAAAAGTCCATATCCATTAACGCACTACAACACTGTCGTACTTCCGGAGGCACTGTATGCATCTGAAACAACACAAATAAGCGGGCAAACTAAAATCAAAGAAATAGAGAAACAAGAAAGGAAAATTCTCAGGAAAATTTTTGGCTCAATAGAAGAGCAAGGAATCTGGAAGAAGAGACCAACATCAGAATTATATAAATACACAGACATGATTACGGATACAATAGCCGGCCGCGGTGGTCTCGCGGTTCTAGGTGCTTCAGTCCGGAACCGTGCGACTGCTACGGTCGCAGGTTCGAGTCCTGCCTCGGGCATGGATGTGTGTGATGTCCTTGGGTTGGTTGGGTTTAAGTAGTTCTAAGTTCTAGGGGACTGATGACCACAGCAGTTGAGTCCCATAGAGCTCAGAGCCATTTGAACCATTTGAACGGATACAATAAGGAAAAGAAGAATGCAGTTCTACGGACATATCCACAGGATGAATGAAAACAGAATTTCAAAGCGAATTCTTAAAGTCATCAACTCAGGCAAGGGAAAAACAAAATGGATAAAAGAAGTTGAAGAGGACCTCAGACAAGCACACATAACAGTAAACTATGCAGAAAATAGAACTGAATTCAGGAACATCATCAAAAAACATAAGTCTGACACCACAACACAGAAGAGACCAGGATGCAAATGGACAGCGGAGCGAAAGAAACAACACAGTGAACCCATGAAGAAAATTTGGGCTCAGAAAAAACATAAACAATCATCATAAAGGAATTAAAGTTCAAACGCTCTCTTTAAATGGGAATAATCGAAAATAATAATAATAATAATAATCTTGAGAAATAGTTACTGTTTTTAGACAAGGATTTTCCTGAAATTAAAATGTACGGTTTACAAGACAGTGCTACAAATCAAAGTTTCCTGACGCGTTGCTTAAATTTTATTTCTGCTAACTTTTCTGAGGTTTAAACCCGTCATCAGGCAATGATGCTATGTTGTTGTTGTTGTTGTTGTTGTGGTCTTCAGTCCTGAGACTGGTTTGATGCAGCTCTCCATGCTACTCTATCCAGTGCAAGCTTCTTCATCTCCCAGTACTTACTGCAACCTACATCCTTCTGAATCTGCTTACTGTATTCATCTCTTGGTCTCCCTCTACGATTTTTACCCTCCACGCTGCCCTCCAATGCTAAATTTGCGATCCCTTGATGCCTCAAAACATGTCCTACCAACCGGTCCCTTCTTTTTGTCAAGTTGTGCCACAAACTCTTCTCCCCAATTCTATTTAATACCTCCTCATTAGTTATGCGATCTACCCATCTAATCTTCAGCATCCTTCTGTAGCAGCACATTTCGAAAGCTTCTATTCTCTTCTTGTCCAAACTATTTATCGTCCACGTTTCACTTCCATACATGGCTACACTCCATACAAATACTTTCAGAAACGAGTTCCTAGCACTTAAATCTATACTCGATGTTAACAAATTTCTCTTCTTCAGAAATGATTTCCTTACCATTGCCAGTCTACATTTTATATCCTCTCTACTTCGACCATACATAAACATTCTGATTAAGCAGAGTTATTTTTTTCCCAAGATCCTTTCTGTGGCGTATGCTTTGAAGCGTCTTGGAAGGAGAAGTACTACTCTAAGAGAATCTAAGAGAATGTGTTTTTTTTAACTGAAAAAAGCTCTCCGTCTTCAGGCCTCAAGTGGCCCACCGGGACCATCCGACCGCCGTGTCATCCTCAGTGAGGATGCGGATAGGAGGGGCGTGTGGTCAGCACACCGCTCTCCCGGTCGTTATGATGGTTTTCTTTGACCGGAGCCGCTACTATCCGGTCGAGTAGCTCCTCAATTGGCATCACGAGGCTGAGTGCACCCCGAAAAATCCCAACAGCGCATGACGGCCCTGATGGTCACCCATCCAATTGGTGAATCACAAGAAATATAGCATTGTATCAATGGTGATGATGATGATGTTTAGTTTGTTGGGTGCTCAAGTGTGCGGTTATCAGCGCCCGTACAAAGTCCCAATATTTATATGGTCCAATTTTTACACAGTCAAATGTAGCTACTATAACGAATGATGACGATGAAATGATAGGGACAACCCCCAGTCCCCGCGCAGAGAAAATCCGCACAACGGTCGGGAATCGAACCTGGATCCCGCTAGCCACTAGACCATGAGCTGCGGACTTGTTTCAAATAACACCACCGCTTACAAAAGTTCTACTTGCAGTGAAAAACGGCACTCGAGAAAATATCTTCGATGTCGACAACATTTGCGAGCCAAACATCTGATTATAAATGTGATGTAATTTTAGCCCAATTATGATTTTTAGAAATAAAAAGCGAAACACACTTGTCGCACTATTCGGAAGCACAGGTGACGACACCGAAGTTCTTAAGATTATTAAGATGCAAATGACGACCGTACTGGCCGAAAGCACGCGTAAATTTTGCAGTTTTGTTCGACTTTGCCATGTGCTAGTGAAACACAGTGAAACAAAAACTGAAAGAGCGGATGAAGCTGCGATGTTCCGATGTCTGCAGCGTTGTTGTGACACGATCGGCCGCACTGGATGGCTTTCCCAGAACTGCCAGTTACACCGCCGTCGGTCGCTGCCGTAACTGTCAAAGGCTAATTACCACTGTCGTGCAGTTCGAAATGTGACATGACATCATTTCGGCTCGTATCTTGCGCCGAACTGACACTGCAAAACAGGCGTATCATTTCTCTGGAAACGGCGCCTATTCTACACTAGGCTGTAATTGCCGGAATATTGTTTCCTGTTTACTCAGGTACGCTCCGATCTGACAACTACTCTCTTACTGGGAATTGGAGAGCAGACGAAATTTTTCAAGGAAAATCTTTGTCCTACAACGTCAATCAGAAAAAGTGTTAATAGAGAGATAAAGACTATGAAGAGGAATGCAACATCCGAATAGGACTTCACTGCCATGAGGGCAACATTTACATGACATCCTTCTAGAGAGCATAACAGACAAATTAATCATTGTAGAGCTGCTCTTAGGAAATCTGCTCCTGTAAACCATGTGAATGTAAATCTAGTCTTAAGGCCCGAAAAAGGCATGTTCATTGAGAATTGTTTTCTCGGGATGTGATATAGACATCAATGTCAAATTTGGTCAAAATGTTTATTGATATTTCCTCTACAAACTGGAATTTTTTCAACCGGAAATGTCGAAGAGCAAAGGCGAAAGAGCCGTCGGAACGACACAAAATTTCGATGTAGACCTCCACGAGCGGTATGTCACAGGCCAGCCGGCTCGTCTGAAATCAAAATTGAGTTGACGTTTACGAAGTATATAAGTTTCTTTACGGGCTGTACCTCGCTTAAGTTATTTGGACCATAGGAAACAAAATGGCGGCCATTTGATAAAAAAATAGTTTTTTTCATCGATTTTGCGACTTCGTCGGCCAAATAAAAATATTCATAGTTGATGGATAGGAATAAAAGTGGTACAGCTCCTCGACAATTTAGTTAGCTTCGTCGGAAACAAAGAATCATGCCAATCGGTTTAGTAGATTTGAAGTTACCATACCGCGCGATAAAAAACGTCATTTCGAGAAAAACGCGTTTGAAGTTTTGACTACATATAAATGCTACGTACGTTCAATGTGCTATTCCGGGTCTATAAACTAGTCCTTCCTCTTCCTCATAGGGGCGTTCTGCTTGATCTGGGCCATCCTGCGCTGCTCCAGAGCCGCTCGTACGGACGGTGACAAGCGGTTTTCCGGCCGCTTGAATTCGGTGGTCGTCCGAATGCTTGGCGAACTGAGTCGAATAGAGTCCCAGGGTGACGTCCGTCGTTGTCATGGTCTTCAGAATTGCTGACTACCCTTCGTTTAAGCTGCTCACTGCCAGGAAAGTCTCTATCTCTACAGTCTTCGCACCCGAATGCAAATGCTTCGAGGCTAACTTCCAAACACACACGTTCAAACTTTCATTTGAATTTTGTGTGTTTCCTCCGAAGCACCGCTACAATAACTTGTCCTCCGAAAGAAAAAACGGGTACGTGGAAAAGGCCAATTTCAGGCAGATGCTTTTTTGACGGTGAATAGCAAACATTTCCCTTCCATACTCGGAAAAACCGTTTCGTGGGTGGATTCTAAACACTTTTATGGATCCAAAAATGCAATTTAAAAAGAATAGATTTTTTAAACCAAAATATAGTAAACCTCCCCTTAAATATTTTTAGGAACACAAAATACGTATATAGTGCCAATGAACAGAAACATGATGCGGTTCCATGGATTTTCTCTCACACTGTTTTAGATCCACATCCATACGCCGCAAACTACTGTTAAGTACAGAGCAGAGAGTACTTCTGATAACATTGCGTAGGAACGGCTTTTTTCTGTTCCATTTACGTGTGGGGCCGGGAAGAATGGCTACATAAATGCCTCTTTGCACTTTATAATTAGTCAAACACCGCATTCACGGACCTACAGAAGCGTTGCGTAAGAGGCTGTATCTTATTCCTTCACTCTGCACTTAATACTGCTTCTTGGAGCCGGCCGCGGTGGCCGAGCAGTTCTAGCGCTCCAGTCTGGAACCGCACGGCCGCTACGGTCGCAGGCTCGAATCCTGCCTCAGGCATCGATGTGTGTGATGTAATTAGGTTAGTTAGGTTTAAGTAGTTCTAAGTCTAGAGGGCTGATGACCTCAGATGTTAAGTCCCATAGTGCTCAGAGCCATTTGAACTGCTTCTTGGAACCAGGATAGCTGACGTCTTCCTTGAAATGTATGTCGCATCAGGTTTCTTAGCATTTTCATCATGCGATTCCGCGAGTCAAATACGTAACTATTCGTAAAAGAAAGGAAGATTAGCGTGGTCATTAGGGACGGAGCGCATGCTCGGCTTACGACAGGATAGGTAAGGAAATCGGCCGTGCCCTTTTCAAAGGAACCATCCTGGAACCTGCGTCCAGATATTTAGGGAAATCACGGAAAACCTAAATCTGAATGGCCGGACGGGAATCTGAACCGTTATGCTTCCGAATGCAAGTCCAGTGTGACAACCCCTGCACCACCTCGCCTGGTGTAACTATTCGAAACTGATCTCATTTGGACATGTTCAATATCCCCTGTTAGTCGTATTTGGTCCCACACACTTGATTAGTATTCTAGGATAGGCTGCAGGAATGATTCGCAAGTAATCTCCTTTATGGACTGACTGAATTTTCCTATTATCAATTAACCGAAGTCTGCCACCTGCTTTACTTTCGCCTGAACCTATGTGATCATTCAGTTTCATACGCCAGCAAATTGTTATTTCCTGGTATTTGTATGAATTTGCTGATTCGGTTTGTGCCCTATTGATATTGTAGTTACAAGATACTAATTTTTTTGCGTTTTGTGAAGTGCTCAATTTTACATTTCTAAACATTTAAAGGAAGTTTCCAGTCCCTGCACCACTTTGATACGAGCGGCGTTCAATAAGTAATGCAACACATTGCTTGTCTGAAAGCAGGTTGGCTTTATTCAGGATTCCAATACACGATATTATTGCCCACTCTTTTGGTTACAAAACCGTATTTTTCACACTCCGTTTATCTCCGTTCATTAAGACGGCCTTATGCCACGCTACTGGGAAGACCAGTATGCCCGCAAGGCACCACCCTTCTGGTCCATGTCGGACCATAAAAAGGGGATACGTCTGATGTCAACAACTACTGCCCAATCTCTCTTCTGACTGCCTTATCCAAAATTTTTGAATAAGTAATGTATTGTAGAGTAGCTTCACACGTTTGTAAAAATAAAAATTTAAATAAATGTCAGTTTGGTTTCCAGAAGGGTTTTGTAACGGAAAATGCTATATATACTTCCACTTATGAAATTTTAAATGCTCTGAGCAACCATATGTCACCCGTTGGGATTTTTTGTGATCTATCAAAGGCTTTTGATTGTGTAAATCATGGAATACTTCTAGATAAGCTGAAGTACTGTGGTATGAATGGGACAGTGCTCCAATAGTTTAAATCATACCTAACTGGAAGAATGCAGAAAGTTGAAAGAAGCAGTTCACATAATATGCAAAAAAACTGGTGATTTCTCAAACTGGGGAACAATCAAGAATGAGGTGCCGCAAGGTTCGGTCTTGGGTCCTCTGCTGTTCTTAATATATATTAATGACTTGCCATTCTATATTCACGAAGATGCAAAGCTGGTACTTTTTGCCGATGATACAAGTATAGCTATCACACCCAACAGACATGAATTAACTGGTGAAATTGTAAACGATGTTTTCCAGAAAATCATTAAGTGGTTCTCTGCAAATGGGCTCTCATTAAACTTTGACAAAACAGTATATACAGTTCCACACAGTAAATGGGATGACACCATTAATAAATATAGACTTCGATCAGAAATCGGTAGCCAAGGTAGAATATTCAAAATTTCTAGGTGTATGCATTGATGAGGGGTTGAATTGGAAAAAACGCACTGATGATCTGCTGAAACGTTTGAGTCAGCTACTTATGCTATTAGGGTCATTGCAAATTTTGGCGATATACATCTGAGTAAATTAGCTTACCACGCCTATTTTCATTCTCTGCTTTCGTATGGCCTCATATTCTGGGGTAACTCATCATTGAGTAAAAGAGTGTTCATTGAACAAAAGCGTGTAATCAGAATAATTGCTGGAGCACATCCAAGATCATCCTGCAGACTCTTATTTAAAGTACTAGAGATCTTCACTGTAGCCTCACAATATATATATTCATTTATGAAATTTGTTATTAACACTCCGAACGAATTCAAAAGTAATAGCAATGTACATGGCTACAACACCAGGAGAAAAGATGATCTTCACTACTCAAGGTTAAATCTATGTCTCAGAAGGGGGTAAATTATGCTGCTACGAATGTCTTTGGTCACTTACCTAATAGCATCAAAAGTCTGACAGATAGCCATATAGCATTTAAAAGGAAATTAAAAGAATTTGTTAATGGTAACTCCTTCTATTCATTAGATGAATTTTTGGATATAGTAAGTGGATAATTTCCCCAACCCCCTCCGAAAAAAAATAAAAAAAATATTAAGTGTCATGTAATATTTTGTGTAATGTAATAAATATCTTGTATAGACACCTTTCATTAACCTGACACGTTCCACATCATTACGAAGTGTCATATTCATGATCTATGGAACAAGTACTAATCTAATCTAATCTAATCTGACGTCTTGCTGCACCATGCGCGTACTGCTTCCCGCGGAATGCATTCTTCATTGGGCCAAACAAATGAAAATCTTCTGTTAGGCGGCGCGGAACCCAGCGGGCACACACTTTTGAATACCCCAACTAGTGGACGAATGTATCAGCACTACCAAAAGAGACATCCAGTTGAGCAGCGATACCCTCAAATGAGAGTGTCCGCACGTTCCAACACAAGAGTCACAGTTGCGTGCGACCAGCCAGCACGCGTGAGATCGGAGAGGTTTGCGTGACCCTGTTGTGATGATGAAAGACCCCTCGCCCAACGACTCAACGTACTTTCGTTCACTGCCAGGTGTTCGTAGACACTGTGCAAGCGCCTATGAATATCTGCGATGGTCTGGTCTTCCACCAAAAGAAATTCAATGATAGCTGCTTGGAACACATCTCCGTTACCGACGCCAATTTGAAGGCTACGTATAGTGCCGCCACCTATCGTAATTAAATGAAAATATAGCGGCTGAGGTGGGAATATTCCACAATGTCCCACAACAAATTCTACATTTTTTTCGCCAGAAACTGGCTGAGAAAAAAGTGTATTTCATTACTTATTGAACGCCCCTTTGTAAATCACCTACAAAAGGTCTTTTGCTACTATTAAAATTGTGGTTCGGGTCTTTGATATGTAACATGAACAGCAAGGATCCTAACGTACTTTCAACAGATAGCGCACACGGCTTCCTTCCCTTAGGTAACTGACCACTGCGGCGACAGGAGGGACATCTGGCTGCAAATTTGTCGAAACTTGAGTACAGCACCCAGGTGGCGTCAGTTGAAAGAGACGGAGACTCCAGAATGGGATTTTCACTCTGCAGCGGAGTGTGTGCTGATATGAAACTTCCTGGCAGATTAAAACTGTGTGCCGGGCCAAGACTCGAACTCGCGACCTTTGCCTTTCGCGGGCAAGTGCTCTACCATATCAGTGCACACACAGCTGCAGAGTGAAAATCTAATTCTGGAAACATCCCCCAGGCTGTGGCTAAGCCATGTCTCCGCAATATCCTTTCTTTCAGGAGTGCTAGTCCTGCAAGGTTCTTAGGAGAGCTTCTGTAAAGTTTGGAAGGTAAGAGACGAGGTACTGGCGGAAGTAAAGCTGTGAGGACGGGTCGTGAGTCGTGCTGGGGTAGCTTAGTTGGTAGAGCACTTGCCCGCGAAAGGCAAAGGTCCCGAGTTCGAGTCTCGGCCCGGCACAGAGTTTTAATCTGGCAAGAAGTTTCGAGACGGAGACTGTAAACAGAACTGACATTTTGTTTACATGCACGATACAAGTCAGGAACAGCACATTTGAGCCTCTGTTTCGCAGCCTTCA
This sequence comes from Schistocerca gregaria, assembly GCF_023897955.1. Classification (NCBI taxonomy): domain Eukaryota; kingdom Metazoa; phylum Arthropoda; class Insecta; order Orthoptera; family Acrididae; genus Schistocerca; species Schistocerca gregaria. Next base: position 132,398,795 of record NC_064931.1, on the reverse strand, counting down.
TGAGGCAGTCATCGTCTTGAAATCTCGTTCCGCGACGGTATTCTATCAGTTTGCCGAGGAGGTGGGAATGACAGGATGCCAGATGAGGGCTGTAGGGTGAGTGCTTCATTGTTGTACACCCAAGGTTTGTGATCTCTGTAGTGGTTTTCTTATTGACCTGTGGCCGGGCGTTATGTAACAGCAAAGCACGACGTTTTTGTCGATGTTGTCCACCGCGACGCATTCGAGAGTAAAGCCACATATGCGTCAGTAATGATAGTGTCTCCGTGTGGCATTATGTCCACAAGCAACTGTCATTGTGAATCAAAAAACATTTTCTGCTGAAGGCACAGGTTACACTTTCTTCTTCTTCTTCGGCGAGTTTGCACGATGCCCTTCCATCGATCGTCATTACAACTCCGGTTCAAAGTGACGCACCAAGGTTTCATCTCCCGCCACAGTTCTTGCAAGGAAGCCATCCTCAGGATTCTCATACTGTTTGAAAAGTTCGCGCACACTGTCTTCGGTGTTTCTTTGTGGGCATTCGGCACCGTTCTCGGAACACAGCTGGCGCAAGCCTTTTTCAGCTTCGACTGTCTCAATATTGTGCACACACTCACTTCTCTTACTCCCACTTGGACTGACAATTCGTTCACAGGCGTTTGTCATTCTGCTTTCCCAACCACTGACTCTAGGGCGACCAACAGTGTCATCTACATACACCTTCTTCGGTCTCTCTTCAGCGTTTGTCACTGTCTCGCACTCACATGACTGGAACTCTGTAACAGCACGTTACTTCAAACGAACATCAAGTGCAGCAGCGCCTTGACGAAGACTGCACGACTTGAGAAAACAGGTTGAATTAACGTTGAATACAAGCGGGAAGAATGTTTCTATGACATCCGTGAATGACAAAGATGTAGAACAAAAGTTGTATTTTTGTAAAACAAAACAAAAAAATATTACGTGTTCATTTTGGAGTGGCGCTCGCCTGTAACAACTACTGCGGAAAACGGCCGTCCTGTGACATTAAAAGTTGCGAGCTCTATCTTCTTATATCGTGTTTTCTACTGAAAATCTCGTGTTTATACTCTTGTTAACTTTACTATTACAGAGATCGCCAAAACTTTATTTTTTTATTGGTCCTGTGCGCAACAAATAACTTACTTGGTCTTTCTGCTGCGACTGCTTGATCTGCTGCATTCCCTTATTTAACAAAAACATAAAAAACTATTATTCATGCTGACTGCAGTGCATGTTCTGTATGGCGGCTCCTACTGTTGCTGCGCCTGCTGCTGCTTACTACAACTACATATAATTCAAGAGAAAGGGTTTGGTCAAATCTAAACTCGATAAATGATAACCCAAACAAAAAAGTATATTCTGAAAGCGATTCTTTCTCATTCAATTAACAAAACGCTAGAAGCTCTTTGAACAATCGCTTCGTTTGCAAATTTGCCTCCAGTGGCATTAAAGCAATATTACAAATTAATCAAACTCTTGAGACAGACTGAAATACTTCTCAATTGAATACATAGTGAAACAGTTCCTTGACAATTACAAAAGAAATCAATGACAAAAATCAATACTTAATCTAACAATGGTTTCCTCTTAAGATTTCAAGTCCTATCATTATCAAAATTACCATCTGCTGCTACGCACATACACAAAGCCTTTTCTTTAAATTAATAAGTGCGCTGCAAATTATAATAAATAGCAACTCAATACCAAATACTGTGTCGCTGCCGGCGGACACAGCAGTACGGCAGCTCGGCGACGACCCCTCGCCCAACACACGTGCACACCACAGCAGGCGGGCTCCTACACTGGTTTCGAAACTGCCACTAGTTAATCCGTGCGCTGCGAAGCGCGACAACAATATCTTAGATTCCAGAGCTTGTGTATGCGCGCTGTAGCCAACCTTTACATCATAAGAGAGTATTGCCAACTCTCAACATATGTGAAGTACTTCATATGTACGAGGATCACATTATGAAGCTTTCAAGGTCATACTGCTTCTAAACGGAGCGTGTTAGTCACAAGGTGGACGAAACGCTTCAGTAGAAAACCTAAGGAGAGAGGAGAAACACCACCTTCCTCCAGGCTTGGCAGGGAGCGATACTTTGCAAAAGTCGTGGAGCGAATATGGCGTACTTTTCCATGCACGTATTCGCCGCGTATTTTCAACATGAACGCGCGCGGCTACCTCTTGCGGGCATTGAGGTTTCCGACGGTCGTCACTATAAACAAAAAAACTTTCACTAAACCGTTGACAAACAAAAAATAAGAGGAAATATCATTTGCAATATATCTGTACTTTCTATAGACGCTGTTTCGTTATGTATTGGAAAGTATCTGAAGTTACTTCAAAAATATTCAAATGTGTGTGAAATCTTATGGGACTTAACTGCTAAGGTCATCAGTCCCTAAGCTTACACACTACTTAACCTAAATTATCCTAAGGACAAACAAACACACCCATGCCCGAGGGAGGACTCGAATCTCCGCCGGGACCAGCCGCATAGTCCATGACTGCAGCGCCTTATCCGTAGTTACTTTCACATTTATTTTGTCCGCTTAAGAGCGAAAGATTGAGTTCTGTCTGGTAGGAAGTCCTGAATACAATCGCAAAACTGGACAGATTTTCCGTAAGCTCGTGTCTTCGTATTTTTTTCATCATGCGACAGCGCGAAACTCTCTCAAAAAATGGCTCTGAGCATTATGGGACTTAACATCTGAGGTCATTAGTCTCATAGACTTAGAACTACGTAAACCTGACTAACCGAAGGAAATCACACACATCCATGCCCGAGGCAGGATTCGAATCTGCGACCATAGCAGCAGCGCGGTTCCGAACTGAAGCGCCTAGAACCGCTCGGCCACAACGGCCGGCGGAACGGTCTCAAATTCGAAATATGTGGTAAGGTCTTATGGGACCAAACTGCTGAATTCATCGGTCCCTAAGCCTATACACTACTTAATCTATATTAAACTAACTTACACTGTGAGCAACACACACCCATGCCCGAAGGAGGAGTCTAACCTCCGACGGGGGGAGCTGCATGGGCCGTGACAAGGTCAGACCGCGAGTCTACCTCGTTCGGCGAACTGTCTCAAATCCTTTTTGGAAGTCAAGGAACACCCCATCAGCTTTAACGTCATTATCTGCGGCCTTCTGTATCTGGTGCCCTCAGTTAACTTTGTTTCATAGGCCACTGCTTGCAAAATCCTGATGATTCCTGCAGCGAGTTCTAGTCGCAAAAGATCGTAGGCCTAATGTTGTTGTTGTTGTTTTTTTTCAGTCCTAAGACAGGCTTGCAGTTCTCCATGCTAGTTCATCCTATACAGGCCTCTTCATCTCCGCGTAAATACCTCAACGTATATCGATTTGAAGCTGCATGCCTTAGCCTTGACTTTACTCTAAAATTTTTACCATCCCACACTTACCTAAATTATCAAACTGGTGATTCCTTGATGCTTCCGAATGCAACCTGTCAACTGATATGTTCTTTTAATCAAGTTATACCACTTTTTCTCCTCAAATTCTATTCAGTACCTCTTGATTAGTTGGCCGATGTATCCTTCTAATCGTCAGAATCCTCCCGTAGAGCCTCATTTCAAAAGACTGCATTCCCTTCTTGTCTGAACTGTTCCACGTCCACGTTCCAGTTTCCTACAAGGCTACACTCAAGACAGATATCGTCAGAGAAGACTTCCTAACATTTAAATTTATATTCAGTCTTAACACATTTCCACGAATGATTTTCTGACCATTATCAATCTGCATTTTATACATTCTCCACTTCGGCCATCATGACGTAATTACTCCCAAGTAATAAAACTCATTTACTTATTCCATAATCTAAGCACCACAGCATAACATGATATAATTCATCTACATTCCGTAGACATTGTTTTACTTTTGTTGATATTCATCTTAAACTTCATTTCAGGACCTTGCTCATTCCGTTCATATGATCTTCCGTGCCCTTTCCCGTTCTGACACAATTAAAATGTCATCGTCAAAGTGCAGTTTTTAATTTTTTACCTAAGGACTTTAACTTCCTCGGTGAATTTTGTTTTACAAACAATACCGTTGTCCAAGTCATATCTATGGCTAACGTTTCGTCTCATAATGCTGGAGAAATCGTCGGCCGAACTGCCGAGCTCGTCTAAGTATTAGGCCTCCAACCTCACTTCCGCCGTACTGCAATAGACGGCAGTTGTGGGAAGTGGTGGTGGTGCGGGTGGTAGGTTGTAACAGTCGCACGATACGCTTAGGCATTTGTTAGCATAACGCCGTCAGAATATTAATAGATTTATGGTTGCATCATAAAGTTTTTTCTCGATTGAATATGTTAACGTACGAGCCCAGTTTTCGTCATTTGCGAGAAGTTTTAATTTTCTGCTCTAAGTGAACGGATCTGTGGATGAGGCTCACACAATGCTGGGTAAGACTTGTGGTGAAGCACCTTTTAGTGAAAGAACATACAGACAGCGGTTTCAACGCTTCAATATCGGCTATCTCGACGTGGAAAAACGGCATGGCAGTGGATTTCAATTGGCTCTGAGCACTATGGGACTTAACATCTGAGGTCATCAGTCCCCTAGAACTTAGAAATACTTAAACCTAACTAACCTAAGGACACCACACACATCCATGCCCGAGGCAGGATTCGAATCTGTGACCGTAGTGGTCGCGCGGTTCCGGACTGAAGCGCCGAGAACCCGCTCAGCCACTCCGGCCGGCGATCCACAAAACTCTTCTGTTCCTAAAGTTACGCCCACAACTGCTCTGGACGTCTTTGGTGGCGTTGCTCCTCTGTCGAGTCTTGCCGAATCTGAAGATGTCCAGCGCAATTCTGGACGAAACGTTAGGAATAAATGTTTCGTGTACCACGTCCTTATACGCCGAAATGTTTACCAACAGTAGTGTTATTTCGATACTGTCTAGGCAACTGGACCACAATGAAAAGGAAAGTAAGCGTTTCCGGACACATGTCGATATAACATATTTTCTTTCTTTGTGTGTGAGGAATGTTTCCTGATTGTTTGGCCGTACGTTTTTGTAACACCTTAACAACCGTCTTATCACTGTGTTCTTCTTTTAAAGAGACTTCAAAAACCGTTAAAACCTGTGAATCGTTCCATTTGTGCAAAAGTAACTGTTATTTCTACGACAGAATGAAGTCTTTCACTGCCGGATGGTAAAGCTTTCGGGGTACAAGGCCGTGGTCCAAAAAATGGTTCAAATGGCTCTGAGCACTATAGGACTTAACATCTGTGGTCATTACTCCCCTAGAACTTAGAACTACTTAAACCTAAGGACATCACACACATCCATGCCCGAGGCAGGATTCGAACCTGCGACCGCAGCAGTCGCACGGTTCCGGACTGCGCGCCTAGAACCGCGAGACCACCGCGGCCGTCAGGGAAGTGGAAAAGAGAAGATTATCGAAGCTACTGAAACCGATGGAAGCAATCACAGCAGATCGTAATCGAAAGCAATTGATGCGTTTGTGCGGAACACTGAAAGACAAATGACCACAAAACAATTATAGATATGAAAAGTTCATTTTCTATAATGCAGTGCTCGACCCCATGACGCAAAACCGGTAAAAACACCTAGGGAACGTTGTAATGGGAAGTCCTAACCCACCCGCAGTGTTATCAAGACATTTCTCTCTCCGATTACCTCCTTATTCTATCACTGGCACACGGCCTGACTGACCAGCACTTCCGGTCGTATGAATAAGTGCAAAATTGGATCGATTCGTCGGTCTCCTCAAAAGACGTCCAGTTCTTCCACCTCTGGTTTTTTATGCTGCTCAAAAGATGGAAGAAAGTAGTGGCCAACGACGGCCAGTACTGGGAATCGTAAAGTTTTTCACAATAAAGCCCCGAACTTCAAGAGGAAACGGCGCAAGCCAAGTTGTATACCTAATATGAAGCAGCGGAGCTAGCAGCTGAATCTTTATAGCCTCTGATGATGTATCCAGCTTGAGACTAAACGATAGGAACAGAAATAGGCCTTGGACCACAGCCTAATGCCTACTAAACAAAATCCACCAAAGACACTTCTAAAATTCTTCTGTTTCCTTTACAGCTCGCTCAATGTACGAACTGAATAACGCCGGGGGCCAGCTACAGTACTGTCTCACTCCCTTCTCAGCCACTGCTTCCTGTTCGTGCCTTTAATAACTACAGTTTGGATGTCGCAAAAGTTGTAGATAACCTTTTGCTCCCTGTGTTTTATCACTGTAATCTTCACATTTTCAAACAGTGTGTTCCAGTCAGCATTGTCAAAATCTTTCCCTAATTCTCTAAATCTACTAATGCTGTAAACGTTAAGTTTGCGTTTTTCACTCCATCTTCTAAGAGAAGTCGTAGGCTCAGAAATGCGTCCTGTGTTCGTGCACTTCTCCAGAACTCAAAATGATCTTCCCCAAGGTCGTATTCTACGATATTTTTCCAGTCTTCTGTGAATAATTTACGTTATTATTTTGCAACCATGACTTATTAAGCTGATAGTTCGGTAATATTCACACATGTCAGCACCTGCTACCTTTGGAACTGGAATTATTACATTCTTCTTTAAATCTGAGGGTATTTAGCCTGTCTCCCATATCTTGCACATCAGGTACAGTAGTTTTCTCATGTCTGGCTCTCCCTAGAATCTCCATAGTTCTGAGGGAATTCCTTCTTCTCCAGGGGACTAGTTTCGAACGTTTTTCTCACTGCTGTTAAATTCTTCTCGCATTATGACATCTCACGCCTCATATTTATCTTCATTCGCTTCCCATTATATAATATTGGTTTCGCGTTCATTATTCTTGTATGGTCCATCTTTACAGTCTGATTCAGCTACGCCCACCTATGGATTTTATGTAACCCACAACGCCTTCGAAAACCACGCACGAGTTTTTCATATGCTCTCGCTCGCTATGTGCAGACTGTTAGTGCTACAGAAAAAAAATCAACACAACCTTTCTGTAGGAGCCGGCAGCGGTGGCCGAGCGGTTCTAGGCGCTTCAGTCTGGAACCGGGCTACTGCTACGGTCGCAGGTTCGAATCCTGTCTCGGGCATGGATGTGTGTGAAAACCGAGCGAGGTGGCGCAGTGGTTAGCACACTGGACTCGCATTCGGGAGGACGACGGTTCAAACCCGCGCCCGGCCATCCTGACACAGGTTTTCCGTGATTTTCCTAAATCGCTTCAGGTAAATTCCGGGATGGATTCCGTGAAAGGGCATGGTCGACTTCCTTCCCTAATCCGATGAGACCGGTGGCCATTAAAAATGTCAGAATGTTTTTCGAAGTATTTGCGAATCGTGGAACTCAGGCGGGAATTGGGTACCAGACGATTACGCACCTAATCGGATCTGGTGAAACCGCCTAAAAACAACGTCGAGGCTGCTCGGCACACCGGCGCTCGTCGTTAATCCACCGGGCGGCTTCGATCCGGGGCCAGTGTGGCTACCGGGACGGGACTCTTTTGTCCAATTATCCCTCATTGTCACAGGTATTCTTGCTTTCGCAGCCTTGCGTTTCTCCTCTAGCCATTCCTGCATCGCCCTTTTGCACTGCTATCGCTCTTTGTTTTAGAGGTCTGCAATTCCTTTCTCCTACCTTATTTGCTACATTTTTATATTTTCTCGTTTCATGAGTTAAATCCCATGTCTCATCTATTATGCAAAAGGACTTCTTTTTAGCTATGTCATCCTCTGCTCCCTTCGCTGTTTCATCTCTTTAAGCTACCCGTTTCTCTTGCGTTGTGTGTCTTTCCCCTGTTTTAGTCAACTGTTGTCTACGGATCCCTTTGAAACTCTCAACAGCCTCTGCTTTCTCCTCCTTAACCAAATCCCATCTCCTAATATCTGGTCATGAAATGCGTTTTAACTATAAACCAGAGCGACATGAGCAATGCAGAACTCCAGTTCAGTGTAGCTATCGTACGATCCTTCTTGAAAACGAGAATGTATTATTTGGGGGGTGGGGGAGGGGGGGGGCGTTCAGCAGCACGGCCATCAGCGCCCGCACAAAGTCCCAAGTGTTACACAGTCCAGTTTTTTCACAGTTCACCCAAGTCACTGATGGTGGTGGTGATGATGATGATATGAGGAGGACAACACATACACCCAGTCCCCGGGTTCGAATCCTGCCTCGGACATGGATATGTGTGAGGACCTTAGGTTAGTTAGGTTTCAGTAGTTCTAAGTCTAGGGAACTGATGACCTCAGATGTTAAGTCCCATAGTACTTAAAACCATTTGAACCATTTTTGTGCCTTTCGTTTGAACGCTTTGTTGCTGCAGCGAACGGCGATAGACTTTGAAAAAAAGAAAAGGTTCGTGCACATCCGAGTCACTGTGGGTCGAATGCAACGGTTTTGTGGTCATCGAGATACAATAGTATCTAACAATTTTGTGTACATAAACGTCATGTACCTATGTGATACGTTTGTTTAACTATCTGCCGACGGACCCCACATTTGGTGCGCCTGTGTTGTTCCCTGTAGTGATGTGATGTCCGTAGCGAACGGCAAGCACTGCTACGAAACCTAACATGTGATTCCTGCGCGTCTGTTTCTTCGTAACATTGAAGTGTGCATAGCGCTAGTATGGCTCCACGAGTGGAGATATCCCTAGAAAAACGTGCTGCAATTATGGCACTTAGCCAAGCAGGTTTATCTATTCGCTAAATTGCTAAACAGTGTAGTTTCTCTATAGGGGGAGTGCAATGTAACATTCACCGCCAAAGACAACAGGTAGCAGTAAGAACATACCATGACCAGGACGACCTTGTAAAACAGTAAAAAGTGATGATAAATGTATCAGAAATACCAGTCACAGAATAAGATTCAAGACAGCGCCCAAATTCGTGCAGAATTGGTAGAAATGAACACGACAACGATATCTGTTGCAGCATTATAAAGGAGACTGACTGAGGCTGGCTTGACATGATGTGCCACAGCAAGAAAACCATTTCTAAGGCCCATAAATAAACAGAAGAGACTTTAATGGGTTAGAAAACATCGAAATTGGACACCGGAAGAGTGGATGAAGGTGTTATTCACCGATGAATCGAAGTCCAAGATTTTTGGCCGGCCGAGGTGGCCCAGCAGTTCTAGGCGCTAGTCTGGAACAGCGCGACCGCTACGGTCGCAGGTTCGAAACCTGCCTCGGGCATGGATGTGTGTAATGTCCTTAGGTTAGTTAGGTTTAAGTAGATCTAAGTTCTAGGGGACTGATGACCACAGAAGTTAAGTCCCATAGTGCTCAGAGCCATTTTTTCGAGATTTTAGGAACCAGAAGGAGAATATTTGTTCGCCGATTTGTTTTGGAAAGGATATCTCAGCAGTGTGATCTACCTACAGTTAAACACGGTGGAGGTTCTATTATGGTTTGGGGATGATTTGCCGGAGATAGAATTGGCGACATTGTGAAAATACACTCCTGGAAATTGAAATAAGAACACCGTGAATTCATTGTCCCAGGAATGGGAAACTTTATTGACACATTCCTGGGGTCAGATACATCTCATGATCACACTGACAGAACCACAGGCATATAGACACAGGCAACAGAGCATGCACAATGTCGGCACTAGTACAGTGTATATCCACCTTTCGCAGCAATGCAGGCTGCTATTCTCCCATGGAGACGATCGTACAGATGCTGGATGTAGTCCTGTGGAACGGCTTGCCATGCCATTTCCACCTGGCGCCTCAGTTGGACCAGCGTTCGTGCTGGACGTGCACACCGCGTGAGACGACGCTTCATCCAGTCCCAAACATGTTCAATGGGGGACAGATCCGGAGATCTTGCTTGCCAGGGTAGTTGACTTACACCTTCTAGAGCACGCTGGGTGGCACGGGATACATGTGGACGTGCATTGTCCTGTTGGAACAGCAAGTTCCCTTGCCGGTCTAGGAATGGTAGAACGATGGGTTCGATGACGGTTTGGATGTACCTTGCACTATTCAGTGTCCCCTCGACGATCACCAGAGGAGTACGGCCAGTGTAGGAGACCGCTCCCCACACCATGATGCCGGGTGTTGGCCCTGTGTGCCTCGGTCGTATGCAGTCCTGATTGTGGCGCTCACCTGCACGGCGCCAAACACGCATACGACCATTATTGGCACCAAGGCAGAAGCGACTCTCATCGCTGAAGACGACACGTCTCCATTCGTCCCTCCATTCACGCCTGTCGCGACACCACTGGAGGCGGGCTGCACGATGTTGGGGCGTGAGCGGAAGACGGCCTAACGGTGTGCGGGACCGTAGCCCAGCTTCATGGAGACGGTTGCGAATGGTCCTCGCCGATACCCCAGGAGCAACAGTGTCCCTAATTTGCTGGGAAGTGGCGGTCCGGTCCCCTACGGCACTGCGTAGGATCTTACGGTCTTGGCGTGCATCCGTGCGTCGCTGCGGTCCGGTCCCAGGTCGACGGGCACGTGCACCTTCCGCCGACCACTGGCGACAACACTGATGTACTGTGGAGACCTCACGCCCCACGTGTTGAGCAATTTAGCGTTACGTCCACCCGGCCTCCCGCATGCCCACTATACGCCCTCGCTCAAAGTTCGTCAACTGCACATACGGTTCACGTCCACGCTGTCGCGGCATGCTACCAGTGTTAAAGACTGCGATGGAGCTCCGTATGCCACGGCAAACTGGCTGACACTGACGGCGGCGGTGCACAAATGGTGCGCAGCTAGCGCCATTCGACGGCCAACACCGCGGTTCCTGGTGTGTCCGCTGTGCCGTGCGTGTGATCATTGCTTGTACAGCCCTCTCGCAGTGTCCGGAGCAAGTATGGTGGGTCTGACACACCGGTGTCAATGTGTTCTTTTTTCCATTGCCAGGAGTGTAGAAGGATGTATGGATCAGAAGCAGCACAACCGCATACTTGAGTATTGTGCAATACGAAGTGGATTGCTCTTAATAGGGAAAGGGTTCACCTTACAGCAGGATCGTGACGCAAATCATCGGTCGGCATACTGTACGAACTGCATTGCATTAAAAGAAAAACAGAAAGTACTGAACTAAATGGTATGGCCGTCCCAAAGCCCCGATTGTAATCCCATTTAAATGGTCTAGGATAAAGTGGACAGACGTATCAGGAAGTTAATACATCCAGCAAGCAACATCTCTGGAATATTGTTAAGGATGTGCGGAATCATATAGATTTACGATACCTACAGAAACTGATTGAGCGCATGCATCGAGTTTGTGAAAGACTCGTTAAATCCAAAGGAGGATATTCTGATGAAAGTAAAATATAGTGATTGTATTATATATATGCAAGTTAATATCACTATATTTTGTGAAAAATAACGTTTGATTTGTGTTGTAAATCTGAAATACCTGGGTGTATCGAAATTAATGAACGATATTGTAGCTCACTTGAAGTGCCTGTACGGTCATAATTTTCTGCGAGTAATGCCAATCTTCGAAGCTGCTTCGTATTCACTCGGTTTATGCCAGATGCACATTTTTTTCAGATGGTGTCGCAGCCTAGAAGCACGATTTCAGTTGAATCTTTTTTATCTAAATTTGGATTGTCTCAGTGAATGATTATTGTATGCTCTTATTAAAATGTATATTACAAATATTTTCTCTCTTTGCAGGTACGTACAAAGAAGAACGCTTGTCCCACTCGGTATGTAACTGAATGAAATTTAATAGTGTTCCTTACTTACGGTAATTGTTTCCCTGCTTCATAATAATGACGTATGCTAAGTATTCACTATACGATTAAGCATCTCACGGCTGTCCGAACAGAAAATTACACTTAATTGGCAGTTTCTAAGTGAATTTTTAGGAGGTAATAAGTAGATGGTGGAATAAAAACTAATAACGGCTTATCACAAGGTAGGCCTGAAGTGCATTCAACATTTACACATATGACGAGCTTATATCTAGCGAAACCATACACTGATGGCAGGGAACTACAATTCAGTAGATAATGCCTGATAGAAGAAGTAGAATACACACTCACTGTCGAGCGCTACCTTGTTATGTTTCTGCTTAACCGTCTACTTTTTGACTCTGATGGATATCAGTAGTTTGTGCTAAAGCGTGTTCAGTAAGCTTCTAAACTGAAGTGTCAGCGATTAAGATACTTCTGCTCGAACACGTTCTTTTTTTTTCATAATGATACATTCATTGCTGGTACACGCAATCCGTCACTAATTCAGAATATTTTCAAAAATGTATTTAAATACATACATTTTAGCCGGCCACTGTGGCTTAGCGGTTCTAGCCGCTTAAGTCCGGAACCGCCTGCTGCTACGGTTGGAGGTTCGAATCGTGTCTCGGACATGGAGGTGTGTGATAGTTCTAAGTCTAGGGGACTGATGACCTCAGATGTTAAGTCCCATAGTACTTAAAGGCATTTGAACCATTTTTGTGCCTTTCGCCAGTCGGTTTGCAAGCTTCGTTGCTGCAGCGAACGGCGATAGACTGTTTAAAAAAAGGTTCGTGCACATCTGAGTCACTGTGGCTCGAATACAACGGTTTTAGTTGCTTTTTAATCACGTGCTTGTTCCAAGCAGGAAATTTTTTTCGTATGCGATTGCACTTTGCGAGGGAAACCTTCACGGTCATTTACAGTGAATGCTCATCTATTGTGCTAGCAGCTTTCTCTTTTTTTCCGATTGTGCTTTACGTTTTGACACTTGTCTGTGCTTAATTCAGCCTTTTATCTGTCGTAGTAGTTGAGTTACAGCGTGGAGGTGGTTTGTTGTTCCAAAAGTTTCGTAGACCTTCATACGCTCTACAGGGCGTTACAAAAAGGTACGGCCAAACTTTCAGGAAACATTCCTCACACACAAATAAAGAAAAGATGTTATGTGCACATGTGTCCGGAAACGCTTAATTTCCATTGTAGGGCTCATTTTAGTTTCGTCAGTATGTACTGTACTTCCTCGATTCACCGCCAGTTGGCCCAGTTGAAGGAAGGTAATGTTGGCTTCAGTGCTTGTGTTGACATGCGACTCATTGCTCTACAGTACTATCATCAAGCACATCAGTACGTAGCATCAGCAGGTTAGTGTTCATCATGAACGTGGTTTTGCAGTCAGTGCAATGTTTACAAATACGGAGTTGGCAGATGCCCATTTGATGTATAGATTAGCACGGGGCAATAGCCGTGGCGTGGTACGTTTGTATCGAGACAGATTTCCAGAACGAAGGTGTCCCGACAGGAAGATGTTCGAAGCAATTGATCGGCGTCTTAGGGAGCACGGAACATTCCAGCCTATGACTCGTGACTGGGGAAGACCTAGAACGACGAGGACACCTGCAATTGACGAGGCAATTCTTCGTGCAGTTGATGATAACCCTAATGTCAGCGTCAGAGAAGTTGCTGCTGTACAAGGTAACGTTGAGCACCTCACTGTATGGAGAGTGCTACGGGAGAACCAGTTGTTTCCGTACCATGTACTGCGTGTGCAGGCACTATCAGCAGCTGATTGGCCTCCACAGGTACACTTCTGCGAATGGTTCATCCAACAATGTGTCAATCCTCATTTCAGTGCAAATGTTCTCTTTACGCATAAGGCTTCATTCAAACGTGATCAAATTGTAAATTTTCACAATCAACATGTGTGGGCTGACGAGAATCCGCACGCAATTGTGAAATCACGTCATCAACACAGATTTTCTGTGAACGTTTGGGCAGGCATTGTTGGTGATATCTTGATTGGGCCTATGTTCTCCCACCTACGCTCAATGGAACACGTTATCATGATTTCATACAGGAGAGTCTACCTGTGCTTCTAGAACATGTGCCTTTACAAGAACGACACAACATGTGGCTCATGCACGATGGAGCCCCTGCACATTTCAGTCGAAGTGTTCGTACGCTTCTCAACAACAGATTCGGTGACCAACGGATTGGTAAAGGCAGACCAATTCCATGGCCTCCACGCTCTCCTGACATCAACCCTCTCGACTTTCATTTATGGGGCATTTGAAAGCTCTTGTCTACGCAACCCCGGTACCAAATGTAGAGACTCTTCGTGCTCGTATTGTGGACGGCTGTGATACAATACGCCATTCTCCAGGGCTGCATCAGCGCATCAGGGATTCCATGCGACGGAGGGTGGATGCATGTATCCTCGCTAACGGAGGACATTTTGAACATTTCCTGTAACAAAGAGTTTGAAGTGACGCTGGTACGTTCTGTTGCTGTGTGTTTCCATTCCATGATTAATGTGATTTGAAGAGAAGTAATAAAATAGGCTCTAACATGGAAAGTAAGCGTTTCCGGACACATGTCCACATAACATATTTTCTTGTAATGTGTGTGTGGAATGTTTCCTGAAAGTTTGGCCGTAACACCCTGTAAAATTTATAACGCTCCTCGTTTACTCGTGCCTCCAGAGTGGGACATTGAGGTACGTGAATTATTGAAATCAACTGGGTGCTGGGTGGTGAGCTCCCATTAAAACAGAAAGAAAGAAAGAAAAAAAACGGATGCGAGAGCGTAGTCCCTCACACCGTCCCTCTCGGTGAGAGGCAGAGAATAATTTAACAACCAGTCGGTAATAACTGGCGATAATCAGAGTCCATTAACGTGTCCACGGCAGTAGTGAGTGGTGCCACAGGCAGGGAAGAGGCGCGATATGTGGAGACGTCGGCTTTGCCGCCCGTGACGTCGCCAATACCTGAAGCCCCACAGTGGCTGTCGCACAGCACGTGTTCGGCCGGCGATAACACCGCGTTCCCGTCTGCCCAAGGACTACCCAACTTATCACACCCGCCGTCCTCTAAAATTCTTCTGGCTCGCTAGCGGCGCAAATAACGAGTGGCCATCGCTTCGCGTAATTCTTTTATACCAAAGTGCAGATAAAAAAATCAAATTTTAATCACTAACCTGTTTCTTCTAGTTGAATTGGATTTAATCTGTGTAATGCCAAGTATCACACAGAATATACCACAATACCAATAATAAGGGAAACAAACAACTACGGACTATCGTGTAGTGTCCTGAAATGCAACACTCGAAGTAATACATCAGTACACACAAACACAATAAACAAATATAAACAGAAACCATTTCAGATGAGTATAGCTCGAGGTTCTACCGAGACCTTCTGTGGTGTGCGTACTGTAAGACTTTCGGTACACACACCATCGGATTGTTTGACTTGTCGCTCTAGCGAAGTAGGCGAGTGTCAGCAGTATGTCTCGTGGTCTTATCGTGTCGTGTTTATCTTCTGCCGTTAGGTCAGACGATAGAAATGCCACATGCACGCTTAGAGTAGCAGACTGACGGTGACCAACTTTAAACAGAACTTCATTAATTTTCACACACATTTATTAAAATAATAATTATTAACCTTACTTAATTTGATTCTGGATGCTGTTTACAATTGACAATCCGAAGTTCCTTTGGTCTTGGTACATTAATCTTATTCTCACATATCTCTTATACTTGACAAAAGTGTCTATACGTTTATCTTCATGGCTATGTACAGGAAAATGATAATCTTATTGGGCGCAGACTGAAACTAGACTACAGACTAATGCAGACTGACTAATCGGAGGTCTGTACACTCGTTATAATACCTCGAGCGTTCAGGTATCACTGCGCGAGTGTGATCCGCGGGAGAAAAGGGTCTACGTTAGCAGCAATCTCATTGGCTGCGTTACATATTAATACGCGGATCGGTGGAGGCAGAATTTGGTCCGTCTCTAAGACAGCGCCATCTCGTAGTGCGGAGACGGACGAGCGCTGCGCCTGCGCTATTGTACTTAGCGGGCGCCCTCTAGTGGGAAAGTTGTGTACGCGCTGACTACGCGGAACTAAGTACACAACACCTTCTCACCCGAAATTGGTAGAAATAGGCTATTATCAACCAATAAGCTACTTAGACTATATTACACGTCCAAATATGGTATATCACTTCCCTCTACATATTGCCACTTATTTTCACCACACTCACTGTATTACCATTTTTAAACCATAGCATTACGTAAATTGTATTCTCCGCAACTAGGCAGAAACAAATTATATAGAACCACTTTAACAAGTGTTAAACATTCAATCCTCTGTAACACTGGAGAAATTTTTATACATTATGTTCTTTATATTCTTTAAAAAAGCATCAACAACTGCGCACCAATAAGATTGTTACAGTAAGAAGTCTTTGCTGTTAGATTTATAAGCATCCAACCCACCTTACATTTCAAGGTGGTGGGTTACTTTGTGCTTTTACTGAAATAAATACAAATAAATTAAATAAATAAATATCGTCGCTCTCATATCGGAGGAGTATACCTACACATATACTCTGAAAATTCCGCTATACTGAGTAGAGTGCATATCTTTATCACCTCTGCAGGATCAGAGCTGATGACGTTTCATGGAATTTTTAAATAAATTTTCACGAGATTGTATATATCTTTCTTGAAGTGAATAAGAGTTTACATTTTGCACCAGTTCTGTTAGTTTCAAACGATTTACACAAACCTGTAGCCGTTCACGTAGCTCTTTTCTTTTATACATGCTCGATGCTCTCTGGTAATCTAACCTGGCGTGGACACCACACGTTTGAGCAATATTCTAGTCCAAGCCGTACAAATGAGAGGCGATTTTTAGTTCCGACGTTCGCCTGATAAACAAGGGAAATCTCCAAGGGGATTTCAAAAATTTAAATATTTGTATATATTTTTTGAGATGTGTGTGTGTGTGTGTGTGTGTGTGTGTGTGTGTGTGTGTGTGTGTGTATATGTGATGTCGAAGAAGAAGATACAAATTTTAGGAGAGTCTTAATTAACAGTCGTAAAAATACTGTCCCTCCGTATTTGCAAATGGCCTGTTTTTAATGGCTGTGAGCGCTATGCGACTTAACATCTGAGGTCATCAATCCCCTAGATTTAGAACTACTTAAACCTAACTAACATAAGGACATCACACACATCCATGCCCGAGGTAGGATTCGAACTTGCGACCGTAGCAGTCGTGCGGTTCCGGACTGAAGCCCCTAGAACCGCTCGGCCACAGCGGCCGGCCGTCAATTCCCAGTTCAGATAAAGTCTATAGATACCGATTGAGCCTGATAATTTCTATTTTTTACGAAGTAAAACTATTATTGTAGTTTTGCGGTGGACTCTCATTCTGTTTTTGTCTTATACACATGTTTATGATGATCACAGTTACAGTTCTCGAAGACTAAACACGCTTAAAGTACAATATGACACGGTAAAAGTAGAGAATTTGCTGCTGAAGAAGAATATAAAGCAACTTAGTGTGCAACACAAACAAGAACAATAGTGCGGTTAGAAACTTGAGTTGCTGGTTTGGGAAAAAAAGACGTAGATCAGTTTCTGATATTTTAAACAGTGAAAACGTAACGGATCCTCTGGACGAGCGTTTGGAACTTCAGGATAGATATAAAATATCACAATATTCTCAGCAAGTAAGGAAACTGGCTTTGACCCTACATTTATATTCTGCCAAGGCATATAGCTACTTACGAAAGTTTATGGCATAATCTCACCCAAGAACGCTTCACTACAATTACTGAGAAGTTCCGTTTTTATAAGGAGTGACCATCCTTTTACATCAATTGAATTTGGAGAAGAATTGCATCACATTAAACATTAATCTGCACCTCGAGCATTATTTTATGTGGAGAATAAATCATTTATGTATATCCAAATCTTTTGTGCAGACAGGTACGAAGTTGCAAGACAACTATATATCGAGCATATTTTATTTAGAGGTCAATGAAAACATCACAAAAATAGAATTTCAATCCAAACACTGTAGAAATGAAATGCCAGTAAAACATCGCAAAAATGAAATGGCAATCAATTATGTTTTTCTCTTTTAAGACATCATTATTACTATTTACCTAAATGTGGTAGTCACTGGTAAAATATGTTTTAAAAATATTCTCGTCTATAGTGTAGTGGTTTTTGAGTCTGTTACTGTATGCTTAAAATACAAACAAAAGTACAGAACTTCTGCGAAAGTCATCGTTTCTATTAGCTAACCATAGCGCGTTTCCATGTTTATTACATAATATTCAGGTGGTACCTACTGAAGGTGCAATGATTTACGTTCAGTCTGTGAGTAAAGAGAAGTTATCGTGAGCAGACGAACATATTTTGAGTCATCTTGCAGTTTTCTTGTATCGAAAAGTTTATTCATATTTCGATTAAAACTTTACTTCCTGCTGCCAGCGTACGCAGAAATCACCGGTGTTCACTGTTTTGTCTGGAAAAATAAATCTAGCACGCGCTGTTTGGCGTTAGTTAGAGATAATCTCAAGGAGGCGTACCAAAGGAGACGACGTCCTTCACTACAGAAAAAAAATGACTGACGGGAATTCAATTTGCTTCAAACATGGTGGAGAAATAGTCACTTTATGAATTTTCAGTGCTGATAAGAACAGGGCAAATTTAAAGCTATCACATATCACCATTCGATGGCTTACACATTTGAACATCTTCGATCTCTCAGATTCTCTAAAACAGCTCGCAGTAACAAGTTGCAAAAAACGTTTCGAGACCTACATCTTGTGGCTCTAATCTGTAATCATATGGTCGCTGTTGAATCGTCTCATGCCACGCCCTTTTTCTATACTTGGATATGAGAGCTCATATCTCTTCAAGCGGTTATCTCTGGCAGTTGATGGAAGTGAGCTATTCCGATAGCGTACGATAACAGTATCAACAATTTCCTCCTTAATTGTAGCGGCAGTGGCCACTGAACGTCATAGTGTTTATCGGTGAACACTTATCATCCTCACCGGGTTGCCTTCATCCCCAGCGCAGTCCGTGTCCTCTCGCATCAGTGATCACCTCGCAAAACACAAAATTTTCAGTTGACCACAAAATTTCCATTTCAGATTATAGCGCAAATATTGATTTTTTTCCCTGTCGACTGGTTTCAAGATCAGACCTTGTTCAAAATAAATACAGTATCCTGCTCCATAAGTACGTTTCTGAAAACCCCATCCTTGGATTATGTATTCATGTTCGGTACCAGTAAAACTCTTGTGCTGAAGAAAGGACTAATCTGTTTATACGTCTTTCTTACTTCGTCCAGTTTTCTTTCACAACTCCTTCGTAGACTTCCCCAGACTTGATGTTCAACAAGTCGTCATCATGCTTTCTGTAACTCCTCGCTACATTCGACATAGTTAAATATAAACTTAACCCAAATTCTATGCTTAATGCCATGTCCATCACTTTCAACATTTCTTTGTAAATATACATTATTTTCGTCAAGGTGAGCTACGCCCTTCATCGAGCCTTAGCATTGTTATTGGTTCCTCTGTCACTTTTATCCCTAATATGATATTTTTGTTTCATTTATTTTTTTGTGTCTTTGTCGTGCAACCTAAAAATTGGTGGAATAAGCTTGTTTTAGACCCTCTGTGACGAGGTCTTATCTCCATATTTCGCAATTGCACTACCGCGACCAGCTACAGTGTTAAACAGACCTCTCTTTATACCCAATTTTCTCGAGATATAGAATAAATTATTCGTCGATTATCTTGTCGAAACATTTTTGCAGCTTCCCAAAGGCCACAGTAGTATTCAGATTTTCCTTGACTGTCCTTTTCTAAACTAGATGTCGAGACCACTGTTGGCAGATTTCTCTCAGCATATCAAGTAATCTTGTACTTCCTGATTTAATAATTCTCGTGAACTCCTGCAGTTTTGCGCCAGATCAAATCACTCGATATGTGTGAAATTCTGACCCCAATTATGGAACAAATATTTCTTCTACATCAACATTCTCGTCCTATTCTGCCATTAAGTTACAAAATAATATAATTATCCTCTTTTTGCTGCAAATCTTCGAATGAAACCAAAAATAAATTCGTTCAGCATGCGGTGTATCGCAATTATTTTATTTAGGGTCAAAAGTATACAGATGGTACAGGATCCGCAACTAACAAGGTACTTGTCCCGGCTCTAACGGCTAAAACTGAATGAAAATGATTTTAAAAGACGGAGGGGTGTTTGTACTGCTGCCCATAGAGGTAATGTATCCGTAAAACTCTCTATACATCAATGTTCGAAAGTTAACAACAAAGAAAACACAAAGTAAAAGTCAATGAAGAAATTACGACCGCAACAGTTGCGAGCGACACATTCATAAGAGTCAAAAGTGTTTCTGGTTAAAAGCCAACGATTTATTTTCAGTACTGTATGTTAATCCATGCAGCACTTACTAAGTTATGTTTTTTTCAAAATAGAAGTTACTGTACTGTCAAACTTACTTCTTTTATTAGTTGTCGAAGTGCAAATGTAAAGTTTGAGTGAATTCATAACGACACAGCGGGATGGAACAATATGCACACTTGATAAGATCAGCTTGTGGGCATCTATTTTTGTACTTCTGACAAAACTGCAAAACCGTCATGTCGGTCGGTTTGTTTGTTTGAAGACGCTAATCTCCAAAACTTGTAGACGAATTTTCATCGCGTTTTCACAGGTGACTTGAGCGTAGCTCGAGGCAGCGTATAGGTTTTGTTTCATCAAAATCGGAACACGGAAAAAATATATAGAATAAAAAGTTTTATATAAAATAGTCTGCTGAGCTTAGTAGTTCGGATGTTTAACCATCACGATATAGTACACCAAAGAACCAATAAATGCCGCTGTTAGTTTCGTGGTACACCAAATAATCAATAGATGGCACAGTTCATTTTCTTTAATTCATTGAGAGATGTATTTTCGTAATTGTTACGTCAATGACAGAATTAAGCACCGCAGTCTTATATTTACGAATGCATTCATCGAATTTACTTGGCGCTGGGATCTACGTATTTACTAATTTTGCTTTGTGTATTAAAAACGTAAAGACACTGGTTTGCTTCTTTCGACACGTTTTATACATATTCTTTGCTAGAAATGACGAATTTATCAAGTTTGCTTTATGATTTCGTCACGTACTCCTTGCGTTATTTCGTTTTGTTTATGAATAAAAATACCTGAAATGGTAGAGTCTTTATGAATTCACTATTATGGCTAAAAGGCTTAGAACCATGCGGTCTCAACAATCCAGTGAATACCGTATGACGAGAATTGCTGGGACTTGGGAACATCAAGCCTTAACTCGCTCTTTGGAAACTCCTAGTGAAAGCGAGGCGTGACGTAACTCCTGATCGAAAGCATCATGCATTATCTCGCTCCTCAGAACTCCTGACTGACAGAGGCTTAAAGCTACTTCTCTCCAACATAACATAACAGAAATGGAAATTTGGTTGGGATTAGCGCAGGCGAGCAGGTTTTTACACCTCGAATCCAGCTTACTTTACAACAATTTACCATTTCGCCTGAAACGCGTACAAATCCAGGTGAGCTTATGTTATGCCACAACCTTAAACAAAGCAGAAGGCTAGACACTGCATGTCGCGGGCGTGCACCTTAGTTTCAGGAGCTTACATAGCTGTATTTCCGTTCCCAATCATACTACTTCAAACGATGTATACAAGGAATCTTCATAAGACAAAAATAAATTCCACAGGCACAGCTGTAAATGAAGACCCGGCAAAGCCAGATTTCTAAGCTAGTACTACAAGATTTTCGATGTATACGTACTGCAGTATCAAAAGCCGTAGCGGTCACATAATCCAGAACTTGGCCACGCGGTGTTCTATCCCGCCGTGTGTTATTCACTTCATTGAAAATGGCTCTGAGCACTATGGGACTTAACATCTGTGGTCATCAGTCCCCTAGAACTTAGAACTACTTAAACCTAACTAACCTAAGGACATCACACAACACCCAGTCATCACGAGGCAGAGAAAATCCCTGACCCCACTTCATTGAAACCCCACATTTACACTTCATATGACTAACAGGGGAAAAGTACGAAACGCAAGAACTTGCATTTTGGGAAATATGGCTTTATAAGTACTGCATGTCTTAACATATTAGTTGTTGTTTCAAACAAATGTTTAGCTTTCGGCCAAATAATAGCTCATTTCTGATTCCATAGGAATCTGCTGGTCATATGTTAAACAATAGTGTTTCATCAGCGAATTGGACTTCTCTGATCTATGAATTGGTTAACCTTCCAACGTTGATTGCATACAAATGCACGATACATTAAATACATCTTCCTTAACCAGTCATGAAATGTAAACAGTGATGAACTACACCGTAGAGGCACCAAGGTTCTGTTTCTTAAGTCGTACCACATGGGGCGGATTAAGTAAGTTGGGTTGCCTAACTTACGGTGCATGAAATATTTTTCGGACTAGTTTTATTTTATTTTATTTTTCATACTGCGAGACACAAGCAACTTACAAACATGTACCTTTCCTTACACGCGTACTGTTTGATTAGAGCACGCTAAGGAACCAGCTGTACTAAGCTGTTACTTAACTGCAGGAAAAACATGATAGATACCAGGACTCGTGTCAGCCAAGTCACTATATGTTCTTTAGTGTTGATCAGAATAGGTAAAGAGAGAAATGTCTGAGTACGTTCAGTTCTGTTCTGTTCAGCTGTTTGAAAATCAAATAATTAAGAGGTTTATCTGCTTGTAAAATTTTTGTGGGGAGCATGGGGGCTATGTAAGTAGGCTGTTTAGGTTTTTTTATTGGTAACGCCACATAGCGCTCTGTATGAAAATCACTGACTGTGCTGTGTGCAGACTGTGGCTGGTTTGCATTGTTGTTCGCTATTATAGTGTTGGGCAACTGGACGTTAACAGCGCGTAGCGTTGAGCAGTTGGAGGTGAGCCGCCAGCAGTGGTGGATGTGGGAAGTGAGATGGCGGAGTTTTGAGAGCAGATGATCTGGACGTGTGTCCATCACAGAGAGTAAATTTGTAAGACTGGATGTCATGAACTGATATATATATATATTATGACTTTTGAGCACTATTAAGGTAAATACATTGTTTGTTCTCTATCAAAATCTCTCATTTGCTAACTATGCCTATCAATAGTTAGTGCCTTCAGTAGTTAGAATCCTTTATTTAGCTGGCAGTATTGGCGCTCGCTGTATTGCAGTAGTTCGAGTAACAAAGATTTTTGTGAGGTACGTGAGTCATGGAAGGTATAGGTTATTGTTAGTCAGGGCCATTCTTTTGTAGGGATTATTGAAAGTCAGATTGCGTTGCGCTAAAAATATTGTGTGTCAGTTCAGTATTGATCAGAATAGGTAAAGAGATAGATGTCTGAGTACGTTCAGTTCTGCTCAGCTGTTTGAAAATCAAATAACGTAAGGGGTTTATCAGCACAGGCATTCATTAATTTTTCTAAGGGGACGTTTCAGTGTCAGGCAAGTCACTATATGTTCTAGAATCTCCTGCAATGTGTTCTAATTGTTACGAGACAGATGGCACCTGCAGTTGTCCTGGAAGACAGCAGTCAACACTGTTCGTCACTTCAGGAGACGTGATCTCTGTCCCTAGCAGAAGAGGTCAGGTGTGAGTACAGTCGGCAGCATTAATTCCTGAATCGTGTTGGTCACCCACTGAACAGGGTCGCATTCTGCCACGTTATCCCATGGCCATGGTGAAGCGGCCTTTCTTCTCTGTACATTTGTAAATTCTGACGTACCCATATTTCCTTCCGTACCTGCTAACTCAAGAACACGTTGTAACAACTGGCAAACATTCCATATACATTTATACAACGTCTAAGAACATAACACGCTCGTCATGCACTGAAGAGCCAAAGAGACTGGTACACTTACCTAATATCGTACAGGGCCCCGGCGAGCACGCAGAACTGCCGCAACACGACATGGCATGGACTTGATTAATGTCTGAAACAGTGCTGGAGGGAACTGACACCATGAATCCTGCAGGGCTGTCCATAAATCTGTAAGAGTACGAGGGGGTGGAGATCTCTTCTGAACAGCCGGTTGCAAGGCATCCCAGATGTACTCAGTAATGTTCATGTCTGGGGAGTTCGATGGCGAGCAGAAGTGTTTAAACTCAGAAGAGTGTTTCTGGAGACACACTGTAGCAGTCCTGGATCTATGGGGTTTCGCATTGTCTGCCTGAATTGCCCAAGTCCGTCGGAATGCACAGTGGACCTAAATGGATGCAGGTGATCAGACAGGTTGCTTACGTACGTGTCACCTGTCAGGGGTCCCATATCCCTCCAATTGCAAACGCTCCAGGCCTTCACAGAGCCTACACCAGCTTGAACAGTCCCCTGATGACACACAGGGCCCATGGATTCATGAGGTTGTCTCCATACCCGTACTCGCCCATCCGCTCAATACAATTTGAAACGAGATTCGTCCGACCAGGCAACGTGTTTCCAGTCATCAACAGTCTAATGTCGGTGTTGACGGGCCCAGGCAAGGCGTAAAGCTTGGCGGCGTACAGTCAGCAAGTCTACACGAGTGAGCCTTCAGCCCCGAAAGCCCATATCGATGAAGTTTCGTTGAATGGTTCGCTCGCTGACTCTTGTTGATGGCCCAGCATTTAAAATCTGCAGCAATTTGTGGAAGGATTGAACTTCTGTCAAGTTGAACGATTCTCTTCAGTCGTCGTTGGTCACGTTCTTGCAGGGTCCTTTTCCGGCCGCTGCGATGTCGGAGATTTGATGTTTTACCTGATTCCTGATGTTCACGTTACACTCGTGAAACGATCGTACGCGAAAAGCTCCGCTTCGTCGCTACCTCGGAGATGGTGTGTCCCATCGTTTGTGCGCCGACTATAACTCCACGTTCAAACTCACTTAAACCTTGATAACCTGCCATTGTAGCAGCAGTAACCGATATAGTAACTGCGCCAGACACTTGTTGTCTTATACAGGCGTTGTCGACCGCAGCGCCGTACTCTGCGTGCTTACATATATCTCTGTATTTGAATACGCTTACCTGTACGAGTTACTTTGGCGCTTCACGGTTCTAGGCGCTTCAGTCTGGAACCGCGCGACCGCTACGGTTGCAGATTCGACTCCTGTCTCGGACATGTGTGTGTGTGTGTGTGTGTGATGTTCTTAGGTTAGTTAGGCTTAAGTAGTTCTAAGTTCTAGGCGAATGATGACCTCAGATGTTAAGTCCCATAGTGCTCAGAGCCATTTGAACCCTTTTTTTGGCGCTTTAGTGTCTGAGACAGTCGTATTAAGAGTTCTCGCCTTAACACGGAGATGGCAAGAGCGTGGTCAAAATATCATGAATTTCAGAAATTACAGCTCAGTAGATGGTGCGCTGCGAGATTTTAGATACTTACGTTTAGTTGCCTTAGTAGTGATAGTGTAAAGAAGCAACACCTAGACAGGAATTTTGTAGTCAGTTTACTTCGATTATGCAGCAGAAGTTTCGCTGGGAAACCCTTAACATCTTCCATATAGTCCCGATCTCTCCCCATGACATTGTGTATTTTTGGAGCCTTGAAGACAGATATTCGTGGCCGTCGTTTTGCTTTGGACAAAGAGGTGCTCTCCTTAGTACAATCATGGTTCCGTAGGCAGAAGCAAACATTTCTCCTTGAAGGCACTGGCCGTCTTATCTCACAGTGCGATAAATGTATTAACAGCTTTGCCGATTACTTTTGAAACAATGAACAGTTTTCTTACTTTTTCCCATCTGTGTCGTTTTCATTTTGCTTACCCTTATAAAATGTTATGTTATTGGAATGTCAAAATTTTGGAAAGTCATGGGATTAAACGTATTGATTTAGCAGATTACTATATTGACGAATGTACAAACATTATTTCTCAACTCTTGTGATTCCTGGGCGAGACCGTGAACTGTGCATGCGTTCCTCGTATGTTGTCACATCCAGAAGAAAAAAAGACCTCTTGCTATTCGCAATGCAAGACCCTCTCGAACCTACGCTGTCGTCACACGAGATCACTGAGTTCTATTTTCATATCCACTTAAATAATGCAATTCGATACATTCGCGATATTATGTAGCTGGTACGCAGCGTCTCCAAAGTTCGTTGAAATAAACAGTGACGACGTCGTAATGTCTGTGGCGTGCCTTGTCCTGTCGCAATTACATACTCTAGAATATATTCGCGACGTAATTTCCGTTCTTGGCATGCAACATCGAACAACGTGCAAAACTTTAATGCTAGTTCCTTCTAATGAGACACATCAGTAACAAATCACGTCGAAGCTGACTAATCCTATCCCCGAATGGAAGTTCTGTACAGGATAACTAAACGTTATGAATTATGAAGATTAAACTTAATTGCTGTGTGGCATATCAAAGGCTAATTTAAATACCGAATAGTGCACAAACTTCCAGAAACTACAGTATAACATTTCCGCTTCGGTCTACAGTTAGGATTATCCTGCGATAATTAAATGTATATACAATCAACAGCGCAGCAAGGGCTGTCGAACTGGGGACAAAGTATCATATGCCAGCATTAGGAGTTAAACGTAGTTTTCCTACCGTTAGATTTCCACTGCTGCCTCTATGGTCCTCCGTGTTCTCTTCAACCCATATTCGTCACAGCTACGAAGCTCATAGGTTCGCACCCCCCCCCCCCCTCTCATCTGCCGCCATGTCACCTGTATAGTGCTGTTATAAGTGAGTGTTCAGTGTTGTACGTCCCCTGTCGGTGTTGCGAACGTCCACCATACTGTAGCTAGTTGTGTTTTTCATCTCGTACGAACAGAAACCAGACTGTCGCCGTGTTTTTTAATTGTGCCTGTCTCCTTGTGTATCTTCATCCGCATCGTCACCGCAGTGGTTTTTATTTTAAATTTCACACCTTTCAGCCATTTTACAGTTTTTTACAATGTCACCGATTTATCGCCTGTTTTTCTTGTTTGTTTATCTTCTCATTATGTTTTTTTTAACATTTCTGTAGGCTGTAGAGCAGCATATTACGCTGCTACCAACCCGCTCCCTCTCGGGGGGGGGGGGGGGGGGGGGGGGTGAATTGAAATCCAACAAAGAAAAAAAATTAGAGTCAGTCCTAGGAAGCGATTAAAAGGTATTGCACAATTTTCGTAAATCTGCATTGTCATAAAGACTGAAAATAGTACATAATTTAGTGGAGATCTGCAATCATGGCCAGTGCAAAAGCAGCAGTACCAAATTATGAATGCAAATACAAAAACCTATCGTCTTCTCATGGAGGTATGTGTGAAGCTGTAACAATTTGGTTATCTCTTCTTCAGAGCACACACGTGCCGCGGTCTATGCACTCTTCTTGTTGCACGCGTAATTGTACAGGGAACCTAAGTTCTCGGTTAACTTTCACCCCAGATTAGGATAAAATCCCTACCTTCGACGTTTTCAATTCTTCTTGCAGTCGTCTGACAATGATTTCTTGTAAATATAATTACATTTTTTTTTAATTTACAAAATGGAACTACGCCAGAGACTAAAAGCTCTTCATCCAAGAAGCGCAGCGCAGGGTAGCCGCGTGGTTTAAGGCGTCTTGTCACGGTCCCCGCGGCTCCCCCCTCCCCCCGTCGGAGGTTCAAGTCTTCCCTCGGGCATGGTGTGTGTAAAGACATAAACTTTGGATCCATTCGTCTACTATTTGTACCAGTCATACCAGTTGCGATCCAGTTTTTGACTGTATGGAGATTTTCATTTCACTGTATGGTACGGTACCGCTAGTTACATAACCATCACATACAACACGGTGACATTATGTAGAGACGTGATTTCAATGAAACCATATGTCCTCTGCGAAACTGGCGGCCTCTGCTAGCTCTGCAGAACGATTCGCGACCGACTCCCTAGTTTTATGCGTTCAGAGCGAATCTGTGAGGCTTTCGATCATTTGAGACTTTTTAACATTGTGGCTGAAGAGTCATTGGCGTTTTTCTTCCGTCACAGCTGTTCTCATTGGTCCAGTTCCCTGTGTAGAAAATAACTCAAGTCAGTATTCACACAGAGCCTAACCACTTGTTACCTAGTTTTACCAACTAGACAGTCTCGGAGAATCCCTTCTTCACTGTGGCAAGTATGTGAAAAAGTGATTGGCTGAGTTCTTCACAGACGATCTGTAAAAAGGCAACATACACAATGTGATAAAAAGTATCCTTACACCCCCAAAAACATACGTTTTTCATATTAGGTGCTTTATGCTATCATCTACTGCCAGGTACTCCATATCAGTGAACTCAGCAGTCATTAGACATCGTGAGAGAGCAGAATGGGGCGCTCCGCGGAACTCACGGACTTCGAACGTGGTCAGGTGATTGGGTGTCACTTGTGTAATACGTGTGTACGCGAGATTTCTACACTCCTGACCATCCCTAGGTCCACTGTTTCCAATGTAATAGTGAAGTGGAAACGTGAAGGGACACGTACAGCACAAAAGCGTACAGGCCGACCTCGTCTATTGACTGACAGAGACCGCCGACAGTTGGAGAGGGTCGTGATGTGTAATAGGCAGACATCTATCCAGACCATCACACAGTAATTCCAAGCTGCATCAGGATCCACTGCAAGTACTATGACAGTTAGGCGGGAGATGAGAAAACTTGGATTTCAAGGTGGAGCGGCAGGTCATAAGCCACACATCACGCCGGTAATGCCAAACGACGCCTCGCCTGGTGTAAGGAGCGTA
Organism: Schistocerca gregaria; assembly: GCF_023897955.1. Classification (NCBI taxonomy): domain Eukaryota; kingdom Metazoa; phylum Arthropoda; class Insecta; order Orthoptera; family Acrididae; genus Schistocerca; species Schistocerca gregaria. The sequence goes on along the minus strand of NC_064931.1, from coordinate 132,370,325 downwards.
AATATTGGACGACTGAATAGTGGAAAACGTTGTGTGGAGTGACAAATAACGGTACACAACGTGGCGATCCGACGGCAGGGTGTGGGTATAGCGAATGCCCGGCAAACTTCATCTGACAGTGTGTGTAATGCCAACAGTAAAATTCGGCGGCTGTGCTGTTATGGTGTTGTCGTGTTTTTCATGGAGGGGGCTTGCCCCTCCTTGTTGTTTTGCGTGGCACTACCACAGCACAGGCCCACATCGATGTTTTAAGCACGTTCTTGCTTCCCACTGTTGAAGAGCAATTCGGGGATGGCGACTGCATCTTTCAACAGGATCGAGCACCTGTTCATAATGCACGGTCTGTGGCGGAGTGCTTAACGACAATAACATCCCTGTAATGGACTGCCCTGCACAGAGTCCTGACCTGAATCCTATAGAACACTTTTGGGATATTTTGGAACGCCGACCTCTTGCCACGCCTCACCGACTGACATCGATAACTCTCCGCAGTGCAGCACTCCGTGAATAATGGGCTGCCGTTCCCCAAGAAACCGTCCAGCACCTGACTGAACGTATGCCTGCGAGAGTGGAAGCTGTTACCAAGCCTAAGGGTGGCCCTACACCATACTGAATTCCAGCATTACAGAGGGAGGGCGCCACGAACTTGTAAGTCATTTTCAGCCGGGTGTCCTGATACGTTTGATCGCATAGTGTACCATATGAAATGAAACGAAGAAAAGTCGTAGCCGTACTGAAACCTGGTAAACCAAGTGACAAGCCAGTTATCAGCTTATAGCCTTCGTTAGCAGAATCAAGAGAAGTCAGTGATCGTATTCATTGATCTGACGGCTCCATATAATACTGTCTGGAGACATGGTGTCATATTGAAGCTACTACATGTCATCCCAAGTCTAATAATTGGGCCGTCTGGAGTGGCCGAGCGGTTCTAGGCGCTACGGTCGCAGGTTCGAATCCTGCCTCGGGCATGGATGTGTGTGATGTCTTTAGGTTAGTTAGGTTTAACTAGTTCTAAGTTCTAGGGGACTGATGACCTCAGAAGTTAAGTCCCATAGTGCTCAGAGCCATTTGAACCTAATAAGTGGCAATATCATCAGTGAAACTGATGCTTCCAGCCACTAGTGGGCAACAACATGAATTTAAAGATGAAGCTAAACAGTGGTCTGAATAAGGATCTATTCTGGACCCTCTACTCTTCAGTCAGTAAACAGCAGATATTCCTGAAACGCAATCAAGAAAGTTTTGGTATGCTGACAAATGGGCTCTCGCAGTGAGGTCATGGAGCTACCGAGTGTATATTGACAAATGACTGATCAACTATTGGTGAACATTTCCGCAAATTGAGCTTTCAGTCGAGCGTCGCTAAGAAAGAAATCTCAGCCTTTCACCTAAATAACGAGTTGGATAACAAAGAGCTCGTAGTGTACTTAGAAGGAAGGCTATTAAGTAAGATATGGCGATCCTGTGCATCGCCGTCCCAGCCTTCAGCTCTGGGATTGGTTAACCGTGTTGCGAAATATTGCTCCCTAGCTCCGATGAATACTGCTCACCCAAGCCTTGCCGACACAAGACTCAACAGTACCATGCGTGTTGCAGCTGGTACAGTGAGACCTATACCCACTTTCTGGCTACCCATATTTAGTCACATATCACCTCTGTCTCTGCGGATTTTAGTCGACAACGGCTTTAATATTAATAAACGCAGGAGAGACACATGACATATTAATACTACTATGCAACAACTAAAGATTCCGTTCATATCGACCAAGCCACCTGTCTTTGAAGTGCCACGCAAAATCGGGTCAGTCCTTACCCGAGTAAGGACCAACAGTGGAAGGTGTACCGACTCACAAGTAGAAGAAAATACACTCCTGGAAATGGAAAAAAGAACACATTGACACCGGTGTGTCAGACCCACTATACTTGCTCCGGACACTGCGAGAGGGCTGTACAAGCAATGATCACACGCACGGCACGGCGGACACACCAGGAACCGCGGTGTTGGCCGTCGAATGGCGCTAGCTGCGCACCATTTGTGCACCGCCGCCGTCAGTGTCAGCCAGTTTGCCGTGGCATACGGAGCTCCATCGCAGTCTTTAACACTGGTAGCATGCCGCGACAGCGTGGACGTGAACCGTATGTGCAGTTGACGGACTTTGAGCGAGGGCGTATAGTGGGCATGCGGGAGGCCGGGTGGACGTACCGCCGAATTGCTCAACACGTGGGGCGTGAGGTCTCTACAGTACATCGATGTTGTCGCCAGTGGTCGGCGGAAGGTGCACGTGCCCGTCGACCTGGGACCGGACCGCAGCGACGCACGGATGCACGCCAAGACCGTAGGATCCTACGCAGTGCCGTAGGGGACCGCACCGCCACTTCCCAGCAAATTAGGGACACTGTTGCTCCTGGGGTATCGGCGAGGACCATTCGCAACCGTCTCCATGAAGCTGGGCTACGGTCCCGCACACCGTTAGGCCGTCTTCCGCTCACGCCCCAACATCGTGCAGCCCGCCTCCAGTGGTGTCGCGACAGGCGTGAATGGAGGGACGAATGGAGACGTGTCGTCTTCAGCGATGAGAGTCGCTTCTGCCTTGGTGCCAATGATGGTCGTATGCGTGTTTGGCGCCATGCAGGTGAGCGCCACAGTCAGGACTGCATACGACCGAGGCACACAGGGCCAACACCCGGCATCATGGTGTGGGGAGCGATCTCCTACACTGGCCGTACACCTCTGGTGATCGTCGAGGGGACACTGAATAGTGCAAGGTACATCCAAACCGTCATCGAACCCATCGTTCTACCATTCCTAGACCGGCAAGGGAACTTGCTGTTCCAACAGGACAATGCACGTCCGCATGTATCCCGTGCCACCAAACGTGCTCTAGAAGGTGTGAGTGAACTACCCTGGCAAGCAAGATCTTCGGATCTGTCCCCCATTGAGCATGTTTGGGACTGGATGAAGCGTCGTCTCACGCGGTCTGCACGTCCAGCACGAACGCTGGTCCAACTGAGGCGCCAGGTGGAAATGGCATGGCAAGCCGTTCCACAGGACTACATCCAGCATCTCTACGATCGTCTCCATGGGGGAATAGCAGCCTGCATTGCTGCGAAAGGTGGATATACACTGTACTAGTGCCGACATAGTGCATGCTCTGTTGCCTGTGTCTATGTGCCTGTGGTTCTGTCAGTGTGATCATGTGATGTATCTGACCCCAGGAATGTGTCAATAAAGTTTCCCCTTCCTGGGACAATGAATTCACGGTGTTCTTATTTCAATTTCCAGGAGTTTATTTTCTTCTACTTGTGAGTCGGTACACCTTCCAGTGTTGGTCCTTACTCGGGTAAGGACCGACCAGATTTTGCGTGGCACAGTCTGAAAAGCAGACTGTTTGCCGTGTAATACAAAAGTGTCCTCTAAGAACTTTCCCTGGCGATCCAACAGAATTCCTGGTGGTGACGGAGAGTTCAGTCGACTCCATACCTGGCCCGGATATTAATTTGTAATTTGAAACAGTTGTAAATATTTTACCTGCCTCAGCCACTCAGTATTGTCAGTGTCCCAACAGTGCATATTCCCGACATTCAGCTTTCCATGATTTGTAGAGACAGTTTCATAGGTAAAAAGAATTCTTTTAAAAAAGCACCTATCGTCCTGATGTCATATAAGAACCGAGTCATCGAATTCCATGAGTCTTCTGCAGTCCCGCTGGTAATCTACTTGTGAAGAGACACGTAATACCGATGGAAGCTGACTGCGTCTAAACTCAGGGCTGATTTATGTCCCTGGAGGTTACATGTGGATTACGATCTGGTTTCTCTATTCACTTTTTTGAAACTAGACATCACACAGCACACGTGAACTCTGCAGATGGAAATGAAGCTACATTACGTCTGTGCCCCTATTATACTCGTATCGCAGAGCTGCATCTCTCTCCTCTTTATCCGGCGTGAAGTTTTTCCTTATGTGGGTGTGAAATCACGGACTGCGGCTTAAGACAGCAATCGGTTTCATGTTGAAAACGAGCAAATCCCCAGTTTCAAACACCGTAATGTCTCCCGAACTACTAATCGGATTTGTGCTCCCGGAGTGCCCTCGCACCGAGTCTTCTGAGCGCTTCGGCTTCCCCCACCACTGCGCTACTGCGAGCAGGTGTGTGAGTGACACTGCTATACACCAAAGGCTGCACACGCCGGAAACTTTGAAGGCGTGTTTGCAACACAGTGTGACTGGCTGTTAGAGGTGAAAACTGCAGCAAATTTTTATAAGTTATGGCTGAGTGGATGATGTCGGAAGACCACAATAAAGCAACAAACGTTTGTAAGCAGGCTTTAATCTCGTGTATTTATTTTCAACTTTTTATTTTTACGCCAAAGCAATAACTTCTGTTAATTGATTAAATAAGTACAGTAGATAGTGCTAACACAGTGAGCTGTGCTGTATGCTGTTGTGGTAGTTACTAATTATGGATAAGTTTGTAACAAGAAAGAAGAGCCGCGCGGGATTAGCCGAGCGGTCTGAGGCGCTGCAGTCATAGACTGTGCGGCTGGTCCCGGCGGAGGTTCGAGTCCTCCCTCGGGCATGGGTATGTATGTTTGTCCTTTGGATAATTTAGGTTAAGTAGTGTGTAAGCTTAGGGAGTGATGACCTTAGCAGTTAAGTCCCATAAGATTTCACACACATTTGAACAAGAAAGAGGAGGAAATTCCAATTTGATTCATCCTCTGGTGTTATGGCATGTTAAAAATATGTACTTGCTGCTATAATAGCCTAATTACCTATCTATAGCAATTTGATTCTATCACTGGAATCGTTTTATTTGGAGGCTGATAGAACTTGGGGGTTGCAATATTTCAGTAATTCACAAGATGTATGTAAAGTACACAAGCGGCAAGACGCAGTCAATACCTTCGCTGCGCAGTGCCGATGGTACTGTTGCCGACGACTGTGCCGCTAAAGCGGAGTTATTGAACGCAGTTTTCCGAAATTCCTTCACCAGGGAAGACGAATGGAATATTCCAGAATTTTAAACACGAACAGCTGCTAGCATGAGTTTCTTAGAAGCAGATACCTTAGGTGTTGCGAAGCAACTCAAATCGCTTGATACGGGCAAGTCTTCAGGCCCAGACAGTATACCGATTAGGTTCCTTTCAGATTACGCTGATACTCTCTACTTAGCAATCATATACAACCGCTCGCTCACCGATAGATCTGTACCTACAGATTGGAAAATTGCGCAGGTCGCACCAGTGTTTAAGAAGGATAGTAGGAGTAACCCATCGAACAACAGACCTATATCATTGACGTCGGTTTGCAGTAGGGTTTTGGAGCATATACTGTGTTCAAACGTTATGAATCACCTCGAAGGGAACGATCTATTGATATGTAATGAGCATGGTTTCAGAAAACATCGTTCTTGTGCAACGCAGCTAGCTCTTTATTCGCACGAAGTAATAGCCGCTATCGACAGCGGATCTCAAGCTGATTCCGTATTTCATGATTTCCGGAAAGCTTTTGACACCGTTCCTCACAAGCGACTTCTAATCAAGCTGCGGGCCTATGGAGTTTCGTCTCAGTTGTGCGACTGGATTCGTGATTTCCTGTCAGGAAGGTCGCAGTTCCTAGTAATAGACGGCAAATCATCGAGTAAAACTGAAGTGATATCAGGTGTTCCCCAGAGAAGCGTCCTGGGACGTCTGCTGTTCCTGATCTATATAAATGACCTGGGTGACAATCTGAGCAGTCCTCTTCGGTTGTTCGCAGATGATGCTATAATTTACCGTCTAGTAAGGTCATCCGAAGACCAGTATCAGTTGCAAAGCGAGTTAGAAAAGATTGCTGTATGGTGTGGCAGGTGGCAGTTGACGCTAAATAACGAAAAGTGTGAGGTGATCCACATGAGTTCCAAAAGAAATCCGTTGGAATTCGATTACTCGATAAATAGTAAAATTCTCAAGGCTGTCAATTCAACTAAGTACCTGGGTGTTAAAATTACGAACAACTTCAGTTGGAAAGACCACATAGATAATATTGTGGGGAAGGCGAGCCAAAGGTCGCGTTTCATTGGCAGGAAACTTAGAAGATGCAACAAGTCCACTAAAGAGACAGCTTACACTGCACTCGTTCGTCATCTGTTAGACTATTGCTGCGCGGTGTGGGATCCTTACCAGGTGGGATTGACGGAGGACATCGATAGGGTGCAAAGAAGGGCAGCTCGTTTTGTATGTAAGTAGGCTGTTAAGGTTTTTTTATTGGTAACGCCACATAGCGCTCTGTATGAAAAATCACTCGCTGTGCTTTGTGCAGTCAGTGGCTGATTGGCATTGTTGTAATACTCGCCATTGTAGAGTTGGGCAGCTGGATGTTAACAGCGCGTAGCATTGGGCAGTTGGAGGTGAGCCGCCAGCAGTGGTGGACGTGGGGAGAGAGATGGCGGAGTTTTGAAATTTGTAAGAATTGGTGTCATGAAGTGATATATATATTATGACTACTAAGGTAAATACATTGTTTGTTCTCTATTAAAATCTTTCATTTGCTAACTATACCTATCAGTAGTTAGTGCCTTCCGTAGTTTGAATCTTTTATCTAGCTGGCAGTAGTGGCGCTCGCTGTATTGCAGTAGCTTGAGTAACGAAGATTTTTGTGAGGTAAGTGATTTGTGAAACGTACAGATTAATGTTAGTCAGGGCCATTCTTTCGTAGGGATTTTTGGAAGTCAGATTGCGTTGCGCCAAAAATATTGTGTTTCCGTTTAAGCACAGTCTTGTATAAATTTTTCAAAGGGGACGTTTCATGTATTATCACGTAATAGGGGAGAGAGTGTGGCAGATATGATACGCGAATTGGGATGGAAGTCATTAAAGCAAAGACGTTTTTCGTCGCGGCGAGATCTATTTACGAAATTTCAGTCACCAACTTTCTCTTCCGAATGCGAAAATATTTTGTTGAGCCCAACCTACATAGGCAGGAATGATCATTAAAATAAAATAAGAGAAATCAGAGCTCGAACAGAAAGGTTTAGGTGTTCGTTTTTCCCGCGCGCTGTTCGGGAGTGGAATGGTAGAGAGATAGTATGATTGTGGTTCGATGAACCCTCTGCCAAGCACTTAAATGTGAATTGCAGAGTAATCATGTAGATGTAGAAGACAGCGGTGTCGTAAATATCATTACAAATATAATTAAATCAAAACCATTACATAAAAATACACTTGGATTTGTCTGTGTCGCCCAAAAACCGCATTGATCAACAAAAAAGTATCGCCCAAACGGCATTTCTTCAAAAAAATTTCTCAATATTCTATAATTAATAGCCCAAACGGCAAAATATCGTCCAATTTGGTCACATGGGCTGTACTCTATCATGAAAACCAGTTCCGATACGGAACGATGGGGAGGGTCTTGTGGAGAGCGGAAGGGGTACAGAATGACAGCACATGTTGTAGTTTGTCCTTTTCTGTCCGCAGCTCGTAGTATAGTGGCTAGCGTTATTACCTGTGAATCACGGGGACCCGGGTTCGATTCTCAGCCGGGTTAGGGATTTTCTCTGCCCGGGGACTGTGTGTTTGTGTTGTCCTCATCATTTCATAATTATTCTCATCATTCCTGACTGTGGCTGGATTGGACGGTGAAAAAAAATTGGACTGTGAAAAAAATTGGGACTTTTTACGTGCGCTGATGACCGCGCAGTTGAGTGCGCCACAAACTAAACATCATCATCGTCGTCCGTTTCTGAAAGCGGGCTGCTTAAATTCGCCCGAGTGAATGCGCTCTGCGTCCTTCCATCCTCCTTTGGTCCAAAATCTATTTACACTCTTGTAATACTGTAATAACTGACGGCAGCAAACCCATGCACAATTCAGTCTGAAGATATGCATACATTCGTGCACTGTCAAATGACTGAATGTGCACAATTAAAGGGAAAACATGCAATGTCAGAGTTCGATGTTTGTTGCGATGCAGCCGACCGGTGTGGCCTAGCGGTTCTAGGCGCTTCAGTCTGAAACCGCGCGACCGTTACTGTCGCAGGTTCGAATCCTGCCTCGGGCATGGATGTGTGATGTCTTTAGGTTAGTTACGTTTAAGTAGTTCTAAGCACTAGGGGACTGATGACCTCAGATGTTAAGTCCCATAGTCCTCAGAGCCAGTTCAACCAATCTTTTGCTGTGATGCACTATATTTTGTTTTGAAACAATGTACGATAAACACTTTTTTCCAACTTCTCCACCGACTTGGGTAGTTCTGCATTTTGGGGCACTGAGCTAGCAATCCCTGGATTCGGGAGGCGAGGTAGTATGAATCCATCCGCCAGCAACCTTGAAAATGGTTTTCTGTGGTTTCCCATTTTTAATTTAGGCAAATGCCGTGGTTGGTCCCTTACTATAGGCCACAACCAATGTCTTCCGAATACCTCTCTTTCCTGAAAGATTCCAATTCCCTTTGCTTAAATAAAAAGAGCTGCATCGAAGGTGTCTTTGGAGACTCCCGGCACTAAATGCCATAAGATAAATAAGTACTAATCTAAATTCTCCTCACTTAAGTTCATGCATTTGTCTGCCGGCACATTCTGTAATACAGAAAATGATTTTTCTTACACTGAAAGAAGTGAGAGATGCGTACTTAAATGAGCAGATTTTCGGAAACTCTAAGGCTGCATCATTCCGAATCCTTTGCATTTTCCTTACCAAAAATTGTTCTAGCTTCTCTGTAGAACAGAGAACTCTCTATTCCAAGAGCCCTGTCGGTAATAACCACGGTGGCCCAAAAAAAAATAGTGATCACTTCCGCAACTGAGATCCAGACTGAGAACAGTGTAAAATGACCTTGGAGAGCGACTGGCGCATGACTGCTACTTTTTGGTTTGTTGAAATACAGTACTTCTAAGTAAGATATATATTTCGGCACCTCCGCTTGTTGAAAATTACGAGATCATTGTCGGATAAAATGGTTTACCATTCTTCATGGAAACGTTAAGAATAAATGGAAAAACAAAAATCTTTTCAAGGGTCTCTTTAACAAATCGGACCTCCCTCCCTCCTTGACGCCCTTTGTGTGTGTGTGTGTGTGCTGTTTGTTAATATTCTTGTCTTGAAGTATTGAATCCGTATTAATAACAAAGTGATCTCGAAGAGAGAGAAACCGTACAAAGGCGACATACAGAGAATTACATTTTAGCACCCCGACCGTTAATTCAAGTTTCGGCCGTATGGATGGATACCCTGTCACTAGAGCACGATGAAACTGCACGTGAAGACGGTTAGTAATGAAATAGGATACTGACGGTTATTGCCTGCCGTTCTCCTGGAATTCTGCGCAACGCCATTTGTCGACGAATATCTACGGAAATTGCTACTGGACAGGAGCATCGAATGAGGAATTGGGAACACTTGCAGCGACGATTTAGTGGCAGCATTTAAGTGGTGGCATCACATTACGCTAGCTGCTGCGAAACTATCTATTTGGAATTCCACTATTTTATATAAAAACAAACAAACCATGTCTCACTTTTCTTGAAGCTGATAAATTGGCAAGTAAAAACTTACTGGAAAAGATTAAAATTACACTGCTAGCCATTACAGTTCCAACGCTTTGTAACTGACATGTTACAAACGTCATATTGGCATGGTGTGTACTACATGTTTTCATATGCATACGATTAAAATTTCAGTGCAACGATACAGGTGGTAATTAGACATATGGAAACACCAAAAACGCAATACATTATCATGTCTAATACGGTATAGGAAAAACAGTGTTATTCAGAATAACTTCTAATAGTCTCGGAATGAATAAAAACAGGTTCTTACTGCAAAATAGTCGGACGTTCAAGCGATAATTTACTCTTCTCTCCAAAGTAAACAACAAAGGCTCAATAATACTTGGAAAAGGTGTCTATGGTGGCCATGGAGGATACGACAATTAATCCTCGTGCTCACAAAACAAGTCCTGGGCTGTGCTAGCTGTGTGAACGGGGGCCCTGTCATCTTGGAAAACAGCATCACCACTGGGGAACAAACACTGTATCATAGGATGAACCTCATCAGCCAAAATTGGCATATAATCCTTGGCAGTAACGCGACTCGTACAGTAACAGGGGGGCCCAAGAAATACCACGATATGAGTGCCCAAATCATCATTCAACATCCGCCGTGTTTCACTATTGGGTGGGACGTAAAATCGTCCAGCAGTTGGAAGCTATGAGCAACAAAACTCATCCGTCCAGATGGCTTCCTTCCATTACTCCATTATCCAAGTTTTAAGGTTTCGGCACCGTGATTCCTTTTACGGGCATTTGCATAATTGATAAGTAGTTTTTTAATTCCAACTCGCAATGCAATTCGCAGCTTATGGAGCTGATGAACTGTCGCTCTCTAATTTTTCGTTGAAGCCCTCTTCAATGGCCGCCTGTCACAATCATTCAACACACGCTTTCGTCCGCGTTGTGACTTATTGGTGTTTTTCCGCCTTCCCTGTGTCCGATAGAAATTTTCGATACGGCGCCTCGTAAAGCACCAAATGCTTCTGCTGCCTTGGTTACAGAAGCACCCACAACACGAGTACTAACGATTTGCCACGTTCGAATTCCCTTAGTTCCGACATAATGCACTCATAACTACACAGAACACTTTTATGACCACGACTGACATATGCAACGTATGCACAGGTGCCGTTAGTGGTCAAATAAAACAGCGCAACCTGCAGGCTTGGCTTTTCTGCATTTATGTTCAAGCACGCATTTCTCACGGTGATTGCCCATTTTTGTCCACCCCCTGTAGGTAGATGGGACTAACACTGTCCATGTTCTGTATATAAGCAAAGATTGACCACTGAGTTTCTCACTCAGAAATCGCATTTTATTGTTGTTTATTTGTGAGATGATCGTGTTGATGCCTACTGTAAGAAGGAAAAATGTCTTAACAGCACGTTTCGTTGAAACGATATGGTCATGGGTTGCCGAAAGACTGGCACGACACTGCTCGCTAGTCACTACGACAGATAAAATCGGGAACAGAGTTGGATCAGCATGGAATGCTCTGCCCTCGTCAATCGTATAGGTTCAGGCAAGGACTTAGCTAGAATTCTGTCGAGGGGGTGGAGGGGCAGCATCTTATTAAAGAGGACCCTAAGAAAGCTCATGTTTCTCATTTTTATGCTGAAAATGTATGCACACATCAAAAAAACTTTTGCATCACCCCGGTTCCCAGAACTCCTGAAGACAGACTGACTGTGGATGTTGTATCACAGACACAGTCCCTTTGACTGTTCAGAGATGTCACTAAACCCGCCCAAAGATGTAAACAACCATACATGAGCGGCGCCTATTAGACGGAGGGGGTCGGACAGCTGATCAGTTACAGTCATTCCACCAGGAACGAGGTACACGGCTCGTGTTGTCCTTAGTTCAACCATGACTAGATGGTCTATACCGCAGTTCAATTGCGTTCGCATTGTTACTTTGTGCCAGGAAGGGCTCTCAACAAGGGAAGAGTCCAGGCGTCTCGGAGTGAACCGAAGCGATGTTGTTCGGGCAAGAAGAAGATGCAGAGAGACAGGAACTGTCGATGACATACCTGGCTCAGGCCGCCCAAGGGCTGCTACTGCAATGGATGACTGTTATCTACGGATTATGGCTCGGAGAAATCCTAACAGAAACGCCACCATGTTGAAGAATGCTTTTCGTGCAGACACAGAACGTCGTGTTACGACTCAAACTGTGCGCAATAGGCTGCGTGATGCGCAGCTTCACTCCCGACGTCCATGGCGAGGTCCATCTTTGCAATTACGACATCATGAAGTGCGGTGCAGATGGACCCAACAGCATGCCGATAGGACCGCTCAGGATTGACATCACGTTCTCTTCACCGATGACTGTGGCCTTTAACCAGACAGTCGTCGGAGACGTGTTTGGAGGCAACCTGATCAGACTGAACGCCATAGACACACTGTCCAGCGAGTGCAGCAAGGTGGAGGTTCCCTGCTGTTTTGGGGTGGCATTCTGTGGAGCGACGTACGCCACTGGTCGTCTTTAAAGGCGCCGTAACGGCTGTACGATACGTGAATGCCATCCTCCGACCACATCGGCAGCATATTGGCCAGGCATTCGTCTTCATGGACGACAATTCGCGCCGCCATTGTGCACATCTTGTGAATGACTTCCTTCAAGATAACGGCATCGCTCGACTAGAGTGGCCAGCATGTTCTGCAAACGTGAACCTTTTAGAACATGCCTGGGATAGATTGAAAAGGGCTGTTTATGGACGACGTGACCCACCAACCACTGTGATGGATCTACACTGAATCGCCGTTGCGGAGTGGGACAATCTGGACCTACAGTGCCTCGATTAACTTGTGGATAGTATGCCACCACGAATACAGACATGCATCAATGCAAGAGGACGTGTTACTGAGTATTAGAGGTACCGGTGTTTGTCACAATCTAGACCACCACCTCTGAAGGTCTCGCTGTGTGGTGGTACAACGTGCAATGTGTGGTTTTCATGAGCGGAAACTATGTTTGCATTGATCCCTGTATCAATTTTCTGTACAGGTTCCGTAACTCTCGGTATCGAGATGATGCAAAACTTTTTTTATGTGTGTATATTTCTTTATTAATTTTCTGTACAGAATTTACTTGCAGGAGGCCTTCGTAATAGAATTCTGACCAAATTTTTAAGGTAATGAATTTACACATGCACCTCGGAAAGACACAAATGCCACACTAATCCCTTGCCCTCATGTCGGTTCTTATATTGTTGTTGTTGTGGTCTTCAGTCGTGAGACTGGTTTGATGCAACTCTCCATGCTACTCTATCCTGTGCAAGCTTCTTCTTCTCCCAGTACGTAGTGCAACCTACACCCTTCTAAATCTGCTTAGTGTATTCATCTCTTGGACTCCCTCTACGATTTTTATCCTCCACGCTGCCCTCCAATGCTAAATTTGGGATCCCCTGATGCCCCAGAACATGTCCTACCAACCGGTCCCTTCTTCTTGTCAATTTGTGCCACTAACTCCTCCCCAATTCTTTTCAGTACCTCCTCATTCGTTATGTAATCTACCCATCTAATCTTCAGTATTCTTCTGTAACACCACATTTCGAAAGCTTCTGTTCTTTTCTTGTCCAGACTATTTATCGTCCATGTTTCACTTCCATACATGGGTTCTTATATACGCACAACGAAGTCGCGCTACGGTGCATATACCTTGCAGCAACGACCTCGAACAGAAACTTTTTGATCTCCCCCGTGTATCTTTCAGTTTCATTACACGGGAAATAGTTCGTGTCTTATTTCATTCAGGTGATAGTGGGGGGGGGGGGGGCTGTCCAGATTCCTAGCCCCCCCCCCCCTCCTTTGGCTACATCTATGGTTCAGGTCCACACCATGTCTAGCAGAGATAGAGCCATTGTTGCTGCAAGAGGTAGCAACTTTGTGTGCTAAGTTTCACACTCTGTATCCTTAACCTCATACAAAGATACCCATATATTCTTCCTGTTAGATTGTATATCCACAATAAGTAAAATCTCGTTATTCGCTATCAACTATACAGTCTGTTTACATTAATGTCACCACGTGTCAAAAACCTGAAGGTTACCTTTTTCAGTGTGGACCGCAGCGAGACTTTCAGGGAGAGACTGAGTGAGGTTCTGGAAGGTAGCAGCATGGAGTCATGTCGACTCCAGCGCCGTGTCCAGATGCGCTGGGTGTCTCAGTTGAGGATCCATGACGCGAACAGCCTCGTCGAGGTAGTCACAATGGTTCTCGATTGAGTTTAAATGCGAGAGGTTTCGTTGGCAGTGACGCGTTTTAAACTCATCTTGCTGCACCTCGAAGCACAGGTGTACACGTCGAGCTGTACAATACGTTGCTTTTCCTGCTGGAAGATGTGATCGTAGCAAGGATAAACAGACTTCGTGTGGGGTGAATATGGTCACCAAGGTTAAATGCTTACATACTTTTTTTGACCCATTGTGCCTTCGAAAATGACGAGATCGCTTAAGGAATGCCACGAAAACATTCCCCAGACCATAACGCACTTTCTTCTCAAAGACTGTGAGAAGAACTTCCGTACTGGATGATGTTGTGAAGAAACGCATTCCAAGAAAGGTTCAAACAAGAATTTAAAAACGCGATCTGTGAACACCATATCTAAGCATTATAAACAGCTGAGTGCCTTCGGCCGGCCGCGGTGGTCTCGCGGTTCTAGGCTCGCAGTCCGGAACCGTGCGACTGCTACGGTCGCAGGTTCGAATCCTGCCTCGGGCATGGATGTGTGTGATGTCCTTAGGTTAGTTAGGTTTAAGTAGTTCTAAGTTCTAGGGGACTGATGACCACAGCAGTTGAGTCCCATAGTGCTCAGAGCCATTTGAACCATTTTTGCCTTCGGATCATTGAGGATGGAGATAGCAGTGGTTATTCAACAAAAAATGCAGTTGGACTTCGGAAACTTCTCAACAATTAAACAAAGGCAGTGGTAATATTTGAAAAAGTGTTAAGATACATGCATTTAAGAGATCTTAGAACGGATGGCTTGTTAATACTTTGGCTTCCCAACAGCTAAAAAAAAACTCAAAACAGTTGATTTGTAGTCCTACTTATTTCACAATTACACTCCTGGAAATGGAAAAAAGAACGCATTGACACCGGTGTGTCAGACTCACCATACTTGCTCCGGACACTGCGAGAGGGCTGTACAAGCAATGATCACACGCGCGGCACAGCGGACACACCAGGAACCGCGGTGTTGGCCGTCGAATGGCGCTAGCTGCGCAGCATTTTTGCACCGCCGCCGTCAGTGACAGCCAGTTTGCCGTGGCATACGGAGCTCCATCGCAGTCTTTAACACTGGTAGCATGCCGCGACAGCGTGGACGTGAACCGTATGTGCAGTTGACGGACTTTGAGCGAGGGCGTATAGTGGGCATGTGGGAGGCCGGGTGGACGTACCGCCGAATTGCTCAACACGTGGGGCGTGAGGTCTCCACAGTACATCGATGTTGTCGCCAGTGGTCGGCGGAAGGTGCACGTGCCCGTCAACCTGGGACCGGACCGCAGCGACGCACGGATGCACGCCAAGACCGTAGGATCCTACGCAGTGCCGTAGGGGACCGCACCGCCACTTCCCAGCAAATTAGGGACACTGTTGCTCCTGGGGTATCGGCGAGGACCATTCGCAACCGTCTCCATGAAGCTGTGCTACGGTCCCGCATACCGTTAGGCCGTCTTCCGCTCACGCCCCAACATCGTGCAGCCCGCCTCCAGTGGTGTCGCGACAGGCGTGAATGGAGGGACGAATGGAGACGTGTCGTCTTCAGCGATGAGAGTCGCTTCTGCCTTGGTGCCAATGATGGTCGTATGCGTGTTTGGCGCCGTGCAGGTGAGCGCCACAATCAGGACTGCATACGACCGAAGCACACAGGGCCAACACCCGGCATCATGGTGTGGGGAGCGATCTCCTACACTGGCCGTACACCTCTGGTGATCGTCGAGGGGACACTGAATAGTGCACGGTACATCCAAACCGTCATCGAACCCATCGTTCTACCATTCCTAGACCGGCAAGGGAACTTGCTGTTCCAACAGGACAATGCACGTCCGCATGTATCCCGTGCCACCCAACGTGCTCTAGAAGGTGTAAGTCAACTACCCTGGCCAGCAAGATCTCCGGATGTGTCCCCCATTGAGCATGTTTGGGACTGGATGAAGCGTCGTCTCACGCGGTCTGCACGTCCAGCACGAACGCTGGTCCAACTGAGGCGCCAGTTGATGAAAGTGTGAATTTTACGCCGGCTGCGGTGGCCAAGCGGTTCTAGGCGCTTCAGTCCCCGCGCGACTGCTATGGTCGCACGTTCGAATCCTGCCTTGGGTATGGATGTGTGTGATGTCCATAGGTTAGTTAGGTTTAAGTAGTTCTAAGTTCTAGGGGACTGATGACCTCAGATGTTAAGTCCGATAGTGCTCAGAGCCATTTGAACCAATTTGTGAATTTTGCGTGCATGTTTGTTTTGGGGCGGAAATCAAATTGCGTGAAGGAGAGAGAGAGGTTCGGTGAAGAGATGAACCTTGATTCTTAGAGGGAAACAAGGAATTATTTAGAAATCACTAATTTTGGGCTGGGCTAATCTTTTGGCGGATTTCGTCCTGAGGTAGGCAAAGCCCGATATGTTTCCTTCTAAAGGGCACGGCCGGTTTTGTTCCCCATATTTGAAAATATCTGATCTTGTCCTCCATCTCTAATGACCTTGATGTCGATAGGACGCTAAACCATAATCAGATGTTCAAATGTGTGTGAATTTCTAAGGGACCAAACTGCTGATGCTATCAGTCCCTAGACTTACACATTACTTAAACTAACTAATGCTAAGAACAACACCCAACCCATGCCCGAGGGAGGACTCGAACCCCCTACGGGAGGCGCCGCGCAATCCATGACATGGCGCCTCTAACCGCACGGCCACTCCGCCCGTCTAAACCCTAATCTGGCTCACTTCTTTTCCTTCATCAACAGATAGAGGGACATTTTCGTTTGGAGAGAATCTGTACAGTGATTAGGTGTGAGGTTAGAGAGATGTTCTGAGTTAGGCGTGACAGCATCTAGAAATTAGAAATTAAGACAGGGGCCGTAAGCTGCTAATTGTAAAATTTACGGATCGTGTTGGATATGTGGAAGTATTTAACGTGGGAGAGATGAGCAGGGATATTTAATAAGAGAAGTATGCATGTAGAACAGGAATGCTCAAGAATTCGGCACACGAGTTGTGCTCTTGCACGTGTGCTAGCTCTCTCGCCTGGCTGCACACTTTCCCCATCGCCGCATCACTCTGAGCGGCAGAAGGAAACCACGAACGCGCCGCGTTTAGGTGGCAATGCAGTCGCACTGCATACGATTTTGTTTTATATTTTACATTTCTAAACAACATAGGTCACAAACAAATTATTTTTGGGGAGCTGAAGCCGTAATTCAATTTTTATCTTGTACGAACAGTCGGCATACGGACAGATGTAGATAATTTCACAGACTTTCACACCCAGGTTGCCATGTAATCGTGAATTATTTAGTTTCAAAATCGAAAAAAAGCCCGTAAGTTGATCTAAATATTTTATCGCGTTTGCAACCTCATTATGGAGATGTGGAGACTCTTCCCGAGGAAAACGACGTAGACTTCCTTGACATTTTTAACGTAAAAAAAATTCTTTAAAAGGGGTTTTACACTGCAGATCAATCGGTTGTACAAGCACAGGGGCCCTTTCAACTGAAACGGCGACCGGTCTCGAAAACAGCTCGAAAACGTATGCTAGATTGGCAGTGTACTCAAAAAGTTCACACAACATTCCTATCAATACCGCAATGAATTCTTCAGTAATAGCGTTTTCTTTAACGCCGGTGAGGGTAGAGAAATGGACGGTTTTTTTTGTCTCTTCGACAATGCGATTTTCTTTTCAGTTGTGCCCCCCATCAAATCAGAAATAAGTTGTTTCTCGTCTTGGAATGTCTGACTGTGGGCAATGTACAGTCAAGTTTACTCAAAATGCGAGGTCTGCAATCCATTCCGGATATAATAACTTTCGTTCCTTCTTTACTTTTCCCTTGATAAATTCAAAAATAGCCGGTTTTAAACTGAAAAATGATTCCAGGCATTCCTTTTGACTTAAACAACGTACTCTGCAGTAAATATTAAGTCTCCATACGCTTCATTCAGTTCCAACGAAAACTATTGCAACAGACAGTGGAATAATGCTTGCGACCAGGTAATTTGCTATTCATACCACCAATTTCATAACGTTCTCTGCCTGTAAATTTAGCAGAAAGTGCTTCTTCATGTACAGAACAATGAGTCCCGCCTGTCGATCGTTGTAATTTTTTGCTTTTTCACCATTGGCTTAATCTTTAAATTCTTTCAGTGTAGTGTGGTTATGTCGTTCCATAGCAAATTTGCTGTATCCGTCGATTATGAGGCTCCTTACTAGATACTGAGAATTCTCATGCTTCTCTTCCATGGATGGAAAATAAGTAAGTAAACTCCGTTATTTCAAAAGTAATCGTTATAAATTTTAATACAGTTATCCCGCTGTGAGACAATAGAAAAATGTTTGCGGTTGCCTTCGAAACATCGATTGCACCCAAGGATGCACCTCTAAGTCTAAAGAACGCCTGGGTCTGGCTCTGTATGCAACCGCAAACACTTTTCCGGGAAGGCATTAATTGCCTTGCCTCACAGTGGAATAACAATATTAACAGTTACGGTGATTACTTTAGAAATAACAAAGAGTTTACTTCCTTTTTTTCCCCTCTATCTGGTTTTCATTTGACTGCCGCTTGTATTATGATATCATCAATTACATTAATTAAGGATGTGCTGGCTTATACACTACGGAATGACATTAACTCTGTCGCGGATACACCAGCTACCATTAACTCAGTTGTTGTTTGAGTCTGCAGCGAGTTAAAAGGGATATAAAGCAGCACACCAGATTGTTCGTCAACGGTTCTATTGATTGCAGTTACCTGTTATCACTGGTTGTGTGTACGTATCTATGGGGTGCCTCAATAGACATAACTTGTTTCAGTGAACGGTAGCTAGTTTTAAAAGTGAGTAAAAAAGGGTATTGTGTGTCTCGAAAGGAGACGCAACGTCCATTGTGTCAGATTGCTGTACGAATGGTAACACTCTGGAATTTGACCCTTTCGTGAAATATCTACGTACAATAATAGTTTATCCATGAGAATGATGATTGTGAAACGGGAATATGGATTAAATCAGGTAATGTAGCGTAGCAAGCAGTCACTTCCTTTTTACGTTGATACAGGGTGAGTAACCTAACATTACCGCTGGATATATTTCGTAAACCACATCAAATACTGACAAATCGATTCCACAGACCGAACGTGAGGAGAGGGGCTAGTGTAATTGGTTAATACAAACCATTAAAATGCACTGAAGTATGTTTTTTAACACAAACCTACGTTTTTCTAAATGGAACCCCGTTAGTTTTGTTAGCACATCTGAACATATAAACAAATACGTAAACAGTGCCTTTCGTTGCATTGTAAAATGTTAATTACATCCGCAGATATTGTAACCTTAAGTTGACGCTTGAGTAACACCTCTCCGCTGTTCGATCGTGTGTATCTGAGAGCACCGAATTACGTAGGGATCCAAAGGGAACGGTGATGGACCTTAGGTACAGAAGAGACTGGACCAGCACATTACGTCCACATGCTAACACATTTTTATTGGTCTTTTTCACTGACGCACATGTACATTACCATGAGGGGCGAGGTACACGTACACACGTGCTTTCCGTTTTCAATTACGGAGTGGAATAGAGTGTGTCCCGACATGTCAGGCCAATAGATGTTCAATGTGGTGGCCATCATTTGCTGCACACAATTGCAATCTCTGGCGTAATGAATGTCGTACACGCCGCAGTACATCTGGTGTAATGTCGCCGCAGGCTGTCACAATACGTTGTTTCATTTCCTCTGGGGTTGTAGGCACATCACGGTACACATTCTCCTTTAACGTGCCCCACAGAAAGAATTCCAGAGGTGTAAGATTAGGAGAACGGGCTGGCCAATTTATGCGTCCTCCACGTCCTATGAAACGCCCGTCGAACATCCTGTCAAGGGTGAGCCTAGTGTTAATTGCGGAATGTGCAGGTGCGCCATTATGCTGATACCACCAACGTCGACGCGTTTCCAGTGGGACATTTTCGAGCAACGTTGGCAGATCATCCTGTAGAAACGAGATGTATGTTGAAGCTGTTTGGGGCCCCTGCAATAAAGTGAGGACCAATGAGGTGGTCGCCAATGATTCCGCACCATACATTTACAGTCCACGGTCGCTGTCGCTCTACCTGTCTGAGCCAGCGAGGATTGTCCACGGACCAGTTATGCATGTTCCGTAGATTCACTGCCCCGTGGTTTGTAAAACCCGCTTCATCGGTAAACAGGTAGAACTGCGACGCATTCTCTGTTAATGCCCATTGACAGAATTGCACTTGATGATTAAAGTCACCACCATGTAATTGCTGATGTAGCGACATATGAAACGGGTGAAAGCGGTGACGATGCAGTATGCGCATGACACTACTTTGACTCAGTCCACCGGCTCTCGCAATGTCCCGTGTACTCATGTGTGGGTTCATTGCTAACACACCAATTGCACCCGCTTCTCCTGTGACGAGCCTGTTATGGACCCGTTTGCGTGCTACGACCATACCTGTTGCATACAGTTGGCGGTAGATGTTTTGGAATGTGCGGCACGTTGGATGCTCTCTGTCCGGGTACCGTTCTGCATACACCCTGCAGGTTTCAGCTGCATTTCGTCGACACTCGCCATAGATGAGTATCATCTCCGCCTTTTCAGAGTTCGAATACACCATGGTCACAGTTCATACAACACTACACTATCACAGACGTCTGGTAACACGGTGTACTACAGTTGGTCTGGGTGCGGAGACGAATGCAGAATAACAATAGCAGCAAGCGCTACATGCGGACACTGCGACAGCTAGACCAAACCACAACAGTGCACTACAGCCACACTCGTAAACACGGTCGTCATCGTAAACATGTACCTGCAGATGCTGCTCGCCGACCGTGGCCCGTGTTTGTTACAACACGCAACTGAACGTCGGAGGTTTCAAACGTCAACTTTAGGTTACAATATCTCCGGATGTAATTAACATTTTACAATGCAACAAACGGCACTGATTACGTATTTGTTTATATGTTCAGATGTGCTAACAAAACTAAAGTGGTTCCATTTAAAAAAACGTAGGTTTGTGTTAAAAAACATACTTCTGTGCATTTTTGTATGGTTTGTATTAAACAATTATACTAGCCCCTCTCCTCACGTTCGGTCTGTAGAATCGATTCGTTAGTATTTGATGTGGTTTACGAAATATATGCAGCGGTAACGTTAGGTCACTCGCCCTGTACATATCAAACTGTGCTTCAGGCCATCGCAGTCTTCAAAAATGGCTCTGAGCACTATGGGACTCAACTGCTGTGGTCATTAGTCCCCTAGAACTTAGAACTACTTAAACCTAACCAACCTAAGGACATCACACACATCCATGCCCGAGGCAGGATTCGAACCTGCGACCGTAGCAGTCGCACGGTTCCGGACTGCGCGCCTAGAACCGCTAGACCACCGCGGCCGGCTCACAGTCTTCAAGTCACCTCATACAGTTAGATATTTATCTTAAATTCGTTGATCGCAGTTTGAATGCTGTAACTGTCTCGTAAAAGTTAACAATTTTCCTAGTCATTCCGGTTTTCGAGTAACAAATTGTCTGAACTGCTCTGAATGTGTTCTTACTTCAGTGCTGGAGTCAATAGCTTCTAGATCCATTGAGTAAATAATATAAAAAATGGCTCTGAGCACTATGGGACTAAACTGCTGTGGTCATTAGTCCCCTAGAACTTAGAACTACTTAAACCTATCTAACCTAAGGACATCACACACATCCATGCCCGAGGCAGGATTCGAACCTGCGACCGTAGCAGTCGCACTGTCCCAGACTGCGCGTCTAGAACCGCGAGACCACCGCGGACGGCAAATAATATAATTATACAGGTTTTCACACGTTACCATAGATACTTTTCAGACTGCAAACGACACTGGTTAGGCACTCTAAAAAAAAAAAGAAGGAAATGAGTACTTTGTTTCTGGAACCGGGGCAGCACAAGATTGTTTTTTTGCTGTCGTACTCGTTATCGCTACCTTGAAGCACCCATTCCATCACACGAAGTGCCTGGTCGATATAGCAAAAACGTATGTTTGCATGCAAAATGAGTTGTCCAAGGGCAGTTCGATACGACCGTCAGACCACTACAATCTAGCGATTACTCCGAGGGCCGCATTAACTCGGCTTACGACTCCCAGCGGTGAAGCGTACGATAGAGGTTAACGAGCGGTCATCGCTTACGTCGCCTATAGCAGATGCAGTGCGTTGTAAAACGCTCACTCCTTACTTTCGCGACTGAATTGCACTGAGAATGACCATAGTCAAGTTCGAAATGAGTAGAAACGAGAAAGAGTTTTTCAAGTGGAACCAAGAACGAGTTAAAGAGTTAAGCGAACGCTTTCGAAAATTTGAGATAATCATTTTATGATCTGCAATACTCATAGATAACAAGTTTCTACACGCAAAAGGAAAAAAGTCAGAACTTCATAAGAAAACTTTTTTTCCAGAATGGAAAAATGTTTTGCACGAGCGACGATGCCTCCCTATTAAAATTACGTGCCGACTTCTCTTTGATAGGAAGTCGCGAACCAGTTTGGGGTTTCCTTAAATACTTATATTGTTTGCCGGACGTTGTTGCAATATGGCACCGAAGGCGTTCCGAAAGTCAAATTATTTGGCATCAACCAGTTTTTGTAGCTTTCTGGATCCCGTGAACGAATAGGGAGAGCTATTGTCACTTTAACGCAGCATACAGAAACCCTGTTGACTCCTACAGATAGGCTACTCCGTTTTTAAAAAATCGGACGCTGTCTAGTGAGATCAGCCATGCGCTAGTCGTTACGTTTCCGTTCATCTAGGCAAAAGAAGCGTTACGTCTCCAAATTGCTAAACTACGTCTAATTTAGTTATTCAACAGTATGACAGAGAGATCTCTCTTAAATCACCTGATAATATCTCAGGGGAAAGAGTGAAAATGTGGCTTTAATTATTAATTCCTAGTAGCAAAATAGTGACATCTGTTCCCCCGTATGGTGCCATGATGGAAACAAAGGAATGGTCATTTCTGTAAAGTCTCTGACTCAATCTACAGCCTGACGCGTCCAATGCTAGGCTTACGACAGCTTTCAGTTTTCGTGCAGTTTTCGTGCATTATCAAATACTCAGTACTTAGCAATAAAAATGAATTGTCCTGAAAGGAACATTAAAATTTGAAAGAAAAAGAAAATCGTGCATTTTCATAAGGAATCAAAACAACGACCTTTCTCTGTAGTCTAGATTGTCAAATTTCGACCCGATGTCGGCCTACTTACGTGTGTAAAATAATTTACTGAAATAATTTTTACTTACGAGCGGTACAGACAGCATTCGAAGACGCGAAAAAAATAAAGAGCTCCTTGAAGGCCTTGCTTTACGCTGATAAGGGAATGATGTATTATTTAACTGAATCTGAGGGCTTTCGAAAAGGAGTGTATGGTGACGTAATGTTTGTCAGTAATTATAGTGAAACAGTTAGAAAATATGTGATTTACTAAACTTCAGAATCATATCTACTGGTTCAGTTAATATGTACCTCCAATTCCAGGTAAACGTCGGATAACGGTGACAAAACTGCAATGTGTCAAAGAATTATGCACATTTCTCAGTTATTTTAATGAAATGTTTCGTCAGTAGTAGACGTGGAACTATATCTCTGTTTCCAGAAACTACTTAATGCTGTTAAAAGAGTACATCGTTCCATTTTAAATTACTACAGTAGCGTCAATATGATCAATGAATCTTGACTATCCAATTAGATTCTCGCCCTTTCGAATATGTTCCCTTACCGAAAACCTTATTCATTGTTTTGAACCATTCGTGAAATATCCGATGTTCAAACTACTATTGTCATTTTTTACTTACTCTTCGAGCAATAATTCACGTGTGTGCATGTATATGTTTTCCCACATGCATTGACAGGTTCGTTACACGTCAGGCGTGTAGCCGTAGGAAACTGGAGTACTCCGAAATTGAAGTGTTGATGATGATAATGATTGGTTTGTGGGGTGCTCAACTGTGCAGTCATCAACGCCCGTACAAAATCACAGTTTGTACACACTCCACTTTTTATACAATCCAATTTAACCACTGCCACCAATGATGATGATGATAGCACAAATATCCAATCCCCAGGCAGAGAAAATCCCCAACCCGGCTGCGAATTGAACACGGGACCCCGTGATCCAGAGGCAGCAACGCTAGCCACTAGACTACGAGCTGCGGACAAAATTGAAGTGAAACAATATTGAAGATTCCACGGCTGTACGCCTGAAGACTAATGTATCTCCTCGTCCACGAATGAATGCTTGAAACACGTGTAAGAAGAATGAAAAAATTGCAAAAAAAAGGTTCAAATGGCTTTAAGCACTATGGGACTTAACATCTGAGGTCATCAGTCCCCTAGACTTAAAACTACTTAAATCTAACTAACCTAAGGACATCACACACATCCATGCCCGAGGCAGGATTCGAACCTGCGACCGTAGCAGCAGCACGGTTCCCGACTGAAACGCCTAGAAAAAAATTGCAGTAGTCGATTACGGTATTAGTGGTGAGCCTCCCTACTCTTGGCATACCGACATAAATCCTGGAGTAACGTTATAAACATGTGTAAAATGCTCCTATAACGTTAAATCAGTCAAAACTGGTCTAAATAACCTGTATTTTCTTGGAGAAGTCTGATAATGTATACGGTATCAGCTGAGGTGATCTCAACGTGCTACAATTTGGATGTTTGAGAGGCAAGACATTTTGCTTGTGGCAGGACGATTTATCCAGTACAAGAGCATCTGACTCAGAAAAATTAAAAGCGAATCGTTGGGAGGAATATTAATCTTTAGCGCAAATTTTGAGAACAAATATAGTGTTGACTCTACTATAATACTATTTATGTTGTCGTATACAAAAGATTCGTCTAAAATTTCCGTGAATCTTGTTTCGCAATATTGAACGCAGATGATTCTCAAACTAGACTTGTAAGTACGCAAATGGCCGCAAACAGTGACTGAGAAAAAAGGTGAAGAACCCAGAAGGCTTGAACGGGAGTCAGTATAACTTCGTACAAGTACAAACAATTAGCGGGTGTGTAAATGATTACAGTTGCAATTCTGTGAGGAAGGTAGAACGGCCACCAGAGGGTGCATTAGTGTTATTTGTTTTTAGTGTTGTTACCAGGAATGCTTGGGTATGGCCGGCCGCGGTGGCCGAGCGGTTCTAGGCGCTACAGTCCGGAACAGCGTGACTGCTACGGTCGCAGGTTCGAATCCTGCCTCGGCCATGGATGTGTGTGATGTCCTTAGGTTAGTTAGGTTTAAGTAGTTCTAAGTTCCAGGGGACTGATAACCTCAGATGTTAAGTCCCATAGTGCTCAGAGCCATTTTTGCTAGGGTATGCAAGGGGAGTGAACACCATCAAATATTGCAGGATCACTGTGAAGGACAGGAAAATGATGCGTACCTGTGTGAGACAGCGTTATCAGCATCTGAAAGAGTTTGAAAGGGGCATCGTGTGGGTCCAAATACGGGCCGGCTGATCCAGTAGTACAATATCTAGATTTGCATGAGCATTTGGATGTGACAGTGGCCAGAAGTTGGACTCTATGGGAACTTGAGGTCAGGCATACTAGTCGAGATTCCAGTCGATGCCATCTGATCGCCTCAAGGGTGAATCGTTATATTGTGCGCCAAGCACTTCATTGCCCCTTCAAATCTGCTCAGTCCAGATGAGAACAACTAATGGGACTCGCTGCAACGTTCTTCTGTCATCCTGCACCACTGGTCGGTGACCCACTGCAGGCGGACTAAATAATTATCGTCGCATGTGTAGGCTGCCGTGAACACCACGACGTGATATCGTGACTAGGAAGTATGGACTGATGATAAATGGCGTTGCATTGTATTCAGCAATGATTCGCGGTTCTGTACTAACCCGGATGACCATCGTCGTTGAGTATGGTGGCGACCTGAATAGAAGTTCCATTCTCCCAATGTTTTGGAGAGGAATAGCGGTATTGGGAGCCTTCGGATAGGGCTTAATGTCGCGGCTGGTAGTGCCTGAGGGAGCTGTAACGGCACAGCATTAAGTTACGGACATCCAGCGTCTTCACGTGTTATCTCTCATGCGACAGAGTCTTGGTGGCATTTTTCAGCAGGACAGTGCTCGATCACACACGGTACGTGTTTCTGTCAACTTTTTGCGTGATGCTGAGTCAGTCCTGTGGCCAGAAACATCGCCAGATCTGTCTCCAATAGAACATGTGTGGGACCACATCGGGTGTAAACTCCATCTCAGCGCCAGTATCCATGATACCACGGACCTGTTAAAACAGTTGTGGGTCAGTTTTCCTTAAGAGAGGATACAACGGCTTCGAAACCCTTCACTGCCGAAACAGTGCATGCATCCCTGCTTGATGGGTTGCAACTTTATACTGCTGAGTTGGGTCGACTTTCAAGTTCTTTGTAAAATTGACCCGATTTTGCAGTCACTACAGTAACATGCCCTGTTCTCCCAATTCGTGAATTTTCGTGCCCCCCCCCCCCTTTCACTTTTTTGTCCTGCAGTATATGTCTGTAATACCAGTACATGTCCATTATCCTTGTAAACCTGATCAACAGATTAAGAAAACTACTACTACTAAATCCTCCGCTAACCTCTATCTGGTTGTACATTTGTCCGTGGTAATCCTCGGTTCCAGCGATGTCATTCTCAAAGATAGTTGGTGATTTCGCATGATCATGTGTTGCAACTTCTTGATCCTATCTGTCGTTATGTTTTATTGATTGGCGACCTGGATGGAAAGCATCATCAGCAGTTCTCGCGTTCACGTCAATCAACAGCAGGCTTCTAAAGCCTTTTGTTAAACCTGCATCTGTATGCTGTCTTCTTATGTCATCAATTTAAGTCTTGCACTGTGATGATCATAATGATGTCCCATACTCAGAGGAGCGTAGGGAACGATGTGGGAGACCCTCACCGCCGACTAGGCAAGGTCGTAGCGGATGTGGTTTTCCATTGCCTTCTTCCGACCGTAATGGGGA
Organism: Schistocerca gregaria; assembly: GCF_023897955.1. Classification (NCBI taxonomy): domain Eukaryota; kingdom Metazoa; phylum Arthropoda; class Insecta; order Orthoptera; family Acrididae; genus Schistocerca; species Schistocerca gregaria. The sequence goes on along the minus strand of NC_064931.1, from coordinate 132,343,566 downwards.
TGAATGATGAAGATGATGAAGATGATGATGATGATGATGATGGCAACACCACAACACCAAGTCGTCTCGAGGCAGGAAAAATCCCTGACCCCGCCAGGAATCGAACCCAGGACCCTATGCGCGGGAAGCGAGAACGCTACCGCAAGACCACGAGCTACGGACTCTTGCACTTTAAGTCAGTTATTTACTTTTCAGCTAGCTAAATGTCTGTGTAACGTCCTACTCGGATCTTCAGTCTTGGCTAATACTTAGCGGTAGAGCAATGAGATTGTTATTTCTTATGTATCGGTATCGACGTTACAAAAAGAACATTGATGAACTGAACTCGCTACTTGTGAGAGATATTTACTTCACCAAACGTCATATTTAAATATTAATGATAAATTCAAATTAGTTCCAGCGACACCAAATTCCCTGTAGACTGGTTGTAATCTCAAATCTATAATCAGTCGTAACAGTGTTATTAATTCCTAACGTCAAGGAGTTTCTATATAAGCGCCGAGCGCTTCAGTCAAATAATATCCATAAATAATATTGTAAAACTTGAATGATAAATGCGTGAATTGACGCGATATGCTGGTTTATTATACAATATTAGTCACTTCCTAACAGAGCAGTGAGGAAGAAGCTTTCTCGGGTGTTGGGGGGAATTATAAATTATATGCTTCGTAACTATCGCTAAGTTCCATAGTCCATTAATTATTACGAATGAAATTGTCTATCTGTGTTCACTTCCTAAATAGTTTTAACTTCAGGTTATCTAATTAAGTCACTTCTGTCTCATATATGCAACTCCTCTATCTAAATTCTAAATAACGTAATATTTGAAGTCAAAGTATCGTTTCACTGCGTCATAGCAGATCGCAATAATCAATTCTGAAAAAACAATCTAATTGCGCCCACATATACGAGCATTCAAAAGTATGACGTGCTTTGGCTAACTCTCGTAACGTAGTGACAATGGATTGAATTATCCTTAGCCATTACTCACGAATCTCAAAGAGCACTGACACGGAGTATTATTTGGGAACATTGGTTCTACTTTGCGAATTTTAATTCTAATGATTTTGCGATTTACTATGATTTTGAATTTTGAGTTTGATTTTACTGGAGTCCTATCTTTTTTTCGTATGTTAATAAATTACTAAGTATTAGATTCCTGATACAAGTACTGGCTGATATCAAAATAATAGTGTTAACTGGAAATTTGTTAGCTTGTTCATTTTTCATGGAATTTGGAACTTGTTTTGGGAAAATCTTTGGGAATTTTGGAGCTAATTTTTGATTTTCATTTCTCGTCCGAGGAAGTAGCATTACATTTGTTAGCTGCGGAATACCGAATAAAGGGGGAAAAATTGTTTCCTTTCCAATCTGAAAGTGTTCAAACCAGTCTTAAACACGTTACCTACTAGCAGCTTGTTTTCCTCACACTCCTCGCAACATTGCGTGCGTCACCGTTATGTACAGTTAGTGGAAAAACTTGGTGTTTATATGTTGCTCCAGCTTCGTAATCACTACGTTCGACTGGGCGTGCCGGGCGAATCTGCAGCTCAGTATATTTTGCGCTGCGTGGCGTTTCTCTAGATGTCTCCTTGCCCTCGAGTAAGCACGCATGTTGGAGATACGCTGCTCAGTTTTTGTCGCATCATTTAATTCTCGTATGGGTCATACTGACAATGCGAAAGAGATGAGGGTTCTTACGACTGCACTTACTGTTTTTTTTATATTCCAATAGAACAGGAGACGAAGCGGCTAATAATGGAGGTGGATAATCTCTGCCGTGTTCTGTACATTGATCTACGAAGGATTAAAGTCGTTTCAGAATGGTCAGTAAATATTCTGAATTGAGTCAGAAATTGTCACTGAAGCAGAAACGTTCATACAGGTTTCCGAGATATAGCACATTTCGTGTACATCCTCCGTCTCCGTTTGTGACACGCGACTTTAAGCCGTACCTCTCCTCTTTGCTTCGTAAAAACGCGATACAGAGTCCACGTTTGACTTTTGATCGTTACTCTGCGAAAGCGAGCGATTACGAGTGAACCCGAATGGGTATCGGATAGCTGTAGCCTTGGGCGAGTGGTCGCTAAAAATGCTTCGCGTTTTTGCTAATGCGGAACAAGCCGATAAGATAAATGTTCACGGTTTCTACAGTGGCACAGCTCCTGCTGCTGATCTCTATGTCGCCGTTTTGCGACATTTCGAATTATGGATCGTCACATTCTTTTCCAGAAATATTGTTATATCACATTTTATTGCGGAAATATCTGTGTCACATACTGTGTTGTATGTAGGAACGAAAGACATTACTCAGGTCAGCAGAAAAGCGAACATTATCATTGCATTATCTCTGATTTTTTTTATCTCTGTTGTTGAATCTAAAGTTAACGACTCCGATTTCGTTCTGCTCTGATAAAGAGGAAGGGAACGTATAATTGTGAATATTACGTATTACAACTCGATAGTAATATAAAAGTTGTATGCAAGGAAGAAATAAACGAGTGCTGATCTCTGATAATTAATTAGGCGAGACTCGAACGTAAATATCAATCTTTCTAGTCATTCTAATTACCATAGAAAGTTTCAGCTACACTACGTCGACGTGGAGTTGGGGAGACGCTGGAGAGATAAGCTAACGAACCTTAAAATAAACACCCCGACTTTCAACGGACTCCAGAGCACGCAACAAGAAATCTGCCACAGCTCGTTACCAAGATATTACCACACGACAAAACACACACTCACACACACACACACACACACACACACACACACACACACACACACATACACACACAAAGGCGAATTTAGCTTCAATGAACATTTCAATACACCATTTGAAAACCAAGAATACATGCTAATCTTGCCTACAAAACCATAAAATACCATAATAATAACAATTTAAAATGCTATTTCTACCTTTCACTTCATCATCATAATGGACACCATCACCAGAAATCTTCAGAAATTTGCACATTGGAAATTGCTGTGTGCTATTGATGTTCTGCTGGATGCAAAAGACGAGAACGAGAAGTCAAAGTCTGACCAGTCCGGAATAGGTCTGAAAATAAAGAAGACTAAATACCAGTCAGCAGGTGCAGATGCCGGCCGCGGTGGTCTCGCGGTTCTAGGCGAGCAGTCCGGAACCGCGCGACTGCTACAGTCGCAGGTTCGAATCCTACTTTGGGCATGGATGTGTGTGATGTCCTTAGGTTAGTTTGGTTTTAGTAGTTCTAAGTTCTAGGGGACTGATGACCACTGCTGTTAAGTCCCATAGTGCTCAGAACCATTGTAACCAGGTGCATATAATACGGACACCATCAAGATCGAGGGTATAAATCTACCAAAGATGAATATATCGAAGTACCTTGGCTCAAAAAGCGCTCAAGATGGCTCACTCGTTCCCGAATCACAAACCGCCACACCTTACATGGCGGAGAGCTACCGGTATGCATCGTGATGATACCGAGCCGACGCGAGTTGACAGTACGATGCTGCAGTGCCTGTGTTAATTCAATTTACGATGTAAAGTTCTTTTGGACGTGCGTCCATGTCCAAAAGTACTTTGCATAGTAAATCGAAAAACACAGGTACTGTAATATCGTATTTATCCGCCTGCACTGGGCAGACGACTGTCAAGTAAAATGTCTCTCCTGCACAGGAATATAAGTAGTGGATGAACGAGTACAGATTGTAGACGCATGGCTGACAGCATGTGGAAGTTTGGGTTTGGCAGTGAGTCGTTCACGGATAGCCAAATACGACGGTCACTCCAAAAGGAATGCACACTATTTTTGTAAAAATACAGTTTTCATTCTGCATGTTTGAAAGTTTTACAGTGTGTAGATACATCCTTCCAGCTTGTTTTTTAAACTTAGTTCAACCTGTTCCCGTGAGTGGCGCGGTCACAGCATGTTTTCAAGATGGCTGCTACACTTGACGTTCGTCAGAAGCAACGTGCTGTGAAAACGAGACAGTGGGAAACATCCACAATAGGTAGAAAAGGGTGTATGGAGATGCTGCTGTCGATCGCAGTACAGTTAGTCGGAGGGCAAGCAGGTTACGTGATGAAAGCGGGCACCGCAATATTGAGGACTGTTCTCGCAGCGGCAGGCCTCGTACTGCACACACTCCAGACAATGTGCAGACAGTTAACGAATTGGTGACTGATGACAGACGCATCACTGTGAACGAATTGTCACGCTACGTTGGGATAGGGGAAGGAAGTGTTTGCAGAATACTGAAAGTGTTGGCGTTAAAAATGGTTTGTGCCAGGTGGGTCCCCTGGATGTTGACAGTGGCTCACAAAGGAACAAGAAAAACGGTACGCAGCGAACTTTTGGAACAGTACGAGAATGGTGGAGATGAATTTCTTTGAAGAATTGTGACAGGTGATGAAACATGGCTCAATCATTTTTCACCAGAGACGAAGAGGCAATCAGTGGAGTGACATCATGCAAATTCCCCCAAGAAAAAAATTCAAAACCACACCTTCTGCTGGAAAAGTTATGGCTACGGTTTTTTTCGATTCCGAAGGAATCTTGCTTGTGGACATCATGCCATGTGGAACCACTATAAATTCTGAGGCATATGTGACGACACTGAAGAAACCTTAAGCTCGACTGAGTCGTGTTTGTCCACACCGGCAAAAGCAGGATGTTCTGCTGTTGTAGGACAATCCGCGGCCAGATGTCAGTCAAAAAACCATGGAAGCGATCACAAAACTCGGATGGACAACACTGAAACACCCGCCTTACAGTCCTGACCTGGCTCCATGTGGCTATCATCTCTTTGGGAAACTGAAAGACTCTCTTCATGGAACAAGGTTTGAAGATGATGACTCTCTTGTGCACACTGCCAAACTGTGGCTCCAACATTTTGGTCCAGAATTTTACCGTGCAGGTATACAGGCGCTGGTTCCAAGATGGCGTTAGCCAGTTGAGAGGGATGGAAATTATGTGGAAAAATGAAAATATTGTTCCTAAAGGATGTAGCTACACACTGTAACACATTCAAACATGTAGAATAAAGCCGGGCGGAGTGGCCGAGCGGTTCTAGGCGCTTCAATCTGGAACCGCGCAACCGCTACGGTCGCAGGTTCGAATCCTGCCTCGGGCATGGATGTGTGTGATGTCCATAGGTTAGTTAGTTTTAAGTAGTTCTAAGTTATAGGGGGTTGATGACCTCATAGTGCTCACAGCCATTTGAACCATTTGTAGAATAAAAGATGGATTTAAAAAAAATAGTGTTCATTTCTTTTGGAGTGACCCTCGTAGTAAGGCGATCGCTCGCGATAAGCGGGAAATGCGGATTCGAGTGCCGGTTCGACACAAATTTTCATTATCGTCATTCGATCCTACAGCTGATGGTTGTTAATGTTCTACATTTCGAATACATTTAATGCAAGTTGACAATATAGGCTCTGCAATCCACCCAGTCGCTCTTCGCCGTTCAGGACGTTGGCCGACAACAAATGCAGCAGAGCAACGACTTGCTATTGTGGATACCAAAATGCAGATTTCCGTCGAATTTCAGTGGTAAACGATCTATTGAGAGACCGACGCGTTTGTTAGGCACCCTCAATATAGACTTCAAGATAGCGTGTCTCCACCCCAAACGACCACAACGTCCCTCTAAATGGAAACAGGAAGACAGAAAGAGAGAGAGAGAAGGGCGGAGCCCACTGGGGATTTGGATGTTGCTGTATTGCGTTGATGCACTGGTGGATATTGTGTGGTATGACTCCTGTAGTTGATAGTATAATTTGTATAATGTCAACTTTATCCTGATGCGACATGTCCTTGACTTCCTCAGCCAGTTGGAGGTATTTTTCAATTTTTTGTCCTGTTTTCTTCTGTATATTTGTTGTATCGAGTATGGATATTTCGATTAGTTGTGTTAATTTCTTCCTTTTATTGGTGAGTATGATGTCGGGTTTGTTATGTGGTGTTGTTTTATCTGTTATAATGGTTCTGTTCCAGTATAATTTGTATTCATCATTCTCCAGTACATTTTGTGGTGCATACTTGTACGTGCGAACATCTTGTTTTATTAGTTTTTGTTGTATGGCAAGTTGTTGACGTATTGTTTTTGCTACATTGTCATGTCTTCTGGGGTATTCTGTATTTGCTAGTATTGTACATCCGCTTGTGATGTGATCTACTGTTTCTCTTTGTTGTTTGCAAAGTCTGCATTTATCTGTTGTGGTATTGGGATCTTTAATAATATGCTTGCTGTAATATCTGGTGTTTATTGTTTGATCCTGTATTGCAATCATGAATCCTTCCGTCTCACTGTATATTTTCCCTTTTCTTAGCCTTGCGTTGGATGCGTCTTGATCTATGTGTGGCTGTGTTAGATGATACGGGTGCTTGCCATGTAGTGTTTTCTTTTTCCAATTTACTTTCTTTGTATCTATTGATGTTATGTGATCTAAAGGGTTGTAGAGGTGGTTATGAAATTGTAGTAGTGTAGCCGATGTATTTATACGAGTGATTGCTTTGTGTATTTTGCTTGTTTCTGCTCGTTCTAGAAAGAATTTTCTTAAATTGTCTACCTGTCGATAATGTAGGTTTTTTATGTCGATAAATCCCCTTCCTCCTTCTTTCTGCTTAATGTGAATCTTTCTGTTGCTGAATGTATGTGATGTATTCTATATTTGTGGCATTGTGATCGTGTAAGTGTATTGAGTGCTTTTAGGTCTGTGTTACTCCATTTCACTACTCCAAATGAGTAGGTCAGTATTGGTATAGCATAAGTATTTATAGCTTTGGTCTTGTTTCTTGCTGTCAATTCTGTTTTCAGTTTTTTTGTTAGTCTTTGCCTATATTTTTCTTTTAGTTCTTCTTTAATATTTGTATTTTCTATTCCTATTTTTTGTCTGTATTCTAGATATTTATAGGCATCTGTTTTTTCCATCGCTTCTATGCAGTCACTGTGGTTATCCAATATGTAATCTTCTGGTTTAGTGTGTTTTCCCTTGACTGTACTATTTTTCTTACATTTGTCTGTTCCAAAAGACATATTTATATCATTGCTGAATACTTCTGTTATCTTTAGTAATTGGTTGAGTTGTTGATTTGTTGCTGCCAGTAGTTTTAGATCATCCAAGTATACCAAATGTGTGATTTTTGTGTGGGTATGTTCCAGTAATATTGTATCCATAATTTGTATTATTTAGCATGTTGGATAGTGGGTTCAGAGCAAGGCAGAACCAGAAAGGACTTAATGAGTCTCCTTGGTATATTCCACGCTTAATCTGTATTGGCTGTGATGTGATATTATTTGAATTTGTTTGGATATTAAGTGTGGTTTTCCAATTTTTCATTACTATGTTTAGGAACTGTATCAGTTTAGGATCTACTTTGTATATTTCCAATATCTGTAGTAACCATGAGTGGGGTACACTATCAAAAGCTTTTTGGTAATCAATGTATGCGTAGTGTAGCGACCTTTGTTTAGTTTTAGCTTATTATTATTATTATTATTATTATTATTATTATTATTATTATAAATAACGATAAGAAGAAGAATTTTGAAAGCGATCGATTGCTCCATGCGTGTATTTCATTCGAAAAAGAAGTTAAAGAGAATGTGCAGGAACAACGATACATTATTAAAATCGTTCATAGAAGTCCTACAATTAATAAAGAACAACTTTCCGCACATCTCGATGTTCTATGTATCCCTTTCACCTATAGCGTGTTCACTGCCTTCATATTGTAACAGTGTTGCGTGACTTAAATTATGTCTCTGGGTAAATACAAAACGTGATCATCATTCGTTATTACTATTTACTGATGCAACCACATTTATAAGGAACTGTATCAATAACACGCACAAATTATCGATGGTTGTTGCACAGAACCACGTGGTACAATGGGTACCAGGTAGTACGCTTCTGTGTGAATTTGCTGCGGACCATTATCAGTGACCCATTCATAGATCCTGTTGCTTTGGAGGGAAGTATAACGGGACAACGTACTTGCATTTTTTTTAAAAAAAATTGCGTTATTTGAACTACTGGATGGTGTGCCAATGGAAACATTGCATGTAATGTACTTCTAGCTGCATGGAACCCATCCATATTCTGTATAATGTGAAGCGAGATTTCAGCTGCACTTTCAGTAATCAATAGCTTGGTAGTGGTAGTACAGTTAACCAGTTAACTAGCCACTGGCATTTACAGACCTAATAGTGTTAGATTTTTGGTTGTTAAGATAGACAGAGACAAGTGGCTTCAGAAACAGCAGGGCACTCGTTATGAAATGGTAGGACGCATTATGCTCAGTGCTACTTCCGTTAAGGAAGTATAAGAGAAGCATTAAGATACACAGTGCAACATGCTCTCCTAAAAATACAGAACTGCACTAAAGTATGTGTTGTTTGTCTTGAAATATTTATTGTAAAACGTTTGAAATTGGTTGTGAATTGTTGCAAGAATATTAAGGATTGCCAAAAATGTATTATGTACTGTTATAAATAAGTTACCTGAGAAATAACTAATAATGACTGACACACAGGAAGATAATGAAATAAATCAATTTCATACTGACAATAAACGTTTAGAAGTGTTTATCTGGGTAAACATTCCAACTAGATCGTATATCGACAGGATATTCTTTGCTTCAAATGATAACTTCTGTTTCCTCCCAGAACACTGGGTTTTCCTCTTTTGACACAGTATACATGTATATAAAAGTAGAATACTCTAAATTTTCGACTTCCACAGACTAAGAATGCAGCATTAGAGAAACACAGTGATTTCCTTATAATTATTTATTTTAATTGTATATTTCAATTTCAGGTCACTCAATAGGTATCATTAACAGTTTTAACTTATTAAGAAGTCATCAGAATAACGTAATCAAATAATTTTATAATAACTTGGTAATACGCCGAAACTTCTGTGACCTGCGGATGAAATATACACTGAAGTGCCAAAGAAACTGGTATAGGCATGTGTATTCAAATACAGAGATATGTAAAGAGGTAGAATATGGCGCTGCGGTCGGCAACGTCTGTATCAGACAACAAGCGTCTGGCGCAGTTGCTCGATCAGTTACTACTGTTACAATAGCAGGTTATCAACATTTGAGTTTGAACGTTGTGTTTTAGTCGACGCACGAGCGGACACAGCATCTCCGAGGTAGCGATGAAGTGGGGATTTTCCCGTACGACCATTTCACGATTCTGTCGTGAATACCAGGAATCCGGTAAAACATCAAATCTCCGACAACGCTTCGGCCGGAAAAAGATCCGGCAATAACGGAACCAACGACGACTGAAGAGAATCGTTCAACGTGACAAAAGTGCAATCCTTCCGCAAACTGCTGCAGATTTTAAATGCTGGGCCATCAACAAATGTCACCTTGTGAACCATTCAACGAAACATCATCGATATGGGCTTTCGGAGGCGAAGTAACACTCGTGTACCCTTGATGACTGCACGCAACACAGCTGTACGCCTCGCTTGGTCCTATCACCACCGACATTGGACTGTTTATGACTGGAAACATCTTGCCTGGACGGACGAGTCTCGTTCCAAATTGTATCAAATGGTTCAAATGGCTCTGAGCACTATGGGACTTAACATCTATGGTCATCAGTCCCCTAGAACTTAGACCTACTTAAACCTAACTACATCACACAACACCCAGCCATCACAAGGCAGAGAAAATCCCTGACACCGCCGGGACTCGAACCCGGGCGTGGGAAGCGGTAACGTTACCGCACGACCACGAGATGCGGGCTCCAAATTGTATCGAGCGGATGGACGTGTATGGAGAATGGAGACAACCTCATGAATCCACGGACGCTGCATGTCAGCAGGGGACTGTTCAAGCTGGTGGAGGCTCTGTAATGGTGTAGTGCGTGTGCAGTTGGAGTGATATGGGACCTCTAATACGTCTAGATACGACTGTGACTGGTGACACTTACTTAAGCATCCTGTCTGATCACCTGCACCCATTGAGCATTCCGAGGGACATGAACATTTCCAGCAGGACAGTGCGACACTACACACGTCCTGAACCGCAACACAGTGGCTCCAGGAACACTTTTCTGAGTTCAAACACTTCCACTGGCCACCAAACTCCTCCAGACATGAACATTATTTAGCATGTCTGGGATGCCTTGCAACTTGCTGTTGAGAAGAGATCTCCACCCCTTCGTACTCTTACAGATTTATGGACAGCCCTGCAAGATCAATGGTGTCAGCTCCCTCCAGCACTACTTCAGACATTAGGCGAGTCCATGCTACGTCGTGTTGCGGCACTTTTGCGTGTTCGCAGGGGCCCTACACTATACTAGGTAGGTGTACCAGTTTCTTTGTCTCTTCAGCGTATCATAAGAATATATGAACTGGTAAGAAATTACATTTAAGGGTCAGAAAAAGAAGACAAAAGTAAAAGTTCTACATAGGTCTCCGATTTCTTGCTAAACGAGATTACTGAGAGAAGCAGTCGTGTTGTGAACGAGATTGATTATAATGACACCAGCGTACACCGCTAGCTGCATGAAAACACAAAGCGTTTGCACCAGTGCATGATGTTACTGTCCATAAATGTGAGGAAGCTCCCTGGCGTTTATAATAAGACCACGTCGTCTTCCGAAAATGTACAGTTACGTTGGCAGTGTGAGTCAATCTTGTGCAGGTGATTTTGGATGAATATTACAACAAACAGGACACTGCAAGTAAATACACTCCTGGAAATGGAAAAAACAACACATTGACACCGGTGTGTCAGACCCACCATACTTGCTCCGGACACTGCGAGAGGGCTGTACAAGCAATGATCACACGCACGGCACAGCCGACACACCAGGAACCGCGGTGTTGGCCGTCGAATGGCGCTAGCTGCGCAGCATTTGTGCACCGCCGCCGTCAGTGTCAGCCAGTTTGCCGTGGCATACGGAGCTCCATCGCAGTCTTTAACACTGGTAGCATGCCGCGACAGCGTGGACGTGAACCGTATGTGCAGTTGACGGACTTTGAGCGAGGGCGTATAGTGGGCATGCGGGAGGCCGGGTGGACGTAACGCCAAATTGCTCAGCACGTGGGGCGTGAGGTCTCCACAGTACATCAATGTTGTCGCCAGTGGTCGGCGGAAGGTGCACGTGCCCGTCGACCTGGGACCGGACCGCAGCGACGCACGGATGCACGCCAAGACCGTAGGATCCTACGCAGTGCCGTAGGGGACCGCACCGCCACTTCCCAGCAAATTAGGGACAACGTTGCTCCTGGGGTATCGGCGAGAACCATTCGCAACCGTCTCCATGAAGCTGGGCTACGGTCCCGCACACCGTTAGGCCGTCTTCCGCTCACGCCCCAACATCGTGCAGCCCGCCTCCAGTGGTGTCGCGACAGGTGTGAATGGAGGGACGAATGGAGACGTGTCGTCTTCAGCGATGAGAGTCGCTTCTGCCTTGGTGCCAATGATGGTCGTATGCGTGTTTGGCGCCGTGCAGGTGAGCGCCACAATCAGCACTGCATACGACCGAGGCACACAGGGCCAACACCCGGCATCATGGTGTGGGGAGCGATCTCCTACACTGGCCGTACACCTCTGGTGATCGTCGAGGGGATACTGAATAGTGCAAGGTACATCCAAAACGTCATCGAACCCTTCGTTCTACCATTCCTAGACCGGCAAGGGAACTTGCTGTTCCAACAGGACAATGCACGTCCGCATGTATCCCGTGCCACCCAACGTGCTCTAGAAGGTGTAAGTCAACTACCCTGGCCAGCAAGATCTCCGGATCTGTCCCCCATTGAGCATGTTTGGGACTGGATGAAGCGTCGTCTCACGCGGTCTGCACGTCCAGCACGAACGCTGGCCCAACTGAGGCGCCAGGTGGAAATGGCATGGCAAGCCGTTCCACAGGACTACATCCAGCATCTCTACGATCGTCTCCATGGGAGAATAGCAGCCTGCATTGCTGGGAAAGGTGGATATACACTGTACTAGTGCCGACATTGTGCATGCTCTGTTGCCTGTGTCTATGTGCCTGTGGTTCTGCCAGTGTGATCATGTAATGTATCTGTCCCCAGGAATGTGTCAATAAAGTTTCCCCTTCCTGGGACAATGAATTCACGGTGTTCTTATTTCAATTTCCAGGAGTGTATTTAGTATTTTTGAATGTAATCAGGACCACTTACTGTTAACCCAGTTGTAATTGCAGTTTCATCGGTTTCCAGTTTTCAAGTCTGCATAGTGAATGACAAAGCGTACGCTAACAATATTGGATCAGATTTCACGCTGGTAAAAACACAACTGCCAGCGTTCGGATGTCATTTCCTTTCGTCTGCAACAGCTTTTCCTGCAGCTATGAAATGGGATTCGGCCAGTTGTGTTTGCATGTAATACTGCTAATTAACGCCAAGGAATACGATACGTTTACCTGAAAATGACGAACCGTCAGCATTTCAATCACACCAAATCAGTTCATCCTCATAGGTGACTTGAATATGTTCGTTTGACGGAACTGGTTGCCTATTAATAAATATATATTACAGTAGGTTTTGGTGGTTCCATAATGTTCATCATGTCATTCTTTAATCAATATCTTGACAGCTGTAATTGTATCTATAATGTTCGAAATATTTTTAAAGCTTTAGGCTCTTGCTTCATCAGACTATTAAATATTTAGCAGTCTGTTTTACACTTCAGTCTTAAAAGAATGCGTTACTCCGTTGTGAAATCCGTAGCTGTTTTCACAGCTCATGGTCTAATCGATGGAGTTCGAGTTGCCACGTGATATCCACTCAAAGCTGCAGACGAAAACTGAGGAAGCAACAGATTGATAGGACGAAAAAAAAAAGTGGTTAGCTTAGCTGTCTCCAGATCCTATGGTCTTTTTTTCCATTCGTGGATTGGGTGTCGCATTATTATCATCATAGACGCGCAAGTCGCTTGGGTGGTGTCAAAGTCGTAGAAACTAGGCTGTGGAACTACCCCAGACGGGGTCTTCTGGCTAATAATGTCATGCCATCATTTAATTTCGTTTCCGTAGTTGTTCCTCATCAAAGTTTGTGAAAGTTGTAACGCTGAAGAAGAATGCCGCGAACCAAGTAATGTGTGGAAACCGGAATGGACGCAAAGTCGATGGCCGAAAACGCAATAGAGAGTGAACGTTATGACTTCAGGAACTCGATCCCTAACCAGTATCGGCAAACAAAGCTGTTATGGTCACACACGACAACACAGAATCAAACACAGTTCTAAGTCGAGGTCTAGAGAGCGATGTAGCAGTTGTACTGAACTGACGTAACGAAGGCTTCAGTGTCAAATATGAAAATACTAGGCCGATTAATTATTTACTACGGACGCCCAACGGTCATTCCCTTGTGACTTATTTGCTGAGACCCTTGGAATCGCTGTGCCGAAAGCGGAACTATGTATTTCGTATCGGTGACATTCGGCGTATCGAAGCGGCGGGATATTAGGTGGATGACACAGTATGGCCACAGCACGGTCATCGTGACCGGATGAACGTAACGAAACGCCTTCAGACGTTACTCGCAGCTCGATCGCTGCAACGAAAGCGTATCTGTTTCTCTCGTCATTCGCCGCTGTCTGTAGAGAGCTGCACTGGTGATAAGAATACCTTTGAGTTGTCTTCCTTTGTATAGGCAGCTCCACATTCCATATTTCAACAACACAATGGCTCGCCCCGGGTGGGTTCGGATTTGAAAGCTTTTGGAAGATGGTGACTACCTCCGCTTCCTTCGCCAAACCTTTCGCCTGTATTTTGCCCATTGAAAATATCTGGGATATGGGTCAAATGGCTGTGAGCACTATGCGACTTAACTTCTGAGGTCATCAGTCGCCTAGAACTTAGAACTGATTAAACCTAACTAACCTAAGGACATCACACACATCCATGCCCGAGGCTGGATTCAAACCTACGACCGTAGCGGTCGCTCGCCTCCAGATTGTAGCGCCTAGAACCGCACGGCCGCTCCGGCCTGCTCTGGGTTATGGTTAGCCGGCAAATTATTGCGCACTATACTGCAGCAAGCACTGTGGACTCTCATACAAACTACATGGAGGATGATTCCCCAGTAACGCATTCAGGCCCTGTTTGTTTCCTTGTCATTAAATTTAGAAGACCCAACTTCTGAAGGTAGGGCGACAGAGCGCTTTCTATCACACTGAGTTATCAGAGCCCGAAATTACGTACAAATCTGTAATACTAATCTGGTGTCACTGATATATGCTTAATCTGATATAATGCTTATTTCAGTCACATGCATCATTCTTGATACTGCAGTTTCCATAAATACTAATTCGTCTCGTTCCCATCGAATGTCACATCACATCGTGAGAGAAGAGAATGAGGCGCCCCGCGCAACTCACGTACTCCGAACGTAGTCAGGTGATTGGGTGTCACTTGTGTCACACGTTAGTACGCGAGATTTCCACACTTCTATACATCCCTAGGTCCACTGTTTCCGATGTGATAGTGAAGTGGAAATGTGAAGGGACACATACAGCACAAAAGCGTACAGACCGACCTCGTCTGTTGAATGAATGTGACCGCCGACATTTGAAGAGGGTAGTAATGTGTAATAGGCATACATCTATCCAGACCATCGCACAAGAATTCCAAACTGTGTCAGGATCCACCGCAAGTACTATGACAGTTAGGCAGGAAGTGAGAAAAACATGGATTTCGTGGTCGAGCGGCTACTCATAAGCCAGACATCACGCCAGTAAATGCCAAACGACGCCTCGCTTGCTGTAAGGAGCGTAAACATTGGATGACTGAACAGTGGAAAAACGATGTGAGGAATTACGGTACACAATGAGGTGATGCAATGGCAGGGCGTGGGGTATGGTGCACGTTCAACGTCATCTGCCAGCGTGTGTAGTGCTAACAGTAAAATTCGGAGGCTGTAGTGTTACGGTGTGGTCCCCTTTTTCATGGAGGGGGCTTGCACCCCTTGTTTTGCGTGGCAGTGTCACAGCTCAGGCCTACATTGATGTTTTAAGCACCTTCTTGCTTCCCACTGTTGAGGAGCAATTCGGGGATGGCGATTGCATCTTTCAACACGATCGAGCACGTGTTTATAGTGCACAGCCTGTGGCGGAGTGGTTACACGACAGTAACATCCCTGTAATGGACTGCACAAAGTCCTGACCTGAATCCTATATAACACCTTTGGGATGTTTTCGAACGTCGACTTCTTGCCAAGCCTCACCGAGCGACGTCGATACCTGTCCTCAGTGCAGCACTCAGTGAAGAAGCCATTCCCCAAGAAACCTTGCAGCACCTGATTGTACATGTGCATGCGGGAAGAGAAGCGGTCATCAAGGCTAAGGATGGGCCAACACCATATTGAATTCCAGCATTACCGATGGAGGGCGCCACGAACTTGTAAATCATTTTCAGCCAGGTTCCCGTATACTTTTTATCACATAGTGTATCTGTCACAGTGTATCTCAAGTGATTTGTCGAAGCCAGCCGCGCGGGATTAGCCGAAGGTCTGAGGCCCTGCAGTCATGGACTGTGCGGCTGGGAACCGCGCCACCGCTAGGTCTCAGGTTCGAATCCTGCCTCGGGCATGGATGTGTGTGATGTCCTTAGGTTAGTTAGGTTTAAGTAGTTCTAAGTTCGAGGGGACTGATGACCTCGGATGTTAAGTCCCACAGTGCTCAGAGCCATTCGAACCATTTTTCTGCGGTTGGCCCCGGCGGAGGTTCGAGTCCCCCCTCGGGCATGGGTGTCTGTGTTTGTCCTTAGGATAATTTAGGTTAAGTAGTGCGTAAGCTTAGGGACTGATGACCTTAGCAGTTAAGTCCCATAAGGTTTCACACACATTTGAACATTTTTTTGTCGAAGCCAACTGTGTAGTGTTTGACCATTAATCAAGATACGATTCAAAATGGTTCAAATGGCTCTGAGCACTATGGTCTGAGGTCATCAGTCCCCAAGAACTTATAACTACTGAAACCTAACTAACCTAAGGACATCACACACATCCATGGCCGAGGCAGAATTCGAACCTGCGACCGTAGCGGTCGCTGCGGCTCCAGACTGTAGCGTCTAGAACTGCTCGGCCACCCCGGCCTGCAAGATACGATTATGCAAAGTATCTTCGCATATGTGTACTTGGTTCAGGAAATATTTGACTAAGAGCTCCACTACGTTTTACTGGACGCCGAATGTTTCACAGAAATGGATGTAACCTGGGGGTGCCGCAAGAGAACGTAATGGGACCTCTAATGTTCTAGATATTTAGAAACTATTTAGCAGAAGTGATCGGTATCACTATCAGATTCTTCGCCGACGATGGTGGTGTATCCAGGAAAGTAACGCTATAGCACGATTGTGAGACTCGGACTTGGGGAAAATTTCCATTGCGTGTAATAAATGACAGCGCTCTTCAGATGTGTATAAATGTAAGATAATGCCTGCATCAAAGGAAAAGAACTCAATATTATATGCTTACAAGATCAGTAGCGAACATGTTAGCACGTCACGTCGTAGAAGTATTTAGGAGTAATACTAAGAAGTGACATGAAATAGGACGATCGCGTAAAATCAGTGTTACGGAAAGCGGATGGACGAGTTAGATGTTTTGGAAGCGTTTTGGGAAAATGCAGTGCATATGTAAAGGATATTGCGTAGAAGACGCTATTACGAGCAATTCTACGAGTATCATTCCTGTGTTTCGTCTCCTTATGAAGCACGCGTGAACAGACACATCGAAAGAAGCAGAGTCGCGCTGGTGAGGCCGTAACAGCGTAACAGGTACAGGCGTTGGATGAAAATGTGGCAACACTGTGGGAAATACATCCTTGAACATAAATGCAGACGCTAACAAGGCCTGCAGTTTGCGCTGATTTATGTGACCACGAATGGCACCCGTTCAGTGTTATCAATATTTTGCATGTGTCAGTCGTGATGAGAACAGCGTTCTTTGTTCTTGTGAGTGCATTATGTTATAGACAATTTAATTTGCACGTCGGCAAATTTTTGGTGCTTTTATGGGGGTGATTTCTTAACAAAGGGAACCGAAGTGTTCGATGTTTCAGGAGGCACCGTGTCGAAGGTCTATAAATCATACAGGAAAGCGAGAAAAAAAACATTCGCTAGCTTACAACGCGAACGAAAGAGTGTGTTGAGTGACCGAGATGGATGCTCCTTCAATCGGATTGTGACGAAAAATAGAGGACGATAGCTGCAAAAGTCTCTGAAGAACTGACTGCCACCCCGTCGACCCAGTCAGCCCTTAAACAAGACGAAGGGAGCTCCATAAGCAGGGAATTGCAGTCAAAATGCCAAATGCCCGTAACAAGACAGCGTGGTGGCGAATCAGTAAAACATGGACTGTGGAGCAATGGAAGAAAGTCATTTGGTCGGATGAGTCTTGTTCATACTGTGGCCAACTGCTCGCCGAGTTGACGTCCCAAGAGTGAAACACGAATGGGTGGTTTGGTGGTGATTTTGGCATCCATACCGTGGTATTCCATGGGTTCCTGGGTACTCTGCAAGCTCGTATTAATTCCAAGGACTATCTGACCATTTTGGATGACTAGGTCCAGTTGTTCCCCAATACTGCTGCTGTGTTGAAAGACAACGGAGCTCTTGGTGACACTGCTCACATCACCCAGGACAGATATGGAGAGCACGGGGATGAACTGTCGCGTCTCCCCTGACCGTCACGGTCACAACACACCTGAACATTAATGAGCCTTTGCGATCTACACTACTGGCCATTAAAATTGCTACACCACGAAGATGACGTGCTACAGACGCGAAATTCAACCGACAGGAAGAAGATGCTGTTATATGCAAATGATTAGCTTTTCAGAGCATTGACACAAGGTTGGCGCCGGTGGTGACACCTACAACGTGCTGACATGAGCAAAGTTTCCAACCGATTTCTCATACACAGACAGCAGTTGACCGGCGTTGCCTGGTAACACGTTGTTGTGATGCCTCGTGTAAGGAGGAGAAATGCGTACCATCACGTTTCCGACTTTGATAAAGGTCGGATTGTAGCCAGTCGCGATTGCGGTTTATCGTATCGTGACATTGCTGCTCGCGTTGGTCGAGATCCAATGACTGTTAGCAGAATATGGAATCGGTGGGTTCAGGAGGGTAATACGGAACGCCGTGCTGGATCCCAAAGGCCTCGTATCGCTAGCAGTCGAGATGACAGGCATCTTATCCGCATGACTGTAACGGAACTTGCAGCCACGTCTCGATCCCTGAGTCAACAGACGGGGACGTTTGCAAGACAACAACCATCTGCAACGAACAGTTCGACGACGTTTGCAGCAGCATGGATTATCAACTCGGATACCACAGCTGCGATTACCCTTGACGCTGCATCACAGACAGGAGCGCCTGCGACGGCGTATTCAACGATGAACCTGGGTGCACGAATGGCAAAACGTCATTTTTTTCGAATGAACCCAGGTTCTGTTTACAGCATCATGATGGTCGCATCCGTGTTTGGCGACATCGCAGTGAACGCACATTGGAAGCGTGTATTCGTCATCGCCATACTGGCGTATCACCCGGCGTGATGGTATGGGGTGCCACTGGTTACTCGTCTCGGTCACCTCTTGTTCGCATTCACGTCTCTTTGCAGAGTGGACGTTACATTTCAGATGTGTTACGACCCGTGGCTCTACCCTTCATCCGATCCCTGCGAAACCCTACATTTCAGCAGGATAATGCACGACCGCATGTTGCAGGTCCTGTACGGGCCTTTCTGGATGCATAAAATGTCCGACTGCTGTTCTGGCCAGCACATTCTCCAGCCCTCTCGCCAACTGAAAACGTCTGGTCAATGGTGGTCGAGCAACTGGCTCGTCACTGTACGCCAGTCAGTACTCTTGATGAACTGTGGTATCGTGTTGAAGCAGCATGGGCAGCTGTACCTGTATACTCCATACAAGCTCCGTTTGATTCAATGCCCAGGCGTATCAAGGCCGTTATTACGGCCAGAGGTGGTTGTTCTGTGTACTGATTTCTCAGGATCTATGCACCCAAATTGCGTGCAAATGTAATCACATGTCAGTTCTAGTATAATATATTTGTCCAATGAATACCCGTTTATCATCTGAATTTCTTCTTGTTGTAGCAATTTTAATGGCCAGTAGTGTACTTTGAAGAGAAGGGTGCAGGATTGCTATCCACTTCCATCAAAGTTGCCTGATCGTGCCACCATTTTGCAATCAATTCCGAGCCGAGTGAAGCTGTGTTGAGCGCCGACGGGTTTGCTACACCTTATTAGGCAAGGTACTGTGTTAAATTTTTGTCCAACTGCTAATTCTGGGAAAAAGACGACGATGTCCTCGCAAAACGCTGTTGGACAACTTTGGAGAATTTTTAATCGAAGAAGACTGAGCGACAATCATGCTGCCACTATCGTCTATTTTGCGTAGGAATCGTGAGAATAATATGAGACAGTTTATGGCACGAATGGAGGCATATAACCCGTCAGTTTCCCCTTGCTCACGTCGCGAATGGAGTAGAAGAGAAAACTAATAATACTGGTAGATGTACCCACCATCATCCACTGTGCAATGGCTCAGGATGTATTGATTGATTTTATCAGGGAAGCAAAAACAACACTGGTCAAGCCCGCTGATGTCCTCACCGAAACAGGGTTTATCGTGCGGTATCGTTCCCTGTGTCTCTCGTAGAGACAATCATTGCACTTGAACAGTGCAAGGAGATCCTTTACCAGTGCTTTGCTACACACAGTTTCTTCAGGCCTGGTTGATCCGAATGTGCTATGTATTTTAATCTCCAATGCCTCTCATTCGAAGATCAAATGCGATGCGGTTTCCTCGCCCACACCACATAGCCTACAAAATGGCTCTGAGCACTATGCGACTCAACTTCTGAGGTCATCAGTCGCCTAGAACTTAGAACTAATTAAACCTTACTAACCTAAGGACATCACACACATCCATGCCCGAGACAGGATTCGAACCTGCGACCGTAGCGGTCGTTCGGCTCCAGACTGTAGCGCCTAGAACCTTCCGGCCACTCCACACAGCCTACATTTGGGGTCTTCTTCTATTATCCCCATTGTATGTTGGTGTTTATTGAAATTCCCATTGCCTGTTCAAATGGTTCAAATGGCTCTGAGCACTATGGGACTTAACATCTGTGGTCATCAGTCCCCTAGAACTTAGAACTACTTAAACCTAACTAACCTAAGGACATCACGCACATCCATACCCGAGGCAGGATTCGAACCCGCGACCGTAGCGGTCGCGCGGTTCCAGACTGTAACGCCTAGAACCGCCCGGCCACTACGGCCGGCCCCATTGCCTGTCAATAGTCCAACCACGAGTTTCATTTCTGTCCTGTTCGAGCCCAGAGACTTCTCTTAGAACGTGGCTTCGGCATCCATACCTGTCATGTTTTTGCTTTTGGGCTTTATCCCAATATTCTACACGCTGTCTCCTTGTCCAGTCTCGTAGTTTCTCGGGATGTATAGATGTAGATGGAAGACAATACCTTTATCGGTGTTAGACCGCGATATTGTGTAACACTAAAACAGTTATACTGTATAACAAAACAGACGTTTCAACCGTCTTTGGAGTGGTGCTTTTCAGACTGACGAACTATGTACTTTTATCAGTTGGAAACTGATTCTACGCCGGCACGACTTTGGATGCGTATTCAGCAGCGACGCATGTAGTGGTTATTAATGTTAACGCTTCTTTATTTCTCTTGGGCTCATAGTCGGGTCATATCAAGCTAATCGAAATGGTAACTGTAGAAAACTTACAAACCAAGAGCACTAAAAATGCATTTTATTGGCTGACCGGTTTCGACAGAGCCATGCTGTCATCATCGGATTCAAAAACGTAAGTTCCGATGATGACAGCATGGCTCCGTCGAAACCGATCGTCCAGTAAAATGCTTTTTCAGTTATCTTGGGTTCTGACGTTTTCATCAGTTAGCATACATTGCCGATCGCCCCAAGACTGACAGTGTCAGAAATGCATAAAAATAGCCGAACTATTCACCAAAATCTACTGTTTGTGTCGTGTATTCTTAATTTCTCTTTGTAATAGTTATCCGGCCATTTGATGCAAACAAGACCTGGCTTGTAAAATCACTCACAAAGAACATGTAGATGTTCCTCTTGAACCCTCGATCGGTCACTAGAACGCCCACAAAGTGCATTGCGTTACACAGGCGGTTCGGCTTTAATTCAAACATTTTCTGATTCGACGATAATAGTTTTCAAACATCGTCGACTACAGGCCACGTCTTATTTACAAAACTGGCAAACTCTGCAGTGTCCAAACCGTCTTGGCACATCAAGGCGTGTGACTACGTCATCAGGCTGAGTATCTTAAGTAACTGAAGGGCGCAGCCATGCGCACCATGACGCCAATCAATGTACGCAAAAATGTTACCCTACGTGGAAAGACGTTGGTAGTGACGACCGTTGCCCCACGGCCAAATAACACGTGTTTACATTACTTTTAATAACGTCTTATCTGTTTTCGATTGTCGTCATCCAAGTATCAAAGAGCAGAGCGTCAGTAAACAATGTCACACTGAAATGCATCCGCAGTGTGTCTCTGTGGACGATTGCTGTCTGAAAAATCCATTCATCTATCATTAAAGGGAAACTCCAGCCAATTACAGAAACGTGTTTATGAGAGGATTAAAAACGCTTTCGTAAAGGTAGTTCTTATGCGGCTGCACCATTTGTTTTAAAACAAATGCTAGAAAAGAGAAGAGAGTTCAACAAGCCATTATTTCTGATCTTGGCTGCAAGAAATTCTCCAGTAAAGAAGGAAGGATGAAATTATGGGAAGCACTTCCTGACTACAATGTTCCTCTAAATTCGTGGCCGGCCAGAGTAGCCGAGCGGTTCTAGGCGCTACAGTCGGGAACCGCGCGACCGCTACGGTCGTGGCTTCGAATCCTGCCTCGGGCATGGATGTGTGTGTTGTATTTAGGTTAGTTAGGTTTAAGTAGTTCTAAGTTCTAGGGGACTGATAACCTCAGAATTTAAGTCCCTTAGTGCTCAGAGCAATTTGAACCATTTTTGAGCCTAAATTCGTTGAATGCCGTTAAATCACTGTGTAATAACACTTAAATTAGTGTAAAGCAAGAGTTATTATCCGTAATTCATGGACCAAAACAAGGGTGTGGTCTCTCACCTTGAATATATACTCGTGGATACATATAACAGAGTATTAGAAAAAGGGAATTCTAAAAGCCCCCGAAAAGATGAACTCCACGAAGAAGCAAATTTATTAACACTGTATTTTATCTGTGGACAACCATGTTCTCCTAACGGACAGTGAAATCGCCTTACCAAAAAGTGTCTTTGAATTGAATAACGTTTTATTAAATTATCGAATAGTTACATCTGTAAATATAACAAGTGATGGCAATAGAAAGGAAACGCGTGCGAAGATCAACAATGGTGATAGAGAATAAGATAATAGAACGCGTAAATTCGTTTAAATATTTCGGGAAAGAAACTAATTCATATGGGGTTCAAAGTATACGAAAATATAACGTTATAAACGTTTGTGTAAAGATGTATCTTGACAGAATTACAAGGAAAAAAGGTAACACTAAGACTACACAACGTGGTGGCTAAGCCGTCTCTTATGTGTAGTAGTTAAAACCTGGATTCTAAGGAAAGGATGGGGAAAAAACTGAAGCAGCTGAGATATAGTTTCTGAGGTCACTTCTTGAACTAACATGAAGGTGCAGAGTGCAAAGTGAAGACATGAGACAAACTAGATGTAAAAACAGCATTGATAAAAGAAATTAGACTACCAAAACAAAATGGTGTGACCACGTCAAAAGGACGCCACCTGAATAACTGCCATGGTAAGCGTTACATTTTAACCAATGTGGAAGACTGGATACTTTTCAAACCACGCTCATACAAGATGACCAATGAAGAGACGGAGAAATAGTTTTGTTAAATACCTTTGGTTTCTGAACGAGCCGACGCCCACCATTAAATGGAGGAAGAAGAAGAAGAAGATTCACGGGGCCATTGCAACGTCCCTTAACAAAATTCAGTTGTATTAATTACGCCAAGAGACAATTGACTAGAATTGTTTCTCAACTAGTCATGTCAATTTTCTGCCTCCATATTCTCGGTTTAAGTCCTGGCTGGGGCACAAATTTTAATTCATTTCTTGAGCTTCTGTCATATCATAAACAAATAATGGTAACAAACATAGGTACGGAAACCAGCAGTTTTCTAGATGTGACATATTACAACTCAGTACATCAACATCTTATAACAACTTCCCTGAAGATCCAAACAGCAGATATGCACTCGAGGAAGCCATCATTCATATAAAGGCGGGTTTCCCATCAATGCCTGTACTCGTTCAAAAATCGCAGGCCAGTTTCAAATGCTCTGACAACCAACCATCTACATCCACGTGATTACTCTGCTATTCACGATAAAGTGCCTGGCAGAGGGTTCAATGAACCACCTTCAAGCTGTCTCTCTACAGTTCCACTCCCGAACGGCACGCGAGAAAAACGAGCACTTAAACTTTTCTGTGCGATCCGTGATTTCTCTTATTTTATCGTGATGATCATTTCTCCCTGTGTAGGTGGGTGCCAACAGAATGTTTTCTCAATCGGAGGAGAAAACTGGTGGTTGAAATTTCATGAACAGATCCCATCGCAACGAAAAACGCCTTTGTTTTAATGATTGCCACACCAATTCACGTATCCTCTCTGTGACACTATCTCCCCTATTTCGCGATAATACAAAACGAGCTGCCCTTCTTTGTACAACATCTGCCCTAGCTTAAATGGAAAATCAAATCTACGCTGTTGTGGAGTCTCAGTGGTAGCATGTGGTTTCTCATCCGTCAGTCCCACCTGATGCGGATCCCACACCGCACAACAACACTCCAGAATAGGGCGGACAAACGGGGTGTAAGCAGTCTCTTTAGTAGACCTGTTGCACCATCTACAGGGTGTTTCAAAAATGACCGGTATATTTGAAACGGCAATAAAAACCAAACGAGCAGCGATAGAAATACACCGTTTGTTGCAATATGCTTGGGACAACAGTACATTTTCAGGCGGACAAACTTTCGAAATTACAGTAGTTACAATTTTCAACAGCAGATGGCGCTGCAAGTGATGTGAAAGATATAGAAGACAATGCAGTCTGTGGGTGCGCCATTCTGTACGTCGTCTTTCTGCTGTAAGCGTGTGCTGTTCACAACGTGCAAGTGTGCTGTGGACAACATGGTTTATTCCTTAGAACAGAGGATTTTTCTGGTGTTGGAATTCCACCGCCTAGAACGCAGTGTTGTTGCAACAAGACGAAGTTTTCAACGGAGGTTTAATGTAACCAAAGGACCGAAAAGCGATACAATAAAAGATCTGAAAAATTTCAACGGACTGGGAACGTGACGGATGAACATGCTGGAAAGGTAGGGCGACCGCGTACGGCAACCACAGAGGACAACGCGCAGCTGGTGATCCAACAGCGGCCTCGGGTTTCCGTTCGCCGTGTTGCAGCTGCGGTCCAAATGACGCCAACGACCACGTATCGTCTCATGCACCAGAATTTACACAACCGAAAAGCCCCATGTTGCAGTCCCATCGTCCCTGCATCCACAAAAAGTACTGGTCTGGGCCGCCATTTCTTCCAAAGGAATCATTGGCCCATTTTTCAGATCCGAAACGATTACTGCATCACGCTATCTGGACATTCTTCGTGAATTTGTGGCGGTACAAACTGCCTTAGACGACACTGCGAACACCTCGTGGTTTATGCAAGATGGTGCCCGGCCACATCGCACGGCCGACGTCTTTAATTTCCTGAATGAATATTTCGGTGATCGTGTGATTGCTTTGGGCTATCCGAAACATACAGGAGGCGGCGTGGATTGGCCTCCCTATTCGCCAGACATGAACCCCTGCGACTTCTTTCTGTGGGGACACTTGAAAGACCAGGTGTACCGCCAGAATCTAGAAACAATTGAACAGCTGAAGCAGTACATCTCATCTGCATGTGAAACCATTCCGCCAGACACGTTGTCAAAGGTTTCGGGTAATTTCATTCAGAGACTACGCCATATTACTGCTACGCATGGTGGACATGTGGAAAATAATCGTACTATAGAGTTTCCCGGACCGCAGCGCCATCTGTTGTTGACAATTGTAACTACTGTAATTTCGAAAGTTTGTCTGCCTCAAAATGTACTGTTGTCCCAAGCATATTGCAACAAACGGTGTATTTCTATCGCTGCTCGTTTAGTTTGTATTGCCGTTTCAAATATACCGGTCATTTTTGAAACACCCTGTAAGTGTTCTGCCATTGAATCGCAGTTTTTCGTTTGCTCTGCCCACAATATTATGTATGTGATCGTTCCAGTTTAGGTTATTTGTAATTGTAATCCCTAAGTATTTAGTTGAATTTACAGCCTTCAGATTTGTGTGGCCTATCGCATAATCGAAATTTAGCTGATTTCTTTTAGTACTCATGTGAATAACTTCACACTTTTCCTTATTCAGGGTCATTTGCCACTTTTCGCACCATACACCCACAACGAGTTCCTCGAGTTCATCAACACTATCAATAGTGCTGCAGTACACCAAAGCTTTGAAATATCCCCATACAATAAAATTCATCAGGTTCAAGTCGGGGGATCTGGGGGGCTATAGTATTGGCGAGCCACGACCGATACACTTGCTTTCGAAGATTAGTAAGGCAATCAGTAACATTAAAGTGTTCCAGTCCATCATCATGCATGCACCCCATACGCGTCCCTTGCCCATAAGGGACATCATCCAAATATTCGATTAGCTTGTGTTGCAGGAAATGAAGATAAAAACGACCAGTAAGTTGACTAGGTGGGAAATGAGGTCCTATTAATCGGTCACGACATCTGCCCTAGCTTAAATGGACAATCAAATCTGCGCTGTTGCAGAGTCTCAATGGTAGCATGTGGATTCTCATAAGCTGAAACGTGTGTTGTGATTGTTCATAGTACCGTTTTGGGTAAAGCATGCTTTGTGTGTAAATAACACATTCACGAGGAAATGTGGATAATTCCCACTTTGTGTAAGAATCCTTCATCTGAAGGCAACCCGCCCTGGAAAGTCAGGTGCGACCAGAGCTTGAACACTTAGTACCTGGTATGGGTACAACTGCCCTTCGTGTAATATACGTCAAATTGTGGAGGTCGAAACGCCTTCTGCTGCAACAAACCTCGTACTATCGCTCCTAGCATTGCGTTCACTTGTAATACAGGCTCCTTCATTGCTGGTTTCGTGACTGTTGTTGGTCTACCTTAACGAGGCATGTTGGGTGTAAGCAAACTGGTCTCGTGCAGATGGTGATGAGACCTAGTGAACACGGCTGACAGGCTGTCTTCTCCTAGAGTGTGATGCAATCGTGCTCCCCTGTGCATTGCCATTAGTACAATTGTACATGAAACGAATGTCAGCCATTTATTCGTCTAAATGTGTGTGGAGCCATGGCAACCACTTGAGGTGCTCCGCGTGCACACTGTGTTTAGTGTTCACTGTGGGAACTAATACCAAGAGCATAAGCCAGTAATGTTGCATTATTGATTCACAGCGTAGCAAATGAAACATGAAAGTGCTTGTTGGCGGTTGGCCTCAGCAGTTTGGCTATAACGCACTAGGCAGTCACAATGTTAAGCAGCCAATGTAGTCAGCCAGCTGACGGTCAGTCGTGGCCGATCAGCCGATCGAGATCGACAAGGAATATGCTCGGCCTTTTTTCCCAATATATACGTACTTTGCTATAATTATAGAAAATATTTGTCCGTCGTTTTACTTGCTTTATGCGCTACGCATTATAAGTTCACTTACATACACTACTGGCCATTAAAATTGCTACACCAAGAAGAAGCGCAGACGATAAACGGGTATTCATTGGACAAATATATTATACTAGAACCGACATGTTATTACATTTGCACGCAATTTGGGTGCATTGATCCTGAGAAATCAGTACCCTGAACAACCACCTCTGGCCGTAATAACGGCCTTGGTACGCCTGGGCTTTGAGTCAAACAGAGCTTGGATGGCGTGTGCAGGTACAGCTGCCCATGCAGTTTCAACACGATACCACAGTTCATCAAGAGTACTGACTGGCGTATTGTGACGAGCCAGTTGCTCGACCACCATTGACCAGACGTTTTCAATAGGTGAGGGATCTGGATGATATGCTTACCAGGGCAGCAGTTGAAAGGTTTTCTGTATCCAGAAAGGCCCGTACAGGACCTACAACATGCGGTGGTGCATTATCCTGATGAAATGTAGGGTTTCGCAGGGATCGAATGAAGGGTAGAGCTACGGGTCGTAACACATCTGAAATGCAACTTTGCAACTTCCACTGTTCAAAGTGCCGTCAGAGCGAACAAGAGGTGACAGAGACGCGTAACCAATGGCACCCCATACCATTACGCCGGGTGATACGCCACTATGGCGATGACAAATACACGCTTCCGATGAGCGTTCACCGTGATGTCGCGAAACACGGATGCGACCATCATGATGCTGTAAACAGAAACTGGATTCATCCGAAAAAATAACGTTTTACCATTCGTGCATCCAGGTTCGTCGTTGGAGTACACCATCGCAGGCGCTTTTGTCTATGATGCAGCGTCGAGGGTAATCGCAGCCATGGTCTCCGAACTGATAGTCCATGCTGCTGCAAACGTCGTCGAACTGTTCGTGCAGATGGTTGGTGTCTGTCCAACGTCCATCTGTTGACTCAGGGATCGAGACGTGGCTGCACGATCCGTTACAGCCGTGTGCCTGTCATCTCCACTGCTAGTGGTAAGAGGCCGTTGGGATCCAGCACGGCGTTCCGTATTACCCTCCTAAACCCACCGATTCCATATTCTGCTAACAGTCATTGGACCTCGACTAACGCGAGCAGCAATGTCACGATACGATAAACCGAAATCGCGATAGGGTACAATCCGACCTTTATCGAAGTCGGAAACGTGATGGTACGCATTTCTCCTCCTTGCACGAGGCATCACAACAACGTTTCAATAAGCAACGCCGGTCAACTTTTGTTTGTGTATGAGAAATCGGTTGGAAACTTTCCTCATGTCAGCACGTTATAGGTGTCGCCACCGGCGCCAATCTTGTGTGAATGCTCTGAAAAGCTGATCATTTGCATATCACAGCATCTTCTTCCTGTTGGTTAAATTTCGCATCTGTAGCACGTCATCTTCGTGGTGCAGCAATTTTAATGGCCAGTAGTGTAGATGTTGGAGCATACGGTAAGTATAGTGACTCACCTGTTTTTATGTAATCAGTTTTGCACTAAACCTCGTTAGTAAAAATTTACAAATTTCAGAGAAAAATCCCATATCAAAGAAGGGAGTACGGATGCCATGCGTCATTGTCGGAGTCGAGGCATTTGCTGTATCTGAATATTGAATTTTTCCTTAGGTTCTTAAGGCAGCAGGAGTTTAATAGACACTGAAAGAAACTTTCAAAACCGTCTGTCCCGGACTAGGCGATTTATACGAGGGTCACTCCAAAAGAAAAGAACGCTATTTTTTTTAAATCCATCTTTTATTCTACATGTTTGTAAGTTTTACAGTGTATAGATACATCCTTTAGGAACAATATTTTCATTTCTCCACATAATTTCCACCCCTTTCAACTGCCTTACGCCATCTTGGTACCAGCGCCTGTATACCCGCAAGGTAAAATTCTAGACCAACCTGTTGGGGCCACTGTTTGGCAGCGTGCACAAGGGAGTCAACATCTTCAAACCTTGTTCCACGAAGAGAGTCTTTCAGTTTCCCAAAGCGATGATAGTCACATGGAGCCAGGTCAGGACTGTAAGGCGGATGTTTTAGTGTTGTCCATCCAAGTTTTGTGATCGCTTCCATGGTTTTTTGACTGACATGTGGCAGTGCATTGTCGTGCAACAGCAAAACATCCAGCTTTTGCCGATGTGGTCGAACACGACTCAGTCGAGCTTGAAGTTTCTTCAGTGTCGTCACATATGCCTCAGAATTTATGGTGGTTCCACTTCACATGATGTCCACAAGCAAGAGTCCTTCGGAATCGAAAAACACCGTAGCTATAACTTTTCCAGCAGAAGGTGTGGTTTTGAATTTTTTTTCTTGGGGAATTTGCATGATGCCACTCCACTGGTTGCCTCTTCGTCTCTGGTGAAAAATGATAGAGCCATGTTTCATCACCTGTCACAATTCTTCAAAGAAATTCATCTCCACGATTCTCATACTGTTCCAAAAGTTTGCTGCATACCGTTTTTCTTGTTCCTTTGTGAGCCACTGTCAACATCCTGGGAACCCACCTGGCACAAACCTTTCTTAAAGCCAACATTTTCAGTATTCTGCAAACACTTCCTTCCCCTATCCCAACGTAGTGTGACAATTCGTTCACAGTGATGCGTCTGTCATCAGTCACCAATTTGTTAACTGTCTGCACATTGTCTGGACTGTGTGCAGTACGAGGCCTGCCGCTGCGATGACAATCCTCAACATTGCCATGCCCGCTTTCATCACGTAACCTGCTTGCCTACCGACTAACTATATTGCGATCGTCAGCAGCATCTACATACACCTTGTTCAACCTCTTGTGAATGTTTCCCACTGTCTCGTTTTCAAAGCACAGGAATTCCATGACAGCACGTTGCTTCTGACGAACGTCAAGTGTAGCCGCCATCTTGAAGACATGTTGCGACGGCGCCACTCACGGGAACAGGTTGAACTAAATTTGAAAACAAGCGAGAGGGATGTATCTACACACAAAAACTTTCACACATGCAGAATGAAAACTGTATTTTTGCAAAAATAGTGTGCATTTCTTTTGAAGTGGCCCTCGTAGAATACACTCTTACAAAGAAATGGAGAACGGAGAATTTTTCAACGTCCAATGGATGTTCGAGAGGATTTTACAACTCCCGTAATAAATACATGCTGTGTTTTACAAAACAGTGTGCTAGAAAGCGATGACTGTACATTTGAAGACACATTGTAAGTCCCTCCAAAACTGGAAATGCTCCGAAATACTACAAGTTGTCGAAAATCGTCATGAAACGTATCTCGGGATGAAAGGAAGGTCCTGCTTCGACAGGTGCACGGGCATTGAGGGCAGCCATATAAGTTCCCCACGAGACAATCTACTCACGACCGGCGGCGTGGAGCCAGCTGGCAGTAGGGCTTACTGGGCGGGCTACAATGCGCGACTTATTTTTTTTTATTATTACTGGCTGCCGCAGAAGGTCTGTCTAGTGCGTTACGGCTTTACTCCACTAAGGACTCGGCCCCTTTCATCCGTCTCTGCACCTACCAATACGTCTCCCCATCCCACTGCTAAATGACCCAAGAACTCTACGGAAGCAGCCAACGATGAGAATGCAACCGACAAAATCTCTAAATCTTCAAAACCTTTCTTAGATTGCTAACACTATGGGATATGCACGTTGCAGTGCTACGAAATGAGTGAACAAAGCAAGAACCCAGTTGTCGCTCACGTTTAACGTCACCAGACTTTAAAATCTCTTAAAACGTTCATGGAATGCTGCTGGACGTCCAGAGACATCTAAAGTGTTTCAGGGTTAACTCTGAGTGAGCTTGTCATTAGAATATGAAATAGTCTTTCGAACCCATACCTGTTTATGCAATTACATAGAGCTTTGAGATTCAAAACTTTCGGAAGGGACGCTGGATTCCAGCATATAAAAGAGTTCATAATACTGCACCACAACTGCAACTTGTATATCGTGATTCTCGTACGGGAATCGTCAAAGGGTGCGCGAGTAATGAGTGAATGGGCAAATGTCTATAAGGTACTTTACATATGTTGAATTGTGGACAGTTGGGAATGTGAGTGTCACGGGAAGCGTGCTAGGGATAAATCCCTGCAGTCGCGCTGTTCATTTGTGTCCTCGGTGGCTCAGATGGATAGAGCGTCTGTCATGTAAGCAGGAGATCCAGGGTTCGAGTCCCGGTGGGGGTACACAGTTTCAGTTGTCCACATCGAGGTATATCAACAACACCTGTCGGCAGTTGAGGGTTTCAGTTAGTCAACATTTATCGTGATAGTGTCAAGAGACGATTGTAAGACGTTTTCGCCTTCCTATTCAAACTGCAATAATTACAATAAAGTCTTATTCGCGATTTTAAACAAGTAGTCCACCTTTATTGCTGTCTGTGACCAAAGGAGGTGTACAACAGACTTCAGACATACCGGGTGATGAAAAAGTCAGTATACATTTGAAAACTGAATAAATCACGGAATAATGTAGATAGAGAGGTACATATTGACACAAATGCTTGGAATGACATGGGGTTTTATTACAATCAAAAAAATACAAAAGTTCAAAAAATGTCCGACAGATGGCGCTTCATCTGATCAGAATAGCAATAATTAGCATAACAAAGTAAGACAAAGCAAAGATGATGTTCTTTACAGGAAATGCTCCATATGTCCACCACCATTCCTCAATAATAGCTGTAGTAGAGGAATAATGTTGTGAACAGCACTGTAAAGCATGTCCGGTGAGACATTGGCGTCGGATGTTGTCTTTCAGCATCCCTAGAGATGTCGGTCGATCACGTTACACTTGTGACTTCAGGTAACCCCAAAGCCAATAATCGCACGGACTGAGGTCTGGGGACCTGGGAGGCCAAGCATGACGAAAGTGGCGGCTGAGCACACGATCCTCACCAAACGACGCGCTCAAGAGATCTTTCACGCGTCTAGCAACACGGTGTTTGACATCTTGGGTTGTCGGGTGTTCTGCCGGATATCAGCGTCGTACTTGCACGATATTTCGGTCACGTAGCTCGTAACCTTCATCAGGTGCGACCAGTCTCAGGTCGCACCTGATGAAGGTTACGAGCTACGTGACCGAAATATCGTGCAAGTACGACGCTGATATCCGGCAGAACACCCGACAACCCAAGATGTCATTAGATCGCCGGGAAAGCCTGAAGAGTTACAATACGGTGTTCGTTTTTTTTTTCTTTCTAATAAAACCCCATGTCATTCCAAACATGTGTGTCAATTTTTACGTCTCTATCTACACTATTCCGTGGTTTATTAAGTTTTCAAATTTATACTGACTTTTTGATCACCTTGTATAATAGCGTAATGTCACAGAAATCGGGTCACGAGTCACGAATGACATTACGACGTAAAAAGAAGATGTTCTTAGGAATGCGATTTGAGAAGTGATGTTAAAGTCAAATAACAACGAATTATTTGCCAAAAACTATAGCACAATTAATGATTTCTCAATTTTTGCTGAAGAAGATTATGGGCTGAAAGTCATACATCGAATTCATTATTAAACACGAATTCAGGAGTGTCCTGCATATGAAGAACGTATTTTATTTAGTGTCGTAACGGTAAAGATTTGTAAATCGAATAAAGTGTCTGATGATACGTTTAAAACAAAGTTTTTCTGGAAACTAATTTAAAACAAACGAAAAGTACATTCGTTTAATGAATGACAAAGAATTGGAGCTACAAATGCAATTGGATTTCAAATTCATCTATTACCCTTAATTCTTTTTATTCACAGATGACGAATAAAGCGTTTGTACTTGTGTTTGTGAATAATGTTTCGGATAGTATTTGTTATTCACGAATAACGAATAGCAGTTCCTATCTGTATTGGTTATTCGTCATTCGCATAAATTTCGCACAAGTCTGGTGCTAAGCGAAGCCCATCGCGTATGTGCACACTGTGAATTCGCAGCATGCGTGAAAGTGAGTGCAGGCGCGTGAAATACGCGTGGCTCACGCGGCTGCGCCAACCGCGTGTGCATCTGCTCACATGGCTGTCATCACCGTCGATAATCTTCGGCAACTTCCGCCAACGTTCGCGAATCTTACTTCCGCTTTCAGTCGCGCACCACAGGCGCGTGTGGGCCACGCGGATAGCCTCACGGTTGCAGGACTCGACTGCACTCACCAAATGCAAGCCAGTGCGATGGCTCTGGTCCTGGAGGTACCCTGTCAGGAATAAATTTTCATCGTCATTATTTAACCAGAAATGAAGCCGTAACGATGGTGTGTAAATCGTAGTCACCAGACTGTGCACGCATGCGCTGCCTTATGATCCTGACTTCGGTGCCATATATCATGAAGTGATTTATTGCACCATTGATGATGGAAAATGTTTTATAAACATTATGATATTTCTCGAGACCGAAAGTCTACTGCAGGAATCAACATAGATTTCCGAAACAGTGACCGTGTGAAAATGAAAACTAGTTAGCTCTGTCCGTCCACGAGACCCAGAGAGCAGTAGGTATCATACACAAACAGCAGTTGACCTGCGTTGCCTGGTGGAACGTTGTTGTGATGCCTCGAGTAAGGAGGAGAAATTCGTACCATCACGTTTCCGACTTTGATAAAGGTCGATTGTAGCCTATCGCGATGGCGGTTTATCGTATCGCGACATTGCTGCTAGCGTTGGTCGAGATCCAATGACTGTTAGCAGAATGTGGAATCTGTGGGTTCAGGAGGGTAATACGGAACGCCGTGCTGGATCCCAACGGCCTCTTATCACTAGCAGTGGAGATGACAGGCACACGGCTGTAACGGATCGTGCAGCCACGTCTCGATCCCTGAGTCAACAGATGGGGACGCTTTCCAGACAACAAACATCTGCACGAACAGTTCGACGACGTTTGCAGCAGCATGGACTATCAGCTCGGAGACCATGGCTGCGGTTACCCTTGACGCTGCATCACAGACATGAGCGTCTGCGATGGTGTACTCAACGAGGAACCTGGGTGCACGAATGGAAAAAAGTCATTTTTCGGATGAATCCAGGTTATGTTTACAGCATCATGATTGTCGCACCCGTGTTTGGCGACATCGCGGTGGATGCACATTAGAAGCGTGTATTCGTCATCGCCATACTGGCGTGTCACCAGGCGTGATGGTATGGGGTGCCATTGGTTACACGTCTCGGTCACCTCTCGTTCACATTGGCGGCTCTTTGAACAGTGGACGTTACATTTGAGATGTGTTACGACCAGTGGCTCTACCCTTCATTCGATCCCTGCGAAGCACTACATTTCAGCAGGATAATGCACGACCGCATGTTGCACGTCTTGTACGGGCCTTTCTGAATACAGAAAATGTTCGACTGCTGCCCTGGACAGCACATTCTCCAGATCCCGCAAAAATTGAAAACGTCTGGTCAATGGTGGCCGAGCAACTGGCCCGTCACAACACGCCAGTTAATACTCTTGATGAACTGTGGTATCGTGTTGAAGCTGCATGGGCATCTGTACCTGCACACGCCATCCAAGCTCTGTTTGACTCAACGCCGAAGTGTATGAAGGCCGTTATTACGGCCAGAGACGGTTGATTGGTGTACTGATTTCTCAGGATATATGCACCCAAACGGCGTGAAAATGTAATCACAAGTCAGTTATAGTATAATATATTTGTCCAATGAATACCCTTTCATCATCTGCATTTATTTTAATGGCCAGTAGTGTATATACAACGTATCTCGTCTGTCGATCGTTGTAATTTTTTGCTCTTTCATTGTCAACTAAATCTGCAAATTCTTTTTGCCTGTTATTGTAATGTCGTTTTATAGCAAATCTGCAGCACCCATCGTTTTTGCCACTTCATAATAGATATTGAAAACTCATTCCCCCCTTCTGTCATTTTCATTCATTTTTAAAGGCTTGTGACGATAGGTCGCTGAACACCCTCTTTTTGTGCAAACAGCCACTGGACCTGTGAACGTCCTCCATAACAGGAACGAATATTGAAGGTTAAACAGCGCTGACATCACGATTCTGCTGAACAGAAGGGCGTTGTGCCGACCGAAAAATGCCACACAGCAGTGCTAAATGAAATGTGCTGCTCCGGAAACTTCCGTGGAGGACCGAGCAAAGCAGCGACAGACTGGATTTTGACCCGCACGCGGCCTGAATACACTACACGTGTGATTGTGACCGGCCCTGTTTTATAGTACACTACTGGCCATTAAAATAGCTACGCCAAGAAAAAATGCAGATGATAAGCGGGTATTCATTGGACAAATATATTATACCAGAACTGACATGTCATTACATTTTCACGCAATTTGGCTGCATAGATCCTGAGAAATCAGTACCCAGAACAACCACCTCTGGCCGTAATAACGGCCTTGATACGCCTGGGCATTGAGTCAAACAGAGCTTGGATGGCGTGTGCAGGTACAGCTGTCCATGCAGCTTCAACACGATACCACAGTTCATCAAGAGAAGTGACTGGCATATTGTGACGAGCCACTTGCTCGGCCACCATTGACCAGACGTTTTCAATTGGTGAGAGATCTGGAGAATGTGCTGGCCAGGACAACAGTCGAACATTTTCTGTATCCAGAAAGGCCCGTACAGGACCTACAACATGCGGTGGTGCATTATCCTGATGAAATGTAGGGTTTCGCAGGAATCGAATGAAGGGTAGAGCTACGGGTCGTAACACATCTGAAATGCAACTTCCACTGTTCAAAGTGCCGTCAATGCGAACGAGAGGTGACGGAGATGTGTAACCAATGGCAACCCATACCATCACGCCGGGTGATACGCCAGTATGGCGCTGACGAATACACACTGCCAATGTGCGTTCACAGCGATGTCGCCAAACACGGATGCGACCATCATGATGCTGTAAACAGAACCTGGATTCATCCGAAAAAATGGCGTTTTGTCATTCGTGCACCCAAGTTCGTCGTTGAGTAAACCATCGCAGGCGTTCCTGTCTGTTATGCAGCGTCAAGGATAACCGCAGCCATGGTCTCCGTGCTCATAGTACATGCTGCTGCAAATGTCGTCGAAATGTTCGTGCAGAAGAAATGTCTTGCAAACGTCCCCATCTGTTGACTCAGGGATCGAGACGTGGCTGCAAGTTCCGTTACAGCCATGCGGATAAGATGCCTGTCATCTCGACTGCTAGTGATAAGAGGCCGTTGGGATCCAGCACGGCGTTCTGTATTACCCGCCTGAACCCACCGATTCCATATTCTGCTAACAGTCATTGGATCTCGACCAAAGCGAGCAGCAATGTCGCGATACGATAAACCGCAATCGCGATAGGCTACAATCCGACCTTTATCAAAGACGGAAACGTGACGGTACCCATTTCTCCTCCTTACACGAGGCATCACAACAACGTTTCACCAGGCAACGCCGATCAACTGCTGTTTGTGTATGAGAAATCGGTTGGAAACTTTCCTCATGTTAGCACGTTGTAGGTGTCGCCACCGGCGCTAACCTTGTGTGAATGCTCTGAAAAGCTAATCATTTGCATATAACAGCATCTTCTTCCTGTCGGCTAAATTTCGCGCATGTAGCACGTCATCTTCGTGGTGTAGCAATTTTAATGGCCAGTAGCGTACATTTCTTCGTCTGTTAGTGCAGCCACCTGCCGTCTGCACGTTGTCAAAATGGTTCAAATGGCTCTGAGCACTATGTGACCTAACTTCAGAGGTCATCAGTCGCCTAGAACTTAGAACTAATTAAACCTACCAAACCTAAGGATATCACACACATCCATTCCCGAGGCAGGATTCGAACCTGCGACCGTAGCTATCGCTCGGCTCCAGACTGTAGCGCCTAGAACCACACGGCCACTCCGACCGGCTGCACTTTGTTATCGAACATAAGCGGTAGTCACGTTAATGTGACTGGACCGTGCATAACCTCTTTTCAATACACCCGTTCTGTGCAACTGCTCTTGCAAGTTCTTTACCGCCTCTGCCAAAGTCCTTCTGCAATACGTAGAGACAAAGGCGTGACTCTGGTTGAGATTGCTGTAAATACGATAGATACCATGTGTGACTACCGTTGTATTTATTTCGTGAAGCAGCGAAACCAACAAACTTTGTAAATGTTTGACGGAAATTCAAAAGTTTCTAACGAGAATGTCGATTATTTTTCAGTAGGCACTCAATGTTTCAACTACTTGCTGACACTGATCCGGTTCTGCACTTTGACCGATACACCAAGGAACGCTGTCGGCAGTTTAATATATGTTCGATTTATTTTGGTACTCGTATTCCCTGTACCACTACAAAATATAACCTGATACACAATCCAGGCTGCCCACAAGAAATCAGTTTCTCGTATCGGCCAGATAATTTAATGTTTTAGTAGCAAGATTCAAACACTCTCTTCTGTTACAGTAAAATATCATCTGCTAAAATATTCAGTTCGCTGTTTTCGTGCTAGAGAGGGGGTTTTGTTACATTTTTTGCCCATATTGTTGTTCGAACTTGTTTCTTTGATTGAAGTGATATAGGTTATGACCTTGATTGCCATTATTGTTGCCCAACGCTTTTGTAGACTGTTTCGGGTTAATTGGAAGAAATGAAATTTGTCTTTTATCACCTTGCATTACCATACAGAATAGAATTTCCAGAGAGAAAATGGCGTTCTCGTGGAAAGTGTCATAGAACGCCAATAAAGGAAAGTTATTAAATTCTTGTACAGTAATATACCGCGATAACAGAAAGAAAAGGGCGACAGTCTCACACTTCAGACAAAACAATAACGCAGGAAATTAAGCGTACTCGATACGTTCCTCTATCAAAAGGTAGGTAAGTTAATATTCCGTCGACAAAGAGTTAATTAGAAACGGAGCACTAGCTTAGATGGGCAAAGATGGTTGTTCGTGAGGGGAAGGAGAATTCTGCGTGAATTTGTCCAAGGAAACGTCCCGGTAATTTGCGAATACTACGGAAAACCTAAAGCGGCACAGCTTGACGAGGATGTCAAGCGAGGTATTCCGAATGCGAGTCCAATTTGTGTTTAAAAGAAGCATTCCTTCATACAATTTATTATGACTGCGGAACCATGTGTCCAACTGAAATATCAACACCACAGCGTGAACCGGCTACTGCAGAGTCGAACACAACCACATTAACGGCGTCGCCTACACAAGCAGGAGAGTATTGAGAGAGTACATTAGGACTCTCATTCGTTTTATGTGACAGACTTAGTTTGCACCTACAGTAGATGGTTGTGAAAATACTAAAAACACTAGAAGGTGATTAAATAAACGTGGAGCCTAAGTAGTGACTTGTTGCTGGAATCCCTTTCTCAGTTATACGACAAAGGTGTTAGATGTCATTTAGGGCAAGTGATCCACCAGACTTTGCGGGTGGCCGGGGAATATTGCTGGTTACATACGGTGGATATGACGCTGTTTATTATGACCCACAAACGCTCAACGGGTGACGGGAAAGTTGACGAACAAATCGAGGGTTGCATTTGGTAAGAAGGCAACTGCGTGCAAGGGAATTGTCTGGTTTCCCTCAGTGGGAACGTGAACAGAAAGGACTGGGTATATCCTGCAGTGATTGGTGCTCTCTCACCAAAACACCAGAGGTGTACGGTCATTGCCGCGGGAACATGGAACCGTCTGATGCTGCCCATCTACTTTGACCCGTGAAGTCATAAAAAGGCCGGGCATAAACTACTCGTTGAAGTTCCGTACGCATAAAACACCGACCATAAAAAGCAGTTTTAGTTATTATCCTGACATATTCATTGGTTTCACCAAATCAAAACCAAACTGTCCCCTCCCAATGTTACGTAGACAGATCAGTCAGCCTACTCCAAAAAAATAATCTTTCGTAGTGTTCGCTTTTTCGTTGTTCAGCAGAATTATTTTGTTTCAACTTTGTAGCCGTATGCCCTTCCTATTGCCTTATTTGCTGTTAAGATAAGGGAGAAAAGTGTGCGCCATATGAATGAATCGTGTGAACTTCGGCCGGCAGTTGTGGCCGAGCGGTTCTAGGCTCTTCAGTCTGGAACCGCGCGACCGCTACGGTCGCAGGTTCGAATCCTGTCTCGGGCGTGGTTGTGTGTGATGTCCTTAGGTTAGTTAGGTTTAAGTAGTTCTAAGTTCTAGGGGACTGATGACCTCAGGTGTTAAGTCCCATAGTGCTCAGAGCCGTTTTTTTTGTAAACTTCGTTCCGTATGTTATCGTACAAGTAGTTTAACTGTGTGTATCGTATTTTCTGAGTCTGAGATTTAGGACGAGCCCATCATTGCCCAAGCGAGGGCAGAAAACCGCAAGAAATCACAGTGAAGCTTACCGGCCTTCTAGGCCGACAGTCGTTAATCCCACAGTACGAATTCGACCCAGGCATAGCTCAACTCCCTGTGTCTCAAGATAGTGCGCTGCACTTTAAACTGTACGAATTCGCCACGTTAATATATATATATATATATATATATATATATATAGAAGCAAAGTAAATATAATCAGCGTTCCGTCCTATATGTGTTTGCGGACGGATGACGTCAAGCGCCACATCATTACTTCGCGGGTCGTCCCACGAAAGAAAAATCTCTGGTAGTACCGGGAATCGAACCCGTATCCTCCACACGGCTGTGAGCTGCACTATCCACTCAGCTGCGGAGGAGGATTACCATAAAAGAAATTGTTAATGTAATTCCATTAATTATTATTATTCCTTATTCGCTTTAATGGCACACATATCGTGATTCAAATCACATTATGCACACCCCCCCCCCCCCCCAATAAAAATGCAACGGATAATTTTATTTCGCTTGTATCATTGAACAAAACTGTCAGAGTATCACACCTAACTTTACTCATGACGAGTTGATATTATTACTTCGTAAATACATTGAGGATTTGATGGGACTGAAATATATGAATCTTTGGTTTTTTTAGCATTCCACACGAATGATTTGTTTATTAAGTAGGATTAATACATTTTGAATATACACAATGAAACTACACTCACGAACATAATACATACGCATGGTCCCCACTTTCAAGAAAATTAAAGTCAGCATTATATCAACATTGAATAGTGATTGGGAAAAGGATGGGATCGGTTCATGAAAGAACGCCTCGTTTCAGACAAAAATCTCGCACTTTTACGTTCATCCTTTCATCAAAGAAACAGAGACGAAAGTAAATCTCCACTACCGGTAATCATTACGTAGCCCAGAGCATACTCCACAGAGAAGTCTTGACACAACCTTGAGCATGTGCTAAACCGCGAAAAATTGTGCATTTCGCAGCACAAAAATGAAAAAAAAGAGATCACGCATGAAGGTATTCGTTCCATTCTACGAATTTGAGTCTGTTCATTGATCAGTAAAAACTAAGTTTCAGTGCACTGTGAATAACACACAGCTGAACACACGGTTGTGTATAGAAAGAAACTGCGTCTCTTCCGCGAGCAAAATTAGATTTGGAAATCTACACATATATATAACCAGTGAAGTTGCAAGCATTTATTGATGATCCATGGAAGAATGAACTTGATTTCTACCACTGGTGGTGTGGTGTCCTAACTGAACAAAAACCAGCATCTTTCAAGTTTCCAAAATCCAAGAGAAATATGAAATTCGGCCCCGCATTTTACACATTTATGCTGCGCTAATTAACTTAAGACATGTAAAGCGATTCCATCTTACTATCTGTACCGGAAAATAAAGTTTTTTGTACTGAACACCAAGTGATAGGCAACTCACTCGTAGGCAAAGTACTTCCTCGCAAAAGCGCAAGGATTACGGGATATATTCGCACCCAAAATTTCTCTTATCACAGCTATCATGATTTCCTCCTAAAACACAAAGTGCTGGAATAATGAAACGCTAAGTACATTCAAATACCTTATACACAGACTGTCCCAAGATACGTTTGTTCTTACCCAATCTCAGCGTTCGTCCTCGACGAACGGTAACTTCAAAATGGTTCAAATGGCTCTGAGCACTATGCGACTTAACTTCTGAGATCATCAGTCGCCTAGAACTTAGAACTACTTAAACCTAACTAACCTAAGAACATCACACACATCCATGCCCGAGGCAGGATTCGAACCTGCGACCGTAGCAGTCTCGCGGTTCCGGACTAAAGCGCCTAGAACCGCATGGCCACCGAGGCCGGCTGCTGTAGCAGACATCAGACGCTAGTCACCGTTATGGAACTCACATTCACCCATCTCAATTACACATACAGGTTTAAATAATACTAAAAGAATACACGAAGGACACAGGTGCATTTATTTCACTATAAATATCGGTAATAAAACGACTCACTTCCTTGTAAGAGGCTTGTTGTCTTTGCAGAGTGGTGGAATGACCTACAACAGCACAAGCGTAAATAAGATTGAGGTAAAGGATCCGTCTCAGTGTTACGGTTCTAATTTTGCCAGGAACAATAAATCCATGGAAAATGTATAATTAGGTCGTGGTTCTAATCCACAATACTCCCATTGTGTCCTCACAATCTCGGCGAGCCGATTGACAAATTCGATGAAGTTAAGGGTACAGAATATAACTTCTAATAGTGCGTTTTCCAATGCTTTGTGGCGTTCAAATTATTCTTCTGGCTGATGACTGCTTTATTTAAATACAAAAAAAGATCGTATGGCATTGTTGGTCGGGAGGCCCCATGCGGGGATGTTCGGCCGCCATATTGAAAGTCCTTTTTTAGTTTATGCAACTTCGGGGACTTGCGAGTCAATGATGATGAAAAACACACAACACCCAGTCATCACGAGGCAGAGAAAATCCCTGATGCCGCCGGGAATCGAATCCGGGACCCCGTACGCAGGAAGCGAGAACGCTACCGCAAGACCCCGGGCTGCGGAGTATTTAAATACAGATAATTTGTCAACAGGGCTCACTCAACTTTCGAGAGTCCGGTCTCTGCTCGTACTTGTAACCTGGATTGCATGCTACTCGCGCCGACCACCTACTTAACGTGTCAGGCTCTCTCTCAGAGACTGAGAACAACATCGCATCTGCGGCGATTACTCTTCACTTGGACGAATCAATAAACGCAGCCGACCTCGAGATTGTGTGTGCAGCTCACGTACGCTGCCCCTTCCAACGTCCCTGCATCCTTCACGGCGCTCTTGCATTTTACTCTGGAGAATAACGCGCCCTAGTTACCACGTTTCATTCAGATGATAACGAAGGACAAGGTGCTGTAAACAGAAGAATGTGAATGTCATGTTAGCCTATCAAATTCTAATTCACGGCTAGATTTACTCGCTACACAATGCACAAGACATCGTCCCATACCGGTATTTCCATTAACAGCTAGTCGAATTGCACACAGCTCACTATGGACGTAGGAATATCGCTGCAGGACATCAGAAAAATGATAAAATGTTTTATGATAGTCAAAGTATATGTACAGTCGTGCTCAAAAGTATCCGAACGACAGTAATTGCATTTCGCCTGATTCGCATGCAACCGGCATAACGCAGCTGTCTAGCAGATCCTCTAATCGCTTCTTGGTACAATCGTTTGACTATTGAAAATGGTTCCAACAAGTCACCACTAGAAAACAGTGCTCTGTATCGCAATAACTCAAGATGTAAAGTAATACCACGATACTACAAATATCAGGGAACACCTTATCACAGATAAGACTGTCCTTAAGGCTTGTAAGCTCACATTTATGACAATAAATGACATACCTGAAACTTTGCCACTCTCATTATTTTGTCAGATAGGTAATGCACGTATTAAGTTCGTCGTATTCATGATTTACTCTTGGAAGTAACATACCGTACTTATTATTTAACACAAAATGACATTAAAAATTTAAGTCATTCACGAGCAGCTAGGTGAGAATATGTATGAACTTCAAATGACACGACGAACCGTCTCGTCCTGCATATGGATTCAAACCCAGTTCATGCAGACTAAGCAATGATTTTGTGACTGTCGGAAACTAACAGTCATTCCTGATTAGGCATACAGAGAGTGATATACCTCGATTTTAGACAGTATCAGATAGCAAATATCAACTTTAAATTACACAACGCAGACATTTTTAACGGACGCGAATTCCTACCCAGCATCTACTGTCACTGTTAACGAACTACGAGAGATGTTAAATATAGCTTCTTCACAAATAACTGACTTAAAATGCCGTGAGGTAAAGATTTGTGTTGGACAGGGATTCGAACCCATAACCTAATCGGATTGATATCGAAGCGCAATCAACTGTGACATATCGGATTTTCTCGGCAGTAGCTAGATGTTTTAACTGAAATGACGAGACGAAACATTAATTTTTTCCTTCCCAGGACTCCAACCCCGCACCTATCGCTGTAATATTCTAGAGAAAAAGAACGTTAAATATGGATTTGCTGCAACAGCAGCGACATGTGAGCATGTTTGAACTAGAAATAATATGACGAAGAGTTCAGTGCTGACTGGGAATAGAGCCCCACACACATCGTTGTTGACTACACACAAAGAGACGTCAGCTACCGAATTTTTCTCCACCAGCAGCTCGGAATAACATCTTGAACTTACAGTGCTCTCGCAAATAGGTCTGTGTCTCACTGGGAGTCAAAAACGTCAAATATCGTTAGTGTTGACAACGAATGAAAATACATTAAACATCAAAATTATCATCCACCAGCAGATAGGTGTTCTCATGATAGAGCTTGATAATACATAATGAAATATTTAGTGCCGGGCCAGGATTCGAACGCATTCAGGCGCAAGATGTGGAGATGATGAGGAATCTGATCTGCAGTTTTGAACAAACAACAAATTGCAGCCGAGCTGTATTGTCACGAAGGGATCAAATTCCGCGTTAAGGGCGGTCTGAATTGCATTCTCAGTTCAGAACCAATTTTATCGACATACAGAAGCTCAAATAAAAGATGGAATGAGTGTCCTGTGACCCTACATAACGTTTATTTCGTCACTAGAAATAAATAACTAGTATAAGAAAGGTTACTGCTGATAGAGTTTCTACATGTCGCCACTCCAGGCTTTATTGTGGTTCAAACTAACGTCTACTTGGTAGAGAAGGAATATCATTTTTAATGTGAATTTCAGACCACAGTGCCATTATATCTTCTTCACTTGGTGTAGCCAGAAGAGAAAGGAATCTGTCTCTTGACAAGAGTTGGAATCGAACCCACACCGTAGGTATATGAACCTATCATCAGTCCAACAGACCACCAAATCCTCTTCTCTGTGGCTTATTTTTCTATCGTAACGCCGTTGCGCCACACTGGATGAGAATTCTTACACACAGGCTCCCTGTAGTAATTTGCAGCATGTTCAGTAAATTCGTTTACTTGGTTGACCGAATCACCATGAACTATCTGCCTCGGCTACCCAGTGCATACATTGGACTCTATTTTGTAATCACCGAAATAATGTCACGTAACTGCCACCTTCACAGAACAGCCAACAGTGTAGGATGCAGAAATTTAAATAGAAGTGTTCCTTTCCACTTGAGCTACTGTATTGCGCTTTCTGTTTGTTGAAAACGTCGTGCAGTGCAAAAGAAAAGCTGTAACTCTTTGTCTCTCAGGAGTCTAGACCCGGCCATATGCATTATCTCACAGTGCAGTGGAATGCAGAAGTTCTGGAGGAATTGTTGAGTTCATGGTAAGTGTCGCGAACTGTAGATAAGATGTCGCGAGTTCGAGTACATTCACTTCTACGTTTTTTTAAACGCAATTCAGCTGCCTC
Source organism: Schistocerca gregaria (assembly GCF_023897955.1). Classification (NCBI taxonomy): domain Eukaryota; kingdom Metazoa; phylum Arthropoda; class Insecta; order Orthoptera; family Acrididae; genus Schistocerca; species Schistocerca gregaria. The sequence continues at coordinate 132,299,073 of NC_064931.1, read as the reverse complement.
CTAAAGTTATCAATCTAATGGAACTTTGAACAAAATCCCCTTCACTTCTCAACCCAAAATAGTCACATGTCAAAAAAGAGATAACTTCTGCGACATTTTGTTCTTTTCAGGTTTAATAGACAGCCAGGCAGCAGATGCATCTCGAAACTTTTGTATTATGTATGGGGAGAGCGCATCGTGCCAAAATACGTCAGAAAAGTATTTTCTACATTAGCTGTCGTGTGGTAGTGGCATTATATTCTTCTTCTAACCTTGTTTGACAGTTTTAACTCAGAACAAGTTTTCTACATTATGTAATCAATAAACTGCATGTGTATTCTCAGACTGTTATAGATAACATCAGAGAATTCGCATACATCCTTGACAATTAATATCTCTCTCATGTTTACTATTGTTTTAACAACACTAAAAGAAAACTTACGAAAATTGTGCACTGTGTTATAAGAAATGAAATAAAACTATCCACGATAATCTTACGACGAACGTCTGTTTTAATAAAACTGAGTACCTGTACACAAGCGTTCCTCTATGGACACGAATTAGTAAAATACTACTCATTTAGATTGGGTCTGTGTTTAATTGGTATGCTGTGACATACTCAAGGGCTATACAAATGTGGCATTTCATAGACAAAGTTACATATTCCTAGAACCCAAAATTTGCTTGCCAGAAGCGGAAAGAGGCGTTACCTGTTGTGCAGCATTCTAAGTTTTTCACCATTGCACTATTAGCCGAAAGTATTTTCTTGCGATTTCCTTATCGATGTTTGACCTGACTGCTTGAAGTTCTTCCACAGAATGGATAAAAACTTTACAGTTAGTGAGACTGGAACTGCGAACCATAACGGACGCTTTTTCACAGGTCAGCATGTTACCAAAGAGCTGGCGAAGAGTTAGGTGTCTTAGCTTCGCCTAACGAGGCCAGTGGTTACTAGAAGTCGTAAACCGCTACTTAAAGGACGAGACTAGTTGCGATTTCCACGTGCAACGACGTTTCTGGGCTGAAAACCGTAAATTTTCAATCTTTTATTACACCTCAAGCGATAATAATTCAGATTATTCAATGGAAATGACAGGTAAAATCAAGTGAAGTTTGAGGCTTATTTCCTTGCACACCAGGAAGTAACTCGTCGATTATAGAGTTGCCAAATATACCCTGCCTAGTTGCCAAAGCTCAGTTACAGTACCAGCAGGAAGAAGACGAACCGATGTAATCCTACAGCGGGCTGGGAAGTGACCATAGCTGGCGTCTCCAAGTCGTGGCTGCTACGGCCTGGAATACGTAATGCGTCTGATTCGCATTTCTGTAACTTGGTTTAGGGACTGGAGCGTAGTTACTAAAATACTCAGAACTGACTGCAAACTAAGCATCATGAGAAATGGGCTCACCACTTCAGGCCAGAAACGAAACGGCAGTCGAAGCGATGGATGGTAACTGGTGTCCTTTACCAGCGAATGCGCCGTCCATTTCGTCTGCTGCAAAGGTTATGGCTGTTGTTTCTTGGGATGCTTAAAAACGTTTAGTATCTCTCTCTAGATGCAACAGAGTATATAGTTAGTAACGAGTCACGCTTGCCGTTGACCGCCCATAAAGTCGAAGAAGGGAAGTCATATCTGGGTTAGCGAAGCTGTAATCAGTAGGAGGTCCCGGACGGCACCGGATAAAAGGGGCAAGCAATGTCACAGCTAAGTTTGCGAGCCTAATTAAATCATAAGTCACGAGCCAAATCCATCGTGCGCTCAATAATCCGGCCTGAACGCAGTCACAGTAAATCCAAAGAAAACAGCAAGGTCGAAAGTAGCAGATCAATATGGTGCATGACAGACAGCTTCACGTAAGTAATCGAACGGCCTGCCTCTCGCTGCGCAGTTATATTTAATCGGCCAGGTGACCCTCTGGCTCCGTCCGGCTAACTTGTTTGAAGCTATCCCAGAGAGCAGCTTGGACACAGAAGCATTAAGTCTGTGCTTAAATACAATCTGTATCTTTCCTGTCTGTATCGCCTTCCATCGGGGATGCATAACAGACTTCTTACTGATGATATACCAAATGATAAAACAAAACGTTGAGAATACCAAACGAGCCTTTTGGACCTCCGCGCAAAAAATGAGAATAGCCCTGGATTTAAAAAAAAGTCAGTTCAATCTACTATGGAGGTCTTCGACAAAGAATTTCAAGTACAAAAAAAACGTCCAGTCAGTAGCGTCCTCTGACTTCCAACTACAACCACACCAAAATAAATTTGTAGACACAAATTGTTTAAAATCCTGTAAATAGGTTATGATATCTGCACATGGGTTCTTTGTAGGCCTTAAAGAACTGTATCATCAGAAATGGAAACTATTCACTAGAAATGGTTCAAATGGCTCTGAGCACTATGGGAGGTCATCAGTCCCCTAGACTTAGAACTACGTAAACCTAACTAACCTAAGGACATCACACACATCAATGCCCGAGGCAGGATTCGAACCTGCGAACGTAGCAGCAGCAGCGAGGTTCCGGACTGAAGCGCCTAGAACCGCTCGGCCACAGCGGCCCGCAAAAGGAGACGACGTTAAATTGCACTTATTTCGACACAGACACAGGTTTTCACTGACAGAGCGAAAACTTGTCACCTTGAGGTTGCAGAGAGAAGTGGTATCCAACTGCACTCAGCACATTTCCGCGAGATGATCGAGGGACGTGGCTCAGTGGCAAGACACTGGACTTGCATTCAGGAGGACGGCGGTGCAGATCAAAAGTCCGGTCATCTAGATTTAGGCTTTTCGTCGTCTTCCCTAAATCGCTTAAGACATATACCGAGATGGTTCCTTTGCAAACTACAGGCAGGTTTCCTTAATGACATATTCGTCGACGCGAAGTGTGACCTAATTTTCTTTTTTTCAGCTTATGTGGAACACGGTCAGCCTTTCCCAGATAGTGTAGCTCAAATGGCTCTGAGCACTATGCGACTGAACTTCTGAGGTCATCAGTCGCCTAGAACTTAGAACTAATTAAACCTAACTAACCTAAGGACATCACACACATCCATGCCCAAGGCAGGATTCGAACCTGCGACCGTAGCGGTCGCCCAGCTCCAGACTGTAGCGCCTAGAACCGCACGGCCACTCCGGCCGGCGATAGTGTAAGTACCATTCCTGTAGTTTATGCTTCGCATCCAGCACCTGTGAAAGTTTTGCCTGTTCCACTGTGGCTGGTAATCTTCCTTCCCCGACGAGTCGTAGGTAGCGCCAGCAGTCGACCAAAAACAGCTCCTTCACTCATTTCACAAAAAGAATCGGCACCACAACATTCACCAATATTTACTGGATTGCTCCTAGACATAGTATTGTTTGAACGTTGAGGCTTGCAAAGAGTGGTGCAAAACACTATCTACATCTACATCCATACTCCGCAAGCCACCTGACGGTGTGCGGCGGAGGGTACCCTGAGCACCGCTATCGGTTCTCCCTTCTATTCCAGTCTCGTATTGTTCGTGGAAAGAAGGATTGTCGGTATGCTTCTGTGTGGGCTCTAATCTCTCTGATTTCATCCTCATGGTCTCTTCTAGTGATATACGTAGGAGGGAGCAATATACTGCTTGACCCTTCGGTGAAGGTATGTTCTCAAAACTTTAACAAAAGCCCGTACCGAGCTACTGAGGGTCTCTCCTGCAGAGTCTTCCACTGGAGTTTATCTATCATCTCCGTAATGCTTTCGCGATTACTAAATGATCATGTAACGAAGAGATCTGCTCTCCGTTGGATCTTCTCTATTTCTTCTATCAACCCTATCTGGTACGGATCCCACACTGCTGAGCAGTATTCAAGCAGTGGGCGAACAAGCGTACTGTAACCTACTTCCTTTGTTTTCGGATTGCATTTCCTTAGGATTCTTCCAATGAATCTCAGTCTGGCATCTGCATATAGTAACTTCTTATGTATCTTGACATCATTATAAAGCCTGTTTCACTAGATGTGGTCAATGGCAAATAAAGAATCTGAATCAGCCCCTTCGTTTTTGTTAACTTGTAAATTGCTACAGCGACGGATAGACAGGTGGTGTATGTATCGTCAAGAATTCGATTTTGAAGTAGTATACATAAAAGGAAATCAAAACATAATAGCTGATGCTCTTTCGCAACTACCACAAGGCTTAGAGGAATTCAACGATCTTGTAGAGCAGGAAGGTAAAACAAGAGCTATGTTAATAGAGGACAAAACACTCCGACCATACTACGTCCACAAATATAAACACATGGAGCAATTACGGGAGGAAGACACACACTGGAGTAAGGACAGAGCAAAACCTATACATAACGGTGATGAAAAATTAAAAAGATTTTTCACTATTTACAAAGGTGCGTTGTTCCATAGGAACCCTCCCAAACTAGAAATGGTGCGTGTGTTTGCCAGAGGAATATGTAGATGATTTTATCTTATATACGCACAACACTTGGAGCCATTATAGCACTGCAAAATTTACTAATAAAATAGCTAAATATTGTTATTTCCCCAATCTTAGACGAAGAGTACTACTAATGGTAACAAAGTGTATTGTTTGCCAGAAAGCAAAACATTCTAACATCTCCAGACAGATAGAACTACATCCTATTGTGGCTAAGAAACCTCTAGAAAAGGTATCATTAGATGTGTCTGGACCCTGTCCCAGAGAGAGTAAAATATACAGTAGTCCTGCATATATTTTCATAAAATATGTAAAACTGTATGCTGTACAAAAAGTTACAGCCAGTTCAATAATAAGATGAATTAAAGAGGATTATTTTGCACGAAACTTCAGGTTACTGCTAATTAAGAGACTCAAGAAAAAGTTTTTACCGGATACGGAATAGACTGACACTACACCCTCTTCCTCGTTACTGTTTTGTCTTTCTCGGACATTGTTACCAAGGAGGATCTCCACATCTGGGCGGCTGATCATTTATTTAACAGAAACTTTCGATATACTCTCAGGAAGAGGTGGTATCTGACGCTTTACGTGGTAAAATCATGTCGATTGTAGAACACGACACAAAGAGAGAATCCAAAGACCGCTTCTTTGCGGATTTTGCATATGGGAGCCCAGTGTGTCCATATGCCAGTGCGGGAGAAAATTGTTCGGCGCCTGAACACTCCGTTTCGCAATGAAATTTAGCAACCTACTGAGGTTTCTATAGGCACCAACTCTGAATAGTAATAGCAGCTGCGGGGTCGAAATATTGCGAAGTTTTAGCGACATCATGTGATGCAACACCTAAGCACCGCAACAACAGAAACGAGACAACGGTTCATGCCTTGCAAAGACCTTGCCGCTGGACGGGCACACTAAACGGCTACACGGCTACACGGCTACACTATTGACACCTGAGCTGTTATCTCCCCACGCGTGCTGAGGAGAGTTGCCTGTCTTTTTGGGCCCGCATCTCGTGGTCGTGCGGTAGCGTTCTCGCTTCCCACGCCCGGGTTCCCGGTTCGATTCCCGGCGGGGTCAGGGATTTTCTCTGCCTCGTGATGGCTGGGTGTTGTGTGGTGTCCTGAGGTAAGTTGGGTTTAAGTAGTTCTAAGTTCTAGGGGACTGATGGCCATAGATGTTAAGTCCCGTAGTGCTCAGAGCCATTTGAACCATTTTTTGTCCTTGTGGGGGCAGTGGTGCTTCAGGAACTGGCTACCAAACCAGGTGGCCGTTGCTCTGGATGGATAGCGCACTTTCCCCAGATGACGTACTGAAAACCATGGATCAAATAGCTATCGTATTTCTCGATTTCCAAAAAGCATTTAACTAGGTACCACATCTACGCTTATTATCAAGAAGTGTTATCGTATGGGATACTGAGCGAAATTTGTGACTGGACTGAGAACGTTTTGTTAGGGAGGACGCAACAAGTTATCTTGATAGAGTGTAGATGTAACTTACAGTGTACCCCAGGGGAGTGTGTTGAGTGCCTTGCTGTTCACGTTGTATACAAACAATTGTTCAAATGGCTCTGAGCACTATGGGACTCAACATGAGAGGTCATCAGTCCCCTAGAACTTAGAACTACTTAAACCCAACTAACCTCAGGACATCATATACATCCATGCCCGATGCAGTATTCGAACCTGCGACCGTAGCGGTCGCGCGGTTCCAGACTGAAGCGCCTAGAACCGCTCGTCCACAACGGCCGGCCCATGTTGTATATGAATCTCAGTCTTTTCTCAGATGGTGCAGCTATCTACAATGCAGTACAGTCTGAAAGAAACTACACAAATATTCAGTAAAGCATTGGTAAGATTTCAAAATGGTAAAAAGTTTGGCAACTTCCTTTAAATGTTCAAAAATATAAAGTTGTACACTTCACAAAATGAAAAATCTTAGTACGCTATCCACAGGATCGACGAGTTACAGTTGGAGTTGGTAAACTCGCACAAATATCTAGGTGTAACAGTTTGTAGGGACATTAAATGGAACGATCACTTAGGCTCAGCCGCGAGTAAAGCAGGTAGCAGTCAACGGTTCGTTGGTAGAATGCTGGGGAAATGCAGTCTACAAGGAGCTTGCTTACAAATCACCCGTGCGACCCATTCTTGAAAATTGCTCAAATGTGTGGAACTCGTTGCAAATAGGACTAGCAGGGGTTATTGAACGTTCAGAGGAGACCTAAGCGAATGGTTATAGATTTGTTTGACCTGCGGCAGAGTATCACAGACAGGGTGAAGAAACTGAACTAGCAGACTCTTGAAGATAGACGCAAACTATCCCGAGAAAGCTTACATATAAAGTTTCAAGAACCGGCTTTAAATGATGAGTCTAACAGGGGAACCTTCCCATCGCACCCCCCTCAGATTTCGTTACAAGTTGGCACAGTGGATAGGCCTTGAGAAACTGAACACAGATCAATCGAGAAAACAGGAAGAAGTTGTGTGGAACTATGAAAAAAATAAGCAAAATAAACAAACTGAGTAGTCCATGCGCAAGATAGGCAACATCAAGGATGTTGTGAACTCTGGAACGCCGTTGTCCCGTGGCTGTCGTGAGCAGCTGCGGAAATAGAGGTCCTTGGTTCAAGACTTCTCTCAGGTGAAATGTTTTATTTCTTTATTTTCGCAAAGTTATGATCTGTCCGTTCGTTCATTGACGTCTCTGTTCACTGTAATAAGTTTAGTGTCTGTTTTTTTGCGACCACACCGCAAAACTGTGTGATTAGTAGACGGAAGGACGTGCGTCTCCAACGGGAACCGAAAACATATTGCCCACGGAATACATCTCGCGTATTTAATGCATTCTCGTCCAAAATAGCGAATAGTCAACTGCCAGCCAGGGAGCCTAATTAGCAGCAATAATCTCTCTTCCGTGCGCTGTGGTCGACAGACGTCGTGTGTTTCGATGTTTTTTAGGTGTAGCGTCCCCATACTACGGCGCAGTTACCTCGCATCGGACGGGCGGACGGACAGATAATAATTGTCTGAAAATAAAAAGTTAAACTTATTCACTCGACGGAAGACTTGAACCAAGTACCTTTCATTCCGTAGTTGCTCACGCTAACCACGGGACCGCGGCGCTCCGGCGCTAAGACTCTCCTTGATGTTGCCTATCTTGCGCATGGACTACTCAGTTTGTATATTTTGCTTATTTTTTTCATAGTTCCACACAACTTCTTCCTGTTTTCTCGATTGATCTGTATTCAGTTTTTCAAGGCCTATCCACTGTGCCAACTTGTAACTAAATCTGAGGGGGTGCGATGGGGAGGTTCCCTTGTAAGAATATACTGCAATCCTCAACATAACACTACCGTAGGGATAGTGAGGACAGGATTAGATTAATTACAGTATGCGCAGAGGCATTTAAACAATCATTTTTCATGCGATCCATATGTGAACGGAACGGGAAAACCGTGCATTGAGACGTTCCCTCTGCACTTCAGTGGTTTTCAGTGTGAAGACGCTAATGTAAAATTTCGTTACTTGCTGTACTTCCAGGTGTTTCAACTTGAACGGCCAAAAGTGAAAGTAGGCGGTTCTGTCTGATCACCGTAGAATGAAATGGAAGACTGAACATAAAGTCTCGTACGGTGTTTGTCAGGCGCGTTAGTCATCAGCTGGTGCGTGTGGAAGGTAGCTGTCCGTCGCCAGGGGTCTGAATAATTAATCAGAAGCACGGCAACAGAAATAATTCGCCGAATGGCCTCAGGTGCGTGTGGCAGAGGAAACGGGCGCTCCCAGTCCGTAGGCTCGCCATGACGCGAGCACCTGCCCATTACGGGGCCAGTCACCTTCCGCTGGAGCGCCGTCCTTGTGCCACATTCGGCTGGAGTGAGCTCATTGAACGCCGCCTCAGGTACGCCGGCAGCCCACGTCAGCACACCACCACCAACGCCTAAACCAGCCTCACCAATACTCACATAGACATGCCAGCTTCGAAGTGGCTTTTGTTTCAGCCAAAATACTTACCAACTTTTAGATTCACAATAGTCAAATACGCTTATTTCGCCAGTGGTGACTTGCAGAAACCCGCGGCTGGAAAAAAAAAAAAAAAAAAAAAAAAAAAAAACTTCATGATTAGGATTCCAGAAAGCATTATTTTGGGAGATCATTTCGCACGCGTAACCAATGTGAAGTATACGTACCCTTTTTCTCACTGGCCATTAAAATTGCTACACCACGAAGATGACGTACCACAGACGCGAAATTTAAGCGACAGGAAGAAGATGCTGTGATATGCAAATTATTAGCTTTTCAGAGCATTCACACAAGGTTGGCGCCGGTGGCTACACCTACAACGTGCTAACATGAGGATAGTTTCCAACCGATTTCTCATCTACAAACAGCAGTTGACCGGCGTTGCCTGGTGAAACGTTGTTGTGAGGCCTCGTGTAAGGAGGAGAAATGCGTATCATCGCGTTTCCGACTTTGCTAAAGTTCGGATTGTAGCCTGTCGCGATTGCGGTTTATCGTATCGCGACATTGCTGCTCGCCTTGGTCGAGATCCAATGACTGTTAGCAGAGTATGGAATCATCTGGTTCAGGAGGGTATTACGGAACGCCGCGCTGGATCCCAACGGCCTCGTATCACTAGCAGTCGAGATGACAGGCATCTTATCCACATGGCTGTAAGGGATCGTGCAGCCACGCCTCGATTCCTGAGTCAACAGATGGGGATGTTCGCAAGACAACAACCATCTGCACGAACAGTTCGACGACGTTTGCAGCAGCATGGACTATCAGCTCGGACACCATGTCTGCGGTTACCCTTGACGCTGCATCAGACGGGAGCGCCTGCGATGGTGTAATCGACGACGAACCTCTGTGCACGACTGGGAAAACGTCATTTTTTCAGATGAATTCAGGTTATGTTTACAGCATCATGACCGTCGCATCCGTGTTTGGCGACATCGCAGTGAACGCACATTGGAAGCGTGTATTCGTCATCGCCATACTGGCTTATCACCCGGCGTGATGGTGTGGGGTGCCATTGGTTACACGTCTCGGTCACCTCTTTTTCTCATTGACGGCATTTTGAACAGTGGACGTTACATTTGAGATGTGTTATGAACCGTGGCTCTACCCTTCATTCGATCCCTGCGAAACCCTACATTTCAGCAGGATAATGCACGACCGATTGTTGCAGGTCCTGTACGGGCCTTTCTGGATACAGAGAGTGTTCGACTTCTGCCCTGGCCAGCACATTCTCCAGATCTCTCAGCAATTGAAAACGTCTGGTCAATGGTGGCCGACCATCTGGCTCGTCACAATACGCCAGCCACTACTCTTGATGAACTGTGGTATCGTGTTGAAGCTGAATGGGCAGCTGTACCTGTACACGCCATCCAAGCTCTGTTTGACACAATGCCCAGGCGTATGAAGGCCGTTATTACGGCCAGAGGTGGTTGTTTTGGGTACTGATTTCTCAGAATCTATGCCCCGAAATTGCGTGGAAATGTAGTCACATGTCAGTTCTAGTATAATATATTTCTGCAATTAATACCCGTTTATCATCTCTATTTCTTCTTGGTGTAGCAATTTTAGTGGCCAGTAGTGTAGCTAGTCGAATACGTGCATGGTGACAATTCCAAAAGTTCAGAGTTCCATCACAGGCTGGTCGTAGCAGAACGTTATTAATATCTTTGGGAGAGCTATGTATATAAAAGAAGATAAAGTTGCACCGTACTTGGTATTGGACATTGAACTATGGACCCCCCTGATAACTGGCAGAGTGATCTGGTTCTCAAGCTATACAGAGGCAAGAGCATAATGCATCCGGCACGACCATGTATAGTGAATCGAAGTCAAACGTTCAGTTCATAAGTGCTTCACGTTATTTCAGATGGCTGTACATCGTAATTTAGTTTGTACAGTAGTTTCGTAGTTAAGGTTGTGGTCACATCTATCTTTCTCAATTAACGTGACGAGCCGGCCTGAGTGGCCGTGCGGTTCTAGGCGCTACAGTCTGGAACCGAGCGACCGCTAGGGTCGTAGGTTCGAATCCTGCCTCGGGCATGGATGAGTGTGATGTCCTTAGGTTAGTTAGATTTAATTAGTTCTAAGTTATAGGCGACTGATGACCTCAGAAGTTACGTCGCATAGTGCTCAGAGCCATTTGAACCAATTAACATGACGTGAAAGATCGTCATTACGAAGAAAATAGCGTATTAAGGAGCTCAAGTGAAAATAGTTTTATTACGTTGCCATTTGGATAAAATTTAAAAAGTGGGTTTGCGAAGTTAACACCATCTGCTAACCTCAGGCAATGTGAATTTTGCACCTGTGCGAGCTAATAACGAACTTCAAACTTAACCTTCGAGCGGGCGCACTGGAGTATTGAGTACCCCATTGAGGAATTCCGTAGTGCTGCAGCGTAAAGCGGAGCCCTGCGATGTGGCAGCTGCTCAGAAGCCCTCAGTATTGGGTTGTTTCGAAAGCGAAAACGGTAGTGGAGCACGCCCTACCCTACGCTCTCGCTTATTCCTTTCTGACAATTTTCAACGTGTGTGCAATTTGCACTTTATCTAAGCAAAGGACTGAACGGCAAAAGCAACATTTCGACGACGGTATTTATTACAAGGATTGAAAAATATGTAGGTAATTTTTCTTCCCTGTGTTACGTATTTGTGTCATTAATCCCTTCATTAGGTGCTGATTACATCTTTTGAAACAAATTTATAATAGTATTACTGCAACATCTAAATGTTAAACCGATTCCTAAATAAATTACAAGTTATCACGGAAGGTGAGGTACTGAATACCCCACGCGCCTACTCAAGCAAAAAAATTGGCGCACCCGCTCGATGGTTAAATATCTTAAATTCGAAGAATAACACCACTTTCTCAAATGAATGAAACAAAGCTCTTCACATTTGAATTATTTCCTGGAGGAATACAATCTGTTTCATAACATTCACTAATGCAAATAAACGTGAAGTCCTCATAAAGCCTGAAAATGTAGCATAAAATAACAAAAGCAAAAAAAAATGCTTTGCTACACAGTACCAGGGTTACGGAATGCATGAAACTGATTCTAATTAACGACTTAAAAGTCTTTCAACATTTTTAACTGGATACTGCAATAGTAACAAAACCTGATGATCAAATTCATATTTTCCTTCGTAGAGCTAGTCATTATGACTATTGGACGAAAATCTGATGAGACAATTTAGCGTGCCATTCATCCCTTAAGGATTCCCACTATCCTATGAGACCTCAGGTATCGGACGACTTAGAGAGTTGCTGTTTTGATTCGATAGTATCACGCCTGTTATTACCTCCACGACAGCGTTGCTGAACAGTTTCTATGACCCCACTTCACATTCCATTTTCACTGGATACTCCCAGTAGAAATGTTCAGACGCTTAATTTCTTTGAGAGTATAGTTCGCCATGTACAAGGTCTGTTTAGCCTGCACTCTACTATGCGACCGAAGACCCTAAAGGTTGGTTCAAATGGCTCTGAGCACTATGCGACTTAACTTCTGAGGTCATCAGTCACCTAGAACTTAGAACTAATTAAACCTAACTAACCTAAAGACATCACACACCTCCATGTCCGAGGCAGGATTCGATCCTTTGCCCGTCGCGGTCGCGTGGTTCCAGACTGTAGCGCCTAGAACCGCACGGCACACAAGCCGGCTGGGTGTGCTGTTCTTAGGTTAGTTAGGTTTAAGTAGTTCTAACTTCTAGGGGACTGATGACCTCAGATGTTAAGTCCCATAGTGCTTAGAGCCATTTGAACCATTTTTGAAACTCTAAACTGTTACGGTACTGCTGTACAGATTAAAAGAAATGGGAACCAATTTTGCGTTCTACCTTGGATGTGAAAATCCGACGTAGATTGCTCACTATTTTCCATTTCTGTTGGAAACCTGTTCACTGTAGCTCGTTTTAGGTAAAGAGTGTTGATGAAAAATGGGGCTTTAGGTCAAAATCAAATTTCTCCTATTTCGTCTCCTCTTATTTCATGAAAGAAAATTAGAAGTAGTAAGGAGTCACAATCTAACTGGTTCTCCTTCTTCTTCTGTTACTTCTGATGTTCACCGACTTGGTACCGCATTTTCGCTGAGCAGTACTGCTCCTAATTGAAAGGTACCATGGTCTACACCCACCTTCCACATAAATTTGGATTTTAATTTGCATGACGTCTCTTACACTTTGCCTGTAAGTATCTTTCGGCGGCTACTGTATGTAATGTGATCATAAATTGTTTCAGTATTTAATGTGTCAGATAAAAAGAGTTTCCCTAACCTCTCATTAATATACACCTTCTATCTTATTTAAACCTGCAAAGGTTTTGGCTTGTAAATGGCGAAATATGGTGTTTTTGTGTGTAATATATATTCATTTCGCGCGCGCGCGCGCGCGCGTGTGTGTGTGTGTGTGTGTGTGTGTGTGTGTGTGTGTGTGTGTGAGAGAGAGAGAGAGAGAGAGAGAGAGAGAGAGAGAGAGAGGCGGTGCGGGCGGGGGGTGGGGGGGGGGTTGTAAGCGTGGGCCGAGCCCAATGTGTTTTGTACGATAGCATGAATACGTCACGAAAGAATGTAAGCACAACTTCCTTGTGAACCGAGTATTCCCTTTCTCCTGTTTTTCTACGAAGTTTATGTATAGCAAATGTTTTTAATGTACGGTTCTCTGTTCCAGGTTGAAGCATCCAAACATCGTCCAGCTGCTGGAAACATTTGAAGACAAGCACAAGGTGTACCTTATCATGGAGCTGTAAGTAAAGAAACAGAATATTTACACCAGTGGAAGCGCTTGGTAAACTTAAGGGATCCTTCTTAAATTCAGTAGCTAGCACAAATAACATCTAGACTGACAGAATTTTTTTTCAGCCCTCAGTGTTTCTGCTCAGTAGAGAGTATTGTGTTTATTATTTCAGTTTCCCCCTTCTCGTAAAGTAGGTCCATTAATGATAATCTCTCTTTTGTGACCTCTTGAACGTATGGATGATTTTACTGAGTTCTAAACCACGCTGCACACTACACTGAATCCATTATCACCATTACAATCGATATTACAGCCATACTCCCAGCATGAGGGAAGAGCCAGTCTGATGTCTCAACAAACTTGATTCTGAAGAATTTGGTGAAATAGACTCCATTTCTAGCCACCAGACAAGCTGTCTGAGATCCATCGGGAAACGTGACATCATGACTCCGTTATCTGCACTGAACTGTAGCAGCTAACACGGAAACATGGGGCGTACAGGTTAAACCAGCACGTGGAGAGATCGTTCGTATAGTTGCTTTCACAGTTATGGAGAAAATTCCAGGAAGGAGGGAACATCGAACGACAGTAAGGGGAAGGTCGACCACGAACTATAATCCTGCACCAAGATCGTCACCTTGCCTAAAATTCCTGAAGACATCCAACCCACAAAGCACCTGCCCTAAATGGAAACCCATCGGCAGGTTATGATGTATGCATCTCTCATCAGACTCTGAACTGTCACCTATGATACGTCGCTCTGTATGCTCGTCGATTTGTGGCGCACGAAGGCATCGCTTGATTCTATAGTGAGTGTCTCGTCCACAGCGAGAGAACCTAGAACAATGTAATTTTCCCATATGAATAGCATTTTAGTCTGGAGAGTGATTTTCATCGTCTGTTCATCTGATGCGCCCATGACACACGCCACATTTACTGTAGTATTGTGAAAAGTGACTAAAATTGGCGGTGCCCTTGGTCAGGGGCAGCGTCATGCCAAGATTGTGTCTATCGCGACATTATACCTGGTAAATTGAAGTGTTGTGGCAACCCTCTTTCATGGATAGAATCTTACCGTCACAGCAGAAAGCAAAAGTGTCATTCATCGACTGTGTCACAGGCATGAAACTAATCTCAGAATGCAAGAACATAAGTGGAGTTCCACAAGGATCAGTATTGGTAACACTCCTGTTCTTAACCTGCCTAAATGATGATCCACTGAATGTAAGGAGAGATTCAAAAGCCGTAAAATTTGTCGATGATACAAGCATACTAATCAAGTATCCAAACGCAACCTTAGTTGAACAGATCTAGACGTTATTGACAATCAACAGTTTTATGCCTTAATCTCAAAAAGACTCACCTTGCGCGGTTTCAAACAAGCATGACCTGCTAGCACCAGAAGTAGACATTAATGGTCATATACTAAATGAAAAACAGTGTGTGAAATTCCTTCATTTCCTTCTGTATAACAGATTATAATAGTCTACACGTAGACAAAAAAAATCAAGAAACTCAGTTCGCCTTGTTTTACCTGTAGAAGCGTCTCTGATTGTGTTTACCTGAAGAGAAGAGTTTTGGCTTCATTTGCATATTTTCTTCATTGTTGTTATATGGAAATATCTTATGGGGGTAGACACCTAAAGTAAGTAAAAGGGTTTAATCAATAGAAGCGAGCAGTAAGAAGATTGTGTAAAGTAGATAACTGTACACGTGGTTAAACAGTTTTTAAGAATTCTTCAAATTCTTACTTTCTCTTCCAATACATCTATTTCTTAATGGTTTATGGGGTTCACGTTAAAAATCTGTTGCAACTGAACTGAGATTTACACAAACACAATACAAGTTACAAAAATACTTCTCGGATAGACATTGTTTTATATCAAGTGGTAGTTGAGGGGCAATGAGAACACAACCCAGGCATACTATATAGAACAGATATATTATAAAATGCGTTAACTAAAGCTCCTCCATGGAGAATGACAATTATCAGAATTGTTACTAGTAGTTTAGAGTGTGTCTGTTGGTGGCATCACTGCTCTCAAACGAAAGATCCAGTTTTAATGCAGTTTTTTAAGCTGGTTTAATCGGAATGGTTCTTAGCTATGTTCAATGAAAATCTGTTCAACCGTTCAAACTTACTCAGCTAAACTAAGTAAAAATGTTTCTCGCCAGCGCTCTCTCTTGATATACGCTAAGTAATACATAAGAGCTACATCAATGTACGTAGTACCAGACTGTACAGCTCAAAAAGATCTAAATAAGAGTTCGCGAGGACATTTATCTTTTACGGTTGACCAGCTACGACGATTTCATATTTTGAAGTTCCCCGTTTCAGCGTCTACAAAGCAGGAAAAAGGTGATTGTGGTTCAACTGTAAAAAATAAACATTTGTGACTCAACTGTAAAAAATAAACATATGCTTTCGCAGAGTTTTTTTTGTAGTGCTCTTTGATATCTACAATTCAGTAATAAATGAAATAATTTTGCCCTTATACACTCCTGGAAATTGAAATAAGAACACCGTGAATTCATTGTCCCAGGAAGGGGAAACTTTATTGACACATTCCTGGGGTCAGATACATCACATGATCACAATGACAGAACCACAGGCACATAGACACAGGCAACAGAGCATGCACAATGTCGGCACTAGTACAGTGTATATCCACCTTTCGCAGCAATGCAGGCTGCTATTCTCCCATGGAGACGATCGTAGAGATGCTGGATGTAGTCCTGTGGAACGGCTTGCCATGCCATTTCCACCTGGCGCCTCAGTTGGACCAGCGTTCGTGCTCGACGTCCAGACCGCGTGAGACGACGCTTCATCCAGTCCCAAACATGCTCAATGGGGGACAGATCCGGAGATCTTGCTGGCCAGGGTAGTTGACTTACACCTTCTAGAGCACGTTGGGTGGCACGGGATACATGTGGACGTGCATTGTCCTGTTGGAACAGCATGTTCCCTTGCTGGTCTAGGAATGGTAGAACGATGGGTTCGATGACGGTTTGGATGTACCGTGCACTATTCAGTGTCCCCTCGACGATCACCAGAGGTGTACGACCAGTGTAGGAGATCGCTCCCCACACCATGATGCCGGGTGTTGGCCCTGTGTGCCTCGGTCGTATGCAGTCCTGATTGTGGCGCTCACCTGCACGGCGCCAAACACGCATACGACCATCATTGGCACCAAGGCAGAAGCGACTCTCATCGCTGAAGACGACACGTCTCCATTCGTCCCTCCATTCACGCCTGTCGCGACACCACTGGAGGCGGGCTGCACGATGTTGGGGCGTGAGCGGAAGACGGCCTAACGGTGTGCGGGAGCGTAGCCCAGCTTCATGGAGACGGTTGCGAATGGTCCTCGCCGATACCCCAGGAGCAACAGTGTCCCTAATTTGCTGGGAAGTGGCGGTGCGGTCCCCTACGGCACTGCGTAGGATCCTACGGTCTTGGCGTGCATCCGTTCGTCGCTGCGGTCCGGTCCCAGGTCGACGGGCACGTGCACCTTCCACCGACCACTGGCGACAACATCGATGTACTGTGGAGACCTCACGCCCCACGTGTTGAGCAATTCGGCGGTACGTCCACCCGGCCTCCCGCATGCCCACTATACGCCCTCGCTCAAAGTCCGTCAACTGCACATACGGTTCACGTCCACGCTGTCGCGGCATGCTACCAGTGTTAAAGACTGCGATGGAGCTCCGTATGCCACGGCAAACTGGCTGACACTGACGGCGGCGGTGCACAAATGCTGCGCAGCTAGCGCCATTCGACGGCCAACACCGCGGTTCCTGGTGTGTCCGCTGTGCCGTGAGTGTGATCATTGCTTGTACAGCCCTCTCGCAGTGTCCGGAGCAAGTATGGTGGGTCTGACACACCGGTGTCAATGTGTTCTTTTTTCCATTTCCAGGAGTGTAGTTCAGGCAGCCTATTGGAAGAGAGCGGAATGGCAGCCACTTTCTCCAGACTTGATTTATAATTATCAGCCCTGATTATTGCTTTTGTTATCTAATTTAGCCGAGTATATACTGGAACATAGTCGGTGAATGTATGTGTGAATTAAAAAAAAGAAAGAAATACGCAAATTGCGTAAGTGAAAAAATATGAAAGGAAAGAAAAAAGTCAGAATAATAGTTTCAGGTTGAAACTGGAAACCACACGTGCGATATTGCATTACCAAAATCCTGCAGCCGTAATAATATTTATGAAAACACAGTCCACAATTTCGTGTTTCGTCCCGGAAAATATTTGTATGAATGTAGAGAGAGTGTCGATCGTTCCGTGTACAGTAATAAAACGTAAACTTTAAAAAGCATGAAATAAAACTTAAATTAAAAATTTAGAAAAAAAGACAAAAACCTCTAAAAACTAAAAAATGGTATTATTACACCTTTAATTTTAATATAAGTTGTAATATTTTGATCCAAGTGTCATCACATCGGGGGACCGCTAAGTAAATAAAGTAAAAACGGATTTGGTTCAAATGGCTCTGAGCACTATGGGACTTAACTGCTGAGGTCATCAGTCCCCCAGAACTTAGAACTACTTAAACCTAATTAACCTAAGGACATCACAGAGACCCATGCCCGAGGCAGGATTCGAACCCGCGACCGTAGCGGTCGCGCGGTTCCAGACTGTAGCGCCTAGAACCGCCCGGCCACCCCGGCCGGCTCAGGTTAGTTGAACCATAAGTAAAAGTGCGCAGTTATGGAATAGCAGTAAACATCTGGGTTGTTATCAGCAGGGAAAAACGAAATCATTTTAGGTTTATATTTAGTAACACAAAATCTACGAGTTCAGAAAACTACTGCCGGAGAGAAATAATGGTTTTATTGAACTATTCAAAAATACAAAAAAAGGGAAACGCTCTATCTTTCGTTCACCTGCGTTTAAGAGTACGCAATGTACGCACTTTGAAAATGTCACAGACGAACGCAATATCACCCTCAAATGAAGAGCGCCGTTCGTGCCACCAACTCCCACACTTTGTGCACTGCATCCAGTCCTCTGGAAACGCAAAAACATATGTTCCCTAATCGTAGCTTTCAGTCTTTTCCTTTTAAATCAGACTCCTTCGTACCAAGAGCAGCGGCAACCTTTGTTTTTGCTTTTTCTATTTTAAATTCGTTGTCTGGCTCATTGAGCAGCTCTTAAGTTTAGATGAGCTTCCTGTCCGATTTTCGTACTTAATTTGAAGTCATTCAGAAACAAAACCTATCCTTCGCACTCCACAACGCATTCAAGAGGTATAAATTTGCAGTTGTGCCCAGAAGAGAGACTAAGCGAGATGGCGTAGTGGTTAGGACACTGGATTCGCATTCGGAGGACTACTGTTTGAACTCGTGTCCGGCCGTCCTCATTCCAGTTGGCCAACTTCCTTCCCCACCCTTCCCTAATCCAAAGGGAGCGATGACCTCCCTGTTCGGTCCCTTCCCCCAAACCAACCAACCAACCCTAAAGAGAACGCAAGCACTCTTCGGGGACGTTATATGCGCGTCCTTTCGTACAGAAACAATGGTTACAAGCGAAGTCAACAGATCGCAGCACACGTCGCATTTGCAAAACATGTGGATGCAGCGAGCCCTTCAAAATGCTATCAAGAATTAAAGGCTGTTGCTCGTGTATTCTGTGTATAACTTACGCAACAGAATACCAGAACTACATCACGAAAGCTGAAAAGTGATTCTTACGTGTTTCACTTCGGAAACAGAATTTCTTCACACAACTTCTACGAGGTGTTTCTGATACTACTCTGAACAAGCTGGCCGGAGTGGCCGAGCGGTTCTAGGCGCTACAGTCTAGAACCGCGCGACTGCTACGGTCGCAGGCTCGAATCCTGCCTCAGGCACGGATGTGTGTGATGTCCTTAGGTTAGTTAGTTTTAAGTAGTTCTAAGTTCTAGGGGACTGGTGACCTGAGAAGGTAAGGTCCATAGTGCTCAGAGCCGTTTGAACCATTTGAACCACTCTGAACACAACTACGTGAGTGGCGAGCTGATTGGTTTAGTCAACTGTCAGGAACACAAGAGAAGGAGGAGGAAGATAAGGTTTAACGTTCCATCGACATCGAGGTTCTAGGCGCTTCTTTCTGGAACCGCGGGACCGCTACGGTCGCAGGTTCGAATCCTGCCTCGGGCATGGATGTGTGTGATGCCCTTAGGTTATTTAGGTTTAAGTAGTTCTAAGTTCTAGGGGACTGATGACCTCAGAAGTTAAGTCCCATAGTGCTCAGAGCCATTTGAAGCATTTGACATCGAGGTCATTAGAGACGGGACACAAGTTTGGATTGTCAAGGATGGGGAAGGAAATCGGCCGTGCCCTTTGAAATGAACCATCCCGGCATTTACCTGGAGCGATTTAGGAAAAGCACGGAAAACCTAAACCATGGTAGCCGGACGCGGGTTTGAACCGTCGTCCTCCCAAATGCGAGCCCAGTGTGCTAACCACTGCGCCACTTCGCTCGGTCGGTTTAGTGAAGCGTGGTTTAGCACGCTATTGTTAAACCACTGTAGGACAGAGATGTCCTCAGATAGATTAGTCCATGAAACTAAGTTCGTACGTAATTATGTAAAAATATGATATGAAATAAACAAGTAACTCTATTCTTTAACCATATTAGGCTAATTAAAGACAGAATGGTTTTCATATGTTACATAATACGTAATTATAACTCCACTAGCTATTTTGCGGTGTGGATGCGGGATGCGCAGGACTGGAAGAGATGACACCAAACAGAAGAGGCTTATACCAATCAACAATGAAAGTATGCTATTCTAGAAAGGATAACTGCTGTTAACTTCTAGTTTTTTTTATTTACTTTGGATCTCCTGACGCGATGAGGCTTGGATCAAAATATTACTACTTATATTAAACTTAAAGGGGCAATACATATTTGTTTTTTTACTTTTTAGAGGTATTTTGTATCGAGAGTTCTAAAATTTTTAATTTGAGTTTTATGCGAAGATTTTCTACGACAAAGGAAGTGTGTCTTACACGTACTACCTCCGCTATTCCACCGTACGTAAACACTTCTGACGCTCGTGTTGACTACGATAAAGTGGCAGTTCTATACGTGTTCACTCAGAACATTCTGTGGAAACGTTTCTCAGTATACTCATCGTGTTGAAAAATGTTTCAGTATTATCAGGAAAGAACACACTCGTATTCATTGTGCACTGAATCAAACAGCTTCCGAATGTCACAATTAGGAATTTGTTTCCATGCCAGAAACAAATGTTGTGTCAGTTCATGAAGACTCCACCGATCCCAGACTGTTCTATGGGCGCTGAATCACGGTGCTGGACAGGTCAGTCAAGGATCTACACATTCCTCAAGGCGATTGTGGGGTGAACTGCAGTTTGGGGTTTGTATTCTTCTGCTGTAGTATGCCATTTGGTGACCTGGTCGCGAAGGGTATGGCAAGAGGGCTAACGAATCGTGGCGCATACAGGTAGGTGTTCACCCTCTCTTCATCAAATGTTATACGCAATAACTCCCCACGTCATGATTCCAGTTGTTGAAAGGTATGGGTCTAGAGAATCATTGTCACAGTGTCACAGGAAGTGAATATCTCTCACACGATCAGTTAAAAACAAAATCATATAAAGTTATGATACTATTCTCTCATTGGTCCAAGCTGTTTTTCCCCTCAGCGGTTATGTTAGTGTTAACTGTATTATCTGTGATCCCAAAAATACTCGTCTTCTTCCATTGCGTCACAGATAAGCTAAAACTTTGGACACTGATCTACTCCATGAAAGTCTCTGTTGTCTGAAGTACAGAGTCAGGGGTAAACGATGACTGAAAAGTCGAGATCTCAACCCAGTTTCCTGCAATATGTTCCCTCAGAATCGTAGTGACGCTGTCTGTAACCTCTTTCCGGATTCTACGTGTCATCCATCCATCCATCCATCAATCAATCAATCCCAGCCGGTCGAAGAATTGCACACTACAGGCAATTAAAATTGCTACACCACGAAGACGACGTGCTACAGACGCGAAATTTAACCGACAGGAAAAAGATGCTGCGATATGCAAATGATTAGCTTTTCAGAGCATTCATACAAGGTTGGCGCCGGTGGCGGCACCTACAACGTGCTGACATGGGCAAAGTTTTCAACCGATCTCTCATACACAAACAGCAGTTGACCGGCGTCGCCTGGTGAAACGTTGTTGTGATGCCTCGTGTAAAGAGGAGAAATGCGTACCATCACGTTTCCGACTTTGATAAAGGTCGGATTGTAGCCTATCGCGATTGCGATTTATCGTATCGCGACATTGCTGCTCGCGTTTGGTCGAGATCCAATGACTGTTAGCAGAAAATGGAATCGGTGGGTTCAAGAGAGTAATAAGGAACGCCGTGCTGGATCCCAACGGCCTCGTATCACTAGCAGTCGAGATGACAGGTATCTTATCCGCATGGCTGTAACGGATCGTGCAGCCACGTCTCTATCCCTGAATCAACAGATGGGGATGTTCGCAAGACAACAACCATCTGCACGAACAGTTCGACGACGTTTGCAGCAGCGTGGACTATCAGCTCGGACACCATGTCTGCGGTTACCCTTGATGCTGCATCACAGACAGAAGCGCCTGCGATGGTGTACTCAACGACGAACCTGGGTGCACGAATGGCAAAACGTCATTTTTTGGGATGAATCCAGGTTCTCTTTACTGCATCATGAAGGTCGCATCCGTGTTTGGCGACATCGTGGTGAACGCACATTGGAAGCGCGTATTCGTCATCGCCATACTGGCGTATGACCCGGCGTGATGGTATAGGGTGCCATTGGTCACCTCTTGTTCGCATTAACGGCACTTTGAACAATGGACTTTAAATTTCAGATGTGTTACGACCCGTGGCTCTACCCTTCATTCGATCCCTGCGAAACCCTACATTACAGCAGGATAATGCACGACCGCATGTTGCAGGTCCTGTACGGGCCTTTCTGGATACAGAAAATGTTCGATTGTTGTCCTGGCCAGCACATTCTCCAGATCTCTCACCAATTGAAAATGTCTGGTCAATGGTGGCCGAGCAACTGGCTCGTCACAATACGCCAGTCAATACTCTTGATGAACTGTGGTATCGTGTGGAAGCTGCAATGGCAGCTGTATCTGTACACGCCATACAAGCTCTGTTTGACTCAATGCATAGGCGCATCAAGGCCGTTATTGCGGCCAGAGATGGTTGCTCTGGATACTGATTTTTCAGGAACTATGCAGCCAAATTGCGTGAAAATGTAATCACATGTCAGTTGTAGTACAATATATTTGTCGAATGAATACCCGTTTATCATCTGCATTTCTTCTTTGTGTAGCAATTTTAATGGCCAGTAGTGTATATTTGCTTGGTGTAGTCTCTCTGGAAGGACTGGTGGCTTCTGTTCTGCCCATACTGTCGTGCTGAGTCCAACTCTTCTCCACTCGTTTTGGAATCATTGTCCGAGAGGCAGTCAAATGAAAACCGAACACCCACCAACACAGCATCATGAAATGGTTCCATTCAAAAGTAATCACCACACACGTAAGACATTTATTTATCCTACTGCAGGACGAGACGATCAATTCCTGTTCCGTAGAATTCGGTTGGCCGATGACGGATCCACAGCCGCCCCACTCTCGTACTTCCTCATCCAACTGAAGCTGAAGTCCGCTCATGTCTTTCTTCAGGTCGCCAAACGTGTTAAAAACACACAGTGAGAACCCAAATGTTCAAATGTGTGTAAAATCGTATGGGACTTAACTGCTAAGGTCATCAGTCACTAAGCTTACACACTACTTAACCTAAATTATCCTAAGGACAAACACACACAACCATGCCCGAGGGAGGACTCTAACCGCCGCCGAGATCAGCCGCACAGTCCATGACTGCAGCGCCCCAGACCGCTCGGCTATTCCCGCGCGGCCACACAGTGAGAGATGCGGGCTGATCGGAGGGTGTTGCAATGTTTCCCAAGAAAATCGCTGATGGGTAGTCTTTGTCTGATTGTCAGTGTAAGCCCGCACTTCGTGGTCGTGCGGTAGCGTTCTCGCTTCCCACGCCGGGGTTCCCGGGTTCGATTCCCGGCGGGGTCTGGGATTTTCTCTGCCTCGTGATGGCTGGGTGTTGTGTGGTGTCCTTAGGTTAGTTAGGTTTAAGTAGTTCTAAGTTCTAGGGGACTGATGATCATAGGTGTTAAGACCCATAGTGCTCAGAGCCATTTTTTTGGCAGTGTAAGGGCGGGTGTTATCGCTCAACCGACAGGATTCCGACAGCAAACGGCATAGCCAACAGTGTAAACATCTCTCGTCTCCGCCGCCAGAGAAGTCCAAAGCTATTCACTCAAGGTTTTGTTGGGTCATGATAAACTCCTTCTACTGCAAGGACCCTCTGCTCGTCGGGTTCCTCGAGCATGGAACCAAAGGCAATGCTTAGCGTTGTGAGGACACTTTGCAGAAACTGCGAGTCAAAACGTTCAGGAATGCTGTCAGACGGAAACATCCTGTTGTATGATGACGCCCGCCCCCTCACTGCCAATCGGATGAAGGCTAGACTTCAGCGATTTGGTTGGGAAACACTGCAACATTCTCTGTACAGCCCGGATATGTCAGCGTGTGATTATCACATCTTTGGCGACCTGAAGAAAGACATGCACGGACGTCGGTTTCAGTCAGACGAGGAAGTGCAAGAGTGAATGCGGTTGTGGTCCTGGCAGCGGCCGACCAAGTTCTTCAAAACAGGAAATGATAGATCGTCTCCCAGCGGAATAAAATATTATCCCACTGACAGTGAAACACTGGAGTAACAGTTTGGTAAGATTTGGTGAAGATGTTCACGTTGCGACACTTTCCATTCAGTAAAGTTCAATCACTGCCATGTGTGATACAATATACAGGGTGGTCCATTGATCGCGACCTGGCCAAATATCTCACGAAATAAGCGTCAAACGAAAAAACTACAACGAACGAAACTTGTCTAGCTTGAAGGGGGAAACCAGATGGCGCTATTGTTGACCCGCTACATGGCGCTGACACAGGTCAAACGGATAGCAACTGATTTTTTTTTAAATAGGAACCCCAATTTTTTATTAATTATTCGTGTAGTACGTAAGGAAATATGAATGTTTTAGTTGGGCCACTTTTTTCGCTTTATGATAGATGGCGCTGCAATAGTCACAAACGCATAAGTACGTGGTAGCACGTAGCATTCCGCCAGTGCGGACGGTATTTGCTTCGTGATACATTACACGTGTTAAAATGGACCGTTTACCAATTGCGGAAAAGGTCGATATCGTGTTGATGTATGGCTATTGTGATCAAAATGCCCAACGGGCGTGTACTCGGTATCCTGGACGACATCATCCAAGTGTCCGGACCGTTCGCCGGATAGTTACGTTATTTAAGGAAACAGGAAGTGTGCAACCACATGTGAAACGTCAACCACGACCTGCAACAAATGATGATGCCGAAGTAGGTGTTTTAGCTGCTGTCGCGGCTAATCCGCACATCAGTAGCAGACAAATTGCGCGAGAATCGGGAATCTCAAAAACGTCGGTGTTGAGAATGCTACATCAACATCGATTGCACCCATACCATATTTCTATGCACCAGGAATTGCATGGTGACGACTTTGAACGTCGTGTACAGTTCTGCCACTGGGCACAAGAGAAATTACGGGACGATGACAGCTTTTTTTTGCTCACGTTCTATTCACCAACAGCGATAACGTAAACCGGCATAATAAACACTTTTGGGCAACGGAAAATGCTCTATGGTTGCCACAAGTGGAACATCAGCGACCTTGACGGGTTAATGTATGGTGCGGCATTATGGGAGGAAGGATAATTGGCCCCCATTTTATCGATGGCAATGTAAATGGTGCAATGTATGCTGATTTCCTACGTAATGTTCTACCGATGTTACTACAAGATGTTTCACTGCAGGTCGGCCGTGGTGGCCGAGCGGTTCTAGGTGCTTCAGTCGGGAACCGCTCGACTGCTGCGGTCGCAGGTTCGAATCCTGCCTCGGGCATGGATGTGTGTGATGTCCTTAGGTTAGTTAGGTTTAAGTAGTTCTAAGTTCTAGGGGACTGATGACCTCAGATGTTAAGGCTCATAGTGCTCAGAGCCATTTGAACCATTTTTTGTTTCACTGCATGACAGAATGGCGATGTACCTCCAACATGATGGATGTCCGGCACATAGCTCGGGTACGGTTGAAGTGGTATTGAATAGTATATTTCATGACAGATGGATTGGTCGTCGAAGCACCATACCGTGACCCGCACGTTCACCGGATCTGACGTCCCCGGATTTCTTTCTGTGGGGAAAGTTGACGGATATTTTCTATCGTGGTCCACCGACAACGCCTGACGACATGCGTCAGCGCATTGTCAATGCATGTGCGAACATTACGGAAGGCGAACTACTCGCTGTTGAGAGGAATGTCGTTATACGTATTGCCAAATGCATTGAGGTTGACGACATCATTTTGAGCATTTATTGCATTAATGTGGTATTCACAGGTAATCACGCTGTAACAGCATGCGTTCTCAGGAATGATAAGTTCACTAAGGTACATGTATCACTTTGGAACAACCGAAATAAAATGTTCAAACGTACCTATGTTTTGTATTTTAATTTAAAAAACCTACCTGTTACCAACTGTTCGTCTAAAATTGTGAGCCATATGTTTGTGAATATTACAGCGCCATCTATCACAAAGCGAAAAAAGTGGTCCAACTAAAACATTCATATTACTTTACGTACTACATGAATATGTAATTAAAAAAGGGGGGTTCCTATTTAAAAAAACGCAGTTGATCTCCTTTTGACCTATGGCAGCACCATCTAGCGAGCCAACCATAGCACCATCTGGTTTCCCCCTTCAAGCTAGACAAGTTTCGTTCTTTGTAGTTTTATCGTTTGACACTTATTTCGTGAGATATTTTGCCCGGTCACGATCAATGGACCACCTGTGTATTTCCAAATAACTGTGTTTTCCTTGTGTTTGTGAGCTTACGGAAAATTGCGTTGAGGATAATTGTTGCATTTGCACCATTGTGCGGTAGGCTAATAATTTTAGATTTTGCGGATGGAACAAGATGCATTTCTTCAGTATAGTAGTAGTTAGATAGGATAAATCACTTTTGTAGCATTGTCATTGACATTTAATACTCTGTTTTAATGCTTGCCAAAGATACATGGTTGCAAATTCTGATGTAGAGTCTCATACGACTTACGCACTTTCGCAACTAATACACTGATTTTTTTTTCTCTCTCTCTCTTTCAGCGTTACTGGTGGAGAGCTATTCGATCGTATAGTGGAGAAAGGATCTTACACTGAGAAAGATGCGTCGGATCTTATACGACAAGTTTTGGAAGCTGTTGACTACATGCATGAACAGGGCGTAGTACATAGAGATTTAAAGGTATTTATATATTTTTTCAAGGTTGAAATTTGACTGTATTGCATTGCTGTTTTAGTTACTGTATACAATAAGGTTTGGGTAAGTATCAAAATTAGGCAGGTAGAGTCAAAGTTAAAATCAGAAATTGTTACCGTGTTGCGATACATTTCCCTGCAGACCGCTAGCTACAGGTATGGAGAGTCATAGAGTAGTATGGATGCGCGGTTGCAGTCGGAAACACCAACCTTTCACAGGATGAATGGGAAGCTCAAAATTATTAGATTGTTGGAGTGATACAGAATGCATCTATTAAATTTCGTATTATATCGTTAAGTGGAAACATGATTTTCGCTTTTTTAGAAACTTTTGGCAATAGTATATTAGTTAAAAAAATTATCTTTTCCTAATTTCAATGTCTATTTACGTGGAAAAAGGTGCGTTTTTGAGCATTTTCTGACGCCAATGACGATTCAGACGAGAGCCTTCACAGACCACTTTCAGGCGACTTCTTACTGTCTAATCAAATAAAAATTTTAAAAAACGACTGCTTGGAGCGCTACGTCTCTTTCCTGGGGATATATGCCTCTTGGTCTGAGGTGTGGACCAAGCTCCGTGGTCGTATGGGCCACCAGCGGTTGAACAGCTCTTCCGGATCTCGTCGTGCAAGATGGTCACAGTACCGATTCACCGCTTCTTGCAGAACAGCTTGCAACCCACTTTGCGACCGCTTCGGCAACCTCTTTCTATCCAGCTATCTTTCTACTGCAGAAGCTACAAATTTGAGACATCCCCTTATGTTTCACTCTCTGTCAAGCTGAATCCTACAATGAACCCTTCACTGTCAAGGAACTACTTCAGGCCCTGTGTCTCGTCCCATGTCACACATTCTTGGCCCTAATTCAGTTCACAGTCAGACGATCCAAAACTTGAATGTTGCCCAAAGGCAACATCTCCTCGGGGCTTCAACCTTCTTTGGCTTCAAGGCGCCTACTGCCCACAGTGGTGAGATGGTATAGTTGTCCCAATCCTTAAGCGAGACAAGAACTCAACGTCTCTGGATAGTTACTGACAGGTTAGCCTGACCAACGTATTCTGTAAGCTGCTTGAAAGGATGGTTGCCCACAAATTATGCTGGGTTCTCGAATCCTGAGTCTTTTTGTCCCCCTAACAGTGTGACTTCTGGAAGGGAGAATTCACAACTGACCATCTGCGTAGGTTGGAAACAGCTATCTGACAGCTATCTCACTGCAGCCTTTCTTGACCTGCATGAGGTGCACGACACTACTGGATATCATAACATTTTATTCACCCTCCATGAATGGGGCTTTGAAGACCCCTGATCAATTTTTACCCGCCAGTTCTTATCCCGCTAGGCCTTTCACTCAGATCGCTACAGGACCAAGAAAACGGCGTCTCACAGGGCTCTGTGTTGTGTCCCTCTCTTCCTTATCGCCATCAGTGGGCTATGGCATCTGTTGGGTCGCTGGGCACGACTGCATTGTATGTCGACGATTTTTGCGGCTGGTGCAGCTCCCACTCGGTAGCCTCTGCTGAACACCAGCTCCAAGGTGCCATTCGGTGGTCCTCTGCATGAGCTCTTTCCCACTTTTTTCCAATTCTCTCCTACGAAAACGAGGGTAATGCATTTCTGCCGTCGTACCTCAGTTCATCTTGACCCAGAGCTCTACTTAGCTACCCAGCACCTGAACAATATAACACAGTCCCGTTTCTTGAGACTCCTTTCTGATAAAAAGCCAACTTGGCTGCCCCATATTCATAACCTGAACTGCTTGTGGAAACTTAATGTTCTCTGCTTCCTTGCCCACACATCATGTGGTGCAGATTGTGCCACTGTTATCCATATTGACAAGGCCCTGGTTTCATCCCAACTGGACTATGGTTGCTCGGCAGCTCCTTCAGCTTAGACCCTGCCCACTGTTGTGGCATTTGTCTGGTCTCTGGTCTTTCTGAAGTGGGGATCATCGCTCTTCAGATTTGATGGTACCAGTTCTTGGTCTCCAATACGCAATCATCATGCAATAATTCTCTGGTCATCTCATATATCCCATATTCTTTACAGACAAGGGGTGTCACAGTCTGCCAAGATATCTGACTCCCCTCCCTGGACTGTGCTGCCCACGTCTTCTTACACACCCATCATGGATGGTGCCGAGCCCATGGATTAAGACTGATCTCTTCCAAGATCCTAAAGTCTCGGTCGTCCCATGATCTTTTGACATCTGTTTCGTCCAGTTTTTCAGGAGTTCCCAGGTACTGCCATCTACTACATCAATTGTTCTAAAACTGTGTATCAGGTGGGACATGCTTCTACATCTCTTGCCGGTGTGGAACAAAATTCATTGTCAGAAACACGTTGTGTTTTCACAGCAGAGCTGACAGTCCTTATAAGAGCCCCTCATTTTATTAAATGGGTCTCCCTTGACCGTGTTTTAATGTGTACTGACTCAATGAGCAGTCTCCAGGCTGTTGACCACTGGTATTCTTGCCACCCTTTGGTCTCTGCTATTCATGACCTTCTCACTGACGGCCACCATGCTGACTACTCGGTTGTCTTTCTCTGGGTCTCAAGCCATGTGCATATCCCAGGGAATGAACTGGCCAACCATTTGGGTAGAGGAGCACTTATTCACTCTTCATTTGCTTTACTGACTTCAGGTTCGGGTTTCCACGTGCACATGAGATAACAGCTTGCTCGGAAATGGAAAAGATGTGGGGTGGGCTACTGCGCCATCTAATAAACTTAGCACAGTCAAGGATACTCCTGCAGCTTGGTGCTCTTCCTTCCACATATCCCAGAAGGAATCCACAGTCCCATGTCATCTCCACATTGGTCATACCAGGCTAACCTATAGTTTTCTGACTTTTCTTTTGTGTAATGAACCATCATCACATTGTGGTTGTGGAGCCTCTTCATATCTTGGCGGAATGCTCCTTCCTTTTGGCCCTGCATGCTAAGTATGTACTTCCAGATTCATTGCCTCTAATACTGGTACCCATTTCATGGATGGTTGAACTTGTTCTCAGTTTTGTCTGTGAAAGTCATTTTATTCTCAGTTATAAGGTTTTAATCAACCTCAACCTCCAGAGAGCAGGGGGAGAGTGGTTCATCATTGTGAATTGCCCACTGTAAACTGGGTCTGAGAGATCCCTGACCCTGCCTCCTTGACAAGGCTAATCTTTCATTGCTCTTTTACTCTGTTTTAATCGCTTTTAGATTTGGGTTGCCTCCTTTCTGCTGCACCCAGTTTTCCATTCTGTCACACATTACTCTTAACTCCAATGGATCAGGGGTGGGGTGGAATGTTTCCTTTCACATGCAGACACCAACCAGCTGACTTTTCTATCTCCTTCATCTTGTTTTTATTATTGACATTATAAAAAATGCCCATTATGTTTTTATCCATATCACTTTTATTCTTATGACTCTTCTGAATAGATCAGATGACATTCTCAGTGAATGTCTCTACTTCTGGATTCCCCACTCCTGGATCGAGGTTTAGTACCTTAACCCCCAATCAACCAACCATCTGTGCTAGTTTTTATTGTTTACTTACACATAAGGCCCAAAATATCAGTTGATAAAAAGGCATTTTTGAGACAGAATATATATCGCAATTCTGGTAGACACATCTTCTCCATGATCTTCTCCATGGGAATGTGCTGCAGCAGTGCTTTATCATATATGAGTTGAACATGTTTTTGTATACCAAGGTCCTGTGTATAGTGTGTATAGGAGTGACCATTCTGGAATTATGGTTGTAATATGGGAGCCAGCTGCTTTATGTAGTCAGCATTGTTACTATCTGAGTTTGGATGATACTATGCACAGAACCAGTGTACGTTATGCTGCAACTGAAATCATCTCATTCAGAAGTGTGAACATGTGTTTGTAAATAATCAGCTGACTTTTGCCTTTAGTCAGGCACTGGATGTATTTAGGCAGATGTGGCAAGTTATTTTACATACAAGAAATATGAGTCACTTAGATGGCAGTACGATATTCGTAATTCACAATAATTCGTGAGTGAATAACAGAATTTTCTTGGTTTTGTACCGTCATGGTTCTTGATTAATTTCCCTAAATGAAAATGAGAATGAAGTTACTCTGTGTTATTAGCTTGAAATCGCATGTTGACTATGATGAAACCACCACCACCACCACCACTTGACATCTACTGCTCCTGTCTCCTCTATACTTTGTTTTTGGATATTTTCTAATATAATCTACCAAACTTCCATTAGGTCATTGTCTTCAACTTTTTTATCTTGGAATCCAGCAGCTTACTTTGTTAGCCCATCAACTATCTGTTCACCTGATTACATGTCCTGTGCATCTCCACGTCATGTTCATTGTGGTCATAATTACATCATACATCCATACTTACATACATACATACATTCCACTTAGTTCCCTGCTCCAGTTGTTTGTTTTCCTGCCCTCCTAGTAATTATTGACATGCATCTCATCAATGGGCACAGACTAAACATTACTTTTTGGATGGTTTTTGTATTAAATGTTCATGTCCCAATGGCACAAGTTAAAACAGGTAATACCCACTGATTTCAAAGTAACCTTTTAGAGACACCAGAAGGTTAGTTTTGAAAATTGATTTACTTTCCCAAAAAGCACTCCAGGCCACTTTTCCTTTCTCTGTTTATATATTTTCTTGTCCATTCGGTATCTGTCTGTAACTGCCTTAAATGTAAAAACACATCTACTTCTGTGACTTCATTGTTACTTTGCACTATTTTCTTACACAAGGCCCTCAGCAAAACAAAGTTGGTTCAGTTTTGTTCCATTAACACATTTCTCCTACACATTCCCAGCTGAATAATCTGAGAACTTCCTCTAGGACTGCTGAGAATACTTTTCTTGATATGGGGCATCCTGCCTGACTCCTCTTACAGTTCTGAGTTTCTCACTATCATGATGAAGTCTGATGGAAGCTGTAGACTTGATGTGCATGTTCTTCAGTGTATTGATGTAGACTGAGTCATTACCTTTGTTTCAATGTCTGTACTGACTTTCCTTGAGAAGCAGAACAAAAACATCCTCAGTATCTATTAATTCCAGACAAAAGTGGTAAGTCATGAAGTATTGTTCCACTTTTGCAACATTGCTTCTGACTAAATTTTCCTCCAGCTTTAGTAATTTCTATTGAACTATCATTATTTCTACTGAACCTACCCCCTTCCCATTTTTGTTTTATAATATAATAGTGGCAATTTTAGAGCCTTCCTGTGGCCCAGTCCCTTTCCCAACTGTCCGCTTGAGCTCACGCTCCATCTGTGATATCAATATTGACAACATACTAAATATTGGCTTTTCTACCACACTTTATTTAGGATGCAAACAATAACTGATGATGATGTAAAGACAGAAAAAAGTCATTTAGCTTTTATGGATGTAGTTTCAGACTTTGTACTGCCATTAATCATACAAACCATCGTAACTTACAATAACTTTAAAAAAACTGGTATTATTTTTGCTATAATATTAAAGTAAATATCTCAAATCCACTTCACAATTCCATTATGGTAGAATTTCTTATGTCATATCTAGAATAAAAAGTTTGTTATGTTGCAGCCTGAAAATTTACTATACTACAGTCCAGACGAAGACAGCAAAATTATGATAAGTGACTTTGGACTATCAAAGATGGAGGATTCTGGAATTATGGCTACTGCATGTGGCACACCTGGATATGTTGGTAAGTATGCACTGATATTGTTAAATGCTGAATGCTGACCCAGCACTTAGAGCCTTCGGCTTACCACATCACTTAGTGTTAAGCATTATAATCTTAAACTCTTGTGATGCTTCGTGTTCACAGGCACCAGTTAATTATTATTACATAAGAAGCTTTTTAACCTGAAACCTATTATAGAAATATGACTGCATAAAAAAGATAATTCAAGGACAACATTGAGTAATTGAAACAAACTTATAACTCAGAGAAAGAATTAATGAAACAAACATAAAAGAGAATAGTTTGATAAACCTAGGAACAGTGTTTATTGTTTAGAGCTGTGGTTTCACCCCAAAAGGAAGTAATTATTTAAAGGGCGTTTTCCATGTAAGCTAATTACAAAGCAGATACAAGCAACCTGGTAGAAATAGAGGCCAGAATACAGCTTACACAGATAGACTACAATATATGAGAATATTATGAAGGAAAAAAGAATGAGCAATATGTATTGCAAGGGGAGAGAAGTTAAGAAAACAAAAAGCCCTAAGACATGTACATATGCAGACCCAAGGATGGGAGTGAGGTGTGTCATGAAGGTAATCTGGTTTTACATTGCTCTGCTAACTTCAGGGAATAAGGAATACAGTAGCATGAAAATTAAAAGTCTAAAAAACTACCAAAAAGATTGTATACAATCACAAGCTATATTTGGCACAATTTGACAATATTGTTATGTCAACAACTACTCTGACATTGGTTATGAGTCCACTGGTGCAAGTGGCAAACCACAGAAAATCGAGTGAAACAAGACAGAAAGAGAAATAGCCTCCACTAAGAAGAAAATAACTATACCAGTGTTTGGATCCTGCATCCATTCTAAATTGAGATATACTGAAATAAGTAACCTGGTATAGAAAAACAGTTAAGACAACTCAAAGCAAACGAGGGGCTGGATCTGAGCAGAATTTATAAGGAATCTCTCACATAACAGATATTTCTGTTTGACTATAAAGGTGTGCACATTGCTCTTGTTTAAAAAATAAGCTAAGAGAATTAATGCACAGAATTTCAGATCAATAGTTTCAACATCCAGATGGATCATAGAGAATATTTTAAGCTCAAAAAGTATGATGTTCCAGTATGGGAAAAAAGCTTTACTGAAAGAATGTGCATGGATTAAAACAATTCATGTGAAACAGAGTTTGCCTTATTCCCAGAGGATATCTTGCAAACAGACACACAGATGAAGATCATCAAGTTGTCAACTAATAACCAAGTTACAATCAGACAGATGTACCATTAGCTTGATGATTATTTTTATCATTGCAACCCAGTATGTTATACTGGTTGACTAATATTTTCACTAGACATTAACAATTTACCAGGTAGATTCAGCATCATTTTCAGATTCTTCTCTTACGATACTATTGTCTGCAGGAAAATATTATTGTTGGATGATTGTAAGGGAATGCAGAAAGACTTGGACAGAATTTACACTTGAGATGAAGGATGAAAGTTTCCTTTAAATGTAGATAAATACAATATATTACCAATAACAAAAGAAATAACCTTATAGTATCCTGTTGTTACTTACAAGTGCAACATGACCAGTAGACTGAATACAGCTTTATTCCACAGAACCATGAACAACTTAAACACAGTATTTAAGTAACATTCAGCAAGAACCAATCACATACACAAAGAGCTGTAGCCATACACATAGAGAACTGAGGTTGGACATAGCTTGGCTAGCCTTAAATAGACTGGGGCCCAGGGCAGACTGTGATTTTTGTGTGTGTGTGTGTGTGTGTGTGTGTGTGTGTGTGTGTGTGTGTGTGTGTGTGAATTTGCAGAAGAAGTTCTTATGGCTGAAGGATGCTGACAAAACTGTGCTGCATCTATAAGAGAAATGCCATAAAGAAGCTAATGTGAGCAATTCTAGGAGTACTGCTACAGTATCTTGAGTCCCTGTTAAGTAAGAATGAAACTAGACATTAAATTAATTCAGAGGCATGCTGCTAAAACCATAACAGATTTGTAAACCACATACAGATGTTTAACAAAGTTGCTCAGAGAATCTGAATGGGGATCTTTGGAAGAAAGAAAACACTGTTCTCACAAGATTCTGTTGAATAAATTTAGAAAGTGTATGTTGAAGGAAGATGGTGCGACAACTCTGCTGCTACTATTGCATACATCGTGTAATGATCATGAGAATAATACAAGAGACATTAGAGTCCTTTGGAGGCATATGGATAAACTCTTCACCCTTGCTCATTATGTGAATGCAATACATCGGAAAACTGCTAATTTTTGTATGAAGTATCTTTCCCCATCCACTACGCAAGGGCAGCAGAATGAACTTAGATTCCTGTTTTATCATATTTTTAAAAAAATTTTGCCTGTAATGCAGATGTGAGAAACTTGTCAGCAGGTGTGTAAAACTGACTAAAACCCACACTCAGGCTGTATGCGGCATCAACAGCTGTTAATCCGGCATGCAGATGCAACCTGTGTGTCAGTCACATTGGTGCCTTGCTAGGCAGTGTGCTGCATTTCAAACCATATTGACAAGTCCTACTAACACTTTACCACGTACTGCATATGTGTCGTCACTGTTGTACAGAAATGTGTACACTGTCCTGTTCTAAATTAATGACTGAACCATTCCCATGACTGTAGTCAATAATTATTTCAAAAATATTATTTACTCACATCTTTCTAAACTATAGCACAAGTTTCATCTGCACAAACAGCCACCAATAATTAATATATATACAACTATAGATGCTTCTGTCGTAACAAGAAAAAAGTGGTGTACTCAAAAATAAATGGTGTGCAGTTTCACAATGATCTTTACCCCAACATCTCAACCTCACATTACCTTCAAATTCAGACAAATTCTGCAGTTTCTTTGCTAAGTATAATATTAACTAGTTGCTTGGTACAACATGAATTCCATAAAACTTTGATTTTACTACCAAAATACACTGCCTAGGAAACAAAAGCTAAGCACCCAAAAGTTGTGGTCAGATGGCAGTAAAACTACACACATGTAAATACCATGTATATGATTAGAGTTGCAGTTCTCTGTGACTGATAGAACAGCCACTTGAGTGCGTTAGTGTTGTTCATGTTTGGTGTTATCAGACCTAGTAGTTGTATAAGGTGCATGAGCAGCGTCATATTTGAATGATCACTGTGAAGGATGTGTAGATGCCAGGTACTCATGGCAGCAATATCATCATCTGATAGTTTGAAATTGGATTCATTGTGGGTCTCCATTTTGCCAGCTAGTTGAATTGTGCAATGTCAAGATTTGTGGGGCATTTGAATGTGACAGTGGCCCAGTGTTGGCCTGCATTGGAACGTGGGGACAGGTGTACTTATTGTCAAGTTTCTGGCCAACTACATCTGAGCGTCACAAGGATAGATCACTTTATTGTTCACCAAGCACACTGTAACCCCTTCACACCTGTATCAGCCATTCCAGAAGCATGGACTGTTGGGGAATGGTGTCACATTGTGTTCAGTGATGAATCACAGTCCTTCAGTACCAAAGATGGCTGTTGTCATCAAAAATGGTGGTGACATTCTTCCCATGTGTTGGAGAGGCACAGTGGTGTTACTCCTAGTGTCATGGTGTGGGGCACCATTGGTTTTGACTTCAGGTCACAGCTGGTAGTGATTGGGGGAATTGTGATGACACAACATTACATCAAGGACATCCTACTTCCTCATGTCAAACCTCATGCAACAGTATCATGGTATCATTTTTCAACAGGACAATGGCTGTCCACACATGACATGTGTCTCTATGAACTGTCTGCATCATGTTGAGTTACTTCTGTGGCCAGCAAGATCCTTCGATCTGTCCCCAATAGAACAGTGTGGGACTAGCTCGGGCATCAACTCCATTCCAGTGACAGCATCAAGGATGTCAAGAACCAGTTACAAAAGTCTCTGCTTGCCTCTGGACAGGATTCAATGACTCTATAACACCCTTCCCAACTGAGTTCGTGCATGTATCCAGATCAGAGGAGGTGCAATGTCATACTGATCAGTATACTCATACTCTCAAGTTCTTTCTAAATTTGACTTGATTTTGTATTCAAATCCCAAATCATGAAGTTTCATTTTATTTTCCACTCTCTTATGGGTGCTTCACATTTTTCATCAGGCAGTGTATTATGATTTATGCAGTTGTTTGCTTTCTATATGTCAGAGAATTCATCAGTTAGTGATAGTTTCTTTTTTATTATTGAAGTATTTGGTAAGAGAAAGAGTGAATTCTTCAGTAGTTCAATTACAGATAGCTGCTACGTTAGAGAGAGTAGAGAGTAGAGAGTAGAGAGAGAGAGAGAGAGAGAGAGAGCAAGGATGTGATGGCATCAGACCTTGTACTGTCCATATACAAAAGTTAAGTGCATGATTGCAGCCACACTCTAGGTGCCTGATGCATGTGACACACCATCTCAGAGATTACGGAGGCTCTGTGCTTTTTACACACCACCATTAATATATTTATTAAAAATGGTTTAGAGTTTAACTTCCTGTTGAAAACAAAGTTACCAGAGACAGAGCCAAATCTCAGGTTGAGGAAGGACAAGGAAGGAAAATGGCTATGTTTATTTCAAGGGGGACAATTCTGGTATTTGCTTTAAGTAATATAGGAACATAAGAACATCTTGTCTCTGACTGAATACAGAACACAGAGATTAATACAGGTAAAGGGACACCTCCGGTTGGTACTAGGAGCATGGAAAAATATCACCCCTGGCTCATTAGTTCTGGCACATGCTGGTAGGTGTTGATGGCAGGATAAAAGTAAATAGAAAACCACTTCAGGCAATGCATCCGACTTACATGGGGCATGTTTATAAGAGTCATATGGAGCCTTTGATATGTCTGTTATTTTCTCTCAGTAGCAAATCATGCAGATAGATAATATGTGCATCTGTTTGTTCACCTGCACCACCACATTACTCCCCAATTGTGTTGTTAGGATAGTATAATGAATAATGCGCAGATATGAGGGTGTTTGTGAGCCCCTCCCCCCAACTTCAGTCATATTGTGAACATTGGTATGCCATTGAGTGAGATGTACATGCTTTGGACTCAGTCTTAACCAATCACCATGAGTTGGAGGTGGCAGGTAAGTATACTTGGTTGGGATAACCTTTCTGTTGTCCCATGGGACAGAAAATCAATTTTGTAATTGATAATGAAACTTTCTGGCAAATTAAAACTATGTGCCAGGCTGAGAATTGAACTCAGGACCTATGCCTTTCATGGGCAAGTGCTCTTTAACTTGCCAGAAAATGTCATATCAGCACACACTCTGTTGTAGAGTTAAAGCTTCATTCTGAAAACACCCCCCCTCCCCCCCCCCCCCCCCCCCTCTCCAAGATTTTAGCTAAGCCATGTCTCTGTTTCACAGGAGAACTTCTACAAAGCTTGGAAGGTAGGAGATGATGTACTGCCATAAGGAAAGCTGTGAGGACTGGTCATGATTCATGCTTGGGTAGCTCAGTCAGTAGAGCATATTCCTGTGAAAGGCAAAGGTCCTGAGTTTGAGTCGTGGTCTGGCACATAGTTTTACTCTGCCAGAAAGTTTCAGTTTTGTAATTACTAGCATCTGTCCTGTCACCTTTCTTCATGTTTAACAGTGCCATTCTTTAATGTCTAATGAATATGCTGACATTTTGACATATTAACTAGTTTTCTTGATTTATTAACTATTAAAGGAGAACAACACCAGGAAGAGAAAGCACTGATCCACTAAAGGAATTTCTTAAGGATTTTATAATAATTATTGTGAACTGAAATAGTTAGGGACAGTTTGTTCTAAATTGAGACATATTCTTGATGGGAAAGATGATTACCAGGTGAATGAGAAGTTATGTGGAGAATTGAAGGTTTAATCTGTTAATCAAAAAGACAGCAGGTTGTTATATCAGTTTCTGGATGTACATATTGCAGTTTCAGGAACATGGAAATTTGTGTATCCTTATGTCTAAGTTATAAATGACAGTTACTGTAAAGAAGGCATATTAAGTTGGAGATGGTTTAAATAAAAGACACTTACACAAACCTTTCAGCCACAGCCTTCAGAAGCAAAAGAGAAACACACACAATTCATACATAGCAGCTAGCACACCTCATGCACACATGACCACCACTTCCAGCAGCTCAGGCCAGCAATCTATCTTTCCCTACATTACTGATATTCCCCTACATTACTGATATTCCTACTTGGAGTTTCCATTGTTTTACTTCATAAATGAGAGTGTCAAAAATAGAATGGAAAACCTGTTTTCATCTCACTAAGGCCACCTTAGTGCTACTATATTATAACTACTATGTGTACCAACAGTGGCAGTTTTAGTGGTGGTGATAGGTGTTGGTATGTGCACACCACAAAGCCCATCTACATTACAAAAAAGTTCAACCTGATTTCTAAGCAGGACTTGTATAAAGAAATGATTTTTCATATTATAAGTAGATTGCAATAATTGTTGTTCTTGTTTCAGCTCCTGAAGTTCTGGCTCAGAAACCCTACGGGAAAGCTGTAGATGTGTGGAGTATAGGTGTAATTTCATACATTCTGCTCTGTGGATATCCACCATTTTATGATGAAAATGATGCAAATTTATTTGCACAGATTCTCAAAGGTAATACTCCTCAATTGATAAGAGTCACATGGGAATTCTTATTTTTTCTGCTTTATGGATAAGTGTGTGTCAGATAATAAAAGTTACTTCACTTTTATTGCGGTACAAGTCATGTGTTCTTACTATGTTTATATGGATGAATCACATTTTGTGTGTGTGTGTGTGTGTGTGTGTGTGTGTGTGTGTGTGTGTGTGTGTGTGTTCATTTAATTTCAGTGTGTCTCATGTGTTCTTACTATGTTTATATGGATGAGGATGAATCACATTTTGTGTGTGTGTGTGTGTGTGTGTGTGTTTAATTTCAGTGTGTCTTCTGTTAGGTGATTGGTGATTTATTCATGGCCAATCTTGTATTTTCCATAATTTTATTCACATTTAAAGTCTAAATGCAAAGGGGGACAGAAACAGATGCAATTGGAGAAATGTACAGGAAGGAAAATGTTGTGTGTCAGATCGTACGTGAAAGTGTTTTAGTAATGAAAATCTTTTACATGGGTGTGTCTACAGTTACTGGAAAGATGAGTACCAACCAACAGAGTAAGTGGAGAAACACTATGCAAATGCAGTAATCAATGGACTGAAGAGGGAATAATGACAGGAAGGTTACTTGGAAGGGACACTGTGAAAAGAAGGGACTGGAGTAGGAAGAGAAAAAATTAATTGAGTAACTTCGGTCAGTAAGCAGGAAAATGAGGAGTTGGGATATTTTACAGGCCAGCATAAGCTGTAAGACTAAAAGTATCCTCACTTATGCTTTAAAAAAAATTCCATTGTTTTCATCTTCTATGTAGAATTACACAGAATGTTGAACATCAATGTAGTTAATTTCAGTCTATACGTCATTTGATGGTATCTCTTATTCCTAAATAACAATAATAATAATTCCTAGCAGAAGCCTTTGAGATTGTTTACTTTTGCTCTGAACTTTCCGGTTTTTCCAATTATTTTTCCATTATTTGCATTTCCTTCAGGTCTGCTTTAAGTTCTTTGATCCATGTCATTTACATTTTTGGGTGTCTGTGAAGAAAGATAATTCTTTTTTCATGGAGACTTTTTAGGTTTCCATAGAGTATAACTCTTCTTTTCCTCATTGTGTCTAATATTGGTTCTGTAATTTCATAAACTTCTTTATTGCTTCTTAATTTCCGTTTCCCATTGTCATATTTTAGTCTTACACTTTTCCTAATTATTTTTCTTTCCTTCTTCTCTATTTCACCTAGTTGTTTGGCTGTATTTAATGAAAGACAGTCTGAAGCATAAAAGCATTCTGGTATAACGACAGTGTTGTTGTACCAGAGTTCCTCATTTATTGAAATATATTTCTTGTTACACGGACTTTTTGTTACTTGAAAACCCCCATCCATTTTCATTTCCCTTGATAAGTTAGCTTCTTTGACCAAAGCATTTGTTTGTGTTATTTCACCTAGAAATTTAAATTTTGTAACCTTTTTGCTGTTCTATAATTAGTTTCCATGTAGTTTTGGAGCCTCCTTTGCATCTCTCATATACGAGGGCATGCTGAAAAGTAATGCCTCTGAATTTTTTATGTGGAAACTCTTAAAACTTTTTAAATAAGACAAATTTTATCAAAATTCTACATCTTTATTTTCATGTCTACATATTTATTTCTCAACATAGTCACCCAGGCAGCACACACATTTCTCCCAATGAGAAACAGTTTGTTGATACTGTCACTGTAGAATGTTTGAATTTGTTGATGGAGCTACAACCTCATGCCTGCTTGTACAACTTCATTACTATCAAAATGAAGTCCTTGAAGGTGTTCTTTAAGTTCTGGAAACAGATGAAAATCAGTCGGGGTCATGTCAGGACTATACTGATGATGAGCGATGACAGTGAACCAAAGGTGTTGGCTTGCTGGTGATGTCACAGTGCTCATGTGTAGTCTGGTATTGTCATGATGAAGGAGAGGATGCTCCAAGTGTGGATGAACTCTTTGAATTCTAAACTCAATTACAGCGAGCTGTTTCTCATGCTTTGACATTGTTACATTTAGCACCTCCATGTTACATGTTACTATTCAGAGCCCTCTAGTTTCAGAGGGCTGCAAATGTGTAGACATGAAGAATAAAGACATAGAACGTTAATAACATTTGTTTTGTTTTGAAAAAACTTTGAATTTTCATTAAAAAATGTGCAGGCATTACTTTTCAACACACGCTCATGATCTGATTTTTCAAAAGATATGCAAGGGCTTGATTCAAAGCTAAGATGGTAAGATCACCTGCAAAAGCCAATCAGTCAGTTCTCAGATTATCCCCTTCTCTCCCAATTTCGATTTTTTAAATTCCTTCTTTTTCTGTTCTTTTCCTCCATTCCCTGATTACCTTTCCTTGTACACAACTCAACAGCAGTGGGGACAATCCATCTCCTTTACTTACACCAATTTTGGTCTTAAAAGGCTGTGAGGTTTCATCTAAAAATTTAATTTTGCATTTTGTATTTGACTGTGTGTCTTTTATGATTGTCTACTAAGTTGGTGTCACCCCCAAACTATTTTAAGGTGTTTAATAATCCTTTCAGTCAAATCATATGCTTTTTTGAAGTCTGCAGATGTTGTATAAATGCTTTTTCCCCTCTCGTTCTTATATACCTCATTATAAATTCCAGATTTAAAATTTTTTCTGCACAGGATTTTCCTTTTTCTAAACCCTCCTAAGGACTCTCCTAACTGTCAACCCAGCTGGCTTTCCAGTCTGTTTTGTAATGCTCCTGAGAGAATTTTGTGAGTTAGTAGAAGGAAGGAATTTCCTCTATAGTTATGGTTGATATTTGTTTTATGGGCACTGGGCTGTGGTCCAAGACATAATTCTCTGCCTTGGACAGTGGTCTAATGCCCATAAAACAAATTTAGTAATATTGAAAATACTGGCTGTGAATACTTGCATTCTATGAATTCTTTATTGTTGCTGGGCTCAGTTTTATTTTGTTTATTTTCCAGTCTTCTGATTAAGATTCTGTTTCCCAGACTTTTTGAAAGACTCCACGTAGCTTCTTAACTTCTGTTTCTTGCATTTTCCACATTTCAACAGCTTCAGCTGTGCTGGAGCATTCAGAGTTATGTAAGTGCATTTCAGATTTTGTTCTAAAAATGTTATTATTAGTACATTTTGGTATTTGTGGCTTTAGTATTTTACTTACATGTTCCTCTGCTTCTAGATCTATAACAGCATTTGCAAATGCAAGGTCAAAAACCTTCATACCAAGTAAGTAAAACACTAAAACAACAGATTTACATTAAGAAGGAACTGCATTCAGACACTTGCCTTAAACTGTGAGGATACTGCAAACATTAAAACTGTGGGATGTTAAGCCCAGTTCAAAAGCAAAAACTAAATAGCAAACCAAGTCTGCTAAAGACATTGATACACAGGTCAGAGTAATAATACAAATCATATCCATAGTCACACAAGATCATTGCACTGTGTATGGAATAGTGATAGGCTTAATACAATAACAGTAAGTTACGTATTGCCATGTGGTCATGAAATTTATAAAGTGCAGTGAGTTAATGTCTAGAATTATGTTTGCTGTTTAATAGTGTGTCTCAAAAGACAATATTGTATTACTTATGCTTAACAGCATGTTTGTCTCTGACCTGCTGTCAGGGCTGAAATGCAGTCATAGTAAAGATCTTGCCCTGTATATGCTACATAGGATTGTAGTGACCTGGGTGCTAGTGTGACCAACTGGGAAAGGGTCCAGCTCTGCCAAAGGGGTCCAGCATCATATCAACAATGAGCCCAGATGAGAAGGTGATGATTGTGGAGAGGAGATCAGCAAATATACAGCACAGCACCAATACTGTATTATGCCACATTGGTC
Source organism: Schistocerca gregaria (assembly GCF_023897955.1). NCBI lineage: Eukaryota > Metazoa > Arthropoda > Insecta > Orthoptera > Acrididae > Schistocerca > Schistocerca gregaria. Next base: position 132,256,302 of record NC_064931.1, on the reverse strand, counting down.
CCTGGCATGAGGCATGTGCCTTGGTTGAAAGTTGCCAGACAGGGAGCAGATTCAAAGCTATATTTTTTTGTTTTTGTTTTTGTTTTTTATTTTTTTTATTTTTTTATTTGAGACAGCAACTGCTGACATGCATCAAACCACTCAAACTTCACACACATCTTTGACATATTCTTAGCAGACATGCAATTTGGTCTGCCTTGGGTATAAATTTGCCACAGTAGTTGACTTTTTCCTTAAAAGACAGCAGTTACTCGAGGCTTTTGGACACTGATAATTTGATGATTGCTTCTAGGTGGTCTGACATAGACTTGACACTACCATTACTATGCTTGTTGGGCCAACAACATAAACATATAAAAAATTTAAAAAAAATAAAAATAATACAGATGAACAGCATCTGAAAGTTTTGCATGTGCTGTTTCCATGTTACATCTGTTCCAAAAATATTGTGTATGTAATTAGTGCAATTTTAGGCATAAGCTGTATCAACTGCTCAGAATAATACTGGAATATGGCCAGTGCACAGTGTGTGCCAAAAGGTAAGTAATTATACTGATACATGGCAAAGGATATGTTCACTACTAATAAGTGTTACATCTGTGCATCTAGTAGCAACTGCAAGTATGGTTACACAAGGTCTATTTTGGAAAAGTACTGACTCCGAGCCAGTCTCGCCAGTACTGCTTCAGGAAACTGGATTGGTTTCAGATAAATTTATGATTGTGCATTGATAGTTGCCTTCAAATCACTTCAGATTCATGTGGTGCCATTAGTAAAAACCTTGAATACTTGGTTCTCTGCAGCTTGTAAACATTTGTTGAAGGACATCTTGTAAACACAATGAATTTTTTTTTAAAAAAGTTGAATAGCCAAATCAGTGTTTGGGTGTAGAATCCATCATCAGTGGCATTCACAATTCATTGGTTTTGTAAATTACTGCTGTCAAACCTTAAACAGACACATTGGTCACATTGGACCTAACTGCTGTACACTGAGGTGATAAAAGTCATACATAACTCCTAATATCATGTCGGCCCTCCTTTTTGCCTGGCGTAGTCAGATTCTTTAATTGCCGTTGATGACATGTAGTGAAACGGGCTTTATAATGATATCAAGATACATAAGAAGTTAATATGTTAGTTAGTGTTTACATTAAAAGTATTGCAATCTTAGACTTAAAACTCAATTTCTATGTTGCAAGTATCCAAGAATTCTCTATGACTTTATTATGGATTGTCTATTTACCGTTTGTGCAGTTTATGTATAAAATTATTGAAATGTGTATTGAGTGCAGTATGTGGTAATTTGTTAAATAATTTCAAACAGTTCACTTTGTGAGAGTTGTCTGCTTTTGTCAGCCCATGTCTAGGAATGTCAGTATTCTCTTTGTTTCTCTCTGGTGCTCAATCCTGTTCTTTTCTTTTTGGCATATATCATTGATGCATAAATATAAAGACTTATCACTGTCATTATTTTCATTTTGATGAATAAGGGACAGCAGTGTTCCCTTGCACATTATTCGTAGCGCCTTTTTCTGCATCAGTAGTACATCACTGACATGACATGAGTGGCCCCATAGTAACAGCCCGTGAGATGTATGAGACTGAAAAAGTCCAAAATAAGCTGTTCTGAGATAATTGTTACTCACTATGTCAGAAAGTTTCTAGGTGAGGTAGGACACCCTTGATAACTTTTGCAGACCTGGTTGATGTGGGTTGCCAGTTAAGTTTGGAATCAATGTGTATTCAAAGCAGTTTTACAGATTTTGCTTCTACCTCTTTAGCCAGTCACAATTGCTGATGCTGAGTTTTCTCTGGATTACATAGAAGTTTGTTAGCCGAGAGCCAGTTTAGTGTTAAGGTGGAGTGTCCTGTGACTTCTGGTTTTCAGGGAGGTGTTTTTCCCCCTTTTTGTATATGGGTATAACTTTGGAAATTTTGAGCTGTTCAGGGAAAACACCAATTTCTAGGCATTTATTCATAATAACACCAAATGGATTGCAAATGAGGTGTAGTGTCATTTTTCTAGTGTAGCTAGATAGCCAGTTGTAGTCCATGCTTTTCAAGTTTGAAAATTTTCTAACAGTATTTGTTATATCTGTGGGTGGACGGGGTCCCAGTGAAATTCATGCCCTTTTAGGTGGCTGATCAGCGAGTATATCAATTGCTGATATGTCTGGCTGTTTAATTTTTGATTTTAATTCATTTACTGTAGTTGTAAAATATTTATTGAGCTCTTCTGGCTCAAGTAGAACATCTTGTGTTTGGGTAGAACTATGTTCTTATTTTACAATATCCCAAGCAGCCTTGCATTTGTTTGGGGCTCCTTCTATGTAATTTTCATAGGCAGCTCACGGTAGTGTGAGAACAGAATGGGGCACTCCGAGGAACTCACGGTCTTCGAACGTGGTCAGGTAATTGTGTGTCACTTATGTCATACACTTGTATGCGAGATTTCCGCACTCCTAAACACCCTTAGATTCACTGTCTCTGATGTGATAGTGAAGTGAAAATGTGAAGGGACATGTACAGCACAAAAGTGTACAGGCCAACATCGTCTGCTGGCTGACAGAGACCACCGACAGTTGAAGAGGGTCGCAATGTGTAATAGGCATACATCTATCCAGACCATCACACATGAATTCCAAACTCCATCTGGATCCACTGCAAGTGCTATGACAGGCAGAAGGTGAGAAAACTTGGATTTCATGGTCAAGCGGCTGCTCATAAGCCACACATCACGCCATTAAATGCCAAACGGCACCTTGCTTGGTGCAAGGAGCATAAACATTTGATGACTGAACAGTGGAAAAACATTCTGTGAAGTGACAAAGCACGGTACACAATATGGCAATCCGATGGCAGGGTGTGGGTAAGGTGAATGCCCGGTAAACATCATCTGCCACTGTGTGTAGTGCCAACAGTAAAATTCGGAGGCTGTGGTGTTATGGTGTGGTCATGTTTTTCATGGAGGGGGCTTGCACCCCTTGTTGTTTTGTGTGGCAGTATCACAGCACAGGCCTACATTGATGTTTTAAGCACCTTCTTGCTTCCCATGTTGAAGAGCAATTCGGGGATGGTGACTGCACCTTTGAACACCATTGAGCACCTCTTCATAATGCACAGCCTGTGGCAGAATGGTTACACGACAATAACATCCTTGTACTGGACTAGCCTGCACAGAGTCCTGACCTGAATCCTATAGAACACCTTTGGGATGTTTTGGAGTGCTGACTTCGTGCCAGGCCTCACCCACCAACATCGATACCTCTCCTCAGTGCAGCACGCCATGAAGAATCGGCTTCTATTTCCCAAGAAACCTTCCAGCATGTGATTGAACATATGCTTGCTAGAGTGGAAGCTGTTGTCAAGGCCAAGGGTGAGCCAACACCTTATTGAATTCCAGAATTACTGATGGAGGGCACCATGAACTTGTAAGTCATTTTCAGCCAAGTGTCCGCGTACTTTTGTCACATATTGTAGATGTAGATGTATATGTACACTAATGTCAGAGATCAATACACCTCTTCTTCAACATTTTCTATTATCTTTTGACTTATGGGGATGCCATTCATGGCTGATGTCTGTTTTGTACTTGGGCTAGCATATCTGGCTGCTATACATCACTCTTTCTTGTCTCTTACCATCTGCCATATGAGAGAGATGAGCTCATGGTGGTCTATCCACTTTCAGCAATTGGTCGTACCTCTTTCATCCAACTCTCTTCTTCTGCATTTCCTTGATTTTCTGGCACCACTTGATTAATTCCTCTGCCAATGTGAAATCTTTCAATGGAAGAGCGTGGTACATGTCTTCTGTGACACGTCAACCATGAGATTTTGTTGGCATCTGTCATATCTGAATTTATAATGTGGCATAGGGCCAAAACATTTTTTTTATGTATGACTGTATTGTTTCCCCATGATGCTTGGCCTTGTTCTTCAATTGCCTATTCTAGTTACAAGAAGAGTACTCAGTGTCTTGGTCTGAGCAGTTGCGTCACATGTGTTTGTTGTAGCACTCACCGTATGAACGCCAGAGATGTGATTGATCTGAATTTCTTGAAAATATTGTGGCAGAACTTGACCTTTATATGCTGCTTCTCACACTGGAGGCTGACAATAGTGTTTCAATTCAGGTTCAGAATATATGTGATTATATGAACAGCCAATATTATTATTTAAGATGTTAAAAACTGCCAACTGGCAATTCTCATTTATATTTTCAGTTTCCCCGTTGTCACTTAATCAAGACCACAGCTTAATACCAACAGAATAACAAAATGATGGTCAGTAACATAACAGGAATCTGTAATGACATTGCTTACAGGAAATACTATTCTTTACAGGTGAATTTGAGTTTGATTCTCCATACTGGGATGACATAAGTGATTCAGCAAAAGATTTCATTAGGCAGTTAATGTGCGTGGATGTTGAAAAACGATATACATGTCGGCAAGCTCTCAAACACCCATGGTAAGTGTAAATTTAAAACCTTTTGTATGATGCAATTATATTTCATCAAAATTCTTAATCACTTCATGTTGCCAGCAGAGAGATGTTTGTCTTGTAAAATAACTTAGGTTAACACATGTTTTACTTCTTTGTGTCTTTTGAAAAAGCCCTTTGAATGTACCATACAAAAATGAAACTGACAGTGTGATATTTGAGCTATTTCGTTGTGAGGCAAGGGTGTCTTGCTTGATTGGCCTGGTGTTTAAAGCTTTTGTACAAAGGAATTCATGAAAATTCTGACCTGCGGCGAATCTACTTCTACAATTTGTAAACCACATCATGTATTTAGGATTACATCTCCATTCTGATTCAAACCATCCCTTAGTGACACTGACATACAAGGGAGAGGGACTTCACACATATTGGTACTAATATATATATGCAGACCTTGTAGAATTTCTTAAGTGTTTCACTACTGGGATTCAGATGGATAATGATTGATCCAAATCTTGTGGTGCACCAATATTATGTACTTTAAAAGAACACATTTACATTGTAATAATTTTCCTCAATTTCTTGTGTTTCATCACAGTTAATATGTTGTTCACAATGGAACAGATCGTATCAACATTTACATCTCATATTTCATGCACTTATGTAGAAACTTGTTATTTTCCTTGAATAAGTTCATCATTAGAAGATACATGGGATGGAGTAGGCCATTCTGTATACTGCAAATCACTTACTTGTTTGTTAGCATCTGAAGTTATCTATTCAGTTGACTTTTAGATGACTTACACAATTTCAGTGTATTATTTGGGCAACTGGAAGTAAATTTCAGATGTCCTCACCATATGTAGATATATATGCAACTGATGTTGCAACCTACTGCAGAAAGCAATAGATTGTATTGCATACTTAAGTGTCTGCAAGGGGAACGGATGACGAGGGGGCACTTGTTCACTTCTGGAATCTGCATACAGGCTTTTTATTCATTACAGAATTATCACACATTTCTAGCAAAGATTATCAGTGACTGCTGAACAGTATCTTTAATACTGATGAGCCTAATGGGAAATATTGTGACTTCAGCAATCAATACATTTTTTTTCCTTACAATTTTCACATGAAACTATTCAGATTCCTAGAAGTGGTGGTGATTGTGTTGCTGTTTGTGGGGACACCCATGCTTTTGTATCCCTTAACATATTCTATAAACAAGTTTTCATCTTGATGATATTTTCCTGATGAGCTTAAACTGCCTGTGCTAGTTCCAATATACAAAAAGGGAAACAAGTTGTGCATTAATTTCCATAGTACTGGAGCCTTCCTTGTTCCTAATAGTTAATGACCTCCCATCATTTATTAAATCCAGTACAGAAATATATGTAAATGATAAAACTTCCCTTCACAGTGGCAATGATTTCAAAAGCCTTAAAACTCTTGTTGCAAAGACAATTGTTCAGATATGTTTTAGTATATACAATCCTCCTTGTATTTCTTTAACATGAACTTGTGCTCAGTCTTTAATAACCTCAATGTTGATCGGCCTTTAAACACTAATCTCCTTTCCTTTTTTTAATAAAGAAAATGGATTGTCACTGAACAAAAATAAGACTCAGTAGATAGTTTTTAGTCTAAAAGACAAGTTTCTATCAGACGAACCAGGTTATGTTAAGTTCTTGGAGGTATATGTAGATGATAAATTATCTTGAGGTCAACATATAAAATATACTAGTAGTAAGTTGTCTAGAGCAATTTATTTGTTAAGGCAATTTATGGATTATGTACCTGAAATACACACTACAACATCTTATTTTTCATTTTTCCATAGTGCATTATCATATGGCATTATTTTATGGAGAAACTCTAGTTTTGTGCAAAACATCTTAATACTGCAGAAGAAAGCAGTTTTGGCACTCATTGGTTCTTCATATAAGGCACACTGTTTTGTGAAGAAAAACTCACGCCAGTAATAAACTTATGTTTTAAATTGTATAAAGAAGAATTTAACAGAAGTAAGATGCAGAGAAAATGTACATTGTTAGAACACAAGAAGCAATAGATTCATTTATACTCCATACCACACAGTCTAAAGATCAATTAACAGTTACGAACTGCTGGGGTACAAATTATTAAACAAGCTTTCACAAACTGTAAAAGATTTATCAGAACGTATGTTCAAACAAACTCTGCATAACTGGTTATTTGCAGACCCATTCTATAATATAAAGCAATTTATCAAATGTACCGCAATGTTAATAAGTAGTGTATTGTTTTTTAAATCGTCTGTTGTATTGTGCTATATGTGATATTGTCCACTGCTGTAATGGCCTGCTGCTAATAAAATATTTACAATTAGTAATACCTCAAAAATGAGTCAATACTTTAGATCACATAGTATATTTTACTCAAGGTTGTGACAACAAAGTACTTTTCATATAAAATGTTTTTGTGCAGGCTTATCATTATTTAACAATTGACAGAAGCTGGTTAGTTAGGTGGTTTTAAATAAATGACAAGACTGCGTACAAATGTACCATCATTCTTTTGTTAATATACTTTCAGGGGCTTACTTATCCCTGCGACAGTGGAATGACCTGCAGACAAAATGAACATTAGTGTATAGTACAAAATAATAGCATAAAAGGGCTGTGCCAGGCAGAGAATGTGGAGATCTTGATATGGTAGTTGATCTTGATATGGTGGTTGATCTTGATATGGAATAAATGCTGAATCCTAAGGCCTATGTTGCCTTATGCTGCCGCTCTACATCATATTCTGTCATCTCTCTTTCACTCTAGCTCCTGAAGGAACTTCTAATTATGAAAGCATGAGTGGCAACATTTAGTCACAACTGATACCATAAGTTACATTTGTCTGATATGTTGTCTTTCTTATGTTGTCTTTCTTTTTGTTAGTTTAAAAATCGTGGTTTCATCAGTTGTAATCAAATGTTGATAATTTTCATTAAAACTGTATAATTTTTAGGATATCTGGCAATGCTGCAAGCAACAAGAACATTCATGGAACTGTATCAGAGCAGCTGAAGAAGAATTTTGCTAAATCACGATGGAAGGTGAGTACAAATAGTATTGTCTAATGCAATGTATAAGTCTTGTCAGTAAACTATTTAGACATCTGTTACACAGTTGTTCTTAAATTAATCATTTTATACTATTACAAATCTATATATCCAATTCTATGTGTGTATATGTTATGGATGTAGCTATAGTAACTGTGCCAGTGTTTGTGTTAAAGTGGTATATTTGCAGAAATTGTAAACTTAAGAGCCTGATACAGTAATGAGATGCAGTTAGTAATAACAGTCATCATACAATACAGTTGTAGAATGATTCTTATACTCTATGTATGCCTCTTTTTTTAATTTTTTCATTAGTACTATTGCATTTGTGAAAAAGTGACTATGGAATCACTATACTTAAAAATTTACTGTAATAAAGTAAAAGCACTTCATTTTCAAGAGAATATGTAACAGTTAGTGAAGTAATAGTAACCTGGTCACTATATATATATATATATATATATATATATATATATATATATATATATATATATATATATAATAGAGGGAAACATTCCACATGGGAAAAATATATCTAAAAACAAAGATGCTGTAACTTACCAAACGAAAGTGTTGGTATGTTGATAGAGATGTGCGGATGGATATGTGTGTGTGTGGGGGGGGAGGCGGTGCTCGCGCAAGTGAGTGAGTGTATACCTGTCCTTTTTTCCCCCCTAAGGTAAATCTTTCCGTGCCTGGGATTGGAATAACTCCTTACCCTCTCTCTTAAAACCCACATCCTTTCGTCTTTCCCTCTCCTCCCCTCTTTCCTGATGAAGCAAGCGTGGGTTGCGAAAGCTTGAAATTTGTGTGTGTGTGTGTGTGTGTGTGTGTGTGTGTGTGTGTTTTGTCTCTATCAACATACGAACGCTTTCGTTTGGTAAGTTACAGCATCTTTGTTTTATTATTGTGACCCTCCTCTTTTAATTACAAACTTCTTAATAATTCAAACACTACTGTTGTTTGTGAGTAATTAATCTCAAACCACAGAAAAATAGTAATACACTTTCTCTTGTTCCATGAATAATTAATTTCAAAAATCTTTCTTATGATAGGTAAACTACAGTTTGGGTTTACATTTAATCATATAGTAAAAGTGGAAATGTATTCCATAGTATTTTTATTTTTATTCTTTCACTAATTATGTGTGCAAAAAATTTCAGGGAGTTTGTAGTTTCTGTGGACAGCTTAACAGTACCCTTACAGCAGCTGCTCACTGTAAAATAGAAGGTCACAATCACAGAAGACACTAAACCTATTGTACATGTGTAATTAGTTGAGAGTTTATGTATGTTTCTTTCACAGCAATTGATGAACGCTATTGCAATGGTCCACAAGATGCAGAGATTAGCTCTTAATAATTCTAGTAGCATGGAAGTTGATGAAGCACACAAATGTCCCACTATTGAGGAGGAAGTCGAGGGGGAAGAGGAAGGTACTCCGTGTATGAGCCAATTCATTGGATGTTTCAAGCTTTCTAATTTAATTTTATGGCTGTTGACATGGATAATATTATTGTTTTCTGTTGTCAGTGTTGGCATTTAATGGAATGCATAAACCTGAATGCTACTTTTATGTATCCATTACATATTTTGGCTTCATTGCCTGTAACTGCATACTTCCCCTGCATTATAAAGATTTTATTAGCTGTATTTCACATAAATGGAACATTTAATTGTCACTCTTCAATTCTTTTAACCAAAGAAATACTTTAGTATGAATATTAGCAGTGTGTCTAGTTCTTTAAAAAACCCTTCCTCAGTTGTCCAATGAGAATAACATTTACCTGGAATTTTTAAGGATAGAATAATTTAGTTGGTGCATTTTTTCATTTGGGTGAAATATTTATGAAACCCATAACACATCACATGCCAGCGCATGGATTTTGTGGTGTTTGCATATTTTTCTCTGGCATGGCATTTATTTTCTTTGTGTGTGTGTGTGTGTGTGTGTGTGTGTGTGTGTGTGTGTGTGTGTGTGTGTGTGTGTGGGCGTGCGCGCATTTGTTTTTGTTTTTGAAACCTAGTGTGTTTTATGTTTGACCCTGCAAGGACTTTTCTTTTCACATTATGGGCTCCTATATGATTTGTAGTTTGTAGGCAACTGTTTACATAGTTAATGTGATGTAAAAGTCAGATAGAAAGCATTGTCTTCTGCTCAATGCTCATGGATCTTACTTTATGAAACAGAAGGAACCTTAGTGTGCTATTCTGAATTTATGTGATTGACATAAGTGTGTACAAATTAGTTGGATTCTATGATGCAGAAAAATTTCACATACTTCGAGTTTGAAACTTTAGTGTTCAGTGTCTCAGACACACTCATAAATTTTACAATGTGTGCCCTCTGTACCCCAGTTGCTCTCTCTCTCCATCTCTCTCTCTCTCTCTCTTCTCTCACCTTCTGACCTCTCTTTTGTTTACAGTTCATTCTTCATTAATATGTTAATAACTCCTCATAAGTACACAATAGGTATGCACTACTAAAATGGGTCACATACCAATTTGCAATACAGCTTTTTAACGTATCTAGATCAAACTTTAATCTTCTGTTATTTAATATGTAGTCATTTACTGGTATTTCTAAGTTGTCAGACATTAACAATGCCATTGTTTTTACAAAGCAAAGAAAATGTGTCAAATTGAGGTCCAGTTAAACATATATGCTTGACAAATTGAGCCCAAATAATATAAACTATGGTTGTCCTTAATACAAATCATATGTGAATATGATTACATGTTCAGTCAGTCATATATTAGAGAACTATTACATGAAGTCATACGTTAGTCTATTAGTTTCAGCATGGTGTACGATTTCAGACACTAGATAATGCTACTCTGACGTATTTAGTGTGCAGTCTGTTGCATAGTGTGTGGGAGACATAGATTTTTTTTAAATTTAGTTTGAACCAATGAATTTTATACTAAAACCAAAATGAATACAAATTTGGTGACTGTTAATATAACTCTGGTTTCAGACACTTTATTTATCACTCAGACATAAAATAAATACATCTCTCTTTCTACAAATAAGAGTTAAAAACTATCTTTTCATTTATAAAGTAAGGTTGATCATCAAACTTCTGAAGCCATAAACTTTATTTCCTTCTTTATCAGAGAAAAACTTCAGGAGTGGAACTTATTCTGCACCACAGCCCTCTAAAACTATTACTCCTAGCTGAGTATCAGAACATAAGCCCAACAGAAGATTTCAAAAAGTGAGATATTAGTTTCTAAAAAAATAGTAACATTTTGCTTGGGAAAAAAGATCTAACAATACATACAATTAGAAGAGGGGAATATGTGCAAAATTAGGTATGGCTCCTATAATGAAAAACTTAAGACCAAAATTAAACTATGAAAACAAACAGAAGAGAGTTTTAAGTTAAGGCCTTGGAATGGAAAGTGAAAGTTACCATAGTAGAATGGTCTCCCCTGAGCAAAGTTTTCCATTGCTGGTGCTGAAAGAAATAATTAAAATGGCCTCAGTGGTGAATCCCATAGTATTTTGTTACTGAGAATTCTTGGGAAAAGGGCACAGCATGTCACCAGTAAACAAGGTGATCTAGCTAAGTTGTTCACCTCAGGTGCTTCTGTAACCATCAAAGAGATTGTACTTCTGTTTTCACCCACTTGAACTGTAACAAAATTCTCTCCAAACAATGTATAGTCTCTCATCATAGCCATATTGATAACCACTGTGCTTTTTCAAATGAATGTATAGTAATTTATGGTGCTTCCAGTATCTGTCTCAAATAGTCAAATTCAGCCACCTTCTACTCTCTGAAATCCCATAAGTAGTTCCAGATAAATTACAAAATTTAAGGTTTAGGATTTTTTCTGTTGTGAACACCAAACCAATTGTTATATGTGAGTGTTCACAATTTTGTACCTAAAGAGGAAAATTGTCACATGGGATAAGGAGAAAATTGTGTTGCACTACCACAGTTTTCATATTAAAAGAATCACACAGGATATTTAGCTTTCTATTCTACATAGTTCACATGTATTGAGTGCTGGTTAATTTGATTTTCTCAAGTCAAGGGCAATTAAATATTGTAGTTCTTTACAGAGTGTGCAGAAGGAACAGAAAGAGAACATTTTAGCCATAAGGTATCCTGGCAGATAGTGTCCAACAAGAATGATAATTAAGTAAATGTGCAAGATGATTTTGTTGTAAGGGCACTTTAATGCTATGCAGAGGATAAGGAGCAAGCCTGCAACAAGCAAAGCAAATGAAGCAGATGTCCTGGAAGCTGTTCATCATAATTCCAGAGAGATTACTAGTGCTTCCAGAATATGTTTCTTCAGCATTTATTGCACTTTACATGCAAATAGCATCCATCTGTAACCTGTGTAACTTCAGCATGTGATTAAACAGCAAGTTTCAGAAGACATGTGGATTTATGTCACTCAGCTCTGAGACAATATTAGAATAGTTGATTCTTTCTTCAGAGTATCCTCTTTACTCATGAAGTAATGTTTACAAATCTTGGAAAGCTGAATGTTAGAAATACAGTATGTATTTTGAGGCTGCTGAGAATCTGCACTGACTGGGACAGTACATTAGTTTCAGTGGAGTGTGAAAATTTGGGAATGGGTTGTAGGTGATTATGCATTTGGGCCTCACTTCATTGAAGAAACCACAGCAGATAACAAATATGTACAATTTCTTACTGACATGTGAACAGCTTTCCTGAAGGAATTATCTTTAAATTACATAGATACCAGTGGTACCAGTATGATGTGTACCTGGACCACTACTATCTTATGCCAAGGAAAGTGCTCATCCAACTCTTTCCTAGTTGTTGGATAAGGCATTATCAGTTTGCCTACATATTCAGCTGATTAGACACTGCTGGAATTCTTTTCTGTGGCATACACTCAAAGATGAAATCCGTGCACAAGTTCCAATAAACTGAGAGGATTTAAAATACTGGATTCCTGCAGGAATGGCAGACATATATTGCAGTAGACAGTGGATGTTTTGAAAACTTGATGACATAAATTAAATTTTATTGAAATGTTTTCTTTTGTGATTTCCTTACAGTTATGATTACTGATGTTGAAATTTTAAAAAGTTTATGTATCTTTAAAATAAACTCATTTTAGTTTTCATGTTCATACAAAGTGGAAGTTATTACTCACCATTCTTTGCGTCTCAGTTTCCTGTTTAACAAATCCATTCAAATCATGACTGTTTAAACTGGTTGTGGGTCACTTCAGTGAGTGATAATTCCCATGTTGAACTTAAAGAATACATTTATTCACAGCACAAGTTCACAATAAAGTTTGGTTTGGGCTAACAACTGATAGATTATTAATGATCACTTAAGAGTAACAAACAAAGTCCACTGGTATAATAACAATTCCAAGGGGGTTCTTATCCCCACTGGAATTTGGAGCTATGTGCAACTTACTGTGGAAAAGCATGGAGATGGTGTGGAGTAGTTGAGAGCTTTCAGGCTGGTCTCACCAAGTTTCCACTGATGGGCTACAAGGTGAAGCTGGGTCCTGGACTGAAATCGAGTGCTGCTGGAGGTTGCATTCCACCTCAAATATCCAGCAGGTGAAAGGATCTCTGTAACTTGGTTCCTCAATATCAGCACCACCATTTTCCTGATGCACACACTGCTCAGAAGTGTGGCTGATGCCCCATGGTTGTGTCTGTATCAGTTGGTGTATCAACAGTCTATTTCTAAATGGTATCACATCTCCAGAGGAGAGATGCGTGTAGGCCAAGGGTAGACAAACCCCGAGGTGAAGACACGGTGCTGGAAGCATAATGTAGACAGCCTGCAGCCTGTATACACCACCACTTGCCCATTAACAAGGGGGTGGTGAAGCCAAATCAATGAAAGCTGCAGATCCTGCATCAGAGCTTCCCTCGGGTGACGTGGGAAGTACACTGGGATAGAGAGTTCAGATTACCTGCAATCCCAGCCCAGGAACCCAGGACTGGATGTTGTGAAGCAGTTGCTGTCCAGGGTGTGACCAACAGGGGCAATGCTGTGAAGAGAAAATGCAGGAGAGTTAACAGCAGCACAGAATGCAACTAGGTGTGAGCCATCCTGTGGTCCATGGAAGCGAGCCTGGTGACCAGATGGCGCCCTCACATGAGGTGTGAAGGTGCTGGCAGTCATGGGGTAACATGGATGGGTGTGCCAGAAGCACTGGAAGAGACAAATGAAATGCCAAGAGTGGAGTGGTGCTGACAACAGATGTGGAGTCTGCGGGAACTGACGAACCTGTGGATATTGGTCACCGGCTGTGAGAGTGTAGGGAAGAGATGGATGCTGTAAGCACAATAAGACACATATGGAGCCCAGGAGGAGATCTCGAGGTGTGCTGAGCATGGTGGTGCACATTAATGTGGGATGTAGCCCAGTGGGTGGAGAAATGCCCTGAAAAATGTAAAAACAGAGGAAAGACCAGAGCAGCAGAAAAGTTGTCAGTGAAAGATGTGTGCACAAGGGTACTGAAAGATGCTGGCTGCAGAGAGGCTAAGGATGACGAAGGTCATTGCTACAACAGGCACAAGAACACAAAGGAAAAATGGGAGCCAAAAGGTGACACACGGCAGTGAGGAGACCACTGCTGTGGTGCGCACAGGAGTATAGAAAGAATCTATGCCACAGAGGACAACGTGTTTTACCCAGAAGAAGAGTCATATAGTGCTACACTGTCCTCAAGTGAAAGAAGTCAACCACAGCTGCATCAGCTAGAAGCTGTGGTGTGTACTAGTGGGCAGTTTCGGGCTCTACCATGGGAGGGCGGCATCGGGTTCAACTGTAGCCACAGGACGACACTGGACTGCAGACTGCACACTCATCAACAGTGAAGGTATACCACCACCCTGGAAAAGGAGGCAGTCTTGGCTGCAAAGATGCAAAAACCAAGCAGCATCGGAGCCATGGCTGTGGCGTTGTGGGTGCAGTGCAGTGCAGTGTTGGATGTGGTGGGAGGTAACTGAAGAGGGGACCTGGGTGCTGGAAGACATGGTGTAGCACCATCAGGAGGGAAGCCAGCCATGGCTGTGTCCTCATGGCATAGGTGTAGGATGAGAGGAGCAATGTCAGGCTCATGCTGATGGGTTTGCAAACAGGTGGCACATAAGGTCATGTGTAGCAAGAGTGAATAGGTCTAAGAGGAGATGGATTATGTGTCTTGGGCTGTGTCACACTTGTGAGGAAAGCTGGCCACAGCTGCATCCTCCTGGTGAAGGTGCAGAGTGGCAGGCCTGCATTGGGCTTGGCTGAAGGGAGGGGGAATGGTGGCTGGGCAAGATAACAGTGGCAGACAATACCTGAAACTGCAGTGTGTGGAATCAAATTTCATCACAAACAGATGTACAGGTGATGCTAACCTCAGGAGAAGGGCCAATGGTGGCTGACATGCAGAGCAATATCGGGCACTGCAGGAGCTGGGTAACAGTTGGGTGTCGGACAAAATGAGGTGTGGCACGGACAGACAGTAGCCTCATTGTCAGCTTGGAACCAGGCGGGGCCACCTTCGAAAGAAGTACTGGTCACAGCTGCAGGAGTATAGAGCACAGCGGGAATGAGGTGGAGACTGGGCAATAGATGAGACTAGGAACTGTTGCTATAGCTCGCTCAGTTCTGGGCCACGAGTACACACTTCTTGGTAATGACTGGTGCTCTCTGCTGGTACCTGTAACAATCACCGTATCAACACACTGTCATAAACAGAATTGTGTCCATAATATGTGATTCACTATTTGTAAATAGTCTCCGGAGGAGACATGCCCGTGAGCATAGGGGAGGCAAACCCACAGGGAGAAGTCACTGTGCTGGAAGCACACTGTAGTTGAGTTATAGCCAATATACACTGATGTGACAAAAGTCATGGGATACCTCCCAATATCATGTCGGACCTCCTTTTGCGTAGCGAAGTGCAGCAACCCGACATAGTGTGAACTTGGCAAGTTGTTGGAAGTTCCCTGGAGAAATATTGATACATGCTGCCTCTGTAGACAACCATAATTGTGAAAATGACGCCAGTGCATTATTTTGTGCATGAACCAAATCATTTGCTCGAATTGTCCAGAATGTTCCTCAGACCAATCGCATAACCGGGACCCAGTCCATCCCATGTAAACACAGCCCACATCATTATGAAGCCATCACCAGCTTGCACAGTGCCTTGTTGACAACTTTGGCTTTGCAGGGTCTGTGCCATGCTTTAATCCTACCAAGTCTCACCAACGGAAATCAGAACAGATCAGGCCACAGTTTTCCAGTCATCAATGGTCCAATCAATATGGTCACGAACCCAGGAGCGGCACTGCAGGTGATGTCATGCTGTTAGCAAAGGCACTCATATCGGCCATTGGCTGCCATAACCCATTAATGCCAAATTTCACTGCACTGTCCTAACGGATATGTTTGTCATACATTCCACATTGATTTCTATGGTTATTTCATGCAGTGTTCCTTGTCTGTTAGCACTGACAACACTATGGAAACGCTGCTGCCCTCAGTCATTAAGTGAAGGCCATCGGCCACTGCATTGTACATGGTGACATGCAGAGGACATACGATACGGCATGGCGACATCAAATCCTCACCTCACTTCATGGGTGGGGTCTTACGGGCCCACTCTCAATTTTTATTCAAAATTTTCTTTTGCTTCATTCCTTCCACATGCAAGTTGGTCCCACCTCTAGTTCCTCCATCCAGCAAGGCTCTGTCCTTAGAGTCTGCTTCTTTTTAGTTGCTATCAATGGGCTAGCTGCAGCTGTGGGAACATCCGTATCAGCTTCTTTGTATGCTGGTGACTTTTGCCTGTAGTACAGCTCCACTGGCATTGCAGTTGCTGAATGGCAGCTGCGGGGAACTATCCACAAGGCACAGGCTTGGGCCGTAATGTACGGCTTCCAGTTTTCCGCCACCAAGACTTACATCATGCATTTCTGCCGGTGTTACACTGTTCACCCTGAGCAACACAGCTTTATCTTGACGGGGAACCTCTTGCTGTGCTGGAGACGAATCAGTTTTCAGGCTTGCTTTTTGATACCAGGTTGACTTGGCTGCCTCATATTCGGCAGCTTAAACGAACATGCTGGCACCATGCTAATGCTCTTCATTGCTTGAGTCACACAAGCTGGGGTCCTGACCGGTCTACCCTTTTACAACTGTATCAGGCGTTGACTCAGTTGTGTGTGGTAGTATCATAGCACAGACCTACATTGATGATTTAAGCACCTCCTTGCTTCCCACTGTTGAAGAGCAATTCGGGGATGGGGTTTGCATCTTTAAACACGATCGAACACCTGTTTATAATGTATGGCCTGTGGCAGAGTGGTTGCATGACAATAACATCCCTGTAATTGACTGGCCTGTGCAGGGTCCTGACCTGAATCCTGTAGAACATCTTTGGGATGTTTTGGAATGCTGATTTCGTGTCAGGCCTCACCGACTGACATTGATACCTCTCCTCAGTGCAGCACTCTTGAAAAAATGGGCTGGCATTCCCCAAGAAACCTTTATGCACGTGATTGAACATATGCCTGTGAGAGTGTAAGCTGTCATCAAGGCTAAAGGTAGGCCAACAACATATTGAATTCCAGCATTACCAATGGAGGGTGCCACAAACTTGTAAGTCATTTTCACCCAGGTGTCTGGATACTACTGATCACATAGTGTACTTCATGCCATCAATCATTAAACCGTTACACATATGCATTTCTATGGTATAGGTACTTCCTTGTACATCAGTGCATCTCTGTACTAGAGCCATTTCGCTACATCATGCAAGTCACTGAAATTTAATTTTACTTCAATATCCCTAAGCAGAACAGAAGGTACAATGCCTTATTTTGCTATTCTCTTATCTGAATATGAATAAGAAGTTATGGTATCAGTACAAATAACAACTGGAAATACTGTCTTTTTAATCAAGACAAATAAATTAAATCAGGAATTCTGCATAATGTTTATCAGTAACACAAAATTTGAAATCTCTCTTCTCTCACATCCTTCATCTCAATAAAATAAAAGGAATTGTGAGGCCATACCTAGAGAGGACTGTAGTAGAGATTCCTTACAAAATGTGACTTGAGCTCCAGTATATCCTCACAGTCTGGAGAAAATAGTGGAAATATGATTACTTGCCACATAGATATTTAAAAGTTGATCTGAGGATCCCACTAATCATATGAAGGAGAACAGAGAAGATCCTATAGAAGGCTATTCAGCTTCTGGTATTTTATAATGTTTTATGAAGAATATAGCTTAATCATTTTTCATCTATCTTGCATGACATCACTGTTGAAATAAATACTGGAGTTCACTGTTTTCTGCAGTATCTTGCTAATGCTACCAGCAATAATAGTAAACTTGTTGTATGGAGGATCTTAGGTCTAGTTTTGTAGAACGTAAAGGAATTACTGTATGTCCTAAATACAAAAAGCTTCTTTCAAAACATTTTCTAAAAAGCAGCCAAACAAGTAGTAAAATGAACCTCCTGCAAATATCAGAATACAATAATAAAAATGTATTACCTTTGGAAAATTCTTAGTTTCTAAATATTTGGTACAAATAACAGTGGATAATTTTAAGCTTGGTGCCAAATCTACTTAGACTCATTAATGAAATATCAAGCTTTTTGAAGCATAGTATAATAGCCTGTCAAGCCAAAGCTGCATGCTCATTAAAATAAAATAATATGCATGAATATTTTAGAGATTTTCCTAGATCAGTTGTAGTTGTCAGTCGGTGTGTACCATTTCCATTGGAAAGAGTACTACCACAAAACAAAATATGCTATCTGCAGCTGTAAGAGCTGATATGTGTCAAGCGTTAACAAGAGATGTACCATGAACTAATAGTGAAAGAAATATTTGTCTCCCTTTATTGTAATTTGCAGAGGTAAAAATAATTCTCTCTTGTGCAGGAGATAAGTGTGTGTCTATAAACAATTTATTCACATTGTATAATTATGAAATTCAGTTTTAATTACCATACCATATGACTAATGTGTTCACATAGCATCAAAATGTACTGCAAATGTGGGAAAATGTGCATTAAATTTATGAATTTAAGTGGAGCTGTTATTTTAGTTATTATGGAGTGACACAGACGTTTTCAATTTTACAAACAATCTGAACAATGGCACACAGTTGAATGACTTTTTCAAGTTCAGAATTTAAACTCTATCTTCCTTAATGCTTTTTTATTTATATACCAACCATACAAGAATTACTACTCACACTTTCCTCTGTTCCTCTTTCACTAAAAATAAAATTAAAACATTGCTTTAAAATTTGTTTTTCCTTGATCTATAGCATCATCTCAAGGCAATATTGTAGTCATATAACTTCATTTCCTCCAGTTTATCTTCTTTTCAAGGTAAAGATGTAGTTAATTTACCAAACTGTAGAGAATAAATTGTTTGCGATGTATGAAGAGTGTGATAGGTATCGCAATGCCTAAGAGAATATTGAAGAAGAGACAGTGATCCATCAGAAATAAGATAAAAATAAGTGCAAGATGAATCAACTGTGTGTTGGTTGCCTTTCTCAAAACAGAAGAGAAGGCAGTAAATTGGAGAGGCACATCAGTAGCTGCAATGATGGAATAGTACTAGTACAGCTAACAGTTTCCTTTCTTTAATAATAGTAATAACTTATTATGTCAGTTTCATCATTTCATGTTCCTGTAATATAATAATCCATCCCTTCACTGGACCATCTGACTTTACTTATTTTTGCACAACTTCGAAATACAGAAAGATCTTGATCAAACAATTCTTCATTAAGCATTATGCATTTCAAAATTTCATCAGCAGACTGAAGATTAAAATCAAATTTAATACAAAGCTCATTAAAGTAAGTTGGCACTGGTTCTATTCAAATAAACAATGGCACTGTCAAATATGCCTACATAAGATGAGACTTGTATTGTATTTGGTCTATGTGCTTACTTTCATGAGCTTTGTATCAAGTCTGATTTTAACCTTCAGCCTGATGATGAAATTTTGAAGCACGCAACACTCAATAAAGAATCAAGACCTTTCTATATTTCGAAGTTTTGCCAAATCTGAATGGTTGCCTGCCTCTACCATGGATGTATTTCTCCATCTACACTCCTGGAAATTGAAATAAGAACACCGTGAATTCATTGTCCCAGGAAGGGGAAACTTTATTGTCACATTCCTGGGGTCAGATACATCACATGATCACACTGACAGAACCACAGGCACATAGACACAGGCAACAGAGCATGCACAATGTCGGCACTAGTACAGTGTATATCCACCTTTCGCAGCAATGCAGGCTGCTATTCTCCCATGGAGACGATCGTAGAGATGCTGGATGTAGTCCTGTGGAACGGCTTGCCATGCCATTTCCACCTGACGCCTCAGTTGGACCAGCGTTCGTGCTGGACGTGCAGACCGCGTGAGATGATGCTTCATCCAGTCCCAAACATGCTCAATGGGGGACAGATCCGGAGATCTTGCTGACCAGGGTAGTTGACTTACACCTTCTAGAGCACGTTGGGTGGCACGGGATAGATGCGGACGTGCATTGTCCTGTTGGAACAGCAAGTTCCTTTGCTGGTCTAGGAATGGTAGAACGATGAGTTAGATGACGGTTTGGATGTACCGTGCACTATTCAGTGTCCCCTCGACGATCACCAGAGGTGTACGGCCAGTGTAGGAGATCGCTCCCCACACCATGATGCTGGGTGTTGGCCCTGTGTGCCTCGGTCGTATGCAGTCCTGATTGTGGCGCTCATCTGCACGGCGCCAAACACGGATACGACCATCATTGGCACCAAGGCAGAAGCGACTCTCATCGCTGAAGACGACACGTCTCCATTCGTCCCTCCATTCACGCCTGTCGCGACACCACTGGAGGCGGGCTGCACGATGTTGGGGCGTGAGCGGAAGATGGCCTAACGGTGTGCGGGACTGTAGCCCAGCTTCATGGAGACGGTTGCGAATGGCCCTCCGATACCCCAGGAGCAACAGTGTCCCTAATTTGCTGGGAAGTGGCGGTGCGGTCCCCTACGGCACTGCGTAGGATCCTACGGTCTTGGCGTGCATCCGTGCGTCGCTGCGGTCCGGTCCCAGGTCGACGGGTACGTGCACCTTCCGCTGACCACTGGCGACAACATCGATGTACTGTAGAGACCTCACGCCCCACGTGTTGAGCAATTCGGCGGTACGTCCACCCGGCCTCACGCATGCCCACTATACGCCCTCGCTCAAAGTCCGTCAACTGCACATACGGTTCACGTCCACGCTGTCGCGGCATGCTACCAGTGTTAAAGACTGCGATGGAGCTCCGTATGCCACGGCAAACTGGCTGACACTGACGGCGGCGGTGCACAAATGCTGCGCAGCTAGCGCCATTCGACGGCCAACACCGCGGTTCCTGGTGTGTCCGCTGTGCCATGCGTGTGATCATTGCTTGTACAGCCCTCTCGCAGTGTCCAGAGCAAGTATAGTGGGTCTGACACACCGGTGTCAATGTGTTCTTTTTTCCATTTCCAGGAGTGTAATAAGGGCTTAATGATTTCTCACATCGTTTTCCACTTAATTTTACCCAGTAGTTTATTATCAATTTATCTCTGTCATATAAATTTCCAGTGCTGTCCATTTAATAAGCATCTAATGTCTGTATCATTCATCATCACTGCTACACTCCAATCAATTGAAATTGCTTTTTTGTTGACAATTCAGATCTTGCAACCTAGTGCCCCTAATCAAAGGTGACCAAATGAGGTGATGCTGAGGACAGGGCCTGAGATCTGTGTCGAACCATCTGGATTTATGATTTCCACTTTCCCTAAATTGGCTAACATGAATGCCAGAATTCTTCTTCTGTCTTGCTGTGCATAGGAAGAACACAGTTTGTTATAGTTTTCACTGGTGGTAATGTATAGACTGATGGCACAAAAAAGGTGGTTCTGGGGCTAAATGACAGTGAAGATCATGAAGTGAATGAATAACCAAAACAAGTCCAGAGCACAGCAAAGTCATCTTAAGCATGTACAAGAATCCAGAGAGCTATCCAAATCACAAGCATAAATCAGGCAAGATCGAAACTCTACTACTCTATGGTATGCAGCTAAAGGCTTAAGTGACTGGTGAGAGACTGGGCAGCAATAATCGGACTGCAGTATTTAGTGGTTAACCCTCATCAGAGAGTGGTGCCATCTCACGTGTTGCCACGGCAGCTGCACTTCATGCAGGCACAAGCTGTGCTGTCATCAGGGTACCCAAATATATCTGATGGGTTCTCACTGTAGACACTCGGGTGGCCTGGCCTGTGCTGACATCACCAAGGAAGGAGGGGGGAAGAGAGAGATATGCAGGAATTCCCACCAAAGGTTCCTGCAGTAGGATGGAAGGTGGTGGCATTTGTGGGAGTCCGGGCTGATTGATGGAATCCGTGGTGCAGCTTGGGCCAGCCTGCAGGAGAGTGGACACTGTATGTGGTGGAGATGGAACCAATGGTTCAGTCCCCATGAGCACTGTTGGCCAATAATGTTGAACCTCAGTTGATCGTAAGGAAGGTGGGCAGTGGTGGTGGGGGTTGGAGTCGGGAGCAGTGTAGGGGTTTGACATTCATCATTGCTGGTCATTGTCTACCTCCTTTTGACACCTGAGGGCAGAGGGTATAGTGGTAAGAGGAAGGATCATGGGCTGGCTTCTCTCTGGAGCACTTGCAGATGACACACCTGGTGGCAGTGGAGGGGAAAGGGGTGGTAGTACATCATATGGCAGTCAGAGGTGATTCCAGTGCCAAACCAGCTGCTCCTGCCTGGCCTTAACCTCAAACATCTGCCTCCCCTTACTGCCAGTGATTGGGTCCACCCAGGATTCTTGTTGAATCTAAAAGCCCAGACGTGGGAGTCCACGCGGTAATATGACTGCACATGTGGGCAGTGGTCCCACTGAGCCGGATACTCAAACGGGGTGCAGGGCCTGCACCCGTGTGCAATTTCATCTGGGCTACATCCATTCACAGGGATGGACCAATAGGTGGTGAGGAAGCTGGTGAGTACATCCTTGCTGAAACTGTCATCAGTAGCTTTCACATGTGCATCTTGAATGTCCTGACCATCTGCTCAGCTTCCAAATTGGTGCGAGATGGAAAGGGGCAGTAGTTGGGTTCTCAATGCCATGAGACATAAGGAAAGTTAAGAGTAGGCATCGACAACTGGCAACCATAATGCTCCCCGGAAGGGATTGGTGAAATTAACATGCACTCTTGCCAGTGGTGGTCAGGATATAGCCAAGGGTTGAAATGCTGTGCTATGGCCAACTAGTTGTCAGTGCAGGCATGGCAGATTCAATTGTGGTATCAACCCGAGGCCTATGCTCATGATGCCATTCTATTGCCTACGTTCTGCACATTCCCCATTGTGCAGTGTGGAGAAGCTTCATTATGTGGGAGCAGAGCATGGAAGGTACTACCACTTGGCATTCAGCATAGTCCCTAGCCAACAAACTGGCCCCCTCAGTGCTGTTAAGCCTTTACTGTATGGAAAGATGGGTGTGCCATTCCAGGCTGGTGTCCTTAGGCAAGTGCTTCAGCCAATCCCACCACACAGCACACAAAATCTTGCAGAGGAGCAGATCACAGGCTGTTTCTGTTGCTACTTCATACACTGTAATTGGAAATTCATTAAGAGTGTATTGCTGATTTGCATCTAACTCAGAAAACAGTGGCTTGTGCCTACCAAACTCGGCATCTTGGCTGCACAGCAATTGGAAAAGTGCATCAGTATGGAGTGCTGCATGGTGGGCCAATAATTGATCTCATAGTTACTTATGGCCAGTGCTCACACTTGCAACCACTGCGCTGTTTTATAGGGAAGTTTTGAATGGGAGCTGAACTGATTCGTTTTGGCCTTCCACCTGAGGTTGACATCCTATCTCATGGGGGCATCATGCTGCTTTGGCGGGATGACCTTCATAGTCAACCCATCTCCCTGACTACCCGTCTTCAAGCTGTTGCTGTTTGCCTCTTTCTTCCCCACCTGACTTTTTCCCTTTGTGCCATTTATCTTCCTTCAGCTTATTGGGCAGCTACCTCCACCGTTTTTGCTACTCGGTGACTTAATGTGCATCATCCCCTTTGGGGTTCTCCCAGGACCTGCCAGAGAGGTGCCCTCTTGGCTGACATTCTTAACCAACTCAACCTCTTCTGCCTTAACACTGGTGCACCCACTTTCCTTTCCGACTCCTCACACACTTATTCCCACTTGGACCTATCCTTTTGCACTGCCCAGCTTGCCCATCATCTTGAGTGGTCCGTTCTTTCTAATGCCTACTAGAGCGACCATTTCCTTTGTGCTCTCCATCTGCTGACTCCTACCCCACCCACATGTATGCCCAAATGGCAGCTTACTAATGCTGATTTACTCAGTTGTGATGACCAGGTAGACTATCTCACGAACGTTATCCTTACTGCTGCAGAATATTCCATTCCTCGCACTTCCTCTTTACCACATCGTGTCCCAGTCCCTTGGTAGACTGAGGTGTGCTGCAATGCAATTTGTGCATGGAGACGTGCTCTCCACATTTTTAACCACCACCCTATGCTGGAAAACAGCATTCATTATAAGCAGATGTGTGCAAAGTGTCGTCGAGTTCTTTGGGATAGTAAAAGAGCTAGTTGGATATTGTTCACTAGTTCTTTTAACAGTTCCACACCTTCCTCTGTTGTGTGGGCCAGCCTTTGACGGCTCTCTGGAACCAATATCCATTTCCGGCTTGACAGTAGGTGCTGCTGTCATCGTGGATCCTGTTGCTACCTCCAACACCTTGGGCCGCCATTTTGTGGAAGGGAGCTCTTGCCACTATAACCCTGCCTTTATCAGTAGGAAATGAGTGGAGGAGGCTCAGGTGATAACACTTCTCTTCTCCAAACCGTGAGTGCTACAATGTCATTTTCACTATGAGGGGGCTAGATCATGCTCTCAGTTCATCCCAGTCCTCCACCCCAGGGCCAGACGCGATCCACATTCAGATGTTGCAGCACCTCTCTCTTGCAGGAAAGCACTTTCTGCTTAACACATACAACTGCATCTGGGCTGAGAGCACATTTCCTGGACACTGGCATGAAGCCATAGTCATACCCATGCCTAAGCCCGGTAAGGACAAAAACCTTCCTTCTAACTACTGCCCCATCTCTCTTACCACCTGTCTTTGTAAGGTGATGGAATGTATGATTAATGCTCGGCTGTGGTGGTTTGAATATCGCCATTTACTCACGAATGCACAGTGTGGATTTCGAAAGCAGTGTTCTGCAGTTGACCATCTCGTTAGTTTGACCACCCATGTCATGAATGGTTTTCTGCGGAAATCCCAGACTGTGGCCATGTTTTTCAATTTGGGGAAGGCCTACGACACCTGCTGGAGAACTGGTATCCTCCGTACTCTTTACAGGAGGGGCTTCTGTGGGCGCTTGCCATGTTTTCTTTGGGCATTTTTACAAGACCAAGTTTTCAAGGTGCGTGTGGGTTCTGCTTTGTAAGACACCTTTATTCAGGAAAATTGTGTGCCTTAGGGTTCCGTCCTGAGCATCATCCTCTTCGCTATTGCTATTTACCCTATCATGAGCTGTCTCCTGCCAGGCGTCTCCAGTTCACTTTTTTTTAATGATTTTGACATCTATTGCAGCTCTCTATCAACCTGCCTCACTGAGCAGCATCTTCAGTGCTGTCTTAATCATCCTCACTCCTGGAGCATCGCCAATTGCTTTCACTTTTCCTACGACTAAACAATCTGTATGAATTTCTGGCAGAACAAATGGTTTCTCTCACCATCTCTACATCTTGGGCCTGTTGCCCTTCCATTCATTGACACTACGAAATTCCTGGGGCTCATGCTCGATTGGAAACTCTCTTGGTCCTCCCATGTCTCTTACCTGGCAGCCCACTGTATACAGTCCCTCAATGTCCTACATGTCCTCAACGGTACTTCTTGGGGGTGCTGATCAAACCACCCTCCTCCGTTTGTACCGGTCCCTTGTCCATTCAAAACTTGACTATGGGTGCTTTGGTTATGCATCTGCATGCCCGTTCCTTTTGCTCCTGCTCAACACTATCCATAATTGTGGTATCCAGTTGGTGATGGGTGACTTTTACACCAGCTCGGTTGAGAGTCTGTATGCTCAAGCTGCTTAGCTACCACTGTCCTACCTCCGTGACTTTCTCCTCAGCAGGTATGCATGCCATTTGTCTGCCATCCTTGGCCCCCTTTCCTATGCCCCCTTCTTTGATGATTCCTTCAATCATCAGTATGGGGCTTGTCCCTCTTCTCTGTTACCTCCTGGAGTCTGCTTTCGCCACTTGCTACAGTGGCTTAACTTCACGCTGCCTGCAACTTTCCCCGTGGGTGTGAACCCTTCACTACCTTGGCTTTGTGAATGGCCGATGTTAACCTTGGCCTTCATTCACTTCCTAAGGACACTACTCCAGCCTTTGGCACCTGTGTCTTTTGATAGCTTCGAACGCACTACTCAGTATTTACAACCGAGCTTTTCACCTTGTATCACGCTGCGGAGTACATCTGATGACACAGCCTTAACAATTGTGTCCTCTGCTCAGACTCACTCAGCACCCTCCAATGTCTCTGTGCGGTCTACTCTGCTCATCACTTAGTGCAGCGGGTACAGAAAAACTGTCACTTGCTCCCTCTTGGTGGAGCCAATGCCATGTTTCTGTAAGTCCCTGGTCATGTCGGTCTGCCAGGAAATGAGGCTGCTGCTGCCGCTGCTGCCAAGGCTGCAGTCCTCTCACCTCAGCCCGCAAGTACCTCTATTCCCTCCGATGATCTCTGCATTGCATTCTATCAGGAGGTGGTGTCCCTTTGGCATCGCCAGTGGTCATCCCTTCACGGGAATAAGCTTCAGCATATTATGCCTCTTCCACTGCCTTGGATGACCTCCTCTCGGCCCTCCCACCAAGAGGAGATTATTTTAACTTGGCTGCGTATTGAGCACTGCCTTTTTAGCTATTGTCATTTGCTCAATGGCACTGCCCGACCACTTTTTACGCATTGCGCCCAAATTTTAACTGTCTGCCACTACATGCTGGAATGCCCTTTTTTTCTAACTTACATTCCATCTTGGGTTTTCCATCTGATTTATCAGCTGTTTTAGCAAACAATGCATGGGCTGTATACCGTGTTTTACTTTTTATCCACTGAAGCAATATGGTGAAGGCCATTTAATTTTTAGTTTTGAATTTCTATTTTTGTATTGTGTTTTTTGCTAGCCCTGTTTTTGTTTAGATGTCTCATATTCTTTCCACTGGGACTGACATATAGTCGTTTCCCTTGTCTATCTGTTTACGTTCTATAGTCTTGACTTAGACGCATATGACCTCAGTTGTTTTTTGTGCCCTAAAACGAAACAAACTGATGATGTAACTCCAACACTTTGCGACCTACCTGATACTACTTTAACTTGCTCATGCATGGCTAAAGGCAGTGAACAAGCTTTACAAAGCTTAGTTACTGCCAATTGCTTTAAGGATATGTGGGCCTGCTGTTGCACAACTTAATGGGTAGATTCAAACAACCACTAAAGTTGTGCACACAGTGTATCAAGTTCTGTGAATGGGACTGCAGATGAAACTAGATAAAACTGGTACTAAATTGGAAAAATAAAGTGTAAAAGCATCTAGAAATATTTTAGTTGTCATCCAAGATTTGACTATAAGCAAGGTTAGTTACCAAGCTACATTTTTATACTTTGCTTCGACAACAATCTGACCCCACACCAGGATCAACTGGCCATTGTATGCCACTATTTTACAGTGAGGGTACTACAACTGCAAGGAGCCAATGTGCTGATGTGTGTCCTCATTAATCAAAGACACAGCCACATCTGTTCCAACTGGAAATCTGCTGTCACTTCCTTTAATTTCCAGTTGCAACATGAGATGCTGCACCCCATCTGCTACTGCCCTGGGCACCAGCAAGATAATGTATAGCATGCTGACTGCAATGTTGATCCACACTGGTTGAGGCAGGCACTCACCAGATGCCCTTGTTTGTGGCATCCATATGACATCACGGAAAGGGTGCTGATGCTGTAGGCTGCTATCTGGACATGATTTGATGGCACTAACTTGGTTTGGTCTTTTGACTTGCTTGAGCCTCCACTCACTTTGAGATGCACTGATGCTGAACAAAGTGCTCCCATTTGTGTGTGTGTCTATCAATGATGAGGGCAGGGGATCACTAACGCTAACTACCGAATCCCATGTCATCTTACTATCAGACAAATAAGAGCTTGGTAAATCAGATGATGATAGTTGGAAATCATTAGCTGAGTGCAGAGCAGAGTAATGACTAACACTGCTTATGGTGTTGACACCAGAGGGATCACAAAACATAGCTTTCGCTGACACAGTTACTTTGTGAGCTTTGGCAGTTTTTAACACATCATTCAAATCGGGATGAGACACCTCTAAAGCCTACTCACTAATTTCTCAACCAGAAGCAAGATGGATAATAACATCATGGATTAAGGAATCAACATATGATGTATCAAATTGTTTACAGGAAAAATCACACTTGCATGTCAAGCCTTAGAAGTTAGCAGCTCATGCTGCATAGGATTGTATATGTTGCTTAAGACACTGATTAAATTTGAACCAGCTGCAATGACATTAGTTTGGTGACCGTAATAGTTACAAAGCTAACCACAAACATCAGAAAAAGTAAAAACTACTGGCATCAAAGAGAGGGCATAATTTTTGCACCACTGCATCAGTTTACTCCTAGAAGACAGTATCAGTGCACACTAATATTCAGGGTCAGTTATTTGACTTGCCTTGTAGTGGAGAACAAAACAACATAAATAGACCTTCCAATTCTCATCTGCTTCAATGAAACAAGTGAAAGATGGAGTGGAAGGCAAGCAAAATGCATCTGACGACTGTCATTGGTGTTGCGGAAGCTGTAAAAGCTGTGTCTGCTGTTGCTGGTGGAATTCCCATTGTTTTCCTTGCTGTTGCTGCTGTTGGTGGTGGTGGTGGTGGTGGTGGTGGTGGTGCTACTGCTGCTGCTGCTGCTGCTGCTGCTTTCACAGCTTCAGATATTTGGGGTCAATGCCACGCTGGAATAGGTGCTCAGCGAGAAAGTCCTTGTAGACATTCTTCTATCCTACTCTGTGTAGGTAAAACACAGTTTAAGATAATCCACATTGGTGGTAACATAGAGACTGGCAGAATGTAACATCTGGTTCCAGAGGTAAATGACAACAGACATCATGAAATGCACATATAACCAAACCAAGTCCAATGCATAGCAAAGTCATCATAAGCATACACATAAATCCAGAGGGCAATCCAAATCATCAAATCACTAAAGTAAATCAGGCAAGGTCATGACTCTACTATCAAATGGCATATGACTAAAGGCTTCAGTGATTAGTGAGAGACTGGGCAGCAAAGCTGGGATGCAGTATTTAGCAGTACTCATCAGAGGGTTCTGTCATCTCAAGCGCTCTCCAAGGTGGCTATGCCTCATAAAGGTGCAAGCCATGGTTGTCGCTGGAGCCTGAGTATCTCTGACATGTTTACCCTATGAATACCCAAGCTAGGCAGGTAATGTGAATCACTGTCAAACACTAAAATTCCTTCAGAAAGTCATGATCAGTTTTCTTCCCCATCCTTCCAAAGTCTATGCTTCTGCTCTGTCTCTGATGACCTCACCACCAATGAGACAGTAAACAATAATCTTTCTTTCTTCAATTGGAGCTTCCAGTGCCACATATGAGATGTCCACTATTGATAGTGCACCACAATAAAATTCATTTCATTTGCAGTTTTCAAGTAGGGAGGTATAATCCATAACTGAGTATTGCCAGCAGCCTATTTAACTGTCACCACAAAAAGTGAAACTGCCTGGCAGATTAAAACTTTGTGCTAGACTTGGACTCAAATCTGGGACCTTTGCATTACTGCCTGACCTATTCAAGCACAATCGTGACCCACATTCATAGCCCTACTTCCACCAGTACCTCATCTCCTACCTCCCTAACTTCAAAGAAATTCTCCTGCATACCTTGTGGAACTAACACTCATTTCTTCCAGGAGAGCATGATATTTTCCAATTTTCCCCAAGATCGTCTTTACATTCTTTAGAAAATACATGGAAAGATAGTGAGATAGAATTATGAAATTTCACATGCAACGGAATGCACCACCCTCACTAAATTCATAAAATTTTGTATCATATTGTGAATATCAAATACAAGAAATGAAAAATTTTAACAGGAAACAAAAATTCTACTTGAGAGAAAAGGAGTACTGAAATTAATGAAAAAGTTGATGGTTCCAGACATATATATTGTAACTGAGCAAGATGGCACAAAGATTAAGATATTGGCATTAAAGTGGGGTTCAAATCTCCACCCAGATTGAGGTTTATTGTTGCTTCCCTAACTCACTTCAGGTGAATGCTCAGATGGTTACTTTGAAAAGGCCATGAGCAATACTCTGTACCATCCTTGTGCAATCAGAGTCTGTCAGCGATCTTGGATGATCTTATCATCACCAGGACATTAAATCCTCACTTTCCTTCCTTCTTTGTTTTATATTTCAAACAAAAAAACTGATGAGGCATTGAGTTGCAGACAGAGACAAATGAAAAACACTAGTAAAATATTTGTCATTATTCCATCCTGGAGTTTTTCTTTTTTGAAAAAATGGTTCTCGATTTTTTCAGAAATAATTTTATACATCAGAAAGTCATTTTTTATGTGATATCAGTATAAGTTTCTCAACAGTTTTAATTTAACCAATGAATTTTTATCAAGATATAAAAGTAATTACATACTGGTGAGACATTAAATTTTATTTCTTTGTACTAGTACGGGGAAATGGAAAGTAAGTCAACTTGCAAAGAGTAGAGTTATCATACTTGTACCTGCAAACTTGTTAGAAATTTGTAGTCTTCTCCGGTGCCTTTCATAAAAAGTGGAAAGTTTAAATTATTTTCTGTTCATTTGTGTCCCATCCACCAATATTTTAGAAAGGTGTCATTGAATGTGTTTATTCATGATTCTTGGCAGCTACTGAATAAGAAAAAAATTTGATCAACCTCTATCACTGGACTTCTATTTATTCACTTCACAACCAGTTTCTGAAAACTAGCCTCCATCATCAGGTGCCTAGCAAACAGGAAGGAATTTTGTAACTAGACACCTTATCATGGAAGGTAGCCATCCAAAAATAGTTGTCAAGTAAAGAAATTAAACTACAGTGGCAGAGATTAATTTTTTAATTTTTATACAGTCAAATCAACATTAACACACCAGAAATTCCATACCTCCAAATATAGGAGGAAGCAGAAATTTAATTTAGATGAAGTACAGCCCAATTTTTCCTGCCAGTTTTTTGTTGGATGCTATAGGTCCATCTAATCAGTAGAGACATGGTAAGCATGTTACCTTCAGTGTTGATGTGGTGTACATGAGCTACACAATGTGCAGTCATTAATTCCAAAAGATTTCTCATGTGAAGCAGAAGTCCAGTTATTTTTCCCCACTTGAGAGATTTTAGTTTCTCAGTTGAAAATATGTTTCTCCATTTACGCACTGCAAACGAGAGGAAATTATAATATTTACATGTACTGAATGGAGAAATTTGTGTTTCAGCAAGCATATCACGCAGCCACGGTGATCCGTCAAATGCAGCGGATGGCTCTGAGTGGAAGTAGCTCTGGACGCAGCCCTGTGCCAGCTCGAACCTGCCTCAGTGAAAGCCTTAATGGCTCTCCTCGAAATGACTAGCATGTCCTGTCTTTGTTGTACAACATTGGAATATCTGTTTCAAGGCCTTGAACTGTTCTAGTTTACACTCCAAATGTATATTGGTGCTTTTCTTTCTGAATAGTCTCTTAAGTGGGAAATTCAAATTTCTGAATGTTTGCGACAAAGATCTGAAATTCTGATCTGTGGCAATTACATTAACAAATCTCATAACAAATCAGTATGATATTAGTATTTACTTGATTTTAGTGCACATCTGAAAAAAAAATTAAAATTTCTGTCCTGTTTTTATTTTTATATATATATATATTTTTTTCCTTATCATGTCACTCGTGTGGCTGCTGGCTCATATACCATGAAAGAAAAAGCACAAAATAATGCTTTACTTAAAAGCAAATTGCTAGCTTGCTGTGATGGAACTCTTTATGAAAGAAGTGTAAAATTAAATTACTCAAAGTTTCTTTTCAGTCGCAATGTACTGATGAAATAAATGTGCTCCTATGTGGTATATTTCTTGACAGTGGCTGATATGTATCATAGTGATATAGATGTGTTAAATTTGGGTCACAAGAAGAGTTTCTTTTCAAAATAGTGCATAAGTTTAACATCACTTCTTCTGATAAATTTGAACATAAACTGTCGTCCTATCCAAATGTCAAAAATGCATGAACAGAACTTTCAGCTGATCATTTTTCCTCTAGAAACAATGAAATATTAAAGAAAATTGTGTATATTGGTATAAATTCTGAAAGAATTGATCAAATATAAGGATGGAATGGTTTGTGCAACTGGGAAAGGCTGATAACATTGTGTTCTCCAAAATTTTTGCACTTACAATCACAGTCATTATGGCTTTTTATGGTTGGCATGCCACATATGTTAATCAGCAGCACTGCTTGCTCTCCCAGTCAGTCAGGCAACCTATTTGTGGCGTATTGAAATGAAAAGGCAAACTTTATGACATGTTGGTATTAGAACTTATGTAGATTCTTTCTGACTTTAGGGTTGACACAGACAATATTAATTTGTCTGAATGTTGTGTGTTGTCTACTGAATAGCTGTAAAAGAAGTGGAGATGGTGGATATGGCTTGAATAGTCAGTCCCTCACTGAAAGTATGATAAAGTAACTGCTACTTTCTCATGAACACAAAATTTAAGTATGGTAAACCTGTTTACACTTGAAACATCAGATTCACCAAAAACTGAGTTAGTAGAAGATTACTTAACTGTTGTGTCATACTCTTAATTGTAATGTCAGTGCTGCATAATACTGCTGAAGACTACCTCAACTGAATAAAACTTGAATATCTTTTTCTCATTACGGTATAAACAATCATTTACTTTAATGACAATAGTGACAAATCATTAACAAGCTAGCAACTTATTTACTTCTTAAATACAATGTAAAATGATTGATATACAATAAAACTTCCATTTATGTACACTGTTATGTTACAAGCAATTGTAATGGCCTGGAGCCACCCACACCTCCTTGCATGCCAGTTACAAAAATTAAAATATTTATATCTGTGCATAACATTTACATTGAATTTCGACATGCTCTACTTATTTTTGTGTATACATTAAACAGTGCCCTAACCTTCAAAGGACAGCCAACATTTCCAGCTGAACTCTCCAGCAGCTATGGGCATAGGTAGCAAAGAAGGGTATCGCTGTTTTCACTATTAAGAGAGAGGGAATGGATTATTCCAGGAACAAATGCTCCAGTGGATATACACAGTGTAAAGAAAACATACTATACAGTACACTGCTGCAGGCATGTTACAACTAACCAAAAATTATTTTTTACTTCATTTAGGGAACTAACTGTATTGTCATTGGCCTAGTAGTAGCAGTAGCTCTAGTGGTATAAGTAGTTATTAGTGGTAATTAAGGATTGTATAACAGTTTCAGAATTTACTTGTCTTTTAATATGAAACAGGTTAATGGAAATCTTGACCATGTGAGCTTGAGAGGTGGTGGCAGCTCTTTCTTTTGAAAATGCCTCATGTTATAATTGAGTTGGAGAATTATAGTAATTATAAAATAACATAAAAAGAGTAACGTGCTGGGAATAGTAGGAACAAATGTTTACTGTAACAAACTTTGTTATTTGTGAAATAGAGAAACTTTCAAAGGCAAGTTGTTCATAAAGTGAGAACATCTAGTATCATTATTAATTAAAATTTAAGGTGTTTGGTATAAGATATGTTTGCCTTGATTCACAGTCTGCTGTAAATTGCACACTCTCTCTCTCTCTCTCTCTCTCTCTCTCTCTCTCTCTCTCTCTCTCTACTATTAATCATTCTCATAGCATGTGAGCACGTGTGGGGGATTATCTATCATATTTTCTTCCGCTTTACGTTGTTGGCTGCTTGAATTCATTTGAGTCTGGTAACATTTTATTAGTTGCACAATCAATCTGACTCTAAAATCACTTATATTGTCCACTTTGAATGTTTCACAGTTTTGCTATCTTTATTTTGTATTTCCAGAGTTCATGTGCTCTAACATAAAATAAGTGGTTTGAGGTGAGCAAGTTTGCAATGAGGTTGTATCTGGCTGTGCTCTACCATTAATGATATCTGTGTTAGTAAATCAATACAGAGAAGAAGACATACACCTTTTACAACAAATTCACTGCTAATTGGGTGATGTTAGGAAGTCATCAGTTTAAGGCACACACATTTTCCATTTTTTTGGGTACCTTCATGTATGAAATAACATTTTTTTAAACATTGCACAAACAATTGTGCTTCTAAGCACTGTATGTTCCACATTTACAAAAAAGTTATCTTGCTTCAAACTTAAGAACAAGAGCCAAAAGTGTGTGTTAGACAGGTAATTATCCTCTCTCTGACTGTAAAGTGTGTGGGAAACCTCATGGTCTAAAGCATTGTTTCAATCTCAAATGTAGTTCTATTCTTGCATATAATATGCAACTCCATTCAGAGGTGTGTCTGAGTAAATCAAACTAATAGTGTGCATCAGGTAATCTGTACCCACATATAGGTAACTATTAGCTGAAGCTTCAGAATAAAGTAATATACAACTACCACGTCTAAACAGAGTAAAAGACTTTACCTATTTTTGAAATGTGTGTTCACACACTCATTTTTATTTCCATTGCAACTGAAAAGGTCACAGTACAAGGATGTTGGTATTAGTAGAAGCAGATAAATCTAGAGCTGCTTCTTGAGAATTTCAAATTTGAAAAAAATCTAACTCTTCTTATCTCTAGACCATGTACTTGTCTTTAGTGACATTACAACAAGGTTTAAGCATTTAAAAATGTAGTATATATCCATTTTATGATGTTATATTGTCTGCATATTTTATTACCCAATGTATATATTATTAATGGCCTTACCCTGTATGTAGAGGTTTTGATTATTACAGTTCCAGAATAAGAGACAGAAAATGACTGTGCAAAGCACTCAGACATTCAGTCCACTAATTCATTTACAAAGCTGCTGGCAGAGAAAGATATGTGCACTTTTAATGTTATCATTCATATTAATCCTTACTTTTGTTTACTTTTAAGGGCATAAAGTTACAATTTTTTCTTGGTTAGGCTATGTAATACTTACCATAACCATACGACAACATAAAAATACATGTTATCCACCAAGATTATGAATATGTTCCATTTTTGTCTGTGTGTACCTTATAATAAGAATATATAACTGAGGAAACAAACCACAGAGAAAATATTGTGGACTTTATTTTATATGCAGTTTGCAGCACTGAGTTTAGTTTGATCTGAAGATTTCTGTGACTCTACTGTGCAAATTGTAAATCATGTCATGACACAAACTTAATCATACATAAGTGCTTTAGCATACTACAACATTCTTTTAGGTGGACTTGAATTGTACTGTTATCCTGATTTCAGTCAAAGAGGGAATAAACATATATTTTTATGCTAGTTAAAGAATGTGCTGAAGGCTATATCTTCAATAAAGATAATTTAACATAAAAGAATAAAGACAAAATGATGAAGGGTAAGAAAAAAAAGAAAGTAGGAGCATGGAAAATGACAATCTGCATCAAAAAAGTGAAATTTGTGAGGAACAAAATATGTTTACTGATACAATTTGAGATTTAAATAAATAAATTTAATCGTCTCATCTGATTTCACTCTGTTTTTGATATCTTCAAATTCAGTATTAAAGTTCTCATTGTTTTAACTGAAACTAGTGTTAGCATTACTTCAATATGCCAGATTTATTAGAAATTAATTGTTATCCACATATCGAACATGATGCTTATGTCACAGGAATCTTGTATTGTAGCTACCCCCAACAATAATAAACTTTAAAAAAGGAAACAAAAAAATATCAAACTGATTCTTTAAATCAAAGCATGGAATTCCAAGGGGGCTGTGCTATTCCTCTAGTTCATTACTGACTTGAGATGTATGTATATATTTAAAACAATAATGATCAGGACTAATGAGTATGTTTCATGTATTTTAACTGAAGTTGATGTACTACTACATTGTATGTAAACTACCCATGTGATAATTTGTGTGTATTAAATTGCTTATAAAGTTTCCATAAAACCAGCATTATCTTCAAACTATTTTGATACCTAATCAAATACAGTTTTACACACCTCAAGGAAGAATTACATATTAACTCAGAGATATTTCATTAATGTATGTATTTTGGATGCACAAAACATGGTGCAGTCATGTCAGAGGTGATATCCACATCCTTTTCTTTGACTAGACAACTGGCTCTTCCACCCACTAACATGAAAGTCTTCTGCTTAATTTAGATTCTAAATCACAATGCCAACTGACATTTTTCACACATACAGATATGAAAGGATGGGTGAGAATTCCTTTTGGATGCTTCTAAAGAAACATTGCAAAATATTAATGAAGCCCTTAAAGCATCTCAAGGAAAAAGTAATGCTGTACTATCTTGAGCACATGTGTAAATCAAAATACAATGTTAACAATGTAGGAAAAGATAGATTGATGCTTACCAAAAAGAAGACATGTTAAGTTGCAGACAGGCTCAATTAAAAGACACTTAGACAAATCTTTCAGCCACAGCCTTCATCAGCAAAACAAAACACACACCACCCACGCACACAGGCAAGCACACCTCATGCACATGACTGCCAACTCAGGCCAGAATGCAACTAACCCATGGGATGGAAACAGCAATCTGGAGGGGGCAGGGAAAGGGAAGGAGAAGAGATGGTAGTGGGTGGGTGGGGGAGAGAGGAATGCTATCTGGTGGACTTAGCAAGGACTAGAATGCCAACAGGCACAGTGTCAGGAGGTTGTGGGCCAGGGAGATGGGAAAAAAGAATTGGAAAGGGAGAGGATTGGGGAAAGATGGGCAGGTGCATTGACAGAAGGCAGCAAACAAAGAGGTTGGAGACAAGAATGGGGAGTAGATGATTGGACAGGGCTGGAACTGTTGGGTGAAAGGTGTGGGGACAGTATGTTACCATAGGTTGAGGCCGGGATACTTATGGGAGTAGAGAATGTGTTGTAGGGATAAGTTCTGCTGCAATCATTGCACAGCTTTGTATATTAGTATGACAACCAACCAGCTGTCCACCAGGATGAATAACCATTGCCCAATTGTGGCCAAGAGCAAAGTAGACCGTCCTGTGGCACAGCATGCAGCTGAACAAAACATGATTTATCTCAGTGGCTGCTTTACTAGCCTAGCCATATGGAGTCTCCTCTCCACCACCAGCTTTTCTGAACCGCGAAGATGGGAGCTACCCCTACAAACTGTTCTCCACTCCCATATTTATCCTGGCCTCAAACTATGGTAACACACTGTACTCACACCCTCCCCTCAACAGTTTCCACCCCATCTGTCCTATCATCTCCTCATTCTTGTCTCCCATCCTCTTTGTTTGCCACCCTCTGCCAACAGACCTGCACATCTTTCCCCATTCCTCTCCTTTTTCACTACTTTTTCCCCCCACCTCCTTGCCCAACAACATCCTGACGCTGCACCTGTTGGCATACTAGTCCCAGCACACACATCCAGACAGCATTCCTTTGTCTCCCAACCCATACACTACTATCCCTTCCCCTTCAAACTTCTACTCCACGTGACAGTTACATTCTGGCCCAAATGCCAGAGTTGGTGGTCGTGTGAGGTGTGTGTGCTTATGTGTATGAATGGTGTGTGTTTCTCTTTTGCTGATGAAGGGTGTGGCCAAAAGTTTTGAGCCAGTGCCTATTTGTGCCTGTCTGCAACTTAACATGTCTGCTTTACAGTAAGTAGCAATCTATCTTTTCCTGCATTGTTAATATTCCTAGCTGCAGTTCCATTGTTTGACAACATAATGTTAGTGTTATAAATGCTCTCCTGGTAGAACATCTATTGGATTGTTTTGTACAACCATAATTTCCATT
This sequence comes from Schistocerca gregaria, assembly GCF_023897955.1. Lineage (NCBI taxonomy): Eukaryota > Metazoa > Arthropoda > Insecta > Orthoptera > Acrididae > Schistocerca > Schistocerca gregaria. Next base: position 132,218,603 of record NC_064931.1, on the reverse strand, counting down.
TGTATACTATAATCCACACAAAACACTTTTTCTTCAATGTAATATTAATATGAATAAAACAAATTTAGAAAAATGTAATGACATAGAACTAATAGAAGTTTAGATTATTATCAAAACACACACTCAAATGAACTGTTTTTATTCAATAAAGTAATGTGTTGCTCTTGCTTTGAGTACCCCCAGTCGTATCTTCCCTTTATTCTAAAACTTTTGTATGTAACAGTCAACAGGTGAACAGTACATAGTTAATGTACAGAAACAGCTCTTAATGAAACAAATATGCCAACAGTACTACCTAAAGAGTTTTTGCTAAGTGAATAACAGATTTTTCTCTATATTATTGCAGTTTATTTTCTGGGATATATTCTTTACTCAAAGCTTTCCTCTTGGTAGCCACTAATATGCAGCAAAAGTACTGCACTCGGTAAAGCCAATAAATGTTGCAAGGCTTACTGACAGGTGCAAGCCTTTTGATTTAATATATTTTCAACAACTAGCAAAACAATTTCATCACTCTTGAGTACCATAGCATTTGTACTTATGAGGCTGAGTGAACACTTTCAACTTTTCCTAAGGTAGAAAAATGTAAGACAGGCACCGGAAATCAAACTTTCAACCTTCACATCAGCAACCAACAACGCTAACTAGAAGTATGCACCACTAATCTATACAAATATTTCCCATTCATGTAGGCCAAATGATCACACAGAAACAAAATTAAATCCTTTTTATCTTTGTGGGTGTGAGGTATTGTAGACCTAACATGGCAAATGTGCTATTCGCTGCAATACAAAGAAACAATATGTGTGTTTCAACTTCACTGCAAGAAGACAAAGTCTGTTGTACCTAGTATTGAAGTATACACTTACTAACACTTTTTGTTCCATATTTAATTGTGAAAGAAAATGGTGAACAAGAAATACAGTATCACACAGTCCAAGAGTAATCCAGCTTCAAAGTGGTAGTTGTCATCACAAGGTAGCCGGCGTGTTATTCAGATCATACAGAGCACCAGCGAGAACTGCCATTCTCAGTGGAGCACTCACTCTTATCAGGCAGAGCAGCCACAAGATCCCACCGGGTGATGCGGCGATCACCTTGAAGGCATGGCTTCTTTCTGGCGTTTATCATGTAGCCACTTGCAGCTCACAGTACCATCGGTGGTGCAGGCAGCAAGTATGGATTGATTTTGAACAGTTACCTTCTCAAGATTACCTGTATGTCTACATCTGCACACCACAAACCACTATATGGTGTGAGGTTCAAAGTAACAGATCCATACCCCCTCCCCTTTCCTATTCAAAATGTGGATGGAATGCAAGAAGAAAGATTGTCAGTAATCAAGAATGTTTCGACATGCAAGATTAAATTCTAAATTTTATAACCTAGAAAAGTACTCAGTGCAACAACTACTAAATTATACAATTAATGACATACAGGCATCAATAACTAATCTAAAACTGCTCACTGCTCATTCATTTAGCAACACATTAGATGATGATAATGGAAATTCCTGGCTTGAGAATTAGATAACATTAAGGAAAGGCAACCATTCACCTATAGCAGATCAATGCATGGAACATAGAAACACACACCAGAAAACGGGACTCATACTAGCTTTAAACCCACCCAGACACCCAATAGGTTTGATAAAGTGAAATCTTCCATCTTTTGGTGTGCACAAAGGAATATATTAGCATTGAAAATCAGTTAATTTACACTTATTGCATGTGACAAATTTAACAGTTTGCTGAACTTGATCTGGAATTCAGATCCCTGCCTTTCATGATCACTTTGTCCTTATGAGCATGCCTTGTGAACCAAATCAAAGCTTTGCATAGGTTTCTCCTCTTTCTTACAAAAAGCTGTAGAGGGTCTCCAATGGTGGTGTGAGTCTAGCAGCTCCAAGGGAATTTACATAAACTGCTTCTTTGTGGAACATGAACAGCCAACCATCGTCAGTAATAACCTACTTACAGGATATGTTTGGGCATCACTATGGTATTCAAATTTGCTTAAATGTAACAATACTACTTGCATAAACTGTGAGCTATATTCCAAATAACAGAAACTAAAATAAAATAAACTACACCATAATACGAACACTCAGATCATTAACACCACAGGAGTGGTGCAAAAGTATGTTTTTAATTTATTTTTTTCCAAAACTGGTCAACTTCCTATTTCACACATGAAGGCAATTTGCTTAAAACTCCAGCACAAAAATTTGTCATACAGCTGAATGCCAAAAGACAGTCTATGTAGAAATTATTTAATTTATCATTATTAGTAAAGTACTGCTACAGAGTAAACATTCTATAATGTGGATGTAACAATGCCAAGTTCCATGAAAATGCATCTAAATGTTTTTGTTATTAATTTTAAATAATATTCATATCATACACTTTGATAAGTAAACACTTTTTGTCCACTTTACACCAACACAGAGTAAGAATAAGTACAAAATCTCATACGCAGGTCAACAAACTGAGAGCTATCTTTAATTACAAAGCTAGCTGACTTTTTAAATTTTTATCACCTTATCAATTTTATATTGTAGGTTGTATATTGTAACTGGGAGCAGAAAGACCGGGTTTGGAATGACTCCTTACCCTCTCCCTTAAAACCCTTATCCTTTCGTTATTCCCTCTCGTTCCCTCTTTCCTGAAGAAGCAACCGCCGGTTGCGAAAGCTAGAAATTCTGTGTGTGTGTTTTATTTATTGTGCCTATCTACCAGAGCTTTCCCGCTTGGTAAGTCTTGGAATCTTTGAAAAGAAACATGTTCATGTGTTGATCATAGTATCTGGTAACTATGAACAGTTTATGCCTGTAGTTGCACATAACCTACATTATGAAAATTTACAGAAGAATGCTTTGAAATGTGAATGGAACAAAAATTATCTGAGCAGTTGGCAACATTCTTTAATATCCATTTTCAAGTTAATGTCATAATTTAGTATCAACAAGCCATAAGAGTGGGCATTCAAGAAACTGAAATCATGTGGGTAAACGAATGACAATGACAGTATTCTTACTCTCTTCCCTCCAGAAACTTGTGGTGATGGTGGTGTAGATTGACGTAAAATGATTAGTGTTTAAATGTGCCCAGTAGCACACACACTGGCACAGTAACATGAAATGTAATTACAATAAAAGATAATTATTATACCAAATTCAATAATTGGTACAGGCCTATATAAGGGTATGTCGAATACAATGTCATCAAGGTTGAAATGAGGTTGTTATTAACTTTATGAATATATGAAGATGGTATCTGTTCTTTCATGTCCGAAAGAACAGATAGCATCTTCGTGTAGATAAGCCTTACCAGCAAAAAGTATGCACTCACATTGCTCAAACTCTTACGGGAATCAGTAGATTGACTGCCGTGAGTATTGAGTATAGCGGGCAGCGGCACTACAAATGTAGAGTGTGGACAATAAGTTGGAAATGTTGGTCTCACGGTGAGCATGCCAGAGAGAAGTCCGTGCAGTTGCACTATCCTGTGTGTCCTCAATGGCTCAGTTGGATAGAGCATTTGCCATGTAAGCAGGAGGTCCCAGGTTCGAGTCTCAGTCACATTTTCAACTGTCCCCGTTGATATTTATCAATGCCTGTAAGCAGCTAATGGTCCGGATTTTATTGTAATTCCAGTTATTACCTTAGTCAAACACAGAATCTTATTTCTGGAGCCCATCTATTACTTTTCTGTTGGGCATGACAATCCCATAGCAGCATGTGCTGAAAACTGACACCTTTCCTTGTATATCTGAATCCTGCCTAAAATCAATCCCTCTGAGAGGACATGATGTTCATGTTTCAACCACTGTTAAAGACCAATATTTGCCACACACATTTTCTCAGATTCTGAAAGACTTAAGATATAACCAAATAAATGTTAGCATGGTGCAATGATTGTAATATGGGCAGGAGTAAGGAGGCTCAGTGCTTACTTGCAAAAAGTAGCTAACATCCTCAGTACAGTAAATAAGTTTAGGTCTGGTTAAATATGCATGTGTAGTCATCCTGCTTTCCTTACAGTGGATGATGGTTAAGACCACTAATTAACTCTGATGTGAAGATCCACAAAGTACAGTCACAGTTAATCCCAGATTGAACAAATCCTCACCCCCCTCCCCTCCAGGGCTGTAGCAGACAGGAGTTCTCATATCTAAAACAAAATGGATCCTTTTAAAGAACAGGCCCTGTCTCAGAACTTTAATATCTGTCACATACAACTCCCCTAATAATTTAATTTGAACCCCAGAGTGATAATTGTTTTTATTAAATTTCAGGTAAATTCCATAGAACGGAAGGAAAAACATTACTGAAATTGTATAAATACTGATCACACCACACCGTGATGTGGCACCATGAGAGGTCAAGAGGTTGACAGCTTCAGATTAAAATTTGGCACAGACTTAGTTCAAAGGATGCAAATAGTAAATGTCAGTCAGATACAGATTAACCATACCTGGACATTGCATGTCTCAGGGGCCCTTTACCCTTTTCTAACTTTCTAAAATAATTTTTTTCTACCACAGTGCAACTTCAGCCATAATGTTTTTTTTTTTTTTACAACATTATGAACATATGACATCACCTTATTCAATAAAATAATTTGAAACAAACGAAAGGAAAATGTGTATCTTTTTATTAAATCATTTCACAAAGTACAATATGTTTAAATATTAACTTTTCTAAGTTGTTCTTTTTTATACAAAATCGTTTAAGACATCTTGAAAGTTGACCTTTTCCAGTACAACATTTTCACTTACCATTATCACCAGTGAATTTAAATTGTACTGAGACATTGTTGAACAAAGACAGTTTTTGATCAGTTTTAATTTTAAAATGTTACATTCAGCCTTGACATTTGTAATCATCAGACTTCTATAATTATATCTGCAATGCTGTCATTACATTTGGAAAAGTTTATTGTGCCATATTACCAAAAGTCAGTTTATGTGATTCCTTTGTGACACAGTTTTATCTACTCCAGCATCCTCTAATTGTAAGATGTAGTACTTGAACTGCATCATCTTGTCTATAAACTCACACTCAATGTTCTCCGAGTAATGTTTCCTAAACATTGTATAAGCTTCACTAATTCAACTTTGTTGAGAAATTTGTTACAAATCCAAACAGAGAACCGACTTCCTCATAAGCTTCTAGTCACCACACAAATTCTGTATATAGCATATCTAGTACAGGAAAATAAGTTTCAATTTTTGACTTCTCTTTTCCTCTGTGTACAGCATCTTCTGCAGATCCAACATCATGGTGCCTTTTCCTTCTTCACACACACTCGTTTTCCTCATTCTGTAGGGTATCAGTTTTCTCATTTGCCTTCATCTCATAATTGCCAAATAATTCTTGCTGTGAAAGTAAAAATTTGAAAAGTGATTTTAAACAAGTGACTGCCATTTGAAGTTCAATAGTCGTTTTTTAAATAGATATCTGACACCAATTATTTCATCTAGTATGGCAGCCCCAAATACTGCCTTTATGGCATTTTCTCTCCTCTCCCCACCCCCTCCCCTTCCCCACCCCAAATCCTGTAATAGATATCTGGCTTCATGAACCACTTGTGATTTCCAAGTCTCATTGTCAGCAGTGGACTGAAAAGCTTTCCAGAAACTGTTGTGCCTCTTTGGCAAAGCCTCAGTCACATCGCCCCTTGCACACCACCATGTGTTGGACACACTTTTCAGAACTAATGATGAGTATTGCTTACGTTCATCACTGTTTTCAAGAAGTTTGAGCATAACTGCCCAGTGATGTGTTGACAATGAAAAAAAGTTGTATAGTGCTTGTACAAATCTGAAGAATGAGATTACTCCAGCACGCTTCTCCACAGCACACACACTCCAATCAAATTCAGTGAGTGTGCTGCACAAGGAACATAGTGTGCAAGGTGATTTATTTTCTTAACATGTGCCTGTAGACCATTGTAATAACCAGACAGATTTGATGCATTATTGTAAGACCAACCTCTCAAATTTTTTTTATTTTTTTATTAATGTTATATCCGTTATAAAATTTTACAATTGTGGTGGCTAGTTCTTCCCCTTTTGGCTTCCTACAGGAATAAATGTAGGAAAACATTCTGCTACGGTTCCGTTTGATGTAACATGCTTCAGCACTACAGTCAACTGATCAGTTTGATATATATTTTTGGTGTCGAGTTGACACTGATTGAGAAATATTTGGCTTCAATAATTTAATTAGTGATGAATTTTAATTTCCCTATATATCAATAAATTCCTAGAAATCACTGAAGACAAAAATGATTGTTTTCTGTTGCCTGCATTACGATATTTGGCTAAATTTAAAATAAGGACTGAATCATACTCCACAATTAACTCTAAAATTCCCGAACAGTTGCCATTATGATAAGAACCAAGACTTTCATTATCACCACGAAATGCTAATCCACAGAATGATAAGAATTTTATCATCTCTTAGTAAGACCTTCATCCAATATTCTCTTTCTTTGTCAAATGTAATTTCCAATGAGGTGTCAATTTGTCCATGAATATGTCATCTACCAAGCAGTGTCTGTACACATACTTGGCATGTTGCATTATTCTCATACAACTGAACTCTATATGATGCACTTTTCCAATCAAAAAAGCCAGTTTGAAAGTGTGGTTGGCTTTGAGCTTCACCAAAAAGAGCACACGGAAAACAGTATACTTTTCTTTTAGAGCAAGAATACATGAACCAGTCTCATTTAATTTTACCATTACTAAAGTGTTTCAGAAAAAAACAAACTGAGGAAAAAAAATCGTTTCCTATTCTCATGTTGTCAGCTTGAAACACAAGAATCACACTCAAAGTGTTTACATTCGTTAGTATCTCTAGTACCCCAGAAATCTTTTGTTTTATTGGTGATATTTTTTCCACAAGCCAATGTCATCCTGGTATTGTACTGCTAGATGGACTATGTTTTGATGTAGTAATAGGACTTTGGTCTCGGTCTCTCTTTCCTCTGTCCCCTCTGAAGTGGCTGTTTCTTGATCCTGGCCAGTTGTTCATAACACTTGCAAGGAATTTCTATGCATCCACAGCCATTGGATGGGTGGCAGATGTACTTGGAGATGTACAAGTTTGATTTTCCACTGACTAGTGACTAAATCCGAGTTGAAAAAGGTTTTATGTCTTCTTTAATTGTTCATCACACATATTTTGTTGCTCTTGCTACTTTTTATGTTTTTCCAAACAACACCAATCTCGCAAGGCACATATTATGAGTCACACAAAACACCAATGAAGGCACAGACATCTCTTCTATTACCCAATGATGGCACCTGTTGCAGCATGTGGCAGTCAGGCATCAGCGAGTAGGGGGCAAAAATGATGAGGGGGTGCTCTGTCCTCCCACTCGTGAGAGGAAATAGGCAGGACTGGGGATGGCATCTCCATAGCAATGTACTCGTCAAGGTCAGTGGTCGGCGTCAGCAAAGGCGTTGGAGACAATGGCCACAACATCCAGCAATGGAGGCAGCAGCAGTGGCATCAGGTGCCGCACTGTGGCGTGGACTGGACAATTTGTGACACTGGAAGAGGCATAGGTGGTGGTGGTGGGGCAGGCAGTGGGCCCTCCAGTACAGGCCTCCCTGTGCGCGGTTGTAGCTGGTCAAAGTGATGGGACATCTGCCCATCAGGAGTGCAGATGATGCACAGGTGCCAACCCTGGTGATGCTTGATGATGGTAGGAGCCCAGTTCGGCCAACGGCCGAAACAATGAGGCCAAACAGGTGTGCCCAACCAGAACTGTCATGGAACCAGCAGATACGGCATTGGATGCAGCAGGTGAAGGAATGTCCGTGGTTGGTATCCCTATAGCAGCTCCGCTGGGCTCTTGTTCCACACTGGAGTGGTGTGGTACGAACTCAAATGAACAGTCTGAAGCAGCTTCAGCAAATGTGTAAGATACAGACTTCCGCATCTCAGTTTTAAATGTGTTCAGCCTCACCATTAGATTGAGGATAAAATGGGGGAGCTGTGAGGTAGTGAACACCACTAGCCTGACAAGTAGATGTAAATTCTTGAGAAACAAACTGGGGGCCATTATCGGTAACCATGGTATACAGAAGTCACTCAGCCTTAGACAGGGCTGAAATAGTGGCTGCCATGGGCACGTACAGAGACAGACAACTGGCCACATAGGGTAACTTGGAACAAGCATCAACTACAGTGAGCCAATACTGATTTATGAAGGGCCCAGCAAAATCAACATGAAGATGACCTGGGCGACAATCTGAGCAGTTCTCTTAGGTTGTTCGCAGATGATCCTGTAATTTACTGTTAGTAAGGTCATCCGAAGACCAGTATCAGTTGCAAAGTGATTTAGAAAAGATTGCTGTATGGCATGGAATGTGGCAATTGATGCTAAATAACGAAAAGTGTGAGGTGATCCACATGAGTTCCAAAAAAAATCCGTTGGCATTCGATTACTCGATAAATAGTACAATTCTCAAGGCTGTCAATTCAACTAAGTACCTGGGTGTTAAAATTACGAACAACTTCAGTTGGAAAGACCACATAGATAATATTGTGGGGAAGGCGGGCCAAAGGTTGCGTTTCATTCGCAGGACACTTAGAAGATGCAAAAAGTCCACTAAAGAGACAGCTTACACTACACTCGTTCGTCCTCTGTTAGAATATTGCTGCGCGGCGTGGGATCGTTACCAGGTGGGATTGACGGAGGACATTGAAAGGGTGCAAAAAAGGGCAGCTCGTTTTGTATTATCACGTAATAGGGGAGAGAGTGTGGCAGATATGATACACGAGTTGGGATGGAAGTCATTAAAGCAAAGAAGTTTTTCGTCGCAGCGAGATCTATTTACGAAATTTCAGTCACCAACTTTCTCTTCCGAATGCGAAAGTATTTTGTTGAGTCCAGCCTACATAGGTAGGAATGATCATCAAAATAAAATAAGAGAAATCGGAGCTCAAACAGAAAGGTTTACGTGTTCATTTTTCGCACGCACTGTTCAGGAGTGGAATGGTAGAGAGATAGTATGATTGTGGTTCGATGAACCCTCTGCCAAGCACTTAAATGTGAATTGCAGAGTAATCATGTAGATGCAGATGCTTCCATGGGTGCTGTAGTGATGGCCAGGGGGAAAGAGAGTACTGCAATACCACTTGTTGCCGAGAACAGTGACTGCAAGCAGCAATAAGCCATGTAAGTCCCCATCTATGACGAGTCAATACACATGCTGGCGGGCCAAAGCTTTGGTGCAAGAGGTTCCCAATGACATACATGCAGAAGCTGCAGTACACTATGGCTTGACAAAGCAGGACTCTCAATCGGGGAAGCAGTTTCCTCTCCATCAGACACAGGAAGGGGCTGCTGGAGGCAGAAATAATTATGGAAGGGATCCAAGGCATGGTGGAGGAGTGTTTCTGGCCAACTGTGCTGCACAAAAGTGAGGAAGCGTCTAAGTACAGAATGCACAGCAACAGCCAATGCTATCATGGCACTAGTGATGGGAAAACCATCGACCGCATACTGGTTCTTTGTATCTAAATAGAAACAAAGCAACTCATCCTGATAAAATACTGGGCCCAGCCCGACCGAAAGGCGAGATAAGGCATCTGCTTTGTGTGTTATGCCATTGGCCAGTAATGGATTTGATAATGATAATGGGAGAGGAAGAGAGCCCACCACTGCAAACAATGCACTTCCCTGACTGGCACGGAAGCCAAAGGGCTAAAATGAGCATCCAACAGCTTGTGATCTATGATTAAATGGAACTTGAAACCACACAAGAAGACATGAAATTTCTTGAGGGCAAACACAATCACTAAAGCCTCTTTTTCAGTCTGAGAATACCACTGCTGGGTGGAAGTTAGTCTTAGAAGCATAAGTAATGGGTCATTCAGACCCATTCGCATATTTGTAAACCTACACTGCACTGAGGCCGTGCTGAGAGGCATTTGTAGCCAACACGAGATGCTGGTCCGGTTGAAAAGCGGCAAGGCACAGGGCAGACTGAAGCTTAAATTTAAGCAAAGTGAACAAACACTCTGTCACAAACTGGGAACCAGAAGAAACAGCACATGTTTACAGAAAAGCACATCCAGTGGCTGAGCCACAATGGATGCATTCAGTACAAACTTACGGTAGAAAACAACTTTGCCTAGAAACGCCTGCAGCTCTTTAAGAGAGGTTGGCCACGGCAAGCAGCAGTTGTGTGAACATGGTGATGTCACAACTGACCCCTGTGTGAGAAACCTCAAAACCTAGGTACTCAACTGATGGCTGAAAAAAGTGAGATTTGGCAGGACTGTACTTGAGACCCGCAGACCGCAAAACAGAAAACAATGATCAGAGATTGTTAAGGTGGTCTTCAGTGGAAGAACCCAAAACATTTATATCTTTGATATAATTGATGCAGCTGGGTACAGAGGCTGTCAGCTGTTCCACAAAAAGCTGAATAACAGCAGGTGCACCTGCAATGCCAAAAGGCAAGTGTTGATACTGGTATAGGCCAAAAGGTGCATTTACAATGAGAAGGCATCCAGTGGCCTCATCCAATAGGAGCTGGAGATCCAAATCAATCTTGGAAAAGTAGTGGCACCTGAAAATTTTGTGAGCAACTTGTCAGAGCAGGGCAAAGGGTATGTATCTATCACAGACACTGCATTAATCGTGACACTGAAGTTTCCATGGAGATGAAGCTTATCATTGGCTTCTTAACGATAACCAGTGGTGTAGCCCATTCACAGGATGAAATAGGCTGAACAACACAGAGCGACATCAAATGGTCATACAACGTGACAAGCACCTATTGTGCCTGAAATAAATAAGGACGAGCAGACACTTTCACAGTAATGTGGGCCTGAAAACTGGTAGCACAAGCTAGCTTAGGGGAAACAGATACAAAAACTCAGAGCAGAGGGACTCCAGTAGCTGTTACGGAACTTGATCTGACATTAAATTTACCTCATCAACGATGGAGAAACCAAAAGCGTTAAGTGCACCTAATCTGAACAGGTCTGTGGTATGGAAATGATCCACAACAAGGAAGATGAGAGGATGAACAACAGATTTGTAAGATTCACAAGTGGAGAACTGACGGAGGATCGGAATCTGCTGTTCATTGTAGCTAACCAACTTTCATGAAATCTGTGTGGAGGGAGGGGAGCCTAAGTCTGTGTACATTTGCACATTTACTAAAGTCATTGTAGCTCCTGTATACACTTGCATTTTTAGTGCTTTATTAAACACATACAAGTCAATAAAAAATTTGTTCAAAGAAACAGTCATATAGATACTGTTTATATCCATAAATATTATTGTGTCCACCATGTTTGAAGAAGAGCTACACTCTGATGCAACGTGTCCTTTCTTTTGACACTTGTTGCAAACCATGCAATGATTACTGTACACAACTTGCTTGTATTGGATGAAGCAGTTAAAGTAAGCCAGAAAGGGGGCACCGGCCACTGCTATGACATGGCCTGTTGCTACTGTTGCCATAACTGACACTGCTCCATGTGACACCGAGTTGAAGGTTGCACTGCTGCAACGGCTTCCCTGTCATCCTGAACACTTACAGTGAGACTAACATACGTTGACTCAACAACTTCCAATACCTCCCTGCACACAGCAATCTGATTGCCTGCAACACATGACACTTCAAATGACTGTGCTACATTGAGCACAACTGTAAACGTCAAATTCTCACATATATGCTTTTTCCAGACTTCCCTATCTGGGGTCAGACTAATAACAACAGCACACATCATGTGATCAGCAAACAATTTGTGATGGGTACTATTGACAATTTTATGACGATAGCTCAACCCATGTAATTCTGCTGCCCAGGCTATTTAAGAATAGTTTGGGTGTTTCTGACAATGGTAAAATTCTACAAGCATTGCAATAACATGTGTTCTGTCACGGTAATACACTGAGAGATGCTTGCACATTTCATCAAATGATAAGCTGGCCGGTTCTTGCAAATGCCCAAGTTGGCATGACAACTAATACATGTGCATCAAAAGCCAAGAAATAAAGCCTGACACAGGTTTGCTCAAAAAAAATGGTTCAAATGGCTCTAAGCACTAGGGGACTTATAATCTGAGGTCATCAATCCCCTAGACTTAGAACTAATCAAACCTGACTAACCTAAGGACATCACACACATCCATGCCCGAAGCAGGATTCGAACCTGCAACCATAGCAGCAGCACGGTTCTGGATTGAAGTGTCTAGAACTGCTCGGCCACAGGTTTGCATTGCCCACACAAAAAGCCTGGAAATGTTGGCAATAGCCTTGTCTCATAGGTGTCCCAATCTTCATCTGAATCATCTATGCTAGAAAAGGTGATGGCCGCACTGACATGATAGTAACCTGTCGTGAACGCATGATGCCATTTGATCGAGAGCAGTGGCGACAGCCTGCTGTTTTTCCACAAAAGTTTGCTGCTCAACAATGAGACATTGGAGTATTTCTTCCCTCAAGATGTTTGTCGGGTGATTTATCACTGACACTAACTCACAGAGAAACTGTAACCCTCACTCGCCACCAAGTTTGTTATAGCAGGAACAAATACAATGTATGGAACATACCACTTTATAGAGCAACATGTATGCTATAGGTTGTGCATAGCTCTAAACAATAGTAATATTACATAAACAATAGGCTGAGCACTTGTTTGTGATCACTTAAATAATGCTGTTTCTTTGGTAGCACACCAGGAGGGCCAACCTACGTGGCCGTAAGTGGGCCTGTGAACTGTATGGACTCACATGCACTGAAATCACACACATCACAAGTGATGATACATCAATATAAAATTTTATCTCTCAGCGACTTAAATTTATTACACAAATGAAATGAAATAAAACTGGGAGTGATGAGATGTGTGTCTGTATAAGACAAACTAAATGAATATGAAAAAATGGGATTTTTATGAATTAAATTCTGACTCATCTCTCAACCATCAGTTGAGATTACTCTGTAAGACCAGTGTGCCGCAGAAACAAGAAAGAAAGATCCACAAATAAGGATAACCAGGTGAGGTTTCTTACAGTGGACTACACGTTGTTAAGGGTCACAGCAAAACTGATAAAGCTCATGTAAATATCTCTCTGGAAACAGACAATTGTTACAATTTATGAGGATTTCAGATGTAACATAGAATCTTAAAAATCATACCGCACTTGTCTCTCATTAGATAAAGTGTAGGGCATGTCAGACCACAACCTAGTTTTGGCCCTCTTGTCACAATCTTAAACATTATTAGTTAAAATGTATCATATAGACCTCTGTACACCCCAAGTGTCACTAGCTGATAGGTCCTCTTAATGGAGACAGAACAAATCTGTCTTAAGTCAGTTTTATATCCATAGGTGCAATAAGTTTACTTTATCTCATCTCAGTGGCCATGAGAAGGCACAGTAAGGGACACTCTTTGACCTCAGGAACTGGAACTTTTTTTACATTTACCTAAGCCATACTTCCTCCCACTGAATCATGATCCCATGCCCCAATAGCAAAGTGACAGCATTTGGGAATGACACACAGTACTGCAGAGATTCACATGCAGGTATTCTTTCAACAGCTTAACCTGAAGCCCCTTTTCACTAAATTTCTGTTTGTTCTTGTACCTAGTACATTGATATACTCTTCCTTCATCACTGATAGAAGAGAAAAATTCCTTGCATTATTTTTGGTTGCTTATCTCCTGGATAAATGTGATGGGTGCCTGAAAAAGCACTCATGGAATTTAAGTATATGAGGAATTTCACAGCCCAATCGAATGTAATCTTCTCAGTAGGTTTCAAGATCACATACAATTCTGCATCAGATACATTGTATTCATTATGCAAGCAAGTCAACCATGAGAACACATTGAAACTATACCAGAGAAAAAAATGTGGGATTCCCAAAGTGTAGAGCCATCAAAATAATCCACAAGTGTGGAGCTCAGCTATAATGTTAAAAAGGTATGGACTTGAAAGATTATATCCCTCTCTTCTCTATTTCCATGTACCCAGAGTCTTTAAAATAGTTCTTTGGCCTTGTTGTCAATCAGTCTGGTGAAAAACTCCCTCTTCAGTTAAGAATAACAACATGATTTGAACCTATTGCCCCTTTATTTACATTTATACTCTGGCAGAGGGTATTCCTATTACGACAATAATTGGTAAGCCTCTGTACAAAATCTAATTTCTCATTGTATTTACTTTGTGAAATGTATGTGGGAAGAAATAATGTGTTCTCTAATCCTCCTTAGTAGATACGTCCTCAGTATTTAACAGCAAACTTCTCCATGGTGCACATCTCTCATGTAGCATTTGCCACTGGAATTTGATGCAAACCTCTTTTACTAAAAAGATAATATGTCAAAATGCACCACTCACCTTTAGATATTCTCTCTCTTTTTCTATTATCTATTAATCCTATCTGGTAAGAATCCCATAGTGACAAGTAATACCAAATATTTGGTCAGATCAGTGTTTTTTAAGCCACTTCACTGGTGAGTAAATTACATTTCCTGACTATTATTCTAATTAATTTCTGCCTGGCATCTGCCTTCCTCACAGTTCCTTTTATGTGGTAATTCAGCTTTGGATCACCTTAGGTGGTTTGTGCTAGGTGTTTTACAGTTTTATTTCCTCCAGTGGTTTATCACAAATAGCGTAATCAAACAATAATGGCTCTGTCAATTTATGTGCAGTATGTATGTTTCACATGCCTTCCAGAGTTCAAGGAACACAGCATTAATCTGGGTGCAACTGTATGTGCTGTAGAGCACTCTGGATCTGACAATGAGTGCGAGTGGAATTTCATGAAATCTCCATGAGCAAAATTCCTTTTGATTTATATGGAGATTTTCATTCTCCAGCAAAGACAATACATGAGCAATAACATGTTTCTTAATTCTCCAACAGAATTATGTCATAAATATGGACCTATAATTATATGGGGTGCTGAGAACCATAAGGCACTAAAGCACATCATCATCGCTGGTGAGAGTGGAGAGTTTATTCATGTGTCTGACAATTTCTGGTCTTATGGTGAGTCGAGATTATCTGAGTTATAGGCTCACATTGTATATGAACATTCACAAAAAGCTGTCTTGTCAGTTTCGTTAATATTGGAACAGATTAGTATTTAACATTGGAGGAGCAGCACAAGCTCAGATTAGAGAAAGGTGGAGAAGGGAAGGGCACTTGCCTTAAGCAATTTAGGGAAATCACAGAAATCCTAAATCAGGATGGCTGAATGCAGATTTGAACCTTTGTACTCCCGAATGTGAGTCCACTGTGCTAACCACTGCACTGTCTCACTCTGTTTCTTTGATATTCCCTTAAATGTGGGACTGATTACGGTGTGCTTTAGGCACTTATGGTTCTCAGTGCCTCATGTGCATGTCATAAAACCACTACTGAAAACAGAAATTACCTGCACTTTTCTTTAATAGCCTGGAACTATTCAATACTCCAGAATGAATCATACAGGTATCTTAAAAATCAGGTCCAGATGTCATTCCTCTGTTGAGTGGTTTTAGTTGATTCTCTTTTCTGTGACCACCTATCTCAAAATCTACCATTTCAACATTTGTGTCATAGTTTAAAGAAGAAAATATATTGAAATCTTTAATAAGAAAGAAATTTCAGAAGACTGAACTCAGTATTTTGACAATCTACCCTTCATCAACTGTTCTGCTGTCAGTATGGTCATATAACTGACTGAATTTGTGGTTTTGATCTGTTTACTAATTACCAAAACTAGTTAATATTTTTCATCAGCTCATCTGTAAAAAAAATTTCTTTCAAATTCAGCAAATGAATTTCACATTGCTCTCTTTATGCTCATTGGGACTTCATGCAGCTTATATATGTGATGAAGCTCTTCATTTTTTGTAGTAAATTCGTCCGTGGAAGGTTTGCACGCAGCACAGTCTTTGCTGCGCCATCTGCTGGTGGCTCGCTCATTTATATGCGTGAGCAGTGCTGACTGACTCCCTCTCTGTGTTCTGCCAGTTGTGTCGCTCACATCAGTTGTTCTGGGTCTTGTTATGTGTGCATTCGCAACAGGTTTATTTTTGTTATTGTTCAGATGTCTATAAGTAAATCCATATTTGTGTTGCTTGGATCAGTTTCATGCATTACTTGGTTACAACATTGTATCAGCATTATTTTAGCTATGTTGGTAACTATTTCAAAGGATTATCTAGCTGGCTGCTCAAAGTAACTGTCAGAAAAGAATTCCACAACAATCTGTTACAAATCCTGTCCCTGGCACCAGTTTTAATTGCATGACCTCTCTCATTTTACAGGAGGTGAACTGAAGACTCTTCCTATTACAGTAGCATGAACAGGAAACTAAATAACAAGATATTACAAGTGAAGTATTTGGCCACTACAGCTTCTGAGGGAGGTGGAGCATCCCTTTGCCACATTTGACTTTGATGCTTATCTACACCCATATTAATTCACATTTGGAATCTATTATAACCTTATTACTTACTACCGAGTTCTTTATGGCAATAAATATGCCATAATCATCAATGTCTAACCTCTCTTACAATATACACTGAAGCACCAAGGAAACTGGTATAGGCATGTGTATTCAAATACAGAGATATGTAAACAGGCAGAATATGGCACTGCAGTAGACAATGCCTATATAAGACAAAAAGTGTTTGGCACAGAAGTCAGATCAGTTACTGTTGCTACAATGGCAGGCTACCAAGATTTGAGTGAGTCTGAATGAGGTGTTACATTCGGTGCACAAACAATGGAACACAGCATCTCAGAGGTAGCAATGAAGTGGGGATTTTTGCATAGGACCATTACACAAGCGTACCATGAATATCAGGAATACAGTAAAACATCAAACCTCCGACATTGCTGTAGGGAAAAAAAAAAAAAAATCCTGCAAGAATAGACCAACGACTACAGATTTCAATGCTGGGCAATCAATAAGTGTTAGTGTGCGAACCAATCAACAAAACATCATCAGTAAGGGCTTGTGTACCCTTGATGAGTGCACAACAGAGCTTTATGCCTCACCTGGGCCCATCAACACAGACATTGGGCTGTTGATGACTGGAAACTTAGTGCCTGGTCAGATGAGTGTCATTTCAAATTGTATCAAACAGATGGATGTGTACTGGTATGGACACAACCTGATGAATCCATGGACCCTGCATGTCATCAGGGGACGATTCAAGCTGGTGGAGCCTCTGTAATGACGTGGGGCATGTAGCATTGGAGTGACGGGGGACCTCTGATATGTCTAGATAAGACTCTCATAGGTTAGGTTAGATTAATACTAGTTCCATGGATCACGAATACGATATTTCGTAATGATGTGGAATGAGTCAAATTTTCCAATACATGACATAATTAAGTTAATTTAACAACATAATTAAGTTAATATAATTACTTTTTTATTTTAATTTTTTTCTTTTTTCTTAATTTATATCTAAAAATTCCTCTATGGAGTAGAAGGAGCTGTCATTCAGAAATTCTTTTAATTTCGTCTTAAATACTTGTTGGTTATCTGTCAGACTTTTGATACTATTTGGTAAGTGACCAAAGACTTTAGTGGCAGTGTAATTCACCCCTTTCTGTGCCAAAGGTTAGATTTAATCTCGAATAGTGAAGATCATCCTTTCTCCTAGTATTGTAGTTATGCACACTGCTATTACTTTTGAATTGGGTTTGGTTGTGATTACACGCTTTTGTGCAATAAATACTTTATTCCTCAGTGATGAATTACCCCAAAATAAGATGCCATATGCAAGCAATGAGTGAAAATAGGCGTAGTAAGCTAATTTACTAAGATGTTTATCACCAAAATTTGCAGTGACCCTTATTGCACAAGTAACTGAACTCAAAAGTTTCAGCAGATCATCAATGTGTTTCTTCCAGTTTAATCTCTCATCAATGGACACACCTAAAAATTTTGAATATTCTACCTTAGCTATATGCTTCTGATTAAGGTCTATATTTGAGACATGGGAACTGTACTCTTCAGTTCTTTTGAAAAATTGATGTTCTAACCATCTCTCAGAATTAATGTGTGAAAGAGATCAAATTGGATCCAAATACTTTGCTGGAGATACTGAAATAAATTATTGCACCTTAATCTGAGTGATGTCTCCAGATGCTGTTTGGAGACTACCCTGCTGCAGTAATGCAGCTTTTACTGACCAGGCATATTTGCCAGAAATCTTCCTAATGTCTTTCCATACCTTTGTAAAGATGGTGGAGCCATCAGTTGACTGCAAAAAACTTCTCATGACCTCTTCTTGTTGACACAAATTGTTCTTCATATCCTTACTCTGAATGGCTGTGAGGTTCTGTGCAGATGGTTGACATTTAAACCAATGAGTTGTATGTATGACTCCAATTGCACAGTGACACTAATTTTGGTTTGGGACAGGCAGACTTAAGTCAACCTGAGAATATTTAGACATTGAATTAGTGGTATGGTGAGACACACTTTTCATCCAATCATAGACTGCCAGTTGGTTATACAATATTCCGTTAGTTTATTCTGCTAAACATCCAAGGTGAAGGCTTCCTTACAGGAACTGTACAATTCGAGGCTAGAAGATCTAACTGAATCCAATTTGCTTTAGAATTACAGAATATGTTTTGTGCTCATTTATGATGATTGCTTGGAAACAGACAACTCTTGTGGGTATCACAATGTATTAATAAAGCTCCAACTGTGTGTAAATCAGCTGCCACCATTTATTTGTGATATCCAAGGCTTTATGCTGCAGACACCAGATTTATGCCATGTCCTAACTTCTGGAAAGTCTTTCTGAAATGCAACCTTCAAGTCTCTAGAGACAGGTGAGTGAGTCGTCATTAAAAGTTCCTCCTTTTCTTTCAATAGCAATAATTAAACTTTGGTGTCAAGGGCTTCCTCTGAATGGTTTGTTGTGTTTTACTTTTTAAGACATTTGGGGGCAGAGGGCTAATTTTGCCTATTTTCTGTGCTGGTTCAGCACATTTATACTCCGCAAATAGGTGGGTCCTTTCAAATCATATCTTTATTATAACATAACACACCTCATAAATCAAAGAATGTGACACAGGTGACTTTTCAATTCTAAAACTACATGCAGTAGGTCAGGACTGGGTACTACATGTAACATGATAAGCACTATCAGTTTGGGCTGACCACTCTATAGAGTGGAGGAAAAAAGCTGCCTAGATGTCAGAGAAAATTCACTTGACAACTCTTAAGAGAAATATCCAATAGTCATTCCGTGATGGTACTTCAACACATTCAAACTACTATCTATACTGAACAGTTGTCTCTTCAAAAACAAATTTAATATGAAGCTTACACTCTTTGTGGAAATAAATGAAGTGAAATGACAAAATATTTTGGTGAAAAGCCATCCTGTTTGCAATTAATGCTTTGTCTGAATGTTAACTGAATTCTGTCTACTGATTCCACATCCTAAGAAGTAAAAACAAATATCCATTGCAAATCCACATACAATAAATAATTCAAGGCTGTGATAACGATATTCATCATAAACAGTACTAACTACTCCCCTCTACACAATGATGGGGAAATCTGCTTATGGCTTCCAGGTCTGTGTGGGTTATCTTCTGCCCCCAGTTGCTAGTACTGGAAATATCTCATCATAGCCAAACTGTGATTTTTCTGTAAATATCATTCTAATAAAATGTGCTGTTGATGACAGGTCTGCATCTGATTAGATTCAGACATTCAAGTAGCATCATTCAACCGAAACCTCTCACATGTCTAATCTGCTGGTCATTTCCAGTAAGTTATACAGTATCATCTTTTACATATGGTGCTCAAGCATATCTCACCATGCTCATTAGAGAGCTGAAGTTAACAACGCTGGTACTGAAAAAAGATGGGCGGAAGGATACTTTTGCTAAGTTTGGGAGTTATTAAATGCAAAGTCTCTTGTAACACATTGCATAAGCTGTTGGTTCAAGATCAATAAAAAAGACAAAATACCACAATTAATATAAATGTTATTCTGTTTTTGTGTTTATCTTTATTTCAGTCTATAAAGATTCAATGTGTTTCAAGCACACTTGATAATGGCCAACAGGTAAAAACTGGCCGAGAACGAAGCCAAAGTAGAATAATCAACAGCCTATGCAAGAAGCACAGCTTGTGTATTAAACTACTGGGAACCTAGAAACAACGGAGAGGCTTCATTCCATTGCAGCCCTCAGTGGTGCACAACCCCACAACAGGCCACAGCAGTCCACCCACCTCACTGCCGCCCTACACCAAATCCAGGATTATTGTTCCTCCGCACTATCTTCAGTCTCTCTTTGTTATTAACCTCTTTCCCATTCCTATCCATCATTGTTAAATCCTTTCTCAAACCTTTCCTCTTACTTTTGACCATTCCATGTGGTACTTTCTCACTTCCTCTGCTATCTTCCTCCATCATCTTGTCCTTTCTTTCATCCATTTTATTCTCTCCTCAGCAACTATCTTATTTGCCTCCTTTTCCTTATACTCCTCTCTTGCTAATTTGATTCTTTCTCAGGACCATAGCCTGAAGGCCTCATTCTTCTTTCCCACTACCTCTGTGGCTCTTTTCATTTCACCATGGTGTGTCCTCCATTTTCTGCCACCTGCCCTTCCGCATACAACTGCTGCAGTTTTTACCATACCACTTAAATTGTCCCCACTCCTCTTTGATTCATCCTTCGGTAACCATTCACTTATCTCCAGGTATTTTTCCTTGACTTCCTTTTCCTTGAGTTTCCATACTTCATGGTTCTCATGCTCATCACCAGTAGCCGACAGTCTCCATCCAATGCCTCAGATGATAGTACCTATATATCTGTTACACTCCTCTTCACTTCCCAATCATATACATGCAGTCCACCAACAATTTTTGAGTTAGATTCCTGCTGCGCCATATTACTTTGTGACTCTCACCCTTCCGAAACTGAGAGTTACCTATCACAAAATCATTCTTCTTGTAGAATTCCAGCAATCTCTCTTCGTTTCTAATACCCCATCCTTCTGCTTTCACCACATTTTCATACCCTTGTCTTTCACTTCGTACATGTGCGTTCATGTCTCCCATGACTATTATCCTTTGTTCATTCAACTGCTTTTGTACTTCTTCCTCAAAGTCCTCTTGTTGAGATGTGCAGCCCACTTGAGGTGCATACATCTGAATCACCTCCATACCTCTTCGCTTTGACATTTTTCTGATCTTCATTATCCTGCCACCTATTCTCTTTTCTTTTAGATTATCCCTCCCAATTCCCACTCACTCTTGTCCTCCTCCTCCATCCAAACCACAATACAATTTGTAACCTTCCCTCAGTTCTGTACTGCCATCCAGTTTTTATCTTGCCTCTCCCATGCCTCAGATATGTAGCTTTCTCCTTTCCATCATATCCACCATCTCCTTTACCTTTTCTGTCAGCATTCCAATGTTCCAAGTTCCAATATGTAGTCTGTTTGTCTTGCTGGGTCATTGTCTTTTATATCCATCCTTTCCAAGACTAGTTCCCGTGCTGAAAGCTGGTTATTAATCCACTGTTGGTTACCCAGGTCTGTCCCAGCTACACCAGAGCCCGGTTAGCTGTCACTTTTTGCAGTTCCTAAGAAACCAAGTTGGAAAAAACACTCTTGCACCACAATTTGCAGATTGAGTCATTCCTATCAGTTGACATGTATATAAAATGCACACTTCACATTCCTTTACTGCAGCCAATTAATAATATACTGACCACCATAAGCCTTTTGGCTTAGTCTCTCAAAAATGGTGTAACTAACATATTCAGAACACAGACACAGACACACACACAGACACACACACACACACACACACACACTTCACATTTTTCTTATCTTCATTATCCTGCCACTTATTCTCTATACATCAACTTTTAGATTACCCCATTATCAACACATCACTCATCATTTACACATATACATCAAATACTGATGAGTTATACGATATAAATCATTTTCATTCCCTTACATGTCTGGTGTAACACTCTAAAGGATAATCTTAAATCAACATATTGCTGTGTTCAGTGTTGACACAGAGACAGGTGTTTTCTAAGTTCACTGTGCACCCTTCACACAAAATGTGTACCAGCCTTTCTCCTTCTCTGCACCTTTTTTAGCTCATCTCCTGTATATCTTTATTAAGGATACATGCTGTTAACAGTTGTTCCGCATTACATTACACAATGGACCTTTTTTTCTACCACCTGGTAAATAGTTTAAGAAAACTATATGTCAGAATTTTCACATTTTCAACGAGTTTCTGATACTTGAGACAAACCTATACTCATTAAAAAAATAATAAAGAATAAAAAATAAATAAAAAAATAAAGAGAGAGAAATTCCCCTTGATAGTTGATATTACGCTGTGGTCCACTGTCTTTCGATGATGTGTTCTTTGAGAAGACTATTTTTTACAATTTCCTTTAGTGCACTGGTGCAGCAGTTCATCAGTGGCTAGATGTTCCAATGAGAGATTGCTGTGCATGATATTATATAGCACAATCGGGGTTCAACACTAGAGACATACAACTAACGCAAATGGTGTCATTGCATAGTTACCCTTAAGGTAACTACAGGTTACAGAGACATGCCCCTTCTTATAGTCACGTGCAGGTCAAAAGACACGTCCACAATGTGTTCTTTGTCTCTGTCCCACATCACATGCTCCGGGCATTGCCTACCATAGTAAGTGGCAGTGCTGGGGTAAGCTCCGCATTGGGACACCGTTTCTGCTTCTGACTGTCCCTACACCAATGCGTATGTTCAGAAAACTATACCTTTCACTTCTTAACATAATATGTGTCATATCTGCTTTATGGCACCCACAATGAATACTACAGTGGTTAAATAGCTTTACCATACCTAAACTAGAGAATCAATGCTATATGTTCAACATCCCACATACATGCTACAGCCAGATGATGAAAGATGCTTTTGGCTGCAGTGTCACTAGGCACATTGCTCCTTGCCACCGCACATTGCATAACCATCCATCTTTTTCGTTCACATTACTATAGTACTTCTAAAAATAAAGTATGTCTTAAGGACAGACAGTGACCAGTTTGCAGATCAAAAACTCTTGTCCATGAAGGCTGTATTAATTGAGCACAATATTAATGCACCTCGACCTCAGGACGCTTTGGTCAGCTTATTGTGAGCCAGCACTTAATCAAGGTTGATAGTATATGCAGAACTGACTTTGAAGCATTGACAGCATGATGTGTTTCCCTTAGTAGCCACTGTACTTTTTTTCTGTGACATCACTATGTGTTTCCGATATTGGCCAAGAGCAATTATATTGTGGTCGAGTAGTATCTATCAAATACTGACCAAGTTGTCCCACAAATAAAACTGGTCTTCGGTGTTTTGACGTAGCATATTTACAACAATTCTTTTTATATAAAGTCACAAAAATTGCACATCACTTAAACATTATGTCTTTTAGGGACTTGAAAGAGGAAGATAAAATGTTGCAGTAAGCTGCCTCCACATCTTTACTGAAGAAGTAAAACATGACTGCCAAAAAGAAAAAGAATTCACAAAATGCGACACACCTTACTTTAATTGTTCTATTATCATGTTTCTTCAGCTACTTAAAGTGATCAGTCTCTCAACAATGCACTGAAAGATAAATTTTCCTAAATTGTCAGGTTGGTTCAAATATTTAATATCCCATTTATATGCCTTCACAGATAATACACAACATTAGAAATGCACTAAATCCTCCCATTTCATCACAAATCTATGTGCGCCCATTACTTCATTCAAGGTTTCTATAGTATCATGTGTAAAGAGGAAGTTGGGTTTTGCAAAATTTGGTTTATAAGGCCGTAAGATTACAGTCTGATGTTTCATCAATGTGGAGATCATTATGCAGCTTCCCCACCCCTTTTACTCATGAATGGGTTTGGTGTAAATTATAGTGATGGATTGTAATAATTATTTTCCAGATTCTATTTATGACCTCACAGGTACTGCACTGGGTCTACCATCTCATTCAGTTTAAATGATTTCAGTTTTTTAACACCTCTAATAATGCTATTTATGTAAGTCATTTCTGCACTGACAAGGCAATTTAGTGGGACAACACGCCTGTATTTGCCTTCGTAATATCTGAATCTAGCATTTGGACTTCCAGTTTCCTACTGACAATTTCTTGTCTTTTACTTCACCATTTTAACCCACTTTCATAATATGAGAGTTCTTTTCCTGACAGTTGTCCAGATTTGTAGATATATGTTGTAGTAGATGTATTAAAAAGAGTGTAGTTGATATATTGCCTTCTCTTTGTAAACGCGTCATACTATATGGACCAGTGCTCAATGACATTAATACTCAACTGACATTTTCTTTGAGGGAGACAGCAGTCATGAATAGCTTTTTAAAATAAATTTCTGACATTTAATTGAAAATTCCTATTCACTTATTTTATACAATCATGATTGACTTGATGACCATTCTTAAGTGCTTGGTGATAGGTAACAAAATGTTCAAACTGAAAAATTACAGGTCATCACTGATATGTCATTTAGGCAGATACTTGTTTCATTTCTGGGACAAACCAGTTCAACAATAATAAAGAAGTCAAAAAACACACTGACTTCTATTACGAGAGAAGAATGAGTGAACTTTTGGAATATGCACTTTTTAAAATGATGTGTAATCCATTATCAGTTGTCTTCATTTTTCTCGAAATAATTAATTTACACAGCCTTTGACTTTTAGAAACATGTATCTGTTCATTTACGTTGTTTCTGTGCTAGTTTCGAATTCACCACAACACTTTTCATCATCTATGTACATGCAACTAAAGGTGAAAATATTCAGCAATTTTACATTTAACATTTGAAAACAAGAGTCAAGTGGAAGCGAGATTCAAACTATAGCTTGACGAGTATTCAACCAAATATTAATATGCAGTGTAGAATTTGTTTTGCATTACAGCTGACAACAGTCAAATCTACAGAAATTCTGTTGCAATCTCTCAGGGGTATAGAATCATTCTGTGAAAATGGGCTTATGGGACGTTACTTTGGGAGCAGCTTATCAGGTGAAAGTTATGACACAGAACAATGTTAAACCTAGTCAGAAAATATGCCCAATTCATTGAAGAAAAAAAAGAAACCATGAGTCAGATTCATTCCTATCAGAAGATTAAGCAGAGAAAGTACATTCATCAGAATTCACCAACACAAGCCTAACTGCTACTGGGATGTGTCCTCTGAATTTCCAAAGGCTGTCAGTGCCCCACCATACTAGTCTTCATGTAATTTGGTATGGTTTGATTTAGGACCCATACATACATTCTAAAAAAATTTCATCAAAATTGGAAAGGGTGAAATGGGGACTTCACTTAAATTTAGGTCGCTTGACACTAAATGACCAATTTACTAGTAACTTAACAGTGAGGACAATGAACACAAAATTGTTCCTCTGTTACTTATAAAACTTTTAATATTAAGGGTAATAGATATGTATTGGACCCTGCCTTTCATTTTTCACAATGGCACAGACGTAAACATTGAGCTTTGCTACCAGTCAATTTGTTACCACAACCATATTTTCTGCTTGCACATCTAGCAAATGTATAAGTGTACAAAATCCCAAATGCAGATCCAGGTCGAGTGGACCCACCCTACAGAGGGGATTTAAATGTGTCTTCCTATACCTTTTCAACTTAGACAGCCAAGAAAACAATTTTGCTTCTATTTACAACAAACCAAAATAACTTCTAAGATAAACCTCCACAACTATCTGATCACACCAGCTGCACTTCTACAAATATCTACTACTACCAAACAATTCCTTCTCTCACATGTTCTAATCTGTCTGTATTTAATGTCTGGAATTGGAGGTTTTGATCTCAACAAGTACTCATAACAGTTTTATGGTGTAGCACTTAAAAGTGTTTTCAAAAAAATGAAAATGGCTTCAACAACACAACTCTGGCCATTTTCACTATTCGGCACCTATGTTGGCAACCAAAGGACTACCGGCCTATGAACAACCATGTAATTTATCTGCAGTCTCTTAACTCGACAGGAAAACGGTAGAATGGCAGTATTATCACCATAGCCATATGAAAAATGTAATTCTTCAAATTGGATGTGAGAAACCATCACTCTTCTTTGCTATAGGTGCAAAACTTACACAGCATTTTGTCACAAATACTTCTAACTTATACAATAAATAAGACAAAATTAGTTTCCATCACTTTTCTGCCCACTCCTGACAAATGACTATCTCACACAGTACTTAGAAATGCAGAAATAAATAGCATATTTTCTTTTGACCATCTTTACTTTCCATACAAAGTAAATAACATTTAGATAAAAACAAGTACACTAGCCTACATGTCTTCCAAATTTCTCCACTTACAAACAAATTCTTCCCTTAATAAAAATAGGCTCACTGTGCTTATTGTAGCTATTGACCAGGATAACATCAATTCACACATTGAACAAAAAAAAAAAAAATTGTCTTCATTTATCACAGCTATCTCGTAAGAGAGGACCAAAAATATCCCATATACAGCAACTCACACGCACAACCCTCACGACACGTACATGGAGCTATTACATTCCCAAGGAACTTCATGTTTTGACACAAAAAACTTATAGCTATCTTATTCATATGTTTAAAGCAAGTACATATTTGATTTTTTGTTTTAAATCTTCGCTAACCTTTTATGTACTTCCTCATCTATAACACTTTCTTCTGAAGTCTATAAACCTCACTAGTTTATATTCTCACATAAGACTAGATGAAAAATGTGTGTGGGGCTCACAGAATGCTTCATCCACATTTGCTGAACTTGACAACAGTTACTCCATTCACACTTGCCAGAACTTTAGCCATAGGTTTTGAAATGCAACAACACTTGCTTTAGCAAGTAATGAGTGTTGAACACTCCTTGTCACCGAAGAATTTCTCAGTCACTGGTTTCTCTGATTTTATGTACTCCAGCATCTACAACACTTTTTCTTAATTTTGTAAACCTCACTCTTTAGATGCAAATGGAGTTATGGCTCACAGAATGCTTCATACACATTTGCTCCAAAAATCTTCAGACCCTCATCATTCATAAGAAAATGCATGAAGCTGTTAAACGCATCTGAGGAACTTGGGGCTAGAGTTACACTGTTGATACTTGCGAGCGCATTAGCCATAGGTTTAAAAAACCCAACCCTTGGTTTAGTGACAAATAATTGTTGAAAACCTTTGTTACCGAAAGACGTCTGAGTCACTGGTTCAAAGGTTTCACTGATTCTTTCAATACTATATTGAAATCCTTCCCATACTAGATTTGATGAAAGTGTATGCACATCACTACTTGATATGATATCAATTGTATCGTTTAACATTTCTTGGAAAACCTCTGCCTCCTGAGTTGTCTTTAAAGATGAACCCAGGTGACATAATACTGGATCACTGCGCTCAATCTCAATAGCTGATTGGATAGTCCACAGCCATCGCCGTATCTGTTCAACGTCAACTTTTTTATCCAAATTTACTGGACCGACTACATCCTTCACTTTCTGCACTATCAACTTGCCAAGTTCTTCCATTCCATTGTTTAAGAAATTTCGGCACAATGACAAATACTCTTCTTGCAGGCTCCCGGATAAAGGAAACTCAAGTTTGTTCGTTGCACTTCGGTACAAATATCCTCCAATCACATTTATTTGCACGCGTAAAATAATATTTAATATTACGGCGCCATATACAATAAGACATACTCGAGCAAAGACTAAAATTTTAAGTTCTTCCCACAACTCAATTTTATTGGCTGGGGAAGTTTTAAGCTTGTTGACAATTCCTTGACTGTCCAGAATGCGATCGACAGAATCATGAAATGATGAAATTAAGGAACTGATTGTCTCAGTACAGGTGCGTTCAGTATTTTCAAAGTGCTGCCGCTTTTTTGACTGTTCTATTAACTCTCTTGCTTTGGCCTCCTGCAAATTAAGAATACTACGTACACAATAACGGGTTGCTAATACTGCACTGCCAATTACGGCACCTCCAATCAGAAATTTTCGTTTGTGGCGCCACAAGAAGGACAGCACAGATGACATAATGGCAGTTTTCCAGAAGTGGTAATAATTATTCCATGTAATTTACTCTTTGCAGACGAAGAAAACAGTGAACATTTTCGGTACGACTTCGTCCGGGAAGCAAGCCTTGTCGAAACACCTGAAATAACACGAGCTATCAAAATACACGTAGACGTGGATAAATATCGCACGTACACAATGCTACACATTGATTTCATCCGTTCTATAAACTAGATACTCAAACAAGAATTACCACGAAGTATGTCAGTTCTCAACAACGTTTCTATTAACACAACACACATGCAACACACCACCTTCGTAGATATGACTACACACTTTACTAAATTCAAACAACAACCTGTTCAGACAGTTTCACTCACGCAGATACACCACTCTGTTTCGGGAAGGATAGCACCAATCCAAAGAGGAAAATTTACAGAGGGTGCCATGCGTTAAGCTGGGTTTACACCATGGAGGTAATAATTATTCTACCTCCATGGTTTACACTAGCAAGTCGCTTGCAGAAGTTATTGCTAGCCGCGTGCAGCTGAGCTTACACAGCAGCGCAAGAATTAAGCAAGATTCTTCCGCAAGTTCCTTGGCAGGAAACTTGCATCAACAACTTGCTGATACTGTTTACATATGCTTTCAGTACCACTACGAGTGTCAGCCGAAATGTAAAATGACAAGTAGGCGGGTGAGATATGCTGCAGCTCTTTTAATTGTAATGCAAAACGTGAAAAAGAAAAACTATTTGGGTTAGAGAGTAGATAATGAGAAGATCGTAAGATGGTGCCTGTAATAACCTTTTGCAAGAACTTAGTATCCGGAGTATGGATACTTTTGAAAACTTTTGCAGAATGTCCTCAAATGATCCTGAGTATTTGTTGATGTTAATAGCGCCCGTCATATCAAAACGAGACACTTACTTCGATACTGCTATTTCAGCAAAGGAACGTTTGCTAGTCACTATGATTTATAGCTACCGGTGAGCTACGAATAAAGTAGGCATTTCATTTATTTATGTGAAACATACAACCAAAAAAAGTTTGAATTTTGAAATATTTTCTTTGTAGGAGACTCATACAAGTCCCTAATGTACTTGTTTCATATTCTCGTCAGCACGATTTCTCTGATCGTACCCAATGTATGTAGAGCATTTTTTAACGTCTTGAAAAGGGAAAATTATTTGAAGGTATGTGAAAACACAACAATGAACTTAATTTTTTATTGAAATAAACTGCATTTTACAGAATGATATGCTTATAAAAATGTTTTTTTTCTAATGCTCATAAAATCGAAAGTGACAAGCTAAGTAAATAGAACATGTAATAATTACACATCAGCTTTTTCTAGACTCCTAAAACAACAAGCTAGTGGATGCAGGTGGCAAAGGGGTTGTGTCTTCAAGTTATGCTACTTTCTATGTACTTCTTTTATAGATGTGTCTAATATCGACGAGATTTCATTTAATGCGCTCATTTTCTTCACTCTATCCTTAAAGTCTCGGTTATGCACGTTCCGTATCTTGGGGTAGTTCTCCACAGCTTCAATAAAATGTTCTGTATCCTGCTTCATCCATTCCCGTTTCTCCTCCATTTCTGAAATTTGTTTGCATATAATACGTAAGATGGTTGCATAAAATTAAGTCACCACATTAAGTAAAATGTTAAACATGAGTGTTATGCAGACGACATACTTAATCAGCACTCCCTGGGGTACCACGCTATACTATGAAGGGGGCTTGAATACGTTCATTGAATCTTCAGTATATTGACGCGACCTCACACTGCCATTAGCACCCTAGACTTTATTTAATATATGAAGAAATGTATGAGCTGTTGCATTTTAAACTTCATGAATTCAGGGCCATACAGTTATCCTAAATTCACTATCAATTAATTAGCAACAAAATAACTGTTGACCAGTGTCATACCACATGCCATAAGATATTCCAATAATTTTGTGAAGAAGGAAAAGCCTAGCAAATGCTTGCATCATACTTTATAACACTTCTGAAACATCAGGAGCATATGATAAGATTTTTTGTGACTGAAAACTTAGTTGCTGGATGAAAGGTATGATGAATTACATCTTTTGTATGATTTAGTTTTTGGCAGTTTTACTATGCCTTAATCTCCAGGAGGAGACTGAGTGGAATTAGAAGACCTATAATATTAGTTCAATTTATTAAAATATATGAATGAAGATTTATCACGCAAATGCATACAAGTAATAGAATTTATCACAAGTGACTGCTTTGGTCAAGTCTGATGTAAATGCAAATGACTTAATACAATATCATACATACAATAAGCGTGATTTGTTACACCTTGTGATTGCTGCGTTACATTTGATAATTTTACATTGTAGGATTTCACATCAATTGGTGAGGAATTCATTTACAGGGTAGATTCTGTGATCCATCAGATATGATTTAAGCTTTTTTTAACACGCTTTCTTCCTTTAATAATTTGATGTTACTACTAAGGTGATCATATAATTGCATACCTCTTTGAAGAACACTTTTCTGATAGGTTGAAGTGGCATAGGAGTCATGAATGTTATTGCCATTTCTTGTTCCACGATTTTGTACAGAGCTGCTTTACTGAGATGCTTTGGTGGTTCCTAAATATTCTCTTGTAAAGACTATCACTTCAAATATGTTTAGGCATGGAATGTTCAGTATCTTTAATGTTTGGAAAAGAGGGCGATACAAGTCTTGTTTCATTATGTTGCATGTGATTCTGATAGCTCGTTTTTGGGCTTTGAATATGGATTGAAAACAAAATGCATTCCCCCAGAACATTATTCCATATTTGATTGCTGACTGGAATCGTGCATGATGTACCTGTATTGCTATTTCTCTATTACAGCATGTGTTAATTATCTATAGCATATAATATTAATGACAGTTTAGCTGTAAGAACTTTAATGTGTGTGTTCCATTTTAGGCCGCTCTCTACAGAATAAAGTTTGTTTCATACAAAACATTTGAAACTTTTGTTATTTATTTTCAGTGAGTGGCCATTTTGTTGCTTATGGTGCGATATATGAAAGTTCATGGCTACCGGTTTTTTTGTGTTTGTGGTAAGTTTATTTCTTTCAAACCTTTGTGTTAGCCCCAGAAATGATGTGTGTGTAGATTTCTGAAGGTCTTTTTGGTTTACTCCTGTAATGAAAATACTGGTGGCGTCAGGAAATAAAGTTTTTTCGTTTGGCATGTACAGTTTCATTCAGGTCATCTATGAATGAAAGATAGAGGATTGGACCTAACGTCAACCTTTGGGGCACACCATATTCCATTGTAGCTTTTTCTGATGCATATGATGATGATCTTATGTTTCCAGTGATTTTATCCAGTTTAAGAAAACTACTTCTTGTCAGTAAGATCTGACATAACCCACTCTTTTGAAATACCTCTAATTCACTTTCCTTCCACCTTAGAATAATGTGGTCTTTAATATCAAATTCTTTGGACAGTTCCGAGAAGATTCAAGTAGCCTTTGCTTTTCAATAAAGCGTTTAGGAGAGCATGCAGGAATTCACACACTGCTGCGGTTGTGAATCTTGATTGCCTGAAACCATGCAGATGATTTGACAGCAGAAATAAACTCTAGCAATCCACTGTAAAAGAGCTTCTTAAAGATCTTTGATAAGCTGCTAACCAGAGCTACATGCCTGTAATTGTCTGTGGCTCTCTTTTTGTACAAGGGTGGTTGCCTTCACAGTCTTAAGGAGAATTGGAAATATACCAGTGGAAAAGCGTGATTAATAATCAGCTTCATCATCAAAATCACATGAAGGTATCTTCAGTGACCTAATTGCTGCCATGAACTCATTGTGTGTGACCTGTCTGATTAATTGCAACAGCCTCTGAATATTAAAGAATCACTTGATACAGACATATTTACAGGGCCCTTTCATGAAGAATAATCGACGATGATAACATAAATGCTACCTAAGACATTTAGTACACTGGTGACCTATCTAAGGCAATGCTGTCCTCTTAGTCATTGACAGAAATAGGCTGAGTGTTGTTCTGCTCACCTGTAGGTCGACCATAAATTGCAGCAATATAACGAAGTTGCAGCAGGCGTGGCCACACCAGCGTGTCTCATTCATCAGTGCACCATGCAGTGACTATACTTTTCTGTGGTTTGTTTGCGAGGTGCCAAACATCCTTTGGCACCCCACTCTTAGGACAACATTCTCCCCCCCCCCCTCAACCTCCTCACCATCTTTATGTACGGAGGATGCATATGACAATGGCAGGGGGAGGACTGAATGTGGATGTGAATGCAGAGTGTAACTGTAGCTAACGGTAGCTCTCTACCCACATCTCAGTATCCACCTCGGAAGTGACTGGGAACACTGGCCGAAAAACCAGCCATATGGTGCATGCCAACATCCAGAGATGCAGGATCTGTTGTCGGTTAAACGGCAAAGTGGTCTAGGGTGGTTTGATGACCTTCTGGGACAGTGTTTTCATGGATATCAGCTCTCACTGTGGAACGGATATGATGTCAATCACATTAACAGCAGTAACATCGGCAGAGTGTCGACCTCCATGGGTACCACAGTGGATGGTGCCAGCAACAATTGGCAGAGAGACAGAAGCGACAGCTGGTGCGAGTCTCAGCAACGTGCTGGTTCTGTGGACAAACGTTCTGCACCATGTTTTGGTGAGGGCACTGCAGTTCAGCAGAACCTTGGATGATTAAGAATGTTCGATAGCTTCAGTAATGACTCCAAGCTCCCAGCGCTGTTATTTTCGTAAACTTTGCAGATGACTTCATCTTGTGGCTGAAACTTTGACCTGAAGGAACGAATTTTTTCTGCCGCATGCTCAGTAGATGCAACAGAGCACAGTGTATATGACCATGTTACGATTTTACCAGTGACTTCCCGTCACATAGTAAGGAGTGGTAAAGAGGACAAAAATTGTCAATGCCTGCTCCCATGTGTGGGACGAACATTTCTCCGTGGGACTTCCGAATATTCAAACAAATCGTTCAGCTTCACTGTTAGAGTGAGATTGAAAAGA